>NC_052017.1:2898288-3500419 GCF_015832195.1 Motacilla alba alba
TTTTCCCATTTTAGTATCCTGCTTTGGGAGAAATCTAAAGTCTGTTCAACTCTTCTGGTTTGCTGAGCATCCTGCAGCCCTGTCCTGAGTCACTTGTGGGGTTCTCAGAAATTCTGCTTGTGTTCATCCAGCACATGATACTCTAAAATATATTTTATTTTTGGTAGTAATGGAAAACACTTGCCAATTTAAACATGGAAAATCTATGGTTAAGCACAACACATGATCCAGGTCATTTAGTGTTGGGCTGCACAGATTTGTGCAGTTAAATACAGGTGTAAGCAGCAGCAGGATCAGGATTTTGCCTACAAGGTGCAGAATTTTTTTACTCATTCTTGGCAATGTATATAAATAAAAAAAAAGGAAAAGAAAATGAAGATAAAAAATAAAAATGAAAATAAAAATAAAAATAATAAAATAATTATAAAATAAAAATAAAATTATAACATTCTCAAGATTCAGTTACACAGAACTGTGATAAACCTTGATGCTTCCTCTAGAAAGTGGTAATTTATGCAAAATTTATGGTTAAATATTTTATACACTCAGAGCTTCATTTTGTTAATTTCCTGAGGGCAAAATACCAGAAGGAAAAACCAAAAGGGAAATGTCTGTCACTTTTAAATTCATATGTAATAATAAGCAGTAAAAAGAATGGTGAGGCATGATAGAAAGAAAAAGAGTGGACAGAATAATCAATTAATTGTGGTTATATTTATCAAACCTCACTTGGTTAGGTACAATTTAAAGGTACAGGAAAAAGGTTCATCTGACCAAACAGAGAATTCTGCAGAGCTCCCCAGGATATTGATGTGACAGTTCCTGTGAGATTATTACTTGGATCACCTCTGTGGGAGCAGAGAGCAGAAGGAGCTTGGAAAGCAGAGCTCACCTCACAGAAATGTAGGTGGCAAATGTGCATTAGGTGATTTGCAGGTCCGTAAGTCTATAAGAGGAACTCAGAGTGACAAGGTCAGCTGTAAATGTCACCACTGAAACTTCCCGAAGTCAATTAAAATTTGCAATTTTTTCCAAAACCAAACAGAAAAAATATGTGAGAACTAGAAGAGCTGCGCTGAAATGTTTAAGTGGAATCAGGTCCCATTTCTTCAAATTTTAACTTTAATCCACTTGAATAATTAAGCACAGAAGTCAAACCTCCTTTTGAAGCCTGTCCCTCTGCCCTTATTTCACTCTGATGGCTGTCCTTGATCTGCTTGCGTTATTGATGAATAACCAAACACCAGGAGCTGTGTGTGGAGGCATTGGTCTGGCATTAATTCTATTAAACACCACATTTAATGATCATCTGTGCAGAAGCTGTGTGAGATGTGGGAGGAATGAGCTAACAAATTCCTGACTGCTAATCAATGAAGTGTAACATCTGAAATCATGATGTGGCAACTTTTAAGGAGTATCTTCAAATCCCTTTTTCCACTGAGATTATCTTTCAGCTTTTCTTTGTCCAGCCTTCACCATATAGACTGCTCTGGACTGGGCTATGTGGGACTGGAGTGATTTTGCCTAGCTGGAGGAGCTCTGAGTGTTTTTCTCTGTTCATAAATGAAATAAATAATCTCTCTGCTGCCCTGATCTGCTTATGGTACCTGTGGGAGCTGGAAAGTAATTTTGAAATATATTCCCTTGACCATCATGGTCATGATCAAGCACATCTCCAGTCCTCCCTCAATCACCTGGCAAGGGATGCTGGTGCTGGTGGCAGCTGCAAGGGCCACTGTGCCAGGAGAAATTCAGTTTTCAGGACTGCTTATCCTTCCCTGAAAGCAGTTTCCCATGTTCTACAGAATGAATTGGGTGTACAGCATGGAAATGAAAGATGGAATTTCTGTCAGCCTTCCCATTACCTCTAGCAACATCTAACATTGCACTCTGATGTAAATTCAATCCCTGATAAACAGCAGCCTGTATCTTTTTGTTAAAGCACTACTTAAAAATCACAAAATTCATAAAGCAATTCAATAGTGTATATATAAAGACAATTAAAATTACATACATGCACACAAGATGACTTTGATTTTTTTGCAATCAAAAGCTGTTATCTCTTAGTTCACCCAGCCCCAAACCAAATTTTGTGGAAAAGGAACAGCTCCAGCCAGCAACAGGATCAAATTTTATCTTACCATGCCTCAGCTGCCAAGGAAACTTTGCTCCACAGAGTTTGCACAAGTCATAAGTGCTGTTATAGAAAATCAACACAATAAATACACCTTTGTTAAACTATTGGAAAATGATGGAGTTACAGTCTATGGAGTTCTCCTTGTCCACATTACAAAGAAATCAGCATTGCTTTAACATCCAGAGAGCAGCCGGAGTGTGAGGAACCCCCAGCAACAACCTGGGAGAGGTAGAGATGGCTGTTGTTGGAACCCTGGCTGCTGAGAATTTCAGACTGTCTGTGCTGCCAGGCACTGACCCCCAAGAGAACACTGCATTGACCTGAGGCCGTGGAGAAGCTTCCAAAATGGAATGACAGAACTGGGATTGTGGGTGTGGAATTTGGATAGAAGTGTGTGATATCACAGGGTGGGACACTCAGAGTTTAAGCGTTTAGAATACAGCAATAGATAAAAAGCAAGATGGAGGTTTTAGGGTGGAGGCTGCTCCTTCTTCTTCACCTTCTTCTCCATGGGTTTGGGTGGTTTTCTGTAATTGGATAAAAAAGTCCCCATTGCAGCCATGGATGGTTGGTTATTGAGTTAAAAGTAGAAATAACTTCAGTGTCATTTCTTAATTGGGCAGTTGATCCTTCAAAGGCCTTGCAGAGAGAGATGGGGCTCCATTTTGAGTTTGTTAGAGTGCAGTGCTGCAGGACTCAGGGTTTGTGAGAGTGTGACATGGATAAGAATGGATAAACATCTGAGTCCAAACAAGAAATACCGTCTTGCACATTTAATCCTGACCCTGGCAAAAAGAAGATAAGACATCTGTGGCAAAATGTTTGGAGGAAACCACAGAGTTATGAAGAGTTAAACCTCCTCTTTTAAACCAAAATTATAAATAGCAATATTATTATGGCAAAATTATAATGTGCAATGTGTGGTCTGGAGTATGGAAAAACCAGTCTGCTAAAAATGTTCAATTTCCAAAGAATTCCATCAGAAAACGCAGGTACAATGTGATGCTCTGAGCAAGCAGAGACAGATGTTTATTTGTTTATTTTCTTATGTGTATGTAAGGGGTAAATACATTATGCAGATATATATCCATCGATGTTTATACAGAGGGAGGCCATGAAAAGGGGCAGCTACTCTGAAATAGGAGGCAGGACATAGTACAGAAGAACAGAGGAACCCTGCTTGTTCTTGGCTTCTTTTTTCTTTTTCTGTCATGATCGGGATTGAAGCATTCGAGACGATGTTTCCTGTTCAGACTCAGCTGTTTATTACACTCACAGTTCTTATCTGTGTTACAATCTCACAAGCAGCGAGTTCTGCAATATTTCATTAACAAGGTACAAAATGGCTATCTTTCTTTACAAGGTCTTTTAAGGATAAACTAACCAATTCAGAAATGGCAACTAAATTATTTTCACTTTTAACCCAAAAACCAACCACCCATGCCCGCAATGGGGACTTTTTTATCCAGTTACACAAAACCACCCAAACCCATGGAGAAGAAGGAGAAGAAGAAGAGGAAGAAGAAGAAGGTGAAGAAGAAGGGAAAGAAGAAGGACCAACCTCTCCCCTAAAACCTCCATCTTGCTTTTTTATATATTACTATATTCTAAACCCTTAAACTCTGACTTTCCCACCCTGTGATATCACACACTTCTATTCAAACTCCACCCCCACAATCCCAGTTCTGTCATTCCATTTTGGAAGCTTCTCCAGGGCCTCAGGTCAATGCAGTGTTCTCTTGGGGGTCAGTGCCTGGCAGCACAGACAGTCTGAAATTCTCAGCATGTCCCCACCTGCTTGAAAGGTTTTAAAAGCTCTGTATTTTCACCACATGGAAAATCCCTTTTTCTTCTGTCCATCCAGGTTTCTCAAAAGGTCTCCAGGGTAACTTTTAGTGTCCACTTGGGTTTCTCAAGCAGTTTGTTGAGGTTTCCAATCCCTGTTTCCACATGTGTAACTCTTGGTTGTAGGGACTGTTTGAACACCTGGTTTTATTCTGCTTTCACACTTAATTTAGGAGGATAATTCCCCTTCTCCCTCTCTCCCCAAATGGCAGTTCAGCCTCTGTGAACCATTTCCTGGAGATGTTCATCTCTCAGCATTGATTGCAGAAAACACCTACAAAGTTCTGTTTCACCTCTTCCAGTGCTGTTCCCCAGCCAAAAAAGGATAAAACAACCATGAATTTAAATCATTCCTATCTACAACTTGCAGCATGACTATTCGTTATGGCATGTGAATTTATTGTCATGATAATGGCAAACTCTGCAAAACATGCAATAGATATTTGTTATTCATATCTTTAAAATATTAGCTGGCACATACACAGTTTAGTAACTATGGCAACACTGAAAAATTTGAAAATAATGGTTCTTATTTGCTTTGTACAAAAAGGTCAAGGACTGAACACTTGGAGCACAAACAGGAAGAGCCAATTTTGCGGATTAAGTGCTGGAATTGGTGGTGTTAGCATTCCCCATCCTGGTAACATTCATCCCTGGGTACCAGGGACCCATTAGGGATTTAAAAGGGAAAATATCTCTCTTGAGAAGCAACCAGGAGAGATGAAATTTCCAGGTTCTATGAAATGTTCGATTTCCTCTTATTTTTCTCTCGACCTTTGAATGATTTCATTTTTCTTAAAATCACCCAAATGACCTTAAAACTTTCCCAGAACTGGGATAACAGGCTATAGTATGACTCCACACATGGACAAATATTGACAGAGAACGTTCACATCGGAACTTGCTGCGAGCCCTGCTGGGCCTCCACCCTAATTGTTATTGCCAATACCTGTGGCAGGCTTTTTATCAGAGAACTAAATACCCTGGCATTGCCTCATGCTGAGTAAACAGGGGCTGGAAACCCAGGAAAATAGATCTGGATGGCCTCAGTTTGGACATAACCTGGCTGTGCCAAAGTCTGGCATTTTAAATGATTTAAAACCATTATCTAAACAGGCTTTAATTAAAACCCTGGATTTAAAGTGCTAAGGAGGAGTGGCTTCAGGTCCTGGAGCAGCTTAAATAAGAAATATTGCAGGTATCCATGGATTTTCCTACTTATAGCAGGACAATTTGCCATCAGCTGGTTTGGTCTGTACATGAGAGTGCTCAGGGTGCTGAGTTGTTGGAACCTTGGCTGCTGAGAATTTCAGACTGTCTGTGCTGACAGGCACTGACCCCCAAGAGAACACTGCATTGACCTGAGGCCATGGAGAAGCTTCCAAAATGGAATGACAGAACTGGGATTGTGGGGGTGGAGTTTGGATAGAAGTGTGTGATATCACAGGGTGGGAAACTCAGAGTTTAAGGGTTTAGAATACAGTAATAGATATAAAGCAAGATGGAGTTTTGGGGTGGAGGCTGCTCCTCCTTCTTCACCTTCTTCTCCATGGGTTTGGGTGGTTTTGTGTAATTGGATAAAAAAGTCCCCATTGCGGGCACGGGTGGTTGGTTATTGGGTTAAAAGTGAAAATAATTTCAGTGTCATTTCTGAATTGGGCAGTTGATCCTTCAAAGGCCTTGCAGAGAGAGATGGGGCTCCATTTTGAGTTTGTTAGAGTGCAGTGCTGCAGGACTCAGGATTTGTGAGAGTGTGACATAGATAAGAACTGCTAAACATCTGAGTCCCAACAAGAAATACCATCTCACACATTTAATCCTGACCCTGGCAAAAAGAAGTTCAAATTCCACACTGAGTGGGAGAAGAAGAGCTCTGGGTTTTGGGAGAGCTTCCGTGGCTGCAGCAGAACAAAGGGACAAAGCCCTGCACAGATGCCAGGATCTGGCATAATTATAAACCAAGAGAAACAAGGCACAGCCACTTGGCAAACAAAGGTAGGATGGGAATGCAACCAGGGCTCCCCCTGGACTCAGTCCCAGAACAAAAGGTAGGAGAGAAATTCAGACTGGGCACCAGGAATTTCCCCATCACTTTTCACAGAAATCACAGAATTCCTGAATGGTTTGGGTTGGAAGGGACCTAAAGGATCATTTTGTCCCAGCTCTCTGCCATGAGCAGGGACACCTTCCACTGGAGGGAAGGTTCTGATGGATGATTAAACAGGATGCACAAGGTCAGCATCTTCTCTGCTCTGAACACTCTGGGGCAAGAAGCAAATTATCCTGATGGATTTCACAGGATATTTTGGTAGCACATGTAGGCCCTGTGAAAATGTAGAGATCCTCTTTTGTGCAGTGTTAAAACCAAGTGAGACTGTGCTCAGCTGCTGCCTAGGGAAGGCATAATTCATCCAACCAAGAACTGATAATTATTTTTGGGTTTGATTGCAGGGTCTGCAGGGTAGGTCTGTTCTTAATATTCCTCTTAATGTCAATCTGAGCAGAGCTGGGCAATAATTCAATTTCCCACTGTCTTCCCAGTGCTTTGAATCACCAGGGATGCAGTCGAGGAAGAGGAGCAGCTTGTAAATCTGTCACAGCAGAATTTTTCCTCTGCTCCCAAGCACAAGTGCTGGATCTTGTGCTGGGTGCAGGAATCTGACACGCCAGAGAGTGTGACAGATAACATATGTTAGTCTGAGCTCTCATTCCCCAGCCTCAGAAAGTGCTGGAATGTTTCTCTGAGCTGAATTGCAGTTATCTCATGTGCTTGGCAATTTCAAACACTGTGTGTGTCTATGTAGCACAATCTTCTTACAAATTATTAAATAAAAAAAAAAGTCATCTAAATAATTTTCTGCATAGCACAAGTTATTGGTGCTTCCTAAATAAACTCCTGTAGAATTAGTACTTGCTTATGTAGGAAAAAAACAAAACAAAACAACAAATTAATGCAAAAACCCCTGGAAGTAAAATTTTTTGTGTGTGCCTGAAGTCACTCATATCCCAAAAAGTAGTTGTTCCAATTGGTAGCTAGATCCACATTGTTCAAAAAAGGCATTTTCATCCAAAAATAGGGATTACAAAAAAATTGTTTTAGAGCAAATTCATATTCCATTTCTGCTTTACCCTTGACATTCTTTTGGTTATAACCTCTGCTTTTATTCTGATAAAATAACTGCTAAGCAAGGCCATTTTTGCATTATCAAGAGAAGGAGTCTTGATTTGTCACAATTTTGCTTTTAAATAAACACATTAAAGAACACACCAGTAATTTAAAATGTTTTTTATTTTCTAATTGCTTTTGTAGGTCCATTTTTTGCTATGTAACTTTTGAATATTATTAAAAATGCTTGATCAAATTGTGTTTTGTTGGTTATTATGCTGATTGTATCTTAATGGCAAGGTCTCTCACTCTGGGTTACATAGTGACATCACAGACCATTGTTTAATTAATAATTGCTTGTTGAAAGCACAAATTATTCCTTTCATGACCAAATTTATTTATTTAGTTTTGTCATGACACAGGTCACAGGTTTCCAGAGGAACAGGATAGGTTTTTTTGACACAATTTGTGAACCCATAAAAGTTTACGATACAAAAATTGATGAGGTGAAAATAGGATCTTTTATTTCTTACAACCTAAACCCAAGAGTGAAGAGTATGATTCCTGCTCACCCATCAGTAAAAATTAGTAGGAGGGACCCCAGACCCCAGACAAAAAATATCCATGCGGTGTTTCCTGTAAATGTCTGTATTCATAAAGTGAGGAATAAAATGAAACACATTAAGAGAAAATGTTTTCCTTATGGAAACTCCAGCCTGGGGCAGAACTCATCTGAGACAAATTAGAAAGGGGCAGAGCTCTACCAGGGTGAAAGAACTACCCCTGCTGAGTCTGGTTCTTTAACTTGCCTTTCTAATCAGCTCCTGGAGAAGGAATAGCCAGGCATGCAGGAAATCAGGGCTGCCAAAACTCCCTATGGAGAAGCTGGCTTTTGGTTAGGCTGGAAGGTGCAGCACCTGAGTGATGCAGGCTGAGGTGACAACAGTGCAGAAGGGACAAAGGATTTCTCTTTTATGCTCTCTTGAGGTGGTGGATAAGGAGCTCCTGCTTGGGTAGCTCCCTCAGCCTCATCAGAGTGCTGCAGCCCCATTCCCTCAGCTTGGGAAGGACGTTGAGACGCTCGAGCGCGGCCAGAGGAGGCAGCGAGGCTGGAGAGGGGCTGGGAGCACAAACCCTGAGAGCAACCACTGAGGGAGCTGGGGGTGCTCAGCCTGGAGAAAAGGAGACTCAGGGCTGCCCTCAGCACTCTCTGCAGCTCCTGAAAGGTGCCTGTGCTCAGCTGGGGCTGGGCTCTTTCTCCAGGCAGCGCTGACACAACCAGAGCACACAGCCTCGAGCTGCACCAAGGCAAATACAGGCTGGATAGCAGGAAAAAGCTTTTCCCAGAAAGAGTGATAAAGTTCTGGAATGGCTGCCCGGGGAGGTGGTGGAGTCCCCATCCCTGGGTGTGTTTAACAAAGCCTGGATGTGGCACTGGGTGCCAGGGTTGAGTTGAGCTGTTGGGGCTGGGTTGGACTCGATGATCTTGAAGGTCCCTTCCAACCTGGCCATTCTGGGAATTCTGTGATTTATCCCACCTCCATTCCCTTCCTGGACATGCTCCAGCCCCTCAATGTCCTGCTTGTATCAAGGGGCCCTAAAATGACCTCAGGATTGGAGGTGTGGCCTCACCAGGGACAATCACTTCTCTGCTCGTGCTGGCCACACTATTTTTTATTAAAAGCTAATAACATTTCATTGGTTTTGGTGGACTTTCAATGCAACCCATTCTCATTATCTTAAATAATTTCTGTGAATCCTTTGGAATCTCAGTGCCAGCACTGAAAAGTTGTCTTAAAAGTACAAAAAGAAATTATTAATCTTAGCAGTGAAAAAAAAGTCATTGCTTTTGTTACTGTTGGAAGAGTTTATTTATTTAAGGTATTTTTAAACAAAGATATAAGTTCTATTTTGTCACAGCGATCTCTGCGCTTACACAAATATGTGTTTTCATCCAAATAAAATGTCACCTTCTGTTCCTGATGAGTTTGATAGATGGTGGGAGAAAGAAGTGGCTGCATTCTGTTTGGACAGACATGAACATCATCCAGTGAAAGAAAAACAAATCAAATCAACCACAGAATGTTTTCGTGAGAGTTCCATTTATCTTTACTTTGCAATGCCATATCCTGTTAAATTTCAGATATTTGGGTCAAAACATTTGTCACATACCCAAAGACATCCAGATCCAGCCTGTGAAGAGGCAGCTCGAGTTTTTGAGGTTTCAGATGCAACCATCCCACTTAAATTGCCACAGTGAAGTCTCTTGTCTCCTCCGCAGTCTCGTTCGTCCTCATCATGGTGCTGATATCCAACCCTTGGAGGAACTTGGTGATTCCCCAATCCCTGCTGGGCTAAAAGGTCTGAGATTAAAGTCCCGGGGCAAAGGAGGAGCGGGGTTTGCAGCCCTGGAGAAGAGCTCTCAGGCACAAAGAGCTTTGTGATGACACTTTGACTAAAGAGGCCCCAAGTTTGGTGTAGAAGCAATTTGTGTTTCCCCAGGGTCACTCCAAGAGAGGTATTGAGTGGTGTCCCTTCAAATAAAATATGAAATTGCCTGCAGGCTTTTTATTTATTTGTTTGTTTGTCTACTTATTTATCTATCTCCTGTGAAGGGGAGAGATATCTCAGAGTAACCTGCTCCCTGCCACTCATGCTGTGAAATTCAACCTCAGTGACATAATTTGTCTCTTTCTATCAGTTTCAGGAAGCATTAAAACATTTTCAAGCTGATAAAGACTGGAGAACATGATCTCAGACCATGCAATCCTCAATTCTTGCTGATATAACACCTACAGTAAATTCTGAGTTTTGGAATGGGGGTTTTGAGGATTTTTTTCCTTCAGAATATTCATCTTTCTTGGAATTGACACATCAGATTATAACTGACACTGTAATTTGTACATTAATTCTGAGGGTCTTCTGATTTTGATTATTCCTTTAATAAGTTTTTTTTCCTCCAGTTTCTCCAAGGAACTCCTGGTGAGGAATGGCAGGAACAGCAGGAATTCCCTGAATATGCATCCCCCTGCTAGGAGCTGGCATCAATTTCCCATTTGCACATATGAACTCTGCAAAAAGATTTGCAGGAGGAAAAGGTAACTTCCTGCACCTGCCATGCCACCTTTGCTGCAGAAGGACTTTTTGGATTGCTGCAGAACATTTTTCATTGATGCAGAAGGACATTTTGCATTGCAGCAGAAGAACATTTTGGATTGCTGGAGAACATTCTGGATTGCAGCAGAAGGACATTTGGATTGCTGCAGAAGGACATTTGGATTGCTGGAGAACATTTTGGGTTACTGCAGAAGGACATTTTGGGTTGCTGCAGATGAACGTTTTGGATTGCTGGAGAACATTTTGGATTGCAGCAGAAGGACATTTTGGATTGCTGCAGATGAACATTTTGGATTGCTGGAGAACATTTTGGATTGCAGCAGAAGGACATTTTGGATTGCTGCAGGAAGGAGAAATGGTGCCTGGGACCCTGTCAGTGCCTCCCATGGTAACAAATACATCCCGGCTCATTCCTTGTACAAGGCAAGCAGCCCCTGGGGGATGTTCTACCCCTTGCGTGAGATCTTTTGGAGAGCTCCACAAACAGGACTTTCTGAGGCCTCTGCAGAAGTCTGAGCCTTGAAACGTGTAGTTTGTTATTATTATTACTACATTAAATCTTTGTTGTTAATACTGCGGTGGGTTGACACTGGCTGGATGGGCTGCCAAGCCATTCTGAGCCTCCCCTCTCCAAGTGGGCAGGGGAGGGAAAAGGTTCATGAGCTGGGATAAGGACAGAGACACATCAGTCACCAAATGCAGTCCCAGGCGAAGCAGACTCAGAGTCAGGGATGTTAACTGAATTTATTATCAGCAAACTCAGAGCGGGATAGTGAGAAGTAAAATAAATCTTAAAAACACCTTCCCCCCATCCCTCTCTCCTTCCCAGCTCTGCCTCCACCCCACAAGAGGTGCAGGGAGATGGAAATGGGAGTTATGGTCACTCACATGTTGTCCTTGTCACTTTTTAGGGAGAGGAAACAGAGTCCTTCCCCTGCCCCCGTGTGAGGTCCCTCCCACAGGAGACAGCTATCTCCACATGAGATTTATTGTCTGCCTCATAATGATGGAAAAAAATAAATATTCCTGCCTTTCATAACCGCACAGGATGTGAGGCAGGAATGTCTGAACTGTCTGGGAGGGCACTGGGAGAGGGAGGGAGCTGAATCACAGATTTATCACAAAGGCTGCTTTGGTCACCCAGGCCTGGAGGGGATCTTTGCTCATGGGGCAGAGGGGCTGAGGGGAACTGGAGCTGCCTCACTCCCTGAGAGCCCTGCTGGCTGCTGAACAAACCTGCTCTTAACAAACACTGCTGAGGAGGAGTTTTGACCTTTTCATCTGCTATTTTGTCTCCCACATAACATTACTGTAGGCCGTGCTTATGTCTGTTCATTTTTTTTCTTCTTGACAGATGGTCTGATACAGCCCTTAATTCTTGACAGCAAAGGAGCAATAAATATTTCTCTGACTTTCCTCTTTTTCTTAATTTATTTTACAGTACTCCAGAGTCCCAGAAGTATTATTGTAAAACTTGTTTTAATGGTACCCCTGAAATCCCAAGAATTAAAGCCAGTTGAGGGAGAATATATGTGATATTTTATTATGATGTTAAGGAGTCTCTCCCAGGTTAAGCAATCTGTTTCACTAATATGCTCCTTTTGCATTTTCATTCTTTTCTGACTCTGCTGCAGCTCAACAAGACGTTTCTATCTATCAGTTAATTCTTCCAAGATCCTCTCCTTCTTTCCCTTTTGACATGTAAATGTAAATAATCTTGCTGGTGGGATTTGAATAACTTCTAGTTCAAATTTTAGAATTAGGATTTAAAAGCTTAAATGCAGTGATAGGACAAGGGGAAATGGCTTTAAACTTAAAAAGAGGAGGTTTAGACTAGAACTTAGGGAGAAATTCTTCCCTAAGGTGGTAAGAGGGTGAGGGTGGTAAGACCCTGGAACAGCTTCCCAGAGAAGCTGTGGCTGCCCCTGGATCCCTGGAAGTGTCTAAGGCCAGGATGGGCTTGGAGCACCCTGGGATAGTGGAAGGTGTCCCTGCCCATGAAAAGGATGGAACAAGATGAGTTTTAATGTCCCTTACAACCCAAACTATTCGATGATTTCATGCTCCTTGTCCCTGATTTTTTCCAAGGGTCATTCCCATCACACAGTTTTCCTTTGAGGGCTTTGTGGCTTTTTTAACTCACAGAATTCACAGAATTCCCAGAATGACCAGGTTGGAAGAGACCTTCAAGATCATCGAGTCCAACCCAGCCCCAACAGCTCAACTCAACCCTGGCACCCAGTGCCACATCCAGGCTGTGTTAAACACACCCAGGGATGGGGACTCCACCACCTCCCCGGGCAGCCATTCCAGAACTTTATCACTCTTTCTGGGAAAAGCTTTTCCCTGCTCTCCAGCCTGTATTTGCCTTGGGGCAGCTCGAGGCTGTGTGCTCTGGTTGTGTCAGCGCTGCCTGGAGAAAGAGCCCAGCCCCAGCTGAGCACAGGCACCTTTCAGGAGCTGCAGAGAGTGATAAGGCCACTTCTGAGTCTCCTTTTCGCCAGGCTAAACAAGAGGTTTAACTCCATGGTTTTAAACCTCTCAGAACGTGCTACAAACTCCACGTACTCTGCTAAAACACATATGAGTCCAGTATTGATTGCACAGGATGGGCATTCAAGCATCACCTCAGGTAAAGCTCTTGCCTGGTGCTAGAATACACTGTACTGTCAATTAGTGCAGCTGAAAATACTTGCCAGTGTTGGTTCATCCCCTTGAATAGAAAAGCAGCTGGGTCAATAAATTTGACATATTTTCCATTACCACAGTGAGGTCAGAGTCATTGCTCACCCCTGTGAATTCCTGTGCTGCCCAGCAGACACAGCAGCAAAATGTGGGAAATGGACATGGGAGGTCTTCAGATCAGCAAAATGATCTCATCAAGAGTGGCTAAAAATGAGCTAAATGGGGGAAAAACCCATAACCCCAGCTTTGAGTGATGTCCACAGAAATTCAGCTTCCAATTTATGTCGTGTTTTGCTTCAGTGTTTGCACCACATTTGAATGCTTCTGAAGCTGAGATCTTTTAGCTCAAGAAACTTTAAATTCACATCAGCTCTTTTCCTTTTTCATGGTAGGAGGTAGAAAACCAATAATATTTAGGCTAAGGAGCCTAATTCCTATCAATATGCTTGAGCTCTTGCTCTCAAGGTTCTCTTGGTGCAGTTTTCAATTCTCTCTTGTTGTGAAGGGCCCAAAACTGAGCCCAGGACTTGAGGTGTGGCCTCAGCAGTGCCCAGCACTGAGGGACAACCCCTGCCCTGGTCCTGCTGGCCATGCTGCTGCTGGCACAGCCTGGTGCCATTGGCCTTCCTGGACAGCTGGGCACTCCTGGGTATTGTATTTGCTGTCTGTGTCCCAACGAAGGCAGGAATGATGAATCTGACTCCATGTTCTCAGAAGGCTGATTTATTATTTTATGATACTATAATATATTAAAGAACACTATACTAAAGAATACAGAAGAGATACTTACTCAAGGCTAAAAAGCTAATGATGAAAACTCGTGACTCTTTCCAGAGTCCCAACACAGCTTGGCCCTGATTGGCCAAAGAGTGAAAACAACTCACAGCAGAATCCAATGAAACAAACACCTGTGGGTAAACAATCTCCAAGCACATTCCACATGAGCACAACACAGGAGAAGCAAATGAGATAAGAATTGTTTTCCTTTTTCTCTGAGGCTTATCAGCTTCCCAGGAGCAGAATCCTGGGTGAAGGGATGTTTTTCAGAGAATGTGAATGCCACACCCACGGGCTCATGTTCAGCCCCACATCTGTAAAGGATGGAGATTCTCCTCAGCCCTCCTTGTGTTGTTGATGTATTTACAGAAAACTCTCCTTTTATTCCTGAGTTCCACACAAAATTCTGTTGGGCCAGGCTTATCTTCTTATTTTTTACATTTTTCTATCTTCTCCTTGCTTTGAATCTTGTGAGCCACAGGCACTGACCTTGTTTTTGTGCTATTTCTCTGACACTCTGGGACCACAGGAAAGACTTTAAGAACAATTTGCCCACATAAGTTTCTACTTTCCAGCAGCTGTGCAGAAATGAAGCCATAAATTTGCTTTTTTTCAAAGACAACACAGATTCTGGAGCCCTGTATCTAAACCCCATTTTTGTGGGATGTGTTTGGGAAGGTTTTCTCATGGGTCTCACACAGCTGAGGCAGAGGAGAGTGAGGAATCAGGGATCTCAATCAGACTGAGAGTGTTTGTAGCTGAGAGGGGAAATGCAGATCTCTTTTCTTTCGAGGTATTATGAAATATCCTTCTGTGATTGCCATATCTTTTATCTCAAACCACCTCAGCCTAGCTCTTAAAGATGAGAACTTTTCATAGTACACTGATCATGAGCATGAATTTGTGATGATGCCCAAAATAAGAGGAAGAGTGAGGAGAGTGTAATAAAGCATAAATAAAAATAAAGGTGAGTATAAAGTTCTTTAAGTGGCAAATTCTCAGTGAGGGGATGAGGAGCTCACTTCCTTGCAGAAATGTTGGTTAATATTACTGAGCTTAGTGAATTGTGGCATTGCTGGGTGTGATGCTCCTGCTGGGTATTCCCTGTGCAGATATCCTGGGCTTGTATTATCCAGTCAGGGGAAACTTTTATTAGATCTTTATTAGGTTTAATCACCTTCAGCTTTCTATGAGCAGAATATCTATGATTTTTAGTGGCAATTATACCCCTGCAAGGACATTCAGTAAACCTACACTCAGCACTACAGTCTAACACCTCTGAGGTATGTCCTGTCTCCTTAAAATTGTCCTCAGAATGAAGAATGAACACAAATCACTGCTCTTGGCAAGAGAGCAAAACAGCTTCCTCTGAAAGACTTCAGGGTGGACGGCTTGGATTGCTTTGTTCATGCATTCACCTTCTTGTCCTAATTTTGGAAAGGAATTGAGGCAAAATGAAGCGGATTGAACACGGTGAATAAATAATGCCTTGTTTTTATATAGCTTTTTCTACACCCCAGTCTCACAGAGTCCTCGTGGCAGTGCTATTCCAGGCGTTCTGCACCTTATGTAACAGAGCTGTCCTACTGCTGACTTTGAGATGGATTTGCTCTTGGCCTTCAAATCATCTGACAGAGCACGCCACAGATCCTCAGCTGCTTCTTCCAGCAATTTCACTGCTTGCTCGTGGTTTAGTTTTAAATGTGCAAAGGGAAACGTGGAGTTCTGCTTTTTCCGGGCTAGTTTGAGCTGCCAGGTGCACCTCAAGAGCAGAAAAATGTTGGAATGAGAGACTTTCTCCCCACACACATATTATTTTCCTACCACATCATCAATAATATCCTGCGCAGAATGAGGGAAAATTATAAAATTCACAAGTCTGTGCAGTTTGCCTCTTCTTACTTTGTTGGATTGATAGCACAGATGATTGAAATGAGCTTTTCATGTCACCCCAGGCACCCTGTGTTGTTTAAGGAGAGGATAAAGTACCTCCAAGGAGCAATTTATTCACCCAAGAAGAGGTACCCAAGAGTGAAAAACTCTGCGTGCCTGGTTCTACAGGTGATGTGCTGTGTCTGTTACATCTATAAAGTGAAATATTCTTAAGTTTAATTCTATGGAAAACATTTTTTCTTCTGAATAACAGTTGTAAGTTTTAGATATAGAGACTTTTCTCAACACAAGTCTGATTCAAAAAGTGATATTTTCCAAGTTCTTGTTTGTAGAATCTTAGGGGAAAAAAAAAAAAAAAGTGTTCCTATTAACTAACTATATTTATTTGATAATTTTAGTTTTGTACATAAATTATTTTTAATAAAGTAGCTCAGTTTAGTTCTTAATATAACACAGACCACAAGTCATCCAGAAATCTTGAAAGTGAGAGGTTTTCTTTTAGCCCTTTATTTTTCACACGCCACAGGAAAGAACACAGTGTTCATCTGAAAGCAGGAGAGCTTGTGCCTGATTATACCCAGCTATTTAAATACTGGTCCTTATTATACTGCAAAATATTGCATGCATTTATTAATTTTTTCTTCTTATTCTTCCAAGCTGAAGGAATCTATTTATTGATGTGCCATAAATCATTCTGTTCCACATCCTAATGCGTCAAAAAACTCCCATATTGGGTGACAGGAATCAAGTGTCCATTTAACTCAAGGACATATTCACTGGTGTTACTGCAAAATACCCTATTGTAAATACAGATTCATAAAAGAAATTTATCCTGAAAACCAAAGAACTCTGCAAGGTCATTTCAAGAATATTTTTCCTGCTGTTCCCATGAAGGACCATTTTTATCATATGGTCTAAACACTGAGCCCAAAGTGAAATATTAAGTGAAAATTAGTCTCCTCTTTAATGTGAAAACAAACATGACAGAAATGCAGCACAAGAACATTTGTGAGCTGATATACACTAATCAGGGAATCATTTTTCAGTAACATGACTGATGGAGGCAAAGCAGAAACATTTGTGTGACACACTGGGAGAGACTGGGCTGATCGCATTTACCCATGGGCAGAGAGGGAAATTTAGATATTTAATTGTTTTACTCATGCTAAACCTGCAAATAACAGAATAAACTGAAAACCTGAATGAGGTTTTAGAATTGTTTTAGAATTTGGTTCCAGGGCTGGCTTGAGCAAAACCAATGATAGCCCAAGGCATTAATGTCTCATCCCTCTTCCTGGGATGGCTCTGTCCCATCCAAAACTCCTCAGTCCCAAGGAATATCCACTCATGAGCTGAAAGGATGAAGTGACCACATTCATGTGGGAGGAAGAACTGAGCTCAGTCCTCTCTGTGTTAGCAGTGATATCTTGTTTTAAAGCCCAGGTACCACTCTCTGGCCTATTTTATCATTTCCTGTTGTGGTTAAAGTCTGTGGATCCTTCTCTCACATCTCACATGGTGAGATCACATCTCACATGATTTGTTATTGCAAGGTCAGTGCCGTGGTGCTGCTACCTACCTAAACCTCACCATATTTTAGTTGCTTTTCCTCTAAATTTATTAACCTCCATTCAAGCTGAGGGGTGCTTGACATTCAGAACTTGGCAGGTGTTCTGGATATTTGTATGTGACCAAGAAACCTGGCTCTGCTGAGACATGGACTAAAGAGTGGATTTGTGTGACAGGAAGTGGTGGAACAACTCGTTTGCCCCAGACTTTTGAGACCACAAACAAGTAGATAAAATTACAATGTCCCACACTGCCCAGTGTCCTGGTCTGTGGCTTTTGCCAGCATCATGAAGAGCACCTCATTTAATCCACAGAATAAATGTGGCAGAGGGAAATTGTTGGCAACAAGAGTAGGAGCAGTTGTATTTGTGATTTTGACTTTCTCACTGAAAAGCAACTCTTCCTCAACAGCTATCCCAATAAAGTGACTGCCACAAGAGAAACATTTCTATTCATCTGCTTGGAGAGATGCTCCCTTTGCATTATGTCCTAAAAAAAGTAAAAATGTGTTCACCATCCCTCAGAAAGTTTTCCCCAGAGCAGCAACTGCTCTGATTATCCCCACTTCTGCATCCCTGACTCCTGGGTTCCAGTCAGAGAAAAAAAAAATCATATTTGCTTGCACACTTTGGAGTTCTGAAAAAATTTTACTGGGGTGGGAGACATCCAAGAGGCAGAACATTCAGCTTGTCTGACCTGTTTGCCATGGACCACATCAGTCCAATTCCTTTGGTATTTGTCATGTCTATGGGGCTAGATTACTACACTGAATTTTTTTTATGAATGCTTTATCAGTTCCTTTCAGCCAGGATTCAAACTTCCTCCCTCTGCCTTCCTTTGCTGTGTGTAAAACTCCATTTCCTTTCCCTTTCTGGGCAGAGAAGATAAAGTGATCCAGAACTGAGCAGTGCTTGTTTGGGGACAGCTAAAAGCCCCACAGAGAGGCTGGCTGATAAACACCAAGAAATATACGGATTTGACTGGGGCTTTTTGTCTATTAGTTGTGGGTTTAATGAGGAAAATGGACTTACCTGGGGAAAAAATCATAGTTCAAACTGAAAGAGGGAAAATTTAGGTTACACATGAGGAAAAAATTGTCCCCTGTGAGGGTGGGGAGGCCCTGGCACAGGGTGCCCAGAGAAGCTGTGGCTGCCCCTGGATCCCTGGCAGTGTCCAAGGCCAGGCTGGAGAGGGCTTGGAGCAGCCTGGGACAGTGGAAGGTGTCCCTGCCCATGGCAGGGGTGGAATAGGATGATCTTTAATGTCGCTTCCAACCCAACCCATTCCAGGGTTCTGTGATTCCATGGTTCATTACTCTCATGGTGGATTTAAGGGAATTGGCATAATTAAGTGTGCAGCACACTCATACCTGGAGTTGCAGCTGATTGCTCAATCCCTTTCCTCACCACTCCTCTCTCCCCTCCCACACCCATTTAATTCCAGGACATGAGAAGCCTGTAGGAAGAGAGAGGGAGAAAAAGGAGAAATTGGTGGGAATGGAGTCAGAGAAAAGCTGTGAGGTGAGAGGGTTAATGTGGTGTGATTTGAATTCCAAACCAGGGTGAAAGAAAGAAGCTTGAATGAAATCAAAGCCAGCGCAGTGGGGTCTGGATCAGCTCTGGGATTGTCAAACCAGAGGGGAGAAATGATGCTGCTATGCTTTATCAGAAGGAAAGTTCTCTGAAAGGGCTATGAAAGCTGAGGAAGTTAAAGATTATTAAGGTTGGAACCAGCAGTGATGAGGGACAGCAAACATCTACATCTCGGCTTAGTGGAGCTGTACAGTTGGATGGAATTTAGAGATTTTTGAGGTGTGGGAATGACGCCTCAGGTTTCAGCTTTTATATTTTCAGGTTCTGTGCTGCTTTAGTGTGTGGGTCTGGGTTCATATCAGGGGATGCTGAGCTCTGCACAGAGCAGGGAGACAAAACAATTCCTGCTCCAGCTGGGCACCAAGGACAAATGATCCAAAGCTCAGCCCAGGAGCACAAACAGCGTGGGCTGCAGAGAGAAAAACAAGCAGGGTGGGAGTGCCTGGGCTAAAGCTGGAACGGGACAATGAACTGCAAGGTGCAAATGGAGCAGAACTGAGCCAAGGGAGAAACCCCAGGAGCGCTCGTGCATTTTGGGACCATTTGGGTTGATCTTGGGTGCAGCCCTGGCTGGACTCTTGTGCTGCCCAAGGTGGATCCATGGAAGCCTTTGAATAAATCCCTGCTTTATTCTTTAGCTCTGTCCAGTCTCTGTTCTAGGTCAGCCTGCACAAGGCATCAGGAAAGCAACAGGATTTGGCAAAGCATCCCCGTGAAATGGAAGATTAATGGGGGAGAGGTTGATCTTCACACAGTCTGTATGACAAGGCTGAGGACAAAACCAGGGTAGCTTAGACAAGATTAAATTTGACTGTGACAATCATCCTAAACCACCAAGGAGTTCAGCCTGTCTCCCTCAGATGAACTGTGAATCCTGATAAACCCATGTGCATACTTCAAACAGATTGAAAGCCAGTGTAACTAAACCCATATTGAAGTACAAACTGGTGCAAGGTTATTCCAGTTAAAACACAGCATTCAGAGGGGAAACAGTAAAATAAGCTGAAAAAGTGAGCCAGAAAAAATGAAAAAAGAATTGTATTTAACAAAACCCCGTATACGGGCTAAATCAGTCTTCTAAAACCATCTCCAGGAGGCTGAAGACTGATTTCTCTGCTGTTGAGTCAGAAGAACCAGAGCACAGACTGAAATAGTTCCTAATAATTCCATTTCTTCTGTGTGGACAGAAGCTAAGACTGCACCTGAGAACGTGTCCACTAGAAAGCACTGGCAGAAATCAGAAAGCCTTGCTGAACTATTTGTTCCCTCCACTACACCACTTTCTTCCTTATTCTCAATAATGACCTCAGATTGTAAAATATTCCAGGTCTTAGTTGCACTTGGTTCATTGTGTGTGTGTGTGTAAAATACCTTTTTTCATTTTGTGTGGGTTGAAAGGGAAAATAAATATTTAGTGACAGGTTCTTCAGACCATTTAAACACCTGCTTTTTCTCTCCCCAAATTATTATTTGTTATTTCTTCCCCTTTTCAATGAGTTTAATGATATGATACCATACCAAATTTTATTCTGATGCATTATTTCTCTTTGACTGCCTTGAGTAGGTAAAGATGTTAATAGGGAACAAAATCTAACTCCCAAGGACAGGAAATGGAGAACATTCCCTCTCTTTCTTCCCCCCTAGAGAGTTGTGCAGAATTACTTTCCTTAAATGGGAACAGAGACTGAAAACCCTGCCAAAAGCCCAAGCTCAAAGGTAAATATTAGTGTCAGAGTACAAGTAAGGAAAACACTTCTAATTTTATAGTGCCTTTCATCCAAGTGTTTCAAAACATCCCCCAGATATCGATCAAGACTTTCTGAGGAATTTTTATAGGTCAAGCACGTCAGGACGAATTTCCCATCACAATGCAAGAGGTGAAGAGCCACTAGAATGGAAAAAAATGCCTTCTGTGCTTTGTTTCTAACAGCTGAGAAAGAAAAATCAAAATAAAAGAATTTAATCATTTTTTGAAATTGTAATAATAGTTTTCTTTATATGTGTGTTTAAGGGGGTGTTTGATGAGAAATCCGTAAAGAAAAAGTTCCTGGATTCAGAATTAGCCTTTTAAAGTCATCCCTTTGAAATAAAATTGGTGGGGTTTAAATAAAGTTTATTTATTTAAAGTTTATTCCATAGACCCTTGGAATGGCAGATTAAATGATACAGAAATCAGATATGATGAAATTTGTTCATGTTCTTTCCTCATCCTGATTCCAGCAGTTACTCAGACCCTGTGGCCAAAGCTTTTTGCCCTTTCCATTGCTTCTGCAGATTTTTCCTTAACCACTTTTATTCCAGCTGATGCCACAACTTTCATGTTTTCCACAAGATGCCTTTTCCAACCAGATTCCTTTTGGGTGTGGAGAGTTGAACATAAGCATACAAGCACTTTACACTGCTGGTGTGGAGGCACTCTCCAGTGTAACTTCTGAGTAGAGCGTAGAATAGAAATCAAAATTCACTCAATCAAAATCAACCCAAAATTTGGGTGACCTCGTGATTGGTGTAGTTTGTAAATAAGCTGTACGTTTATATTCTGTTGTGTGAGTTCAGTATCCAAAGGGATTTTCCCACCTTTTTAAAAACAGATTTATGGGAAGCAGTATAAAAGGTAATAGAGCTTGAAGGCAGAAAATTTCTTTCCACTGCAAAACTTAAAAGGCAGGAAGGCTGGAAGAAATCTTTAGTATTCAGGAATGTATAACACTGTAGATAGGGTTATTACTCTGACAATTGGAAAGAGAGTTCCAATAAAACTTTGCAATTTAGAGCATTTTCTTGTATTCCAATTGAATTCTTGGAGAACAAGTTGAGGGGAACTATGTGCAAATGAGACTTTAAAAGTTGTCTTTTTAATTTTTTTTAAACCCAGTTTTTAAGAAGCTTTAACAGTAACACAGGTGTTGTTTAAAAAAACTAAGACGTAATTATCTGAGATTTGGAGAGTTACTAATGATTCTCAGAGAGAATGAGAAGCAATTTGGTCGTGCTCTGTTAATGTGTGAAGTGATTTATAAGGGGAGCAGTAATGAATGTTGTCACTTCTAAACAAAACAAAGCACTTGTAAAGAGCATTGATCTGTCCTTTTTTTTTTTTTCCCCAGAACTTAGATGGATGAAGATTGCAACATCAGCAAGTTTAACAAAGTTAACTCTGCCAGCTACAAACCATTCTTCAAAGCTATTTCTCTCATTCTACATAAACCAGACATTTTTCTTTTTGCTTTATAATATATTTCAATTTTGATGCACCTAAAGGCAAGTGCATATTCAAATAAATCAAAATAAACTAGGAATGAACATTATCAGTTTTTATTATTTATATCCTCTTACTCAAGACGACAACCAGACTCTAATTTTGTTTTATTCATTTTTTTAATAAAGAACACCATCCCCATGATTAGAGGAAAATTAAGAAGTTTATAACCACAAGCCCTGCAATTTCAGCCAAATTATTCTGCTGGCACCTCTTGATTACCTGTGGATTCATTATCCTGTTTAATGTGGTGAAAAACTTCTCATAGGATCATAGAATACGCTGCTTCTCTTAGTGTAACCCCCTATTTATTTATTGTTAATTCCTCTTTGCCATCCAAAAATGTTTGAATAATGGAAGTAACAGTTTTTTTAGTAAATGATGTATTCTTGGTTAAAAAAGGTAGAACAATTTGTAGGTATTGCAAAGGTAATCAATGAATAAATACCCTCATGATACACAGAAATTAATTAAAAAAAATTAAATGTGCTAAATCTATTGACTACTTTGCCTCTTATGAAAGATCAAACTTAATGACATTTGCTTTCATTTTTCAATTAAACACGGGCACAATATATTGGACCAATATCCTATTCCCTATCTCATCATCTCAGGGAGAAAATAAATTCTTTGGTTTCTACAAGGGGACATCCCAGATGCACTTCCCCAGGAAAAGGGTTCAGGTGTCTGAGAAGTCTGGGAGGATAAAAGAACAAAGAATTTGTAGGTTCCAGCTCTTTTTTTGTTTGTTTTTTCCTACTAAGTGTTCCCCTCCCCTCCCTCTCCCTGGGAGCAGGATGGTGACATCCAACTCTCTTGCTGTGGGACATTGGTGGGCACGGCAGATAAATCATTCCAAGGAGTATAAAAACAAGTAAATTATTTGGATCATCACACCTGAGTCTTGATCCCGTGCCATGGCCAATCATGAAGAGGTAAGAACTACTCCACATCCAAAGAAATTGAGAATTTTATCCAAATCAACAGCACAGCAACACTTTTATAGAGAGCTGAAAGTCATCCAGAGAAAAAGCAAACAAACTGCAGTAATTTCTCCAGCTGTCAAAAGGCACTTGACAGAATTAACCAAAATTAGTGTGGATATCTCCACTTTCTGAGTAAATGTGGCTTTAGTTCTCATTTTGCTTTCATAATTGGAACAAGATGCGGTGAAATTGTCTGGACGCCTCCGTGTTGGAAATAAATTAGTTCCCCTTCATAGTCTCTTAAGAAGAGGGGCTTAGCAAAGCCTTCTGCTTTCTGCTTATTTACTGAGGCTCTGCAATTATAACGAGGCAAATACGACTTGCTAAGTAGCGAGAATACAAATGGAAAATTTAATCTCTGAGGGGCTGCCTTTGGGCACAGACAATAATTCAGCTGCACACACCTATTTGCATTTCATCAGAGCTCTACCACAACATAAGCAGACGTGGTTGGGACTGAAAGAAGTGCCATGAGGGGAAGGTTTCAGATTCTCAGGTGGCTGGGATCATCTGAGATGACCTAATTCTGTTTAGGGTGCTCCTCGAGGGGATCACAAGCACCAGTTTGACTGAAATGCACAGGAATTTTCCTCCAAAAAGAGGCATCAGGATTGCTGAAGATGGCTTGGTGCACAGGAATGATGGAAGCATGGATTGAGTGTTGGGATAAGTTGGCCAGTGCTCAAATCCAGACTGACCATGAGGTCTCCAGGAGCAAACACGAGATAGGGGAGTTTTAACCAAATCCACCTCCATGTGCTTCTCCCCAAATCAAAATCCAAGTTTTCCATGTCAGATGGGAATGATCTTTATGGGAACATTCCTCCTCAGGCCTCCAACCCTTCTTTCTTTTTTTTTTTTTTTTTCTTATTTGTATTTCCCTCACCTCAAAATCTTAAGGATAATGGATTCTCCTCTAGTAACTCCACTGGTATTTTGCTCTCTCTCTCCCCTTAACCCCACTGACCTCTCAGTTCATTTCACTGAGCCTGTTGGGGCTGATCTCACTGCAAATCCTTTTATCTGCATCCCCTCCTACCTTTTAGCTTTCTGGGGATTCCCATCCCACAGACACCAAAAAGCCTTTCAAATTCCCAGCAGCATATTGAACAGCACTATCATCTCCCCTGAACTCAACATAAGGAATAGTTATTATCTATCCAAAAGCATAAAATAAAGTTTGCACTCAGGAGCTTTAATTTTGAAGCTCGTTAGACTCACCTTGTTTCCCTGAAATTCACCTTGATTTATGATCACAAGGTGCACCACCATGGGGAAACAGGTATCTCACACATCACTTCTCATACACTTAACTGTGGCTTTTTTTTTTTTTTTTTGTTCCAAAAGGTCCCAGATTTGTTTATTTACTTCTTTGTTTTCTTTATTTGTTTGTCTTTAGGGAAAGCAACAAATAATACTCTTTGCTCTGGGAAGGTAATAACTTCAGGCCAGTCTCTTGAGTATTCATATTCTTCAGAAAATAAAATAATTTTTCACATAGTTAATAAAAAAAGGAACTTAGAGGTCAAGAGCCAAGCATCCATTGATGTTCTAATATTCTCTTTCTTTATTGCCTTTGTTTGCAGTGAGAGAACAAAATTACAGTGACTGCAATTTTTTAAAATAAAATTGGAATATAGTGTTGGTAGATTGATGACTCTCGGCACTCAAAGTCCTTGAAAAAGCCCTCAAATAAAAAATGCTGAAAGGAGACCCTCTTCTATTAAAGTTAAACTAAATTCTAGTGATGACTTCCTAAGTCCAGAATTTCAGTGTGTTCTAAGTGTTCTTCAGATTTGATGATGCACTTCAAACTTTGACTTTGTCACAAAGAAAAGTCTTGCCTCTTGTCCATGTTCTCTCCATAATTCAACATTAAAAGTCCTTGAAGAAGCCCTCAAATAAAAAATGCTAAAAAGGAGACCCTCTTCTATTAAAGTCAAAGTAAATTTCAGTGATGGCTTCCCAAGCCCAGAATTTCAGTGTGTTCTAAGTGTTCTTCAAACAGATTTCATGATGCGCTTCAAGCCTTGACTTGGACAGAAAGGTCTTGACTCTTGTCCATGTTCCCTCCATGACTCCAGAGTTTCTTTTGGTGATTGTTTGCCTTTTCACTGGTCTTCCCCCAAAATATGAAGGATCCAGTCCTAAAAACTCCAGCAGAGTTTTTTTCTCTTCTTTCTCACTTCTTTCCACCACCCCTTTCAATGAATTCTTGTGCTGGTCACTTCTGCAGTGCTGCTGACACTGAGTGGGGGACTCCTACCCAGTAATCACCGGCACAGCTGAGGTGTTGGCTCCCTTGTTCGCTCCCAAATTTACTTTATTTTTACCTCGAGGAATATCTTGAGCATTTGTGCTTGGAATTCTGATTCACTGAGTGGGCTTCCAGTTCTCTGGAATTTTCTAGATCCGGCTGTACAGGAGTGTTGGGGTTTAAACCCAGCCTGGAGCTCAACACCACACAGCTGCTCACTTGCTTCTGATCCCAACAGGATGTAGGAAAATAAATGGGAGGGTAAAAGTGAGAAAACTCACAGGTGGATCTAAGAACACTTTAATAATTCAAATAAAATAATAATTGTGACATAAACCAAAACCAATAATAACAATAACCATAACTATAGCAACAATAACCATAATCATACCCTTAATACAACATAAAGAAAGGGGGAATAATATTTTAAAACAGAGCGAGCACAATAAACCTGCAGAAAAACAAATGATGCAAATGAAAAACAATTTTTCATGACCAACCAAGCAATGCCCAACCAGTCCCCAAGCAGCCATCCCTGGCCAAGTTTCCCACTACTTTATATGCTGAGCATGATGCCACAGGGTCTGGAATAACCCTTGGGACAGTTGGAATCAGAAGAGAAAAGACCTTGACTCTGTGCAAGTGCTGCTGAGAAATAACTAAAATGTCACTGAATTATCAATCCTGTTTTCAGCACATTTCCAAACTTTAAGCTCATATTAGCAACCATGAAAAAAATTATTGCTGCTCTAAAAAAAAATCAGCACATGGGGTTTTTACTGTGAAGGGGACAGGAAGGATATCTTGTTCCCTAGAAGTCTTAATTCCTTAGAAGTCTTAATTCCTTAACACCTCCATTGGGACAGACAAGAACAGAAGTTGGCTACCATCATAATGGGGTTAAATTAACAGGGATTTGTGACTTCTGTATGTTTTTCTCCCTTGTGTCATTTCAGAAATCCCTCCTGACTTCATGGATTCTTTTCACAGAATTCACCACAATAAATACTGAAATATTTACTACAGAAATACATCATTCACAACACCAGGTTAGATTTGATTTACTTCCTGGAACCAAATTCCTTACCAGTTCCCAGGGAGCTGCAGTCATTCAGAGGAACATTCCTTTTCCATAAAAAACCTACCAGGACTTTCAAAAATCCAGCCTCTCCAGTACAATCCCAAAGGCATTTCTGGGGGATGTTCAGTGTCCTGAATTTCCAGGAAGGTCATTAAGCTGGAACATTGTAAGTTGCTAATAAATTTTAAGTTCTATGCCCTGTAAATAGAATCCAAGAGAAATCTGGATCCTCTTGCAGTGACTTAATGTAGACTCTGTCCCACTGCAGTAAATCTTCTCTATGTGCAGTGATTAGAGATGTGATTTAGGATCATTTCAGACACATACAGTAAATAACAAGTCTTTTCAGGGGTTATAACATCATCATATATCCTGCAGCCTTCCCACTCAATTCTTTCTTGGGGATTGATTTTAGGGGACCTACAGGAGATTGTCTGGAATGGTTGACACTCTCCTTGTCCTGGATCTGTGTCACAGACACATCTACAAAGGCTCCCAGGCTTCCTGCCCAAACAAAGAAGCAAATCCCCTTCAGGAAAGCATCCAGGAGCTGTTGGCAAGATCAACTCAGCTCTGACAATTGGCTCCAAGCAGTTATGGATGTGAACCGTGTCTTAGTCTAGTGCCCTTCATCCAAAGCAATCCTTCAGTGCTATCCCAGAAGGATTTGTGCATTCCAACACTTTTATTTCCAACCTATAAATGTGTGAATCAAGGAATGAAACGTGTTCTTGTTGTCATCCTGCAGAGACAGAGCTCTGGAGTGTTACAGCTCTGTGCCCTCACACGAACAAAGAAACCTCCAGTAATTCCATTTCAGTGGCTCTCCAAATCATCTCTGCCTCTCCCCACCTTCATTCCTCACTCAAATATGGAATCACAGAATCACTGAGATTGGAAAAAGCCTCCAAGACCATCGAGTCCAAGCTGTGCCAAATCCCAAATTTGTCCCCAGCCCAGAGCACTGAGTGCCACCTCCAGGTGACACCTCCAGGGATGGGCACTGCAAACCTCTCTGGGCAGCCCCTTCCAAGGTCTGACCACCCTTTCCATGGGGAAATTCCTCCTGGTGTCCAACCTGATCCTCTCCTGGAGCTAATGGAGGCCATTCCCTCTCCTCCTGTCCCTGGGAGCAGAGCCCAAACCCCCAGATGTCCCCTCCTGTCAGGTTCTGCACAAAACCAAGCTCAGAATCAATAAATTCCTTCCTGTGCTGCCAAAAACTTCCAAACTTTTGTGTAGAAAACCAAAAGTGAGAAGAACAATTTGTCTGAGACGGATTCCCTGCTTTGTGGCAGCAATGCTAATAAAGCAAATTTGGTGTATTTTCCCTGGAAGATGTAATAATGGAATTAAGAAGGCCATGTCTAAATGCAAGCTGTGTTTTTTGAAAATATTTTTCTCTTTGTTCTCCATCAACTTCTGAAAAAGTGCAGAAAAAGCAAAACTTGCTTTTTTGGTTTTTTTTTTTTTTATTTTGATTGCTGCATTCTGGAATGAAAGTATTTAAAAATTATATTAAATAGGAGGATTATACTGCTAAATTTAAAAATAAAGGGAAATGCAGGTGTTGAAATAATAACACAGCAAATGTTTCAGGAATTTTTTCCTTTAACAGATTGATTTAAATTGTAATTAGAAAACAAAAATAATGGCTTTTGGGTGTTGTTTTCCCAAAATAAGTTTCTACACTTCTTTTTCAGCCCTACGAGTCACTACTTCTTTAGGAATTAAAAGAAACAGATTCTTAGAGCAACAAAGGTAAGACTGTGAGGCAGCTACACATAATTTCAGGTTAAATTGCCTTCAGCCTGTCTTCTATCACAGCTGCTTTTAGTGCTTATTGGGATGTGGAAATGTCTCTGTAGTGGCTAAAAATAAAGAACACTCCAGCAGGGATGGAATGAAAAGCCATTTTTGTCTGTGTTTGAAAGTGCTTTGCACTTCACACACTTAAGCCATAGCTAAGATTTTATTAGGTGGAAAGAGAAACCTCTTTTTATTTTCTTCTTTTGGAACTTCTAGGAGCAAAATGGTTTTTGAGCAAGAAAAATAATGCTATTTTTTGTTTTAAATACAACAAAAACTATGACATTTTCAATTATCGCAATGTTCAAAACTTTATTTATTTAATGTCAGGCATAAAATAATAAACAAAGTGTATAGAATATATACAATAGATACCTTTTAATAGAGGACCAAAAGGTAACAGTTAGAATAAAACATAAATGTTTTGACATTGGAGGAACTCTTGATCCGAAATTTACCTTGCCTTTACATTTTCTTCTTGCCTTTCACTTCTCAAGTCTGTAGCTCCATGAAATATTTGGCTTTGAGTCAAGTTTTTTGTTGTTTTTTTTTCAGGAAGAGTATTTTGCTGGATCATTTCCATGGATTTCAGCACCTGGTTTTGATGGAAAAAGTAAAGATTGTCCTCTGGTTGAGTATTTATTTATTCAGGTGTGTGTCTGGAGAAAGTTCTACCTTGTACCTTCCCATCTTTAGATGGTCTGTACAACACATCACCGTTTTTCAGACTGCCAGAAAATTTTACATTCAGAGCATTTTCTTGGTGTATTTACTCAAATTCCATGAAGCCAAACTTTGTGAGACATCGATTTGAAAATTTTAATAACAAACAAAATGGCTTAAAATGTAATAGAAAGTATTTCATCCCTCTAAATGGACAACCCTGACTTTTGAAGGGGTGTTTCTTCCTTTTCTCTGACAACACAGAAACAGGTATTTAAAATGGCCAGAGCATACAGTTTTTCAGTTCCCTGAATTAAGGCAAAATCAGTTTAAGTTCATTTCCTAAGCATTTATTCTGCTGCTAATTTCAATATTGGTTGTGGGTTGGGTTTTCTTCTAAGGAGAGGGATTTAAATTTTTTTTTCTTTGCTTAGTATTTTGAGGGTTTTTTAAATATTTCCTTTTTTTTTTTTTCCATTTTGAAGGTGTGACAATTTTTTTCTTCACTTATTAAGGTTATTTTTTTCACAATGGTAAAACACCATAACCCATCATATATATTCCATGCATATAATGCATGGAATACAGTGTGGTGGTGTTGTCAGCCAGCCAAGGGGAATGCAGAGAACAGCACCTCATTTTTTAAACGTCCCACTTTTATTTTGGATTTCTGAAGTTCCCAGTATGATTGATTTCACTATTTCCTGTGTCTTTCCTATGCCAAAAGTGTCTATTAACAGGAGAGCAAAAAGTGAGTGGCTTTCATCCTTTATCAAATGGCAAAATCCATTTTGCAGGGACAGGACCAGGAATAATGGGTAAAAATTAAAAGAAGTGTAGGGGAATTTAGGTCAGATATTGGGAAAAAATTGTTTTCTGTGAGGATGGTGAGGCCCTGGCACAGGGTGCCCAGAGAAGCTGTGGCTGCCCCTGGATCCCTGGAAGTGTCCAAGGCCAGGTTGGATGGGGCTTGGAGCAACCTGGTTGTAAAATTTCAAAATAAATTTATGCTAAAGGAACTTCATCCTTTCATGTTTTTACTTGAGTGGAAATGGATCAAAATCACCTTCAGAGCTTGAATTTTTAATAATCACATACAGATCTACAAAATTAGAACAGACATTTAAAGAAGTCTACAGTGTCAACAAGAATCATCTTTACTGGAAGTAAAACTCAATATTTTTTCAATATATTTTGTTTCATTTTAAGCTTTTCTCAGTCATTATGTTTTTCTTTTGATTACATTATTGACTGAGAATATTACAGTGAATAACCAAACACATTTTGAACCTTTTTCCACAGGGACATGACAATGCAAGTTCGCTGTAATATACTAAAAACCAAATAGCTGATTATGCTTTTTTGTTTGTTTTAAAGGATGCTGATAAGCATAGTTGGAATACAGTCTCAGAGGACTGAAAAAATACTTAAAATAGTTGAAAATTTGGTATGTGATAGTTGGTGGTAACACTGCTTCCCAAACTGGACATGTCTTTCTCATTATTAATTTTCTTTTTAGTGTCAGACTTCATTTTTTACCTTTTGCTTGGAAGAAAAATCCTGTTGAAGGGTTTTTCTCTCATTTTTGACTGGGTTTCATCTCATTCAGCTACAGAGACCTAAAAGCCTGTGAATGTTGGAAAGTTTGGCTTTTCCAGAGTGGTGACTCCAGGTATAATCTCCAATGGAATCAGACAGAAATGCTGAGCCTGGCAGGGATTTCTGGTGAACATTTAGTCCTGATCCACTGCCCTGCATTGATCACAGCCTCAAGTAGAGCAGGACTGTGGCATTCACATTCTCTGAGAAATCCCTTCGCCCAGGATTTTTCTCCTGGGAAGCTGAGATGCCTCAGAGAAAAAGGGAAACAATTCTCATCTCATTTGCTTCTCCTGTGTTGTGCTGATGTGGAATGTGTTTGGAGATTGTTTACCCACAGTTGATTGTTCCATTGGATTCTGCTGTGAGTTGTTTTCACTCTTTGGCCAATCAGGGCCAAGCTGGGTCAGGACTCTGGAAAGAGTCACAAGTTTTCATTATTTTAGCCTTCTGTGAGTATCTTTTCTGTATTCTTTAGTATAGTTTAGTATAGCATTCTTTATTATAATATAGTATCATAAAGTAATAAATTAGCCTTCTGAGAACATGGAGTCAGATTCATCATTCCTCCCTTTGTCTGGGGGGCAATGCAAATACAATAAATGACTTTGTCCAAAATGCTTTTGAACCTCTCCAAGGATGGGGACTCCACAACACCGTGGGGCAACTTGCTCCTGTTCAGCCACCCTCTCACTAAAGAAGAGTTTTCGTATGCTTCAACTGAATTTCTGCCTTATTTATGGTATTATGGTATTTATGGTATTTTTATTTTCTGCCTTGTTGCTGTTTTCTTCTCACTGAGAAGACATTTGCTCAGTCTTATACCCCTCATCAGGTGTTTACCCGCCCTGGGAGTTTTCCTGAGCCTTCTTTTCTCCAGGCTGAGCTGTTCCAGTCTCAGCCTGTCCATGTGGGTCAGATGTTCCCATCCTTTACCACCTTTATGTTCCTTCCGTGCCTCACTCCATGATCTCCCAGTCTCTACTGGTGCTCAGTGCTGGACCCAACACTGCAACTGTCTCACCAGAGCTGAGCTGAGGGGAGATTGCCCAGAAAAATTACGGACAACTCATCCCTAAAAATGCCCGAGGCCAGGCTGTGATAGAAATTATTTCATCCCTCAACGTTAGAACCCTGGTTACTGAGAATTTTAAGCTTTCTCTGCTAACAAACACTGACCCCCCAAGAGAACACTACATTTAACCTAAAGCCGTTGAAAAAAGTTCCGAAATTAAATAATAGAACTACGATTATAAATATAGAGTTTCATTAAACATCTATAATACCAAATAATAAAAAAGTTAAAGTTTTAAAATACAATTATATATATATGTATATATATATATATATATAAGAAAATAAAAGTTTTAAAACTAAAACTTCTTCTTCACTTTCTTCTTCATAAGTTTAAGTGGTATTATATAATTAAATTTAAAAAATCCACATTACAAACTACAAGTAGTTAGTTATTAAATGAAAAGTAAAAATATTTAGGTATCATTTCTCAATTATTTCTTATTTCTTTCTTATAAAAAAATATCCTTAAAAACCTTATAAAACCTTTTATCCTTATAAAAACTTATATAAAAATACAGCTCCAATTTTCAATTTATTAAAATAAAATAATGTAAATCTCACAATTTATAAAACTATAATATGAATATAAACTAACAAACATCAAAGTCCAAACAAAAAATACTATCTCACACATTTAATCCCAACCCTAACAACAACAACAACAACAACAACAACAACAACAACAACAAACCAACAAAAATTAAAACTCCGCAAGGCTGGATGGGGTTTGGAGCAACATGGGATAGTGGAAGGTGTCCCATGGCAAGGGGCTGGAATGGGATGAGTTTTCAGGTCCCTTCCAACCCAAACCATGCTGGGAGACAGGGAAGGATCATCTCCCCTGCCCTGCTGCCCATGGTTCTCCCATGCAGCCCAAGAGGCTGATGGCCTTTTTATGCCACATGGACACACTTGAGGCTCATGGTCAATCATCATCCTCAAGGACTCCAAGGGAATTTTCTGCCAAGTTAATTTCCAACCTGTTGGCCCCTGGTGCATCCTTCTGCGTGGAGTTATTCCTCTTCAAGGACTAAAATGAAATATAAAACTCACTTAGATTTAACACTGAAATATTAAGATGCTGCTGCATGAATCAGTCTTGTGGCAATGTACCTGCATCTAATTCCTCTGGGCTTTAATGCATTCCAACAGGAAGCAAGTGCTTATACACCTTTCAAGGGCTGGAACTAATCAGTCTGCTAAAAATCATAGAGAATATGCATGAAGATAAAAAAATAACCCCAGTCATTAATCCTTTTTCTGTTTCTCAGAATTACCAGAGTCTTCAGAGCTCCCAGATCTGGTCCATTTTAAATAACCTCAGCCTGACTCTCGATGCTGCTGTTTGCTTCAAGCTCCTTTAATCTTTGAAGAAAACTGTTCCAGTCTGAAAATTGAATGGATCATCACTGAATTAAAATCTAAGGAGGGACATGAAACTCTGCTGGTCTGACTCTCCCTCCCACTGCCTTCATTATTTAATGCAACACTTGAGAAGTTGCCTGAACTTAAGGGAAATTACAAATCCCCTCAGTGCATTGAGCAGAAGGAACAATTCTATTTTCAGGTCAGTTTTTTGATCAGAACCCTTTGTTCCATACAAAGAGGTGTGTCCTTAAGTCATTTTGCTTTTCAGAGTGCAGAAGTCGCCCCTTTAGTTTATTCTTCACACCTGAATGGGTCTCACCTCCAGAAGAATTTGAGACCTTCTCAGTGAAAATGAGAGCTTTGCTCCTAACAGCACATCACACACCAAAGCTGCTCAGAAGGAGAAAGTGTTGCACAAGACTGGGATGGAGAACGGCAGGTAAAAGTCCTCCCTCTTTTCAGGTGTTTTCTTTGTGGGGTCTGAGCCAACATTTGACACCTTTGGTAAACTGAGTGGAACTTTCTCCTTGAGCAACCCCGCAGAAACCAAAGGAACTCTCTGTGGAAGGTGTTCTGCTCCCAGAGAGCAGAGACAAAGATATTTTGATCTGTGAAAGATCTAAATTTTGATCTGGGCAAGAGCATATCCTGCTGGACAGGATTTGGGCAGACAGGTGGATTAAAAGGCTTGCGGTAGACTCAGGGACAGACCCTTTATCTGGCACCCTTTGGGGCTCATTCTCACCTTTGACAGAGTCTGTGTTTTCCATTCTGTGGCCTTCAGCTGCCATCAAAGGGTGTATGTGATGGTGTTCACCCTTGTGCAGGGTGATGCCACTCCACTGTCCCATCCAGGAGCATGCAAAGCAGGTTTCTTCTCACATTTGAGGCTAGATTGTTCCTTTATCTAGTAGGTCAATTTATTATTACTGTTTTCTCCTTCTTTTTGTAGGCAACCTTCATCCTGGGCCCTGGAAAGGAACTGCACTGGGGTGTGACTGTGTTTTGAGTGTGGTTTTGCACCAAATGATCTTCAGAGTTCTTTTAAATCTAAATCAGTCTCTGTTTAGGGCCTGAAGCCAAGCCAGGACTATAAAAGATGTAAATCCAGGCAGTAATTCTTAGCAGACATTGCTGGGATGGTGCTCTGTGGGTGACAAGGTTCCACAGTTTAGATCAAAATGAGTAATGGGTCTGTCCCCAATATGCAGGACCTCCCTGCACTTAATGGGACAATGGGAGGGGAAGGGCAAAAGGCAACAGCGCTACAGGCTCCACATAAAAATTTTCTTGCTTTTCCTAGTAAAGCTTCCCTCAGATAAGTGAATTCTGTAAGCCTGAGGCCTAAAGCTCCTCCTATTTATTGCACACCCGAGTGCTTTGTCACGGCTCTCATCTCCACAAGGCAACACAGATGGTTCAGACACATTTCTCTGTTGGCACCTGCAGTCTGTGATTCCAGCAAGCCTTTTGGTATTATCCCAGAATCCCAGAATGGCTTGAATTGGGAGGGACCTTAAAGATCATCTTCTACACCTTCCACTCTCCCAGGTTGCTCCAAGCCTGTCCATCCTGGTCTTGGACACTTCCAGGGATTGAGGGGCAGCGCAGCTCCTCTGGGCGCCCTGTTCTGGTGCCTCATCACCCTCACAGCCAAGAATTTCTTCCTCATATCTAATTTAAATATATCAGTTTTTACTTTAAACCTCTCCCATTTGCACCTACCTGTTGGAACCCTGGCTGCTGGGAATTTCAGACTGTCTGTGCTGCCAGGCACTGACCCCCAGGAGAACACTGCATTGACCTGAGGCCATGGAGAAGATTCCAAAATGGAATGACAGGACTGGGATTGTGGGGTGGAGTTTGGATAGAAGTGTGTGACATCACAGGGTGGGAAACTCAGAGTTTAAGGGTTTAGAATACAGTAATAGATATAAAGCAAGATGGAGGTTTGAGGGTGGAGGCTTCTCCTTCTTCTTGACCTTCTTCTCCATGGGTTTGGGTGGTTTTGTGTAATTGGATCAAAAAGTCCCCATTGTGGGCCATGGGTGGTTAGTTATTGGGTTAAATGTGAAAATAATTCAGTTGTCACTTTTTAATTGGACAGTTGTAGAGAAGGCCTTGTAGAGAGAGAGATGGGGCTCCATTTTGAGTTTGTTAGAGTGCAGTGCTGCAGAACTCAGGGTTTGTGGGACTGTGATATGGTTAAGAACTGATAAACATCTGAGTCTGAACATGAAATACCATCTCCCAACCTTGGCAGAAGAAAAATCAAGCAAAAGAATCAACATCTTCCCGTGTAAAAAGTCACCCTCCCTCCTTTTCCACAGCCCCTTTAGGTATTGGAAGGGACTCTAAGGTGTCCCCAGAGCCTTCTCTTCTCCCTGAATAATCTCAGCTCCATCAGCCTGGCTATTGAAATGGGCTTTATTAAAACCCCAGCCTGGTGTTAAAACCAGCCTGATTTCTTCTCATGTAGGATCCAAGCTAAACCAGATTTTTATGATGACAACACACATCTACCTGGCACAACTGAAATCAAAACAGACCCAGTTTTTAAGGCCTTGATAGAAATCACCAATAAAATACCCACCTAAATATAGTCTTGTAGAATATATTCTACACTCCTGTCTGCTGTGTCAGTGCTATGAAATGCATCCCCTGGCACCAGTGGCTCTATGTCAGCATCTCTGCCTGTAGAGACAATGGAGCACAGGATAGAAAAGGAAAATTTTCCTTCTACAGGAGATGATGTAAACAAATGTAGGAGAGAAACCCTCTTTTGCTTCCCCTCTCAATTTATTTCAATCCAAGCTGTCCTACTCATCTATAAAACATCTGTTCCTGATCTGTCTGAACAGGATCTTGCTTTAGGCAGACTCTCTGTTCTTGTCCACAGATGGGAATAACTTGATTTACTTTGCCAGAGTTCCTGGAAATTCCTGACCCCCTTGAACTAAAGTTACTCCCATTTCTATCTGGGACAAACTATGTAAAAAGCTGGCAAATTTGTGGTATTCGGGTCTCAGGTAGGAATCAAAATTCCACAACCACAAATTCGATTTTCTCTCTGCACAATTCTTGGTATGAAAGGAAGGGAATGTAGGAATAAAGTGTGAAATAAAAAGGGAAAACCTCCAGGAACTGGATCTATTCTTCTGGCATCATGATTCTTGCATCCCATGATTTTATGCTGGTCTTTGTATCTATTTTACCTTTTTATGAAAAGAGAGAGGGACTGGAGGTGATGAAGTGATGAGCACCTGGATTGGAAGGATGCAGCCATGGGAGGTACATAAACCCAAGGCAGGAAGCATTTTTAATTTCTTCAGATTTTCCTGAGCAAAAAAAGGACAAACTGTCTAATCCAGCTGTGCCTCATTTTATCCTCATGCAAAACAGGGCTGTAATATTAATTTCTCAGCTGTATATGAAGCACTGTGTCAAACTGGGGAAAAAAAGCATCATGGAGTAAAAAAGATTCTGCACAACAAGATAAGATTTTTGATAATAAATATCCCAAATCCTCTGTTTTAGTTCTTTGATAAACTCACTTGAATCACAACCTTTATTTGCAAAGTCGGCACAAAAATATGTGAGAGAGTGACGAGACTCTGGACAAAAAGTCTGTCATGGTTTAAAAAGACAGGTGTCTGCTAAGGAAGGCAGGAGCCTCCCTTGAAATGGAAAATGCAAACCCCCTCCCTCTGAATTATTATAATTTTGAAATTAAGGAGCTCTCAGGTAAAGATATGGGAGCAGGAATAACAGTTCTTTATTAGGGAAGAAAATAAAATTAAAATATAAATGCAGTAATACAAAACAACCCTGCCAGAGTCAGAGCAGGAGGTGACCCCCTGTGGGTCAGGGTGGTGGCAGCAGTGCCATTCCATGGTGGCTCAGCCCTCCTGCAGGGCCAGCTGTGGCTCTGCTGGAGCAGGGATCCTGCACAAGGCTGGAGTTTTCCTCTGCAGCTCCAGGGCTGCTGGAGATGGGCCTGCTCTCCCTCTGGGAATGCAGGGCAGAAGAAAGCTGCTCCTCTGGGAATGCAGGGGGCAAAGGCTGCTGTGCTGTTCCAGGCTCAGATTGGATCCAGGTAGGAATGCTTGGCTCCTGCCCTGGGCGCAGCATCTCCCATGGGATGATGGAATTTGATCAGCCATGCAGGGACACTCAGTGGCCATGGACAGCAGAGATCTCCTGGAGGGAGGATTGGCTGTGGGAGAGATAAAGAAACTGCCCCATGAACAGAGGATAACTGCCCCAGCTCTGACTGATGGTGATAGAACACACACATTACTTTGCAATCTAGGACAAAATCTCTGTCTCTGAATGGCACTGCTCTGACTCAGTGGGACAGAGGAAGTTGTATTTTAAATTTTAAATGGAGTTTTTCAGGCTGAAGATGGGAATGGAAGCAAAACCCCAAAGCCCAGGTGTGTGTGCAGGTGCCTGCTGTGCCACCAGGCTGCTGCAGCCTCTCAGGAACATGTCACCTCCCTCTTCTGGGTTCACAGTGACTTTAGAGGTTTAAGAGAGGGAAAACAAATGTGTGACAGCCTCAAACTCCAAGGAACAGGGATGTAATGAATATTGTTTTACAGTGGTATTTTTAGGCTAAACAAAAATAGGTGGGAGTCAGTGCTGGCAGTGGAATATTTGCTTGCAAAGGTGATTGATACTGAGTTTAATTAAAATAGATCCTCCCACGCAAGTCCCTCCTCTCCCTTTAAAACCCTTCTAGAAATTACTATTTATTGTTTATATATAGCCAGAGGTTTTTATAGCTCATTCTTGGCCTGATCAACAGCAGGTTTTGATCTTGGCTTTGAAAAAAGTGGGGTTTGGAGTTAATAAATTTTATATTTTTCCATTTCATTCCTCTTCCCATACAAAAGTTTATTTACTTTCTCCTTTCTATTTCTCCTCAGTCATCCATGTAGTGTCTTATTTTGTTTTGTTCTGCTTTATTTTCCTTCTATAGCACTCCTATTTCTTTCCTTATCTTCTTCAATTTAATATATGCTCTGTCAGTGTTTGCTCCACAGCTCTGTATATTTTACATTTATCTGAATTAGATTTCATTTCTACCTATAACATTGATCTTGCATTTAAATTGTTCCTGTTTTCCTTCATCTGGCTACTCCTAATTCCTGAAACTTTCATCCATTAGCTTGAAATATATATTTTTCAATACCGTAGTCATAGTTATTTATAAAAATATCCAAAAAACCTGCAGACAGAGAGCAGATCTTTCCATAAATCAGCGACCCAGATTTGCTTTGAGCTGTTTTTAGAGGGAGCACATTTACTGTGACAACCCTTAATTTATATTGGGAAAGATGGAAATGTAACAAGAACTGGTATTGGAAAAAATTATATTTGAGCCTCTTTCCCTTGTGTTTAGAAGGGTCTTCCACCCAGAAACAACAAGAAAACACAACTGTAGGACCATTAAAAATCTCCACAAATTTGGAAGGTTTAGATTTATCATCACAAGACCTATTTTTTCACTAAAATGTATTATTTTCCTCACTTTTTTTCTGCCCTTAGTGCACCTTGACTGGCAAGACTTTTCCTGGATCACAGCCTCTCAAGACTGAGGACTTTTGGGAAAAGTTCAGTTTAAACCAGCCAGAATAATGGGGCCACAAAACCCCCTGCCAGGCATTGTTCTACACAAAAATATTTCCATTTTTCTGTAAACAGCAGGATGTTTCTGATAACTGTATTTTCCCTGCAATTTGTCTGTGCAAAGGCAGCTCTCCCTGTTTGCCTGCTGCTCATTTGTGAGGTGTGAGCTGGGTCAAAGTTTCACTCTGGCTTTTGCAGCAGTGACATTTGAGCTGGGCTTAAACCTGGGCTTAGAAACGGGGCTGGCCTTGATCTGTCTCATTATTTTTGTCACTTACCTTTACACAGTGTAGGGGCATCCAGATGAAAGCCCACATTTTAAAAAGACAGAAATATTTCCCCTTTTAGGATGTGCAGTCAATCTAAGTTAATTGTCTAAAAATGTTCTTCAGCTGTGGGATGAGGGGTGTTAAGTCAAAATACCAGAATCACTGTTGTCAAACATTATGCAGCACCCAGCTGATATTTCACCAGAAATTTCAGTCAAATTAGGAGGAAATTACCCTCACAATAAGAAATTTATTCCCCATATTTAATCTAAATCTACTCTTTTATCTTAAGGCCTTTTCCCTTTGTGTTATCAATGCGTGCCCTTGTGTAAAATCCCTCTCCTTTTCCACAGGACATGGTTGGGAGCAGTTTAAATTCCCATTCAACTTTGGATATCTCTCAATTTAGTGTTTTTTAATAAGGCTAGGCACATTCCATTTTTATATATATATATATATGTATATGTAAATTTTTATATATATGTTTATATATATATATATGTGCGTGTGTGTGTGTGTGTATGTGTATATATATATCCCCAAAGTTCATATGCTTATTCCTAGTGAATTAATTCTGGTGTTCTGTGATTTAGAGGGGTGGAAAGATAAAAACAGGAAACGTCTCCACAATCCAGCTCAAACCCTGTTTGTCACAGCCTTGGTACTTCATAATTCCCTTCAAAAATTTATTGTTCTGTGCTTTGAATGCAGCTGGCCTTTGTTCCCCTCCTCTTCTTGAGAGGCTGTCGCAAAGCCCTGAAAGCCATAAATCCTCTAATTTCCATTCTATATGCACTCATATTCCATTTCTACCTGTTTTATCCTGACCCTTGGTGGCTTTTCATTTAAATCTCTCTCCTGCTTTCACCCAGCCTATTCCCTCTCAGGCTTCATTTTTCAAGGCTGAAAACATTCTCTGACTCCTGGAGAGTTTCCCATTCCCCTGGCCAGCCTGGACATCTCTGTTTTTCCAGCTTGGCCCTTCAGGTTCAGTTGAAAAGTCCAGGAGAGCAGGTAATTATTCCTGATTATTGGAATTTCACAGCAATGGTTATTTTTCACTCTGCTTTTGGCTCTGAATAATGAGTTTACTTTTCATTGTGGTGGGAATACTGGGATAAGAGTGCTGGACTGGATTTAAGGATAGAGCTGGGGCCTGACGTGTGATGAAGATTAACAATGGCTAAAAACATTTACCATTACATGGTTTTCCTCAATAAATCATTTGGTGAAGTTATGCCAGGCCCATTGTCAATGTGAAAGGGTTTAAATGAGGGAAAAGACAGAAAATGCTGCCAAACCAAGAGATCTTTCACTACAATTTGTTCATATCTTGGATCCAGGAACATGAACTGGCATTCTCAGCTGCCAAAGCATTCAGGGATGCTGCAACTCAAATTTATCCTGCTTTTCTCCTGGACACCTGTGTAATATCCAGAGAATTCCAAGAGACATGTTTATTATTGCAAATACTGGCATGTGCTAAGAGATTTTCTGATCCAGGCATTTGATCTGTTTGTTTTGCACAACAGAATTTTTCTATGAAGATGATGTTGAGAAAAACTTTTGCTGTTGGCCTCTAGAATTGCACATGGAGCCTGGAAAACACCTTCACCAACACAAAACAAGAAAAGGCAAAAAAGTAGCAAAACTTCAACACCAAATGTACCGAAATTATCAGAGAATCATAGAATGGGTCGGGTTGGGACAATAAAGAAAATATTTCCTGGTTCTCTCAGGCTTAGGCCTGAGTAGGAAACATGGTGTGTAATTCAGGGTTCATGAATTAAAGGAGACAGAAGAAAAATAGGGAGAAAGAAAAAGTCAGGCAGAAAACCTCTGTTTATCTCTCATGAGCTAAGATTATCAACAGCATGTCAGGAAAAAAAGGTAATATTGTGTTATTATTTTGAGATGAGAGATTAGGGTTCCAGTGCTGGGCAATATAGAATTTTCTACCCATGCTGAAATTGTAAAAATTGTAGGATTTGGAAACCTGAGGTAAATAATCATAGAATCATTTGGGCTGGCAGGTTATTGAGTTCAACCATAAAGTTCACACCAGCAGTGCATATAAATAAAAGGTGCAATATACTCTTTTTACCTTATATATTTTTTATGTTTTAAATGCTCTTGTCTGTCACAGTCCAGCACCCAAAAGTGAAGAGGGTTAATACTGAGCTTGTGATTAATTGGCAAAAAAAGTTAAAATGTTTAACTTTATAACTTTATATTTGGCAGCTGTGGCTGCAGAAATTACTGTGGGTCAGGCCAGTTTGGGCACAGGGAGAGTTTAGGTGGAATTCCATAGTAAATAATTTCACTGGTAAATTTGGTGGGACATTTTTCCATCCAGTGCTGAAGGCTCCCAGGCTGCACCTGGTGGCTCAGATGCCTGCTTGAAATTAATGACAAACCCAGTCTTTTTTAGGATGGTCCCAGGAGAGTTTTAGAACTAAATTAATTGGTTCAAATGCTTCACTATTGACTGATGCTAACGGGGACCAAAACTCTGCTTTTTTACACAAATATTTTCATTATTTTTATTCCTTGAACTGAGTTACAATGACAAAGCAAAATTAAGTTTGTACAATGATTTAACTTCCTCAACTGATATTTTCCAGTTTAAAAAAATCATACAATCACAGAATGGTTTGGGTTGGCAGGAAACTTAAAACCCATCTCATTCCAACCCCTTGCCATGGGCAGTGACACCTCCCACTATCCCGGGCTCCAGAATTAATGGATAAAATTCCTTGTGCTGTGTCTTTACTGTTTGGGATGCTGGGGTAATCTCCAATCTGGGTATTATTTGGGCTTGGACTAAGTAGCATTGGAAGGGAGAATGAAAAGATCCTGTGTGCATTTCTAAGATTTATTTCAGGCTATTTTCCCATCCTACAGGACGCTGAACACTGCTTGAATTTCTAGCAAGATAAAATTTTAGGTATATGGTCCAACTTGGATTTTGAAAGTCTACAGGACAGAAATCAAATTCATGCAGTGATTAAAAAAATAAAAACTTCTCTCTTTTCCATTATAACACACCTCAGGGAGATTACTGGACTTTGAATAACTATTTTTCTTATTATTTTTCCTATTTCTTTTTCCTGAACAAATAGTCTTAGCAAGTCCCAGTTGTATGACATTAAGTAATATCAATTTTAATAGCAGCTTTATGTTCCCATTCTGCCAATGCGCTCACTAAAAGATCATCTTTTTCTCTTCACTCCACAAATTTCCAATGTAAACATTGGTTGAATTACCAGCATTTCTGAAGGCTGGTCTCTAATGAAAGAAAATAGAGATTAAATGCTAAGAATGACAAATTATTATAGACAGAAAAATGAGCAAAATCAGTCATTAATGTGAGTGACATTTTGCAAAGAGATAATTCATCTTTCAGAACTCTGCAATATCTAAATCAAAACTTTTTTGAGACTTGAAGCTGAGCCATAATTACTCCTTTTTAAAGCTTGAATGCATACACAGTTCAGTGTGATAAAAATAAACTCATTTGAAACACAGTTCTGAATAAATAAAATGAACAATAAAGAGCCCAGGAAGGCAAGATTTTTTCAGCTCTATCAAAAATAGTAAAACCTTTTTGATTTACTGGAATATGGAGAATATAAATTTAATGCTGGAGTAAAAGTTGAGGGAAAAATGAGAACACACCTTGACACGTGCAAAAAGGTACAAAATTTGCTGAAGAAATGAGATCCCTGATCATTGCTGGAAGGTAAATTCTGTCTTTTTGACCAGGAGGAAAAGAAAATCACATTTAATGTCAGGTAAAGAGCGTGTGCATCAACAAACCACCTAATTCAAAGCTAAAATTCAGAGCTAAAATTCAGACCTAAATCCAGCCTATTTTATAACTTCTGCTTGATCCTGCTTTTCTCATTTGGAAGTGTTGCTTCCAAACCATACAAATCGTTTTTGGGGTGGCTGTTACCATACTTGTCTTACTGAGAAGCACAAATTCTTCTCTGATACCTTTGGAAAACCTCATGAGGTTAGAGAACAAAAAAGTAGCAAGAATCCCATTTTGCATGTTTTGTACTTGTCATTATTTTTGGAGCCTTGAAGAGTTCCCAGTTATACTTTCCATTTCTACTGTCCCTTCCCCATAGCCTTTGTCCAGCTGTGTGTTATAAGGCCTAAATTGTAAATTTCAGTATGTATTTGTGTTAATAAGAAATTTTTAAAACTAATCTTGGGAGAAAAATTAGGATTATTTTTGTAATTTTTCCCTTTAAAAATACAATGAGAACCCTAAGAGCTCCTTACTGTTGGAACCAGAAATGAGATAATCTTCAGGAGTTCAAACCAGGACATGCAAACCTGGTGGCTGTGAAATACCTGCACAAGATGTGACTCAAATATTCATCTAAAGTCTCTTGGCTAAAGCAAAGACTGACTGCTGGTCTCAGAAAAGTGTTGGCATTGGGGCTGAGCCACTTGGTGACCTGAACTGGCCAATACAGACACAAAACAACTTAATATTTCTTCCCCTGACATGAATTAAAGTGACAAATGTAACCCCAGAGACAACAAGATCCTTTTAGTTTTTCATTGACTTCATCAGGAACTAAGATTGGACTTTCTTTCCTCACTGTTTTTATGAGTCCTTTGTCTTTGTCAAACTTGTGATGCATTTTAGTCTTCTTCTATACTTCTGCTTTTCCTTTGGAACCTTGAGGCAAAACAATCAAAGAGAATAATTTTAAAAAAGGAAAAAAAAAAAAAAAAAGCAATAATACATCAGATCTTTCCTTGTCAGGCAGTAGATGAGTGACCAGGGACAGAAAAACTGGAGAGTGAGGGAGAGCTTTTGTCTTAGGTTGTAAAGTAATGTGTGTGTTCTATTGCCATCTGTCAGAGCTGGGGCAGTTATCCTCTGTTCATGGGGCAGGTTTCTTTATCTCTCCCACAGCCAATCCTCCCTCCAGCAGATCTCTGCTGTCCATGGCCACTGAGTGTCCCTGCATGGCTGATCCAATTCCATCATCCCATGGGGAGATGCTGCGCCCAGGGCAGGAGCCAAGCATTCCTACCTGGATCCAATCTGAGCCTGGCAGCAGCACAGCAGCCTTTGCCCCCTGCATTCCCAGAGGAGCAGCTTTCTGCTGCCCTGCATTCCCAGAGGGAGAGCAGGCCCATCTCCAGCAGCCCTGGAGCTGCAGAGGAAAACTGCAGCCTTGTGCAGGATCCCTGCTCCAGCAGAACCACAGCTGGCCCTGCAGGAGGGCTGAGCCACCATGGAATGGCACTGCTGCCACCACCCTGACCCACAGGGGGTCAGCTCCTCTTCTCACTCTGGCAGGGGTGTTTTGTATTACTGCATTTATATTTTAATTTTATTTTCTTCCCTAATAAAGAACTGTTATTCCTGCTCCCATATCTTTGCCTCAGAGCCCCTTAATTTCAAAATTATAATAATTCAGAGGGAGGGGATTTACATTTTCCATTTCAAGGGAGGCTCCTGCCTTCCTTAGCAGACACCTGTCTTTTTAAACCAAGACACCTTTCCTTCTACTACATTGTGGAAACTGATTTGTCATTGCTATCTCTTGGGGATGGAAGAACAGGATCAGGGGCAGAACACATCCCTCATGTTAAACTTGTTTCCTGAGAACATCAGAACCCTTTGTATAAAACATGTCTCGCACTATAGAGAACCAAAGGGGATAACTCAGTGAGTTTATCAGTCCTGGACTACTGAACTCTTTCTAAATGCTGAATTTTAAGCCTTCACTCATGCCCCTGTCTTGTTCCTTGCTATTTCTTTATATCCAAGTATTTCAAGTGCTTTTGTGTCTTGCCTTCTTGTAGTGAAGAACAAATCTGAAGAAAAAAATAAGATTATCAAATATTTTGTTTCCCTTTTTCTTTCTTTTTTTAACCTAGACTTCCGCAGGCTGGTACTTCATGAGGTATTCCCGAGGCTGGTATTTCCTGAGGTATTCTTGGTATTCCTGAGGCTGGTACTTCCTGCAGTATGCTCTCAAATGAAGAACATATGAAAACTCACTGTTTTCTTTTCCTGTCAGAGAGCTAAATGAGCAAAATAAGAAAATTACGCATGTATTTAAACCAGAAATCTGGTTGACTTTGAGATGTTATGAAGGAACATCTGTCCCTGGATCCTGGATTTGCCCAAGGCCAGGTTGGAGCACCCTGGGATAGTGGAAGGTGTCCCTGCCCATGGGTTGGAAGTGGATGGACCTTGAAGACCCTTCCCACCCAAATCATTCCATGAATAAATGATTCCAAAAGTGAAATTAATATGCTCCTACTACTAAGGTCCCATCACTGGGACTAGACCAGATTTAATTTGATGCCACCCCCATGGTGCAGAGTTTATTTGTTGAACCCTCATCACAACTATTTGTTTCCATAACCACTTCACTGATCTGAGCACCTCACTAACAGAGATTTAGACATTGGTTCTTGAGCCTGGGAATTGTTTGAGGATGCTGTTTGGACCAGGAGGAAGACTTACCAAGGATAGCCATGTCTGAGGACCTCACAACATTTTTACTTGGAGCAATGTAGTCATATTTTATTTCTGCTTCTTATTACATGGGCAACACTGCCTTTAAAATGAAAACAAATCCATCACAAAATAAGAATGCAAAATCAGTCAACTTCTTTAGCTTGCACTTCTCTGACTGGAAAGCTGTTCCAGCAATTTCCTTCCGTGTTTGTTCAAAACTTTCCCATTTCCCTCTTAATTTCCAGCTGATATTAGCATACAGCTCAGGGCTGTCAGGAGACAGCAGTGGGTCAGTCCTGAGTGTCACAGTGTCTGGGACTCAGACTCAGTGGAGATGTGGATTTCTCTGAGCTCAGCAGTCATTCTGGACTCTCCAGAATACAAGGTGAGAAAAAAGCACTTTCTGGATTCAAGACCTCTGGGATTTCAGCTACTGATTGGAGCTATGAAAATAAAATTTCTTCTTTAGTGACAATTGTGGTGCAGCTGGATCAGAGCTTTGTCTGTTCTTACATTTAAGCCATGAAGTCCCTGGCTGTTTCAGGGACTCTGTGGCTGTTTATCTGCACAGATGAGATAAAGGCTTTGGTGTCTGCTTTGAGGTATTGCACAAAACTGTAACTAATGGACTGGCTGAACAATCAACCATTTACCTGAGTCATTCCCAGTGTGGAGATTTCAAACACTCCTGGAGATTCCCCCAGACATACCCTGTTCAGCCCAGGCCAATTTGTGTGCTTAATATGTTGATGAACACCTTGGGACAAGGATTTCCAGCGAATCCCCCACGATGAAGTTGTTGAAGAGTGCAGAGATGTCTGCAAACAAACAATACAAACTTTCCAGTGGATGCTGAGATGTTCATGCAGTCTTGTAGAGGTGGCTGAGTTTTAGGAGGGTTTTCCATGTGATTAACATTATTGATAAAGATGGATTGTAGATCTGCTGGAGGGTTCACATGGGACCACGGAGCAGCTGGATTATGGAAAGTGAACTGAAGAGCTTGGGAAGCCTCACCAGATTTAAGCGAAGGTCTTTTTCAACAGAGACACCTTTGAACAAAGCCAATGGTGCAGCTTCAGAGATGGGATTTCACACCTGAACATTGTCCTGTAATAAGATACTAAAAACCTCTTTGGTTTTTTTTATCATTTTAACAAGCATCCAACCTCTGAGCATCTGTGCAAAATATTTATTTCAGGACGAAAGGAGTTCCTCTGAAGACTCCACTGGAGAGATGTCTGCTGGCTACAAAGAGAGAAGTGGGTGGCACTTCTACACTGCATACTACTCCATTCACCAAGACACAGTACAAGCCACACATGGGCACATAAATTCCATTATATGATTTTTTTTTAAAATAGTATTTCAAGAAGCAGTGGAAGAGCTGATGGAGAAATCCATATGGGTTCCATGGCCATTTATAATCCATAGTGCCAAAGGTTTGTTGTTATCTTTTAAATACTCCGTATTTCACTTCTGCTGTTTGCTTATCAAGACTATTTTTTTCTCCTTACACCATATAAAATATAATTTAGCATGGCCTGGAGGAGTTTTATTAATGTCAACGTGCAAGCTGAAAAACCACATGGCACCCAGTATTATTTAAAAATGAAATGTCTTCACACAGCTATTGAAAGGTGTTGGTCCTGTTAATTAATTAATCCAAGTAAATAAAATAGCAAACTATATTTTTTCTAACACCGAAAATTCCATTTTAATATTTTAAGCTCACTGCATCCTTTATTGAGTTATGAAATTCAATAAAGTAAGGGTAAACTCAATTGTAAAAACAATATACAGTCATTTATTCAGTTTGGAAGTTTCTTTTCCTCTGTACCTAAAATATGATGTCATTAGTATCCACCAGGCTTCTTCTGGTGATGCAAATCTTTCTGTCAAGGCTTTTTTGTGGTTTTTTCCAATGATATATAGCAACATTAAATGAGCATAAATACATTTCACAGCATCCTAGGTCTGAAAATTCAGTTTGCTTCTCCCAGGTACATAAATACCTGGCAAAAGAAGATACAGAATACTCAGAAAATCAACCCTGAACTGTTTAAAGGTTTAATGAGACAGCAGTTACGTTTTTTAAATATGTGAGAAGGTTCCAAGTCTGCAGCTTTCCCCTCCTCCTACTCACTGGAGCCATGGAGAACAGTCTCCCTGTTGGCCACAACTTGGGAATAGTGTGCTCTAAAATTGATTTAAATTTGAGATAGCGTACATTCCCTCAAATGTATTATAAATATATATATTTATAAAGGTCTCAGAACTCTTATTTAGTAAAGAATCTCTCATAAAAGTACACCCATGTTTGGCTGCAGGGTGTGCATCATTTATTTCTCTCTTATTTCACAAAGCTGGGAAAGTATTTTGCAGAGGGCTCTGAGCTTCCCTTGCAGTGGAGTAAAGTAATGTTTGCTTTAATGCAGGGATTAATGAGGGTTGAAGCTGATCTGGGGGAGAATTTGAAGGTTTGCTGCATGGCTCCTGACTGGAAGATGAGGTAAATTGGGAATTGGGCTGGGTGCACACGAGCTGATGTCATGGGGGTTCTGTGATGCCAAGGGAAGTCCCCAGGATCATTTCTTCACTGCAAAGCCAAGCTCTGAGCCCTGGGCTGAGCTTTGCCTCACTGATATCTCCCACTCCCTTCATGAGAGGGGTCTGGGCTCTTTTTCTGGGGGTTGGGAAGCAAAATCTGCGATTCTGGAACCGTGCAACTGAAAACACCACAGGGGATCAAACCTGAGCCTGACATGCTCCTGCTTTTGGGATGAAATCAAAACATTTCCACAAGGCTCGAGGGCTTTGTGTTTCTTAAAGCATCAGTTTCTGAAATAATGAAATAACATGAAACAGTAACTTTCCAAGGAGGAAAAAAAACCACCCAAAGAACCAACAAAACTCTGGACTTTTACTGCTGGAGAGACAAGCTTAATAAATGTCGGGGCGTAATAAAAACCTGAAGTGTTAACAAGGGAGTATTAAGGACAAAAATTCCACAAAAGCTCCCCCAAAAGCTCCCCCAAACCCATTCTTCTTTCCATTGCTGCGTTTTTAGTAGTTGTGACTGAAAAAAAATGGAAGCTGCTGATTATAAAGTAATGTTTCTGAAGCTGATATTGTGCATCCTATAACTCAGTGATTTACAGTTTGTGCACAAATAAGCTTCAAATTGATTCTTTTTCTCCTTGGACAGATGGGCTTGAAGGTATTTTTTGGCTGTTCTGATTCAGCAGCATTGAAGCATGGCTAAAAGTGAAATTCTTTCTCTCCTGGTGGCGTGATGATACTGCCAAATATGAAAAATACCAACAGAAATAAAACCTGATGTTGAAAAGTCTGTCAATCAAAAAGCTCAAATTATTCAGCTTGATAGAGTGGGTTTGAGCATATAAAACAGGGCAACAGAGTCCAAAAAGGAAGGGTAAGAAGATGTGATCTGCCTTTGTTTTAGCTTTGGTTACTGAATATTTATTTTAGGTCAGCTTCTTTCAGTATTTGTGTTATTCAGATAATTTGTGACAGAAAAAAAAAAAAAGAAAAAAAATCAGCAACAAAAAAATCTTTCTTCAAAATCCAAGAGGTCACAATCTTACAGATTTTAAAATTTCACTTCGTTTTCTTTTTGATTTTTGATATTTAAAAAGAATGATACAAAGGATGAGTCAGGAAAGCACCTTGCTGGAGCAGCTGCCTCACAATTCAAACACTGTGAAAGAATCTGAGTACATTCCTGAGTTTCCTAGAGCTACCCCAATAAATTGTGTTACCTCAGTCATTAATTCTCCACATAAATGAGCAAGGGCCTGTCCTGCTCTCAGGAGACATCTCAGGACAGGTTATTTCTTAGTACCCAAGGACATACCCACATTTCCACACCAAATTATTAAATTTAGCTGGAATTGGTTTGGATTATTGTTGTTTTCTAGGAGTGTATCAAAGGAGGGTTTGGTTTTGGTTGGGTCTTTTTTTTATTTTTTGGTTTGGCTTGGTGTTTTTCTCTTTTTGTTTTGTTTGAGGGTTTTTATTTTGGTTTTGGGTTTTGGGGGGATTCTTGTGGGAGTTTTTTGTTGGAATTTGTGTTTTCCACAGAGATTTCAGGGACAGCTTTGTGTGCCATTATGGATGAAGTACAGAAGGGGAGGTGGGCAGGGAGAGAAACACACCCCATGTCCTACCCAAACTGTCCAACAAGGCAGTGGCAAAATAAAGAGGGAAAGGAAACATCCTCTGTTCCAGCTTTTCTTCCTGATTAACTTCTGGGACAAAGAGGGACAAGTCAGGGCTACAAGTTCAGGCTTAGGGCTGCTAAATGAAAAGAAGAATGAAAAGTCTTCCATTCCTATCCCCTCACACGCCCCCAGCACAAAAACCTTCACCCTCTGACTCCCCAGCAGAACCAGGAATTCAATTATCTGCAAAATCTGCCAAGGGCTTGGGAAGTGAACTGTGCCATAGAAATTCCAGGCTTTGACAATATTTCAATTTTTCTCTGCCCTGGTGCGGGATTCCAAGGAGATCCTGCTGCCGCTGAGTGTCTCTAGAAAGGAAATCCTCCCAGAAATTCACACATCTCTAACTGGTTTTATGTGATTTGTTAGAGAACAAATTGGATCTGACTTGGGCAGGAATTAATCTTCCTCCAATCAAGCAATTCAGCTGAAAACAGTTTTGAAAAGATGTCTTTGAAAAGAAAGAGATTTGACAACACAGACATTTATGAACTCTATATAATTTTATGCTCATCAAACTTTGGTATTTTAACCCGTGGATTCTATGGAACCAAAGCAAATAAAAGCCTGTAAAGTGCATGAAACTGTAAACTACAAAGGGTTCATCTCCAAGGAAATTAAATATTGTTATCAAACATGCTTTGTTTTAACAAGCTCCACTCTTTTGTAGCTCCAGAGCTGGAAAACCTCTTTCAAAAACTGAAGACTCTCAGGACTCAAAATTTACCTGCCTATATGAATATCTAGTAAAACTGAACTACCAGCCAGTTTGTCTTCCTTTATTTTAGGATATAGGCAGAGCCCTCATCATCTACAGCATAAAACAAAAAAAAATCAGGGACAGAATTTCCTCAACACAAACAGCCACGGTAGAGTGGATAATTTTTGGGTAATTCTGCAGGCAAAGGCAGCACTGTTAGTACATTTCTCAACATTAAATGATAATAAAAAAAACCCAAACAGATTATTCCAATTTTTGGTGAAGATGTGGGGACCACAAATCTGCTCATTTATAAGTTCTGGGAATTTAATCCTCTCCAAGTCCCACTGAAATACCCCAGAAGTTGCATTCTTTGTTTATTTAGGGTCTTTTGATGGTCCCAGCCTTGCTCAACTCAGACACTACTTTTTACCCCAATTGAGTCCAATTCAGTTGTTGTCATTTGCTGAATTCAGTAGTGGAAATACAGTTTGGGAATGTCTAGACAAGGCTTTTGTCTCCATCCACAACCTGGTAACTGCATTATTCACCCCATGGAAATATATATATATATGCAATTTATACAATATACACTTCAAAGGAGTGCATGTGTGAAGGAAAATTACTCCTGAAACACAGGGAAAAAGCCACATTTACTGCACTCACGGCTGTAAATGTTTCCTCTAGCTCGAGTTGTAAATGCCAGTGATCTTATTGCTAAAGAAAGCAATAATAACAATAATAACAGAGCTCCCAGCCTGATTCCTGGGCTCTAGTTCCCACAGGATTTGTAGATTTATTGCCTCTTGCTTTCTGCAGCATCTGAATTTTGCTGCATTGTACAGAAATGCTCTTTTCTAGGATTTTGTCACTTGTGGAGCTTTTCTTTCCCCTCTGTCAGCAAAGTGGTAATTAATCCAGAGCAGCAATACATGGAATTAAGGGCTGGATTTGAGGGGTTGGGTGGGAATTCTTCCCTGCACTGCCAGTTGTTTACCTTTTTTTAGTACAACCTGCTTTTACAATTATATTGCAGATCCAAATGGGACACATTGTCCCAAAATTACTCATCACAACAGTATTCAAACCATGCTAAAATCCCATCTAAGACCAATTCTCATTCCGATTTTTATAGGAGTATATTTAGCTTTTGGCAGAACTAATTTAGAAGAGGTAATTGATTTTGGAAGAATCACACCAAGGTTGTTGAGATGGGGCATTTTAATAAAAATGCTCATAATAATTATGAAGTGTCCTTTTGCTGTTTATTAAAACATTTATTTTATGAGTGTCTCCTCAAGAAAAAAGAGAAAAAAAAGTACCAGGTGGCACAGAAGAATGGCAAAAGGATTTATTTATATTTCTACTTGTTCCAGTATTTGTATTCTCAAATTTAATATTCTAATCCAGCTTAAAACTTCCTTCTGCCTTACTGTTATAAGGCAGACTCCTCTCCCATTACCTCATTGTGATGTTTCAGCCCCAAATCAAAGTTCCAAATTTTATTTATTTAGGGTCAGGGTCAGGGTTCTCCTTGGGAGCAGCTGAGGCTCATTTATCTGACCCGGTTATTTGGGTTCCTCTGCATTTGTGGAAATCAATTTATTTTTTGCTTTTCCAGAACCAAACACCACCTGCTTTGCAGAAAACCCTGCAGCCATCAGAAGTAACACGAGCACGTCCTAAATCTGCCTGTCTGGAAACACAGAAAGGCCTCGAGCTTTTATCTTTTCTATTCTTGATAATTTCTGCCACTGGTTGAGCTGCGAGCACCTAGGCTAGGCTGAGTGCATTGGAAAACAAAAAATAAAATAAAATAAAATAAAATAAAATAAAATAAAATAAAATAAAAGCCTAGATTTGAAAGATATATTTTAGGTATGCTGTACGCATAAGAAGGAAATGAGACAGAGGGAGAAGGAGCTTTGGAAGCCCCTTATACTCAGGAAGGGGTGGTGCAAGCACTGGGAGATTCACCTGGAGACAGAATTCTGAATAAATGTGAAATTTTAGAGCCAGAGAAAATATCTGGGAGATACAGAGCTGTCTAATTCTTCTCTTTTGCTATAGTAGACAACATTTTTTGCATAAATTTTAATGTCATTTAGGAGATATCATGGCATGAAAAGACTCTCCAGAACAACTGCTGGCATCTTCCCACTGTCCATGCGAGCAGGGCAAGGGATAAAGCAAAAGTGCTTTGGCTACCGGTGAAAAGGATTACAGCAATAACAAAAATTCCAGCTGGGAGTCGGGAAGTGGAATCACCAGAGCAAAGCCACAGCAGTTGTTCCAACAACTCAGAAACGGAGCTTGGAAGCTTCTGTCCTTCAAGAGAAGAAAATGAAGCATCCAGTGCAATTTTTTGAGAAAAAATAAGGATTTGGTGCCTCCATGAGTTGGATGGAGCTTGTCTGACAAAAAAAAAAGGTCATCAAGGCTGAAGAACGAAGTCCAAACACAATTCCTTGTCTTGCTGTATTTGATCTCAAATCTTACTTTTCCCCTCAAACATTTGCAGTGGATCAGGTGTCTCTGTTGTCTCAGAGAGGATGAGAAAAAAGGAGAGTGAGGCCGAAAGGTCAACGCCAAGGGAGCTGGAATTACATGTTCTTGGTGACATTTTAAATGAATTACTGTGGATTGCAAAGAGTAGAAAAATCTGAATAAAAGCAACGTTAAGGAACGTGCAGAAATGCTGCAGAGCCCTCCAGTGCCTTAGCACCCAGCAAACAGCTTGCAGTCATTTTTATCTTGAAGAAATACAAGATTGACTCATGCTGATCTATTTCTCCAAGTAAAATAACTTGCACAGAAGTAGGTTACATTGATCATTGCGTGCCCAAATTATTAATTACAAGTTTTATGGGTTTCCATATGGGTTTTGGTGGCTCAGCATTATAAATCAGGCTCAACCCCATCAGCACTGATAGGCTGGTGCTGGTTTAGATTGGTGTGAGGCAGGAATTGAAATGTAAAAGCTCAGAGGAAAGGTTGTGTCCTTAAATGACCTATCTGGGGTGTGTTTGGGGGCGTGATCGTTGATTTATACCAGCAGGGAACTGAAATTCCTGTCAGGAAATGTGACCAAATATAGAATAAAATAATATTCCAGTAAAAGGGATATATATTTTGGATCAATTTCATGCAACATTAAACACTTATCTTTTCAGAGCAGGAGTCTTCACCTGCACCACACACCTGTGCTCTGCGTGATTTGGGTCACACAGCCCCAACAATCCATAGAACCTCTGCAGAACCAACTGAAATTGAGTGATCCAGTGCTAAAATGTTATTTTTAATAAAACCCTGAATCAGACTGCTACACCAACTTTTTTTTTTTTTTTTTTTTAAAGTAACAGTCCATCTGTAACAATTTCTGCTCCACATTTCAGTCTCAAGAAGCTACTTTTAAATAGCACTGAACTGGGGACATAATTCACATAAAAGATGGGGCTTTACAAGTGGGGAGTTTACAAAGAGGGGAATTCTCTGATCTGGTGCAATGAATGAGATCCAAGTGAAGGAAGAACATTGGCCAGAAGTCAAATTCTTTCAGGGTTTTGAGAGGTATTCCTGTAAAAATGGGCTTCTTACAGTAACATTTAGAAATTCAAAGGAGTTATCATCCTCTACAAGTGCATGAGGTGACAATTTGCTGGTGTCTTCTCAGGCATAGAGACATAATGGCCAGAAATTGAGAGAAATTTTGTACATCAGGAGGAATTTCTTCATGGAAAGGGTTGTTCAACCTCAGAATGGGCTGCCAGGGAGGTGGTGGAGTCCCCACCCCTGGAGGTGTTCAAGAATTGATTGGACGTGGCACTCAGTGCTGTGGGCTGGGTGGCAAGGTGGGAACAGTCAAAACCTGGACTTGATCTTGGGCTTAAATGACTCTGTGATAAGGGTTAGATTCAAAGATTATAAAATATAGAATAAAAGTAGATGTATTTATGCAACAATCTTTTTTCAAGAGAAGTAGGTCAGGGAGAAGTGGTTTAAGAGGTTCCCATAGGGTGAGAGACAGTTTAAATCTTCTATTACCCAAAGTATTAATGATTAGCAAATTTTCTGAATTTGGAGCACCATGACAACACCAGAAAGGGGTTAATCTCAGAGGTGTTGAGCAGAAAAAGGAAATTACAGGAAACAGAGGCAAGTGAGGACATGGCCAAGAGTTTTGGTTTGAAAAGACAGGTGTCTCTTAAGGAAGATAGGAGCTTCTCTTGAAATAGAGAATGCAAATCCCCTCTCTCTGAATTATTGTACTTTTGAAATTAAGGAGTTCTCAGGTAAAGATATGGGAGTTGGAATAACAGTTCTTTAACGAGAAAATTAAAAACACAAATGCAATAGTACAAGCAAAAAACCCACTGCCAGAGTCAGGAGAGGAGCTGACCCCTGTGTGTCAGGGTGGTGGCAGCAGTGCCATTCCATGGTGGCTCAGCCCTCCTGCAGTGCCAGCTGTGGCTCTGCTGGAGCAGGGATCCTGCACAAGGCTGGAGTTTTCCTCTGCAGCTCCAGGGCTGCTGGAGATGGGCCTGCTCTCCCTCTGGGAATGCAGGGCAGAAGAAAGCTGCTCCTCTGGGAATGCAGGGGGCAAAGGCTGCTGTGCTGTTGCCAGGCTCAGATTGGATCCAGGTAGGAATGCTTGGCTCCTGCCCTGGGCGCAGCATCTCCCCATGGGATGATGGAATTGGATCAGCCATGCAGGGACACTCAGTGGCCATGGACAGCAGAGATCTCCTGGAGGGAGGATTGGCTGTGGGAGAGATAAAGAAACCTGCCCCATGAACAGAGGATAACTGCCCCAGCTCTGACAGATGGAAATAGAATACAGACCCTCAGCCACATCTTGTAACCTAAGACACTGAAAAGAACAGTTAAAGCTGGTGTTTTCCACCAGGAAAAGCTCATGGACACCTGCACCAAGAGGCTGCACAACTGCAGTTCTCAGCATTCAACAAGTTACTGCAAATAGAAAACAATTTTCTGATATCAAAATGTGGGAATTTGAAGCTGTATTTCAAATTGCAATCTAATCCCTGCTGCAAAACTGGAATCTAATCCCTAACAAAAGAGACATCTGGAACCACTGGACAAGGACACTGTCCTCAGCCACCTCAGAGCCTGCCTTTACACCTGCAGAAGGGAGGGAAGCTGAAAACACAACCTGGCTGAGGTTTCCAAGCTCAGTGGGAAGCTGGAAGCAGCCCAAGGTATAAAAAAATCCTTCCAAGTCCTTGCTGGAGTGCCAAGCCCATAATGCAGGCTCTAGCCAGCACTGAAAGGAATAATAAGGTGTAAGCTGATAAAGTCAGAGCTCTGCAAGGATTAAATTGGCCCCACAGCTTCATTCCCACACCCCATAGGAGAGGGGGGTTCATTGCTGGGGAAATGATGTTGCCTCTTCCCTGACAGCCCCACCCTGACAATCCAGATTTAATGTGGAGCAATTTCCAAGTTTGTCTCCATCACGGGGAGGAATTGGGATGTGGCTCATCCCTAATGGATGTTTTTCCTCTCCAGGCTGATTGTGCAGAAGAATGGAAATGGCACATTTGATACACTGCAAGCACATGGCCAAAGGAGCCCAGAGTCCTGACACCCTCTCAAAGGGGTTTTAAAACCACTTTTCCTTCCAACAGGCAGGTGAGTGGAATGGCCCTGGAACAAAATTTCAATTACAGAGGAAAATAACCACTGACTGGAGTTCCCAGGTATGAGGAGTTTTATTGCCTCTGGCTCTGAGAATTTCTGGGAGCCAGAGTTAATTACAGCTGATGCCTCAGGTTTAGCTTTTATATTTTCAGATTCTGTGCTGCTTTAGTGTGTGGGTCTGGGGTTCATATCAGGGGATGCTGAGCTCTCTGCACAGAGCAGGGAGACAAAACAATTCCTGCTCCAGCTGGGCACCAAGGACAAATGATCCAAATCTCAGCCCAGGAGCACAAACAGCGTGGGCTGCAGAGAGAAAAACAAGCAGGGTGGGAGTGCCTGGGCTAAAGCTGGAACGGGACAATGAACTGCAAGGTGCAAATGGAGCAGAACTGAGCCAAGGGAGAGACCCCGGGAGCGCTCGTGCATTTTGGGACCATTTGGGTTCATCTTGGGTGCAGCCCTGGCTGGGCTCTTGTGCTGCCCAAGGTGGATCCATGGAGGCCTTTGAATAAATCCCTGCTTTATTCTTTAGTTCTGTCCAGCCTCTGTTCTAGGCCAGCCTGCACAAGGCATCAGAGCTTACATTTGGCCACGCTGCCTTAGGAAGAGGGGGGATTCCCTGGGCTGTTTTGTGACATCTGATTTCCTTTTTCCTCTGGGCAGTGGAGCGACAACCAAACCAGGCTGCCTAAGAGAATGAGAGCACAGAAATCCCTTATAACCAGCTGTGTTCATCTTTTCAGATTTACAGAACTCTCTGCTCTGTTCTTGATATCAGCCATGAGGCTGATAAAGACCTATCAGATGGAGCCATGCACATTTTCCTTAAATCTGCTGTTGTCGCAATTTCTGGGAAAATTTTCTAGTCCCAAGTCCTCAGAAATATGCTATTATTAAGTTTCTAAAGTCTGGTACTCATTTAAGGGCAGAAACTGCAATCAGATGATTTGCAACATCTTCTTCTGATCAGTAAAATTAGGCTGCAAGCTTGATAAGGAATAATAAATCTCTTATATTCTCTCTCCCCTTGTCTGTCTTTTCCAAAACACTAAATTATTGCCAATCAGATTTTTTTTTTTTGATTATGCGACATCATCTACTTCTTACTTACAGGGATTAATTTGGGGTTTTAGTTAGTTAATTGCCCAGCCATTGCCTGAGAAATAGGAATCATAGACTGTGATTGGCAGGGATCCACAAGGATCAGCACAGCTTGATTCCAAGCAATATTTCCAAATGTTCCTCAGGAATGGATTTTGCCTCACCATCTGTCACACTTGTAGGTATTAATGTTTTCTAAGACAGGTTAGGTGCATGAAATAAGTGATGGAGGAAAGGCCACGTGGAGCTTTTATTATTTCTTTAAATATGTAAAATACAACTATAAGAAAATAAAACGTAGGAAAAAAATCAATTAAACAAACATTTCAGCTCTAAATGAAGCCTGGCTGACTCAGTGTTGCTACATAAACATTGGTTTAAGCAGTAACTGATGTAGGGAAGAATCAATTAACAGGCTAAATGGTCATGTCAATTTGCAAACAGAATTAAGAATTAAATGGAGAATCACCAATTTGTGGTTACTCAAGGTCTGGCTCTAAGTCTCCTACAGAGCAAATATCAGTCAAACAAATACCAGCAGTGGTAACTTGGGGGTTCTAACGCTCATTTAATATTTTTGCACTATGTAACAATCAACATCAGCTCCCTGACAGCCCAGAGTCAGAGACACTCCCAGCGTTGAAGCAAAATGAAAATCTAGAATGCATCAGCTCTGTTCCCTGTGGTGTCCAAAAGCACAGCAGGCTAATGCACAGATAAAGACTCAGAATATCTCTGTTGGAGCTTTATAAAAGCAATTTCTGAGTAAGATAACCAGGGTCCCCCATGCCCTTCCCTGACATCTCTTTTGGTAAAGGCAGAATTATAGAAAACTATTTCCATACCAAAAAATAGAGTTTTCAAGATGCAGGCTGAATTTGCTTTTCAAAATCTCATCCTGGAGAATCACTTCCAGCCTAATAATCATAGCATTCACTTGGGGAGGAAAACTAAAATCAAATTTGTAGTGAAAAGGGCTGAAATTGTGTTCCCTGAATTCTGATGTGGTTGAACCAACGTGTCCATGAACACGGATGCAGCAGCATCATCATTTCCCTTCATTTTCTCATGGATATGAAGCATGAAAAAGTAAAATCATTTGACTAAATGCAAATAAATTTAATTTTTGACCCCGTGTTCCTTTCATGAGATTGAATCAGCCCCATCATCGAAGTCTCTGGCACAATTCATGTGACCAGAGCACCCAAAAGGCCATGATGAGCCACGCTGGAAGTGCTCCTTTCTTTCCATGAGTTTCCCAGGGGGAACAACTGAGCTACCAACTGCAGATCCCTAAAGTCAAATGAGAGGAATCTCAACATTTCAATCCAATTTACTTCACCAAAGAGCATCAGTGGGCATTCATAGACCACGTTAAAATCTCCAACGTCCTAAAATGCCCAGAACATGAAGACAAAGGTTTCCAGCAGGAATTAAGGAATTAATGAACATTTATTAGGATTTACTGATGACAAATTTCTCAAGGAGAAGGGAGAACCTTGGTTCTAACTCTGCTTGGAGTAAACTTGGGGAAAACCAGATATTTCCTCACCCACAACTGGAATTATCTTGCATTGAGGGATCCTAGGAGGCAAACAGGGTTACCATGAGCCAATTCCCAGTACAGATTCATAAACTCGCTCCACCAGAGAGGGGGGAGTATAAATACATATATCCAGTTTTACTTGAATATCCAGTTTTACTTGAATATAAATTATCCAGTTTTACTCGAAATGGCCCTTTTTGGCCCATTCAAGTCATGTGCAGCTGCCTGGCTCATATCAATGATTGAATCTTGCATAAATTATCTGCAAATATTGCCAGATAAATTGGTAAAATTAAATTATTTCCCTGCAGGGTCCAGTTTTGTGTTGGATGCAAGACTGTGGAAATTTTTGGACAACCCATATCTGTTTACCTACTTCTGTAAAAAATATGACTGTGGGGGGAAAAAAAATAAAATTTGTTCTTTCTAATTCTTTTTTTGCAATGTCTTGTGCTCCAGAACACCAACAGATGCCTGTGCAAGAGCATCAGGAGAGAGGATGTGCAGCGCTGATTATGGGATTTAGTGGATAATCCAGCCTGAATATCCTCCCTCTATGGGTGTCCCCAGAGATCAGAAGGGTGTGTGTTTATCACATCTTCTGCCTTAATTAAACTTTCCCAGCTTTGTATCCCAATCTACAGCAGGTTGGAGACCTTTATGAAAATTCCTGGGGTAATCTGTGGTGCAGATGATTTGTTGTGTCCTTGGTAAGGTAAAAGAGGAGCTGAAGAGGTCTTTGTGTTAAAAGCCACTCCTGATGAAGAAGGTTTAAAACCAGAAGGAAAACATTGAGTCAGGTTCACCAAGGTTGGTAATACTGCAAATGGAAAAATTGCTGTAAGCCAAGAAAAATTCATATGAAACTTCTCAAGAGTCCTGGACTGTTACTTTTAAGATAAAAGTTCCTTTATCCAGAAACAGGATAATTTTTTTGATGCTTTTTAGAAACATCTGACTTTTTGGTTGATTGACAGAATTTTAGATGAATGTGATATTCAGTTTTCTCACCAATTTGTCATGCTGTAGCATTCCAAATATTAACTGTGAGTAGGAGCACTTAATTTTTGTGGCTTTTTCTTTGGACCAAGGAGGGAAAATTCTGTACTTGGAAATCACTGTTTGTATTTCTTTTACCTCAGAAACCACTGTAACATTTCCAAACCAAAATCAAAGTGGAAGTGCTCCTTTTTAACACCTTAAATGTTTTGGGAAGGTTTAAATGCCATCATGAAGTCACAAAGCAAGTGAAAAAGCCAAGAGGAGAGACCTGACAGAGACAAGAAAAATTCCAACTGGTAACACCATGAGAAGCTGCAGAGGTCTCTCAGAAGTGGTTAGAAAAGGTGCCAAGAAATTGGATTTTGGATTTAATACTTCTGCACTTAACAGGAATTTCAAAGGGAGCAAAGTGAGGAAATTTTAGTTCTCAGTGAATGGAAAAGGTCACAGGAAAAATGCAATTGCATGCAGAGATGACAAATAACTGCAGTGCAAGACTGTATGCAACAACAGCACACTTTGAAAGAATTTTTATTTGTTTCCTGAGGCTTTGTTGAAAACTTGTCCTCACTCTGGTGGCCTGGGGTCCAGTGTTGTGTATGTTTTATAACAATTAGAGCTGCAGAAGGAATAAAGTACCACAGACTGTTTCTAAACTTAAAGCAGAGACTCAGAAAATCCCTTTAACAAAGCTGGGTGTCCTTACTTCTTCCCAATCCAAACTGGTTGATGTTTTGAATGGAGCAGTTTTTGAGGAAATACCTTTCTAAAACACAACAGTTTCAATTCCAAGCAGAGGGCAGCACCAGGAACAGTCACAATTCCCAAAGTTCTCCTTAACTTCCCCAATGGTGTTGAAAAACAAACTTTTTTGGCTGCAATTTGTGTCACACAAACAATTCCAGACCCTTGGTGGGAAGTGTGAGACTCCACTGCAGCACCTCTGATGGTGCTCTTCAACTCTTTCCTGAGCTGTAGAACTTCTCACATGGGTTTTTGGTTGTTTGGTTTTTTTTTTTTTTTAATTTTTTTTTTTCACTCATCCTACTGTAGAAATTCAAAATAAGTCAGCCAAGGGAGGAAAAAATGCCTTTTTCTCCCCATGGACTGTGAAGTCAACATGAGCCTTGGTGGAGACACCTGTGACAGTTCTGAAATCATCAGTCCCAAAATCTCTTCTCTTCTCTGGAGGTTCCTGGAGTCTGTGCTGAGCTGCTGCATCTCAGACTCCATGGCCCCATCTCTTCTGTACCTAAAATGGGACAAATCCGTTCCCTCTCATCAGGAAATCATCCAAACTGCTTCTTGAAAATCGCTGATGCCTTGTGCTAATTGATGTGAACAAATCCAGAAATTGATTCAAATGTGTAGCCAAAACCATGTTAAAAATGTAATAATTCAGCTGCATGGGTAATGAAATCTGCCCTGGTGTTGCTAGGCTGAAAATGTGACATTTGATTTAAGAGCTGATGGATATTTTTGATTGAGCCTCCAACTCCCCACAAAAGCCAGAGGAGGCCCAGTGAAATTAAAGGTATTGATGGGATCAAGCCCTGTACATTTACACAGAATACTCAGAATATTACACAGAATACGTTTAATCAGAATATTATCAGCTATAGAAATCCAAATGGCAAAATACAAAAGAATGATAGAAAAAGAAACCATTAAGAAAAATAAAATTGATGTCTCAGGTTTTAGCTTTTATATTTTCAGGTTCTGTGCTGCTTTAGTGTGTGGGGCTGGGTTCACATCAGGGGATGCTGAGCTCTCTGCACAGAGCAGGGAGACAAAACAATTCCTGCTCCAGCTGGGCACCAAGGACAAATGATCCAAAGCTCAGCCCAGGAGCACAAACAGCGTGGGCTGCAGAGAGAAAAACAAGCAGAGTGGGAGTGCCTGGGCTAAAGCTGGAACGGGACAATGAACTGCAAGGTGCAACTGGAGCAGAACTGAGCCAAGGGAGAGACCCCGGGAGCGCTCGTGCATTTTGGGACCATTTGGGTTGATCTTGGGTGCAGCCCTGGCTGGGCTCTTGTGCTGCCCAAGGTGCATCCATGGAGGATTTGAATAAATCCCTGCTTTATTCTTTAGCTCTGTCCAGTCTCTGCTCTAGGCCAGCCTGCACAAGGCATCAAAATAAATAAAAAATATAAGAGAGACAAAACCAGAAGAATTAAGTCTGTTCAGAGTAGAAAAAAAGCACTGTAGCTTTCTGAAACTTTATTTAATGCAGCAACCCCAAGATTTAGAGATTTTTAGAGGCCTCTTTATCCCATTATCACTTAATAGAAAAAGCTACAAGAGTTCCAACTTGCAATTAAACACTGATCTTTCTCCAAAAAAGCACAACTTTCTACAGAAAGTGCTGCCTGAATGCAACCATTCCATCCATCATTGCAAATGACAACTCCTAGAAACATGTCAAAAAAACCCCAAAAAAACCTGGGATGGATCCAGGCTCAGCATGTTCTGTAACAACATAATTGACACAACCCCAGAGGAAAAGGATTTGTCAGACACTGTCAGCTCCAGCAGCTGCGGAGGCTCAATTTTCTCCAAATTATAAGGTTCCCCCTAAGCAATTTTTGTAACAGAGTAAAAAAAAAAGAGCAATGTGTAGAAAAGTTCCTTTTTAGGAATAAAAGAGCCGATTAAACCTCCACCATTAACCCCAAAATGCTGACAACTTGCAGGAGGCATTGAAATTTAATTTGCACTTCACTGTGCAGCCACTGCAAACACACAGCAAGGAAGAGGAATTTGCGGGCTAAAAAACACTAATTGAGGTGAGATATTAGAGAAAAAGTTTGATGAGCATGATAGAGGCAGCAATAAACAGCTTTAAATAGTTAAAAATCAGTGTTTTGGAGAGACAGGCTCTGCTGTAAATCCTCCTTCTGTTTTATCAAGGACTGAACAGCAAGTGAAACAGGCAAAGAGAGAAGGGTCTGATGTCCACTCTCAAAATAGAAATAGCAATGAAAGCTTCCTTCTCATCCATGTGTCACCTCATTGCTGTTTTCCACAAAATTACAGTTTAGGAGAGCAAGGCAAGACAGTTGCCTTTTTTTTTTTAATTTGTTGGAAGCAGCCTAACAACCCTAAAAACTGTAATAATTGTTTCAGGTGTGTGCTCATAATTTTGTTTAATTTTTATGGAGCCAAAGTTGAAGTTTTAAAGTAATTGCAGACAATATTCTGTGGAAATCAGTTAGGACCATAATTTTGTTTAATTTTTATGGAGCCAAAGTTGAAGTTTTAAAGTAATTGCAGACAATATTCTGTGGAAATCAGTGAATATGCTGTGCTTCCTTATGCAGTTTTGTAAGACCTGAGTCAAAATTATTAAAATGATTAAACCCTATTTCCAAAATACCTTTAAAAAAAAAAATCCCCAGGATTATCAACTTATTTCCAACAAATTCTGTCTGTTTCAGTATTGTATATTTTTAAAACAGTTACCTTTAAGAATCTGCTTCTTAATTTCCCTATGGTCCCTAAATAGCTGAGTCAGGGAAACACAGCAGGTTCAACATTCCTTAAAAGAAACTAATAAATCCAGGCTTGATCTCATGGGTTTCTGTAGAAAGAGGGATAATATTATGTCCCCATCTCTTAAAGAAGCTATCAAGATAAATAAAAAAAAAGCCTGGAATGCTCAGATCTCTCAATAATGAGGTCATGTTAGTGTCAGAATTAGATAAGAAGAACTGACAGTTCTGATAAACTACATGAAGATTGTATGGATATTCCAGCATGTCCCCATAGATCTATTTTAGCTCTACAAATATTTTCCCAGTGTTCCCTTCAGTTAACAGAAAAATCAGTCTAGTAAGATCAAATTGAATTTGGGTTAATTGAATGAGTGCCAATATCAGTAGCAATATTAAAAAGAAAGACAAAGTAGAATAGGAAAGGATGTGCAGCTTCTGATTTGTAACATTAAAAAGTTTAAACTAAAGGAAAAAAAAAACTAACTAGGTTAAAAAAAGCCAGGCTTGAAGGTCTGGGTTTGGGTTGGAAGGGATTTTAATGACTACCTCATTCCAACCCCTTGCTGCCCTTTCCACGATCCCATTTAAGCATTTATTAATTCAGATAAATAAGAAATGGCAGAAATAAATAGAAAAAAGTTAAATGAAATTTAGAGGAGATGTTTCAGAGTTTTAAAATTCAGAGTTTTAGAGGCAAACCACAAAGACTTGCAGGCCAAATGAGTCCCTCATGTGGGGTCCAATTTAGAGTGCAAGGAAGGATATTTAACATGCCAATTTAACAGGGAATGTGCCCATCATTCCAGGGACCTTAATGCCAGCTTTATATCCTTTATTAATTGTTCTCAGCCTCAGAAAAGCTTCCTTCAGGCTTGGTTTTCTCTACAAAAGCTGTCAGTAAAACACCATTTGATGAAAATTGCACATTGCTCACTCTTTTTTCTATGTGCCCTGTGACCCTGTGGCTGGAACAATTCAGCTGCAGGAGTTTTAATCATCAACATTTTAAAGCCTGCAGTTTAAAAAAAGTGTTTTTCTCCAAGAGGACACAAAATATAGGAAAAAAACACGTAAATCATGTGCTGTGATCTTAGCAGGGCTAAGAAAGTCCTTTAAGAGAGATGTCAAAGTCAAATCCAAGCTCCAAACTGGTTCCTCTAAATTTTACCTGTCCAAGGTCAGAGTCCTGTGTATCCTTAGGGATCTTCCTGAGATTCATGTAGGTTTTGCTCTCATATCCAGTATTTATTACAGCAGATACTCTGGGGGGTGGAAAGGCAAAGAATAACTAAGCAAACACCCAAAAACCTGACCACAGCAAAGGTCTGCCTGTAAAGAAGCGTCTTTGTACTATTGTTCAGGAGGTAAAGGGGAAAATACAATAATTAATCTGTTCTTGGGACTGCAACATGCTAATCCTCCCTGACCCTTGTTCAAACCTGGAAGGGAATGAGAACAACCTCTGGCCAGGGCAGAATGTAAATTTTTGAGGAGGGCTGCAAGTGGGAGATACCTGAGTCAAGGGGGAAAAAAAAACACTCATGAAAAGCTGGAAATGGAACAAGTAAATTTAAAAAAATAAATAAATAAATAAAAAAGAATATAACAGATTTAGAAGCTCATGGAGAGCAAAGACCCCTTCCTTGGCTAAATGAGCAAGCTGAGGGATCTGAATGCCAAAGCTGGATGTGGGGCTGAGCTGCAGCAGTGGAGGAGTGGATGTCTGCTGAAGGCTGCTTGGTTTGAATCTACTGAATTAAACAGGGTTTCCATGCTGCAGTGATGGGATGGAAATATTTGCTGTCCCTCCCTCAGCCTCACTGGGAGACAGACACAAATTATCAGGCCTAATAATTCCTTAATATCACAGAATTATAGAATGGTTTAGGTTGGGAAGGACCTTAAAGATCATTTTGTTCCACCCACCTGCCATGGGCAGGGACGCCTTCCATTATCCCAGGTTTCTTCAAGCCCTGTCCAACACAGCCTTGGACACTTCCAGGGATGAAAATGATTATTCTGAAAATTCCCCAGTGTCTGGTCTTAACTTCTTTTTGCCAGGGTCAGGATTAAATGTGTGAGATGGAATTTCTTGTTGGGACTCAGATGTTTATCAGTTCTTATCCATGTCACAGTCTCACAAACCCTGAGTTCTGCAGCACTGCACTCTAACAAACTCAAAATGGAGCCCCATCTCTCTCTGCAAGGCCTTTTAAGGATAAAATGTCCAATTAAGAGGTGACAACTAAATTATTTTTACTTTTAACCCAATAACCAACCACCCATGCCCTGTAATGGGGACTTTTTGATCCAATTACACAAAACCACCCAAACCCAAGGAGAAGAAGGGGAAGAACTAGAAGGACCAGCCTCTGCCACAAAACCTCCATCTTGCTTTATCTCTATTACTGTATTCTAAACCCTTAAACTCTGAGTTTCCCACCCTGTGATATCACACACTTCTATCCAAACTCCACCCCCACAATCCCAGTTCTGTCATTCCATTTTGGAAGCTTCTCCACGGCCTCAGGTCAATGCAGTGTTCTCTTGGGGGTCACTGCCTGGCAGCAGAAAGCCCAAAACACTCAGTAATCAGGGTTCCAACACCCCAGGATTTCATTTGGGGGAAAAAAAAAATTGTGGCTAATGCTGGGAAGTTCCTGCAGCTCCCAACAGAAGCCTGCTCATGGTGCAGGAGGGATACAATGCCCTTAACAAAAGTGAGTATTTTATCCCAAGGAGGTAGAAATGAGATAAGGCTGAGAGCAAGCCAGCTAATCTGGGTCACCAGCTGGGATGCTGCACAGCAAAAGGCAGGGGAGCCTGAATTCTCTGAATGAGAGCAAAACAAAAGGGCAGAGCCATCAGCAAGCAGCTCTAATGTTTCTTAACGAGTGGGGATGGCAGAGAAAAATCTGCAGTTGACTTATGTTGGTTTTTAAGCAACAGATGTTTAGGAGAACAACATTGTACAAAACAGAAACTGTGTAGGCTGTTTGTTGTCAGGGCAAGAGTAATAAGAACCTCTGCTGTGGAGACAGAGAGAGCTGCCACTGCTCAGCCTGGAGAAAAAAAAGATCCAGGGAGGTCTCATTTTGACTTTCCAGTAAATAAAAATGGCTTACAAACAGGAGGAATGAGTTTTTACACAGGCAGATAATCATAGGACAAAGGGGAATGGTTTTAAACTGCCCAGTTTTAATGTGTAGGGAACATTTGGTGTTGTTATAAAAACATACCTGATGCTGCTTTGTGACTTTCATTGAGATTTATTGTGCAGGACTGAAGAAATTCGTATCTTGTTTTGTAAAACCAGCAAAAAGCTGCTTGGTGGCCACTTCACATGCTGGACTCGAGGTCTGTCAACATCTGGAGATAAAATAATTGTCAGCTCCTGTGAAAGAAGCATCAAAGCACTGGGAAGGACAAATACACTGCCTGGGGCTGAGGAGATCAGCCCCTTCCCTGTCAGTAAGGGCTGACATGTGCATTAATCTGCTTTCCCATCCTATTTCTCAAAATCAAAGCGTATTTAGGATTATTTTTGAAATAAAAATTACAAATAATCCCTAAATATGAGCAGCCTGGGAGAGAAGAAGGTGTCCCTGCTCATGGGGTGGAACAAGATGAGCTTTAAGGTCCCTTCAACCCAAACCATTCTGTGATTCTGTGTTAAAGAGTAAAAAGTATTACATCTCCATAAAATATATCAGCTTTCTGAAAACATGAGGGAGATGTGAAGGCAGAGAAAAAAAAACAACAAAATTTCAAAATTGCTTTCACTTAAGAAAAAGAAGCATCCAAATTATAATGGCTGAGCAGAAAAATCTCATAGCAAGCTCTAAAAAATTAAAAGAAAATTACAAATCAAGACTTGAAGTCTGTTTTTATTCAGCTGTGCTGGTTTATGGATTCAGCTCATCAGCTTGAGCTCTCTTTCAGCACCAGCCTCTGCCAGCCCTCTCCTTCCCCCAGGACTGCAACATCCCTGCTTGCTTGCAAGCAAAACCACTGCTTGTCACAGCATGGGATTCTCATAATTAGGGCCTGAATTCCACTCCCTCTGCCATCAGTGGTCACCCTGCATTAAAGCAAAAATCACTTTTTAATATGAGGAAAGGCTCCTGACACAGACATTTTCCTACTTCAGCACTGAGCAGCTAAATGAGAGATATCCAAAGCATTCTGAAGGAAGGTTTAAAGGAAAGAGTCAGCACTCAGGGCAGAAATGTGCCATCAGAGTTTTAACAAACCAAGCCATATTCCCTCCTGAAGAACTCCTTTGATGGACTCTTCTCCCCACAGACTGCAGCATCCTTGCATTCTGAGCATGTCCTGAGTGAGCTTATTAAACTGTTCCTTTAATTAGCCTGATAAAATGAACTCGCTGCTAGACCGACTGCTCAGAGTTGGGCTTTGCTGTTTAATGTTCAGACAGCTCCAAGAGAAAAACTGCTCCCAAGGAAATAAAGCTCCCTGCTGTTTAAGGGAGATCAAAGAGCCTCCAAATATTAGCCAAGATTATTAGGTTAAAGGATTTGGTGAAGGGTCCCAAAGACAGACAAGATCTCCATCCACACAAAACCAGAAAAAAACCCCACAAAAAACTCACACATACTTTTCTTTTTCCTTTCCTTTCCTTTCCTTTCCTTTCCTTTCCTTTCCTTTCCTTTCCTTTCCTTTCCTTTCCTTTCCTTTCCTTTCCTTGTCCCTTGTCCCTTGTCCCTTTTCCCTTTCCTTTTCTCCTTTTCTTTTCCCTACAGAACTTTTGTTTCTAGGATCCATTATTTCCTTGTCCAAAGGACTTTCATCCCAGGAATGTAAATACCACTTGGATTGGTACAAACCAGTCCTGGTGGCCCAGCCTATAGACCAACATTAGGCTGATTTCAATAGATTAATGACATCATCTGTCCCAAATAGATAACAAAAAAAAAAAAAGGTTTTTATGGGGGAAATAAAATTCCAGACATTTAATTAATCATCGAGTGAATAAAGAAATATTAACACATCCAATAATGATTTTTCTCTTTTCCCAAGGTCCCATTTTTACTCATGTTCTGCCTGATCAGCACAAAATTGAACATGGAGCAGCTCCCCAAGCTCAGCTTAGGTGGAACATTGTGGCTTCTGCTTTCTCAGAAGAAAAGATTGTGCTTTGCTTTTCCCCCTCGTGTCTGCCACTCTAATGAAAGGTGCCACCTCCCTTTCCAGGCTTTGCTCCATTAAATCCAGAAGCAATCCTGCTGCTAGCCAAGGTCAGGTCTTCATGTTGCCATCAGAAGCAGACTATGGACACGTGAGGCAGCTGCTCTCAAATCTGCCCTTCTCAAAGCCACACCTCATCAAGGCAGGCACCTGTTGCAGATGAACTCAGAGGAAAAAAAATGGCCTGAGCGCTACAAGAGGAGGATTCCTACACATTAATGCAAAAATTAAACTGGAATCACTCTAAATAAAGATGAAAAGAAAAACTAGTTTTCCCCTAAGAGCTGTCATATTTGTCTGGCTTTCAGAGAGTGACAGAGCAGTAGAGTCAATTAATTCTCTTAACTAATTAGTGACTGAATGGGCAGCAAACATGGCAGAGTTTAATTTTCAAGGGAAGGCAAATATGAACAAATATGTGTCTAAAATTGGATGAAAATGCACAGAGGCATATTTTATATAACTTAAATTCTAGATAATGATCGATACAAGGTATATGGATGGCTTGGGGCATTAAATCTAATCCCATGCTGATAAGGAGAAAACACATCTGCCTAATTTGCCCTGGAAATGGGTAATACACTTTTAAAATTGCTGCAGAATAACCATTTTGGATACTATTATCATCATGCATAGTGTTATTAGGATGGTACCTGACAGCATGGGTCACCTTGTGGGTCCCCTGTTGAAGCTGCTCCATCTCCTATCGAGTTCCCTTAACTACATGCCAAGAAATCCAGAAAGGATGAGCAGCCAAGATCAATAAAACATTTTGGTTTGGAATGGGACCGTTCTGGGATGGTTCAGAATTTGTCTGGGAGAGCATCTGGAATTTCAGGAGACCTTTGCACAGGCAAAGGAGATGAGGGCGAGCATTAGACGACATGAGCTGGGTCTGTAACTTGCTGAAAAGTGAGGGAGAAGAGAGGATGGAGTATCAGAGGTGTTGGGATGGCATCTCAGGGCTGTCCCCACAGCCACATTGGTGGTGGGAAGCAGTGAGGAGGGATCCATCTGTCACCTGTGCTTCTGCAAAATGCAGCTTCTCAAACCCTGAGAGCAACCACTGAGGGAGCTGGGGGTGCTCAGCCTGGAGAAAAGGAGACTCAGGGCTGCCCTCATCACTCTCTGCAGCTCCTGAAAGGTGCCTGTGCTCAGCTGGGGCTGGGCTCTTTCTCCAGGCAGTGCTGACACAACCAGAGCACACAGCCTCGAGCTGCACCAAGGCAAATACAGGCTGGAGAGCAGGAAAAAGCTTTTCCCAGGAAGAGTGATAAAGCTCTGCAATGGCTGCCCGGGGAGGTGGTGGAGTTCCCATCCCTGGGTGTGTTTAACAAAGCCTGGATGTGGCACTGGGTGCCAGGGTTGAGTTGAGCTGTTGGGGCTCGGCTGGACTTGATGATCTTGAAGGTCCCTTCCAACCTGGCCATTCTGGGAATTCTGTGAGCTTCAGCAACCCTGTCTTTGCATTCCCACCTGCATCCATGACCTGGGGAAAGCACTCCAAAGCCATGCTCAGCACAGGGTGTTGGGTCCACAGTGGTGGTGGATGCAACCTTCCCCAAGAGCATCTTGTGCGATCGGGCAGGAGCCATGAGAGCACCAGCACACACAGACAGACAGACAGACCCAGACACACACACACGCAGCAGCTCGGCAGTGAAGGCACAAGAGGGTCCAGGCATGGAGATCCAACGGGGTTTATTGGGGTCCAACAATGGTTTATTGTGGTCCAACGAGGGCTTATTGGGGTCCAACACTGAAGAGATCCAGGGGCCAAAGACAAAAAGGGTCCAGGGTATAAATCCAGGGAAAGAGGGGGCAGAGCAGAGCATCAGGGATCCAATGGTCTGAGGACTCAGGGGCGGTGCACTGGGAAGGGACCAATAGGGAATGCCAGGGTAGATGGGCGGAGTTACACAAACCAATGGGAAGACAGGGAAGGGAGAACTTACTAGAACATGAACATATAAGGGTAAAAGGGGTAGGGAAGGCCAACGGGCCAATGGGGAGGACAGAAAGGGGACAAATTAACATAGTGCTGCAGAGCACCATGGGAGAAGCCTTTTTCCTCACCCTATCCTATGTGGGGAATGCATGGAGACTAGGTTGCATCTCTGCAGAGCATTGCTATTGCCTTCTCCTCAATAGGCTCATGGGTTTCCACAGGGTCTGGGTGAAACAGCTTTCATTTTCTTTCTGCTGTGGGGCTGTGGTAACACAGGGATGTTTTTGTTATGGCTGAGTGTAACACCATCAAGGCCTTTTCTGCATGTCTCTGACCCAGTGAGGAGGTGTGGGGTCCACAAGAGGTTTAAGGTGACACAGCTGGGACAGCTGATCCAAATTGATTTGAGGGATATTCCACACCTTATAACGTGCTCAGCATATAGACCTGGGGGACAAGGAGAAAGGGAATTTTGAGTGATGATGTTTGCCTTCAAGCCACTGTTACACCTGATGGATCCCTGCTTTCCAGGGGTGGCTGAACCCCTGCCTGCCCATGGGGAGCAGGGAATGAATTCCTTGTTTGGATTGCTTGTGTGTGAGTCTTTTGTTTTTCCTGGTATTAAACCATCATTTTTTTTCCACCCATGAGTTTTCTTGCTCGTACTCTCCTGATTCTTCTTCCCATCTCAGGGGAAGGAGGGGGTCAGAACCTGTCCTTATTTGCCGGGTTGGTTAAACCACAGCACAAAAACATTCCCAGACTCTTTGCTGTGCACCTTTGACCATCCCATCTCCACCTAGTTCCAAAAATTCACATTTCTCAAAACCCAGATAAAAAAATAAACAAATAAATAAAATTCCCCTTTGATACAACCATAAATCAGAGGAACGGAATCAAAGCCACTTCCTGTGCCATGCCTCCAAATCCCAAATTTTGTCTGGGATGGGCTGGTGGGAGATGCGAAGAGCTCGGGGTCCCTCTGCGGGCAACAGGAGAGGGATGGAGCACGGAGCCTCCAGCAGGTCTGCAGCTCCATCTAGCGCCACACAGCCAGGGAGAGAGAGAGGAGGGAGTTGAAAATTCTGCCAGGAAACTCTTTGGAATGTTAGAATCTTGGATACTGAGAATTTTAAATTTTCTGTGATGAAAGATGTAGACATATAAGAGAATTCTATAGCTGATCTGAGGTTGTAGAGAAAGCTTCTAAAATTGAATGATAAAACAAGGATTATAGGTGTGTGGTTTAATTAGAATTGTGTAATGTCATGTAGCAAAAAACTTGAAGTTTAAAGTTAGAATATAGTAATAAATATAAAAAAAAAGATAGAAGTTTTAGGGCAGTGGGTAGTTGTTATACCTTATTAGTGAAATACTACAAAACTCACAGCTTGTAAGACTGTAATAGAGATAAGAAATAATAAACACCTGAGTCTAAACATGAGATACTATCTCAAACACTTTCAATCCCAACCCTGACAGAGAGAAAAGAAGCCAAGAACCAACAGGATGTGAATCTAGCAAGGGTAGAAAAGGGCTTGGTCTTTTGGGAAGGGTTGTATTGTTAGCATATTGTAGCTACAGGTCCTTTTATTTTTTTTTCCAGAGTTTTGAAAGGGATAATTGATGTCTCCGAGGGCTAGAGATTCTCATAAGAATATTAATATATTCCAGAGAGTTGCATTTCAAAGAAAAACTATAAAAATGTGAGGACCAAACTCTAAATTACTGTTGACAGACAAAGCTTTATTTACTGACATGTACAACAGTGCTATGTGATCTTTTTCTCTGCCAGCAGGGTATAAAATAATCACCTTTTACTCAGTGTTCAGATCTTTTAGGTCCAGAATAATGAAGGTAGATCTGTGATTAGTGGAAACAGTGAAGGATTTTCTTTATTTTTTTAACGAAAATAAGCCAGAAAATTTGAACTATCATGTGATTTCTGTGTTTTCTAAGTGTTGGTCTCATGCACTGTTCATGCACAATAAAAAGTCATGAAGAGTTCATGCTCCACTCTATAAAACCTTATTTTTATTATTTCATCTAGACTGTCACTTTCTCAAGAGTGACTGAAGTGGGACATTGGATTTCAATTTTTTTGGAGACGAAATCCATTGAGGATGCACAGATATACAGAAATCACACGTTTCATCCTCCATGAAACCATTTAAGTGTTCACAGAAGGATTTCATTTTCAGATGCTCCATATCACTGTTCGCAGAGCTGTTTTGTGAGCTATTTTGCTCACAGATTTTGTCTTCCTGGAGCAGCAGCTGAAGACCAGGCAGAATGTCCCCAAAAACCTCAAATGAGGCCAGATGTTCATCCTTGGGCACATGAATTATTCTTTAAGTAGCTGACTGGGGAAAAGAAAAAAGGATTTTTTTATCAGATTCAATGTAGAAATAACTTATTTTTTGTTTTGTCTTGGAGGGTTTCAGTAAAGCATTTAAACTTTTTTTGTATTAAAAAAACCCTCATAAAAATCACACACATAAAATCATGGCATTTTGGGGAGGAAAAAGTTAGACCTATTTGGAAAAATTTTGAACTAATTTTAAAAAACAGATTAGGATTGTTTTTGAAGTGGAGTGAGAATGAAAGGACACCTAATTTATAATTACAGACTGCCTTATCTGGTGGCATTCTGCTTCAAGAATTTGTGATTCCATGAGGAAATAACCAATTTCCACTGCCTTCAGGTCTAGTTTTGGATATTCCATGGGAATGACAATAATACTTTGAGGCACAGTTATGAGCAATGCAGAGATCACAGAGTGTCTCCCCAAATATCACCTTGTTGGTCTGGTTGCAAATGTTGTATTCAAAGTGTGAGCAAACACTTTTTGGGGATGTTCTACCCTTTCTCAGAAGCCCAGAACAATAAAACCTAATTGTATTTTTTTTATATAAGGTAATTGTCTCTGCTCAAAGAAAATCCCAACCCGAAACAAAAGAAAAAAACACAAGAAAAAAAAAAAAAAAAAAACAAACCCAAGAACAAACCCCAAACATTATTTAGGATTCTTTTATTTCTGACTTCATTTTGTCTGTTATTTGTCATGGGATTCTCATTTAAATTTATGCAGCAGCAGTCCTTTAAAGAGTTGGCTTTGTGCAAACATTTGCCCAGTTTATAAATGTGCATTACACAGACATTTCTCGAGGTACCCACATTTCTGTATGGATTCCATTATGAAGGGGACGATTTTAATGAAGACGTAAAATCTGTCCATGTGGTTTCTATTAAGGTCTGAATGCTAATAAATCATCGATTTTCTTGCACTTTTCTTAGCTCAAAACACCTTTCCAAGGGCTTGACTTGCCTCTGTTTTGACATAAATGTAGCATTTATGTTCTAACACTTTTCAATGTTTGGTCCCTCCTTACCTGTTCTAGCTTTGTAGAGAAATAAGGAGATAAATTAAGGTGACAAAAACATCAGAGAGGGTTTCAAGGATGGTTTCTTTTTTACAGTGTTGATACTAACCACGTTACCTCAGGAAATTTGGGATTTTCCATGAACTTCACTTAAAAAATGGAGATTTCATAAAACCTAAGCACACTATTCATACTTGCTTGAGATTTGGGGTTTTTTGGTTCAGTGGTGTGTTGAAAGAGAAGAAACCCAACCAAGCCAGCCTGAATATCTTTTCCATTTATAAGAAAGAACAGCAAGATGGAAAACCAATCATTTCTGCTCCTCCACTTCAAAAATCTCAGTTCTGTGGTGCCTGGACTTCCACACTCTTTTCCTCTTTCTTCCCAACCAACAGCACTGTCTCACCTCCAGTATGAAAGAACCTCAGGCCACAAAGTATTTTCACATTTAGCCAGCAGAAAAAAAAGAACAATCTCGCTTTTGCTGCCTCGTGTTCCATGAAATGTCTTTTTAATTATGGTGATTCTACCTTGGTAGCTTTTCGACTATAATAAGCCTTCCCTGTCAGGAGGAGAAACAATAATAACAAGCCCTGCATTAGGAGGAAACATTTAAGCCCTCCATGCCAAGCTCCCTGCCATCTATTAATTAGCAGAGGCCATGGGAGCTGTTTTTGTCCCTTTGGGAAGAGAATTTTATTTGCAGCTGATAGTTTATACCTCTTGTAATAGGAGCTGCAGAAATAACCCACCAATCACCTCGTTTCAACCTGAATTGAGGTGCTGAAGCTTCCAAGAAGAGCTCTGGGGATGTGTGCTCAGGCCAAGGATGTAATCATGGCTCTTTTCAGGATTCATCTCCCTGCCCGAAAAGCAATTCCAGGAATAAACTGCCAATGTGGAAAACTCCACGTTGCTTTCTTCATTCATCCTCGCCCACCTTCTACCTCTGTGTAATTTGATTTGCTGTTTTTTTTTCCAGCCAGAATTAGATCCAGCAGCAAGTGTAAATAGGAGTGTTGTTATGTTGTTATTCCCTTAATAACATCTCGGAGAAAAAATCAGGGTCTCTTAATGGCAACCATTACAATAAAACATTATTGCTCCAAGAACTTTTATTCCAATAGCAGAATCAACCTTCCAGTCCTGAAGTGTTTAAAATGAGAACATAAATTGGTTTGATGGTTGTTGGGTGAGGGTTTTTTTTTTTTGTTTGTTTCCTGCTTTTTAAAGCTTTAGAACATGAAAACCGCTCTGAGAGTGTCTGCAGCAAAAAGGTAAAAGAGCACCACAAACATGCAGTGATCCTTCCAAGAATACCTGGCTGATTTCCAGCAAATCTGCAGCTCAGCAGCTCCTGAAAAATATTCTGGGCCAAATCTGAGAATGGTTTTGTGACTTCTTCCATTCAGTTGCTTTCAGCACAACGATTTAGGCTCAACGGGTCACATTTTGGATTCCTGTTGATCCATTTGGCCCTAGAAATTGATATTGACTGCTGCTAAAAGGAGGTATTTGTAAAGGATAGTGTCTGATTTCATTCTTTAATCTGTTTGCACCATCACCATCCTGAATTTCCGATGTTTCAGTTGCCCTGTGTGTAAATCTTGACTCTCCTCACAGATTGGAGGATTTTTTCACCATCACTATTGCAGGGATTTTGTGATCCTGTTTTCTGATTTCATTTTTCACAGTTATTTTCCCTGGGAGAGAAGAAAACTCAGGGAAATAGCCACTTTCATGATCTCACACACACTCAAAAAAAGGCCGTGTATTGAAATAATTACTATAATTTTTGCACCAGGAAGCCAAAAGCATAAGCAAAGTTGGTGTGATCAGAGCACATAAAGGTACCACATGCGTGAAGCTTCAAGTCACAGTTATTTTGTCAGTATGCAAGAATTATTCATCAACTTTCCAAATTATTCATCTGGGAGAATTAAAATCTCTTTATACAAAATCAACTACCAGGAAAAGGAGATCAGTGAATGTGTAGAAATGACAAACTGCTCAGCACGGAAAACTCTCTGTTAAAAATATAAATGGAATTATCCCTTTTCAAGAGGAAATATATGAGTTTATGTTTTCTGGCCTGACTGCTATAATTCCAGAGCTTTTCTTACAGTTTTTGACATACTGCTGGAGAAAGAAGAGGAAAGCAAACAAAACTGTCTTTAAAAATAAAAGCAATTTTTGACAAATAAAAGAATTTAACACAATAGGATCTTTGAATAGGCAAAGGCTCTAAATCTCAAAGTTTCCCCTGTTGGTGCTTCATGAAACATTTATTTATTCCTGCTCTCCTGGGTGTAAATCAGTTGTAACCCTGAGTTAGTTTTTATGTACATTCTGTTTGTGAGTTTTTCAGTACAGATCAGTCCTAAGGCTGATGTGGTTTTCACCCAGCTGTTTTCATTGGGGTTTTTGCAAGAAGAATTTTCTCACATTATTCAACACAATAATGTATGAAGTAGGCTCATTCTCTGATTATAATTCTGTAATACACTCACTATTGCACTGTTCTCTAAAAAAACAAAACCAAAATCACTTTGTGGTTGAATTCCCTGGTTTTGGTTTTGATTTTAATGCCAGAGATTGGGTAATCACATTTCTGGGCAAATATCAGTGCTCTGATGACCACAGCTTGAGCTGGAAGACCTACCACAAAGTTTCGTCCCTGTAAGACAAGACTCTGTCTCATGTGAGGGTTCTGACTCAGAAATCTTTAGTTACAACATTTTGCCCTCTCAGAAATTGAATCAATTATTTTCCCCGATGTACAACCTGCAGTACTTGGCCTTGAGCTCACAAAGATTTTGGTTCCTGTTATAATTTCCTTTTTCTCTCATTCTCCTGAGCGCCAGCACTCAGAATGAGTCTCCAATGAGCAGATCACATAAAGGATTTATGCATTGCATTCCTTTTATAATGAATGCAGTTGCATAAAGGATCTGGTTGGCCTAATGTTAAAATGAAAGTTAGTAAATGGTAAAATAAAAATCAGGAAATTTTCATGAAAAAGACATGCTTAAGCATGTCCTCTTTTCTTCTTTCATTATAAATAAAAGTATGGCTTGTGAATTTCAGGTGTACATATATACCACAAAAAACTTGAAGAAGGAGAGAAGAACCTTATTCTTTCTAGGATCAGGGATGAATGGATGAATGAATTAATCAGTGAGGAAAGATGGTTGACAATACATCAGACTTGTGTCTGTATTTACTTCTATTTAGATATTTTATATTATTTTTTAAATGTCATGGTTTTACTACTCTTCATAAAAAAATCTCTCCCTAAGTAAACTAAACCTCTCTCCCTAAGTAAATGAAAGACTATTCTTAAAAAAGTAAACTTTGTAAAATTTTAGGTTTGTTTCTTCTTTTTTTTTTTTTGGTTCTACATTATCAGTGAGAAAAAAATTACTAAAAAAAGAGAAGTAGTCTAAAAGTTTTATTCTAATTATTAATCTTTCTTTTAGTTACTATTAATACATTTTTCTTTATACCCTTTTAAATTTTTAAACCTACTTTAGCTTTCTCCTAATCCTATCTCACAGCAAAAAGTAAATACATTAGTAATTAACCAAAAAATCTCAAAATTAACAAAATCTCAAATTAATAAACCAAAACCACTAATAACAGGTAATAAAACCACTAAATACCAGGTATTTAAGAAAAATGGAGTGTTTACATCTTGCAGTCTTGCTCTGTGTGCAATCTTTAGCTAATCCAAAGGCAATCAGTCTTTAGCTAATTGTCCTCTTAGATGGCTCTGTTTACACTGTCCCATGACTATGAAGGGATTGGCCCTTCCCAACTTTTTGGGGTTTGGGTTAAACTGAGCAAAGTGGGATATTTCCACAAAGCTGAGACTCTAGCGAGAAATGATAAAAAGGTTCTTTTGAATGACAGGACGAAGTGGAACACACCAAGAACTTTATTGCTGTTTTTTAGAGAAAACAGTGGTGGAAAAAGTCTTCTGTTCATTGCTCAGAGAAAGATTTGTCTCATCAGTAACAGAGCTGAGCACATTTCCTAACGGTTAAGGGGAACTGGAAGGCACAGAAACAACTGATCTTCCATAATTTTTGGCAGCACAGCACTCTGGCTTCCCACCAACAGGAAAGTTCTGGAGATCCCACAGATCTCCTGAATCAGCTCTTGTCACAAAGCTACTTTTTTATTGCCTTCCCTCCCAGAGTAGTTTCAAATCGTGTTTGTATTGATATCTATCTTTAAAATCACCACAGGAACTGCTTTCTCTTAAAAATGGGTGTTTTACCCCACCCAGAAAACTCAAGGATGAACTTTGTGATTCTTTACATGTTCTGATCTCTTTAATAAGGGGGTCACAAACTGCTTGCAAAGTCACAGACATAAATCCTTTCTTACTGTGAGTCCACCCATAAATAATGGAAGATTTAGGTGTGTGGTTCATTGTAATATGCAGAAATACAACAAGCAAGAAACAAACATCTTATGATAATCTCCCCTCAGCAAAAGACTGGGTTTTTTTTTCTCTATGTGAAACTAAAGAATTTACTTTAAATAGAGGAAGTGAAATCTTCCACCAGATGATACAACTACACAAGAAGCTCTGTGTGCTGAGGAAAAACAGTCTGGGATGGTGGGGACAATAGGTTTAGGTAAGGAGTTTAGGTAAAAAGGAAAATAGGTTTTGATAAAGGAAGCCAGGCTTTGCAATTCAATTCATCTTTGAGAAACACATGGCAACGGATTCCTCTTACTGAAGATGAATGTGAAAAGTCAGCCAAAATCAGATATCTGGTCTGGCTGGGATTTATCTTATTTGATTTCAGGGCTTGATTCATTTCTCCACTCAAGGGAATCTGGTTCCATTTGCCCAGGCAGCCTCCACCTACCAAGCCTTCAGTGTCCCTGTGTCACAGATGGCAGCTCCTGAGAGTGTTAAATCAGGGAATCACAAACTGGGGAAAGCTGGAAGGGAGACTGGGGGTGCGTGGTCCAACCTCCCGCTCCAGTGGGGCCCTCCAGAGCAGGTTACTCAGGGTTGTGCCCAGATTGCTTCTGAATATTTCCAGTGGGGGGTATTCCATGCCCTGTCTGGACAATCCAGGGCTTGGTCACTGCCCAGGGAAGAAGTTCTTCCTCATGTCCAGGTGGAACTTCTTGGGCATCAGTTCCTGCCCATTCCTCCTGTGCCTTTGCTAGGGCCCACAGGGCAGAGCCTGGTCTAACTTCTGACCCCTCACTGCAAATAATTAAAACCACAGATGTTTATATTATATTGTAAAGGATCTTTATTGGTTATGGTCTCCTCTTATTGGGAAGCACAACTGAGCCTTGAACTGCGTTAATTTATGCAAGATCTTGGCCAATACTCTACCCTGAAGAACCATTCAATGGACTAAAAAGTTCCCTTTTAGGTGATTATTGACCCCAAAGCATGCTGAAACATCCAGTTTGCATCTGGACACTGACATGTTGCTGTCTAAGTTTCTAAATTTAGTCTTTAACAAACTCAACCTCACACCTGCCTTTGAGGTCACTAAAAGAGACAGGATGGCTTTGGACTCAGGCTCTCTTACCACAGCACAGCACAAAGGAGGTTCTAACAGGAACATGAAGGGCAAACTGACTAATTACCTTAGGCTGGTGATTAACCACAGTGGGAGTTCACTTTTCCAGCTTACCCAGCCTGCATTAGGTATTCATAACCCGATGTGTGAAGTGCATGGAATGTCACCCCCCCAAGCAAACATCCAGAGCTGAGCTCTCATCCTTCCCTCCTTTCAGAGATGGTGGTGGAGAGGAGGACACCCTGAGGAAATTATTATTGAGTCCTCCACAGACATCCAAATATTGTGAGGCACATTGCATTCAGCAGTGCCTGTGACTGTGAAAATAACCCAGAATAATCAGTTCACATTTACATTCTCAATGTCTGAGATTGGGTGAGATGAGTACTGCTGTAGGGGGCTGAGGTGAGTCCCCTCTGCAGTCTCACTGGAGAAAATGGGATAATAAAAGGGAAAAGTATGGAAAAAAGATGTCCTTTTGGTTGGGAGGCCCCGGCACAGGGTGCCCAGAGAAGCTGTGGCTGCCCCTGGATCCCTGTCAGTGTCCAAGGCCAGGCTGGACAGGGCTTGGAACAACCTGGGATAATGGAAGGTGTCTCTGCCCATGGCATGGAGGTGGAATGAGATGAGTTTTAAGATTCCTCCCAACCCAAATGTATTAGGTTGCAAGATGTGGCAGGGGGTGTGCATTCCATTGCCATCTGTCAGAGCTGGGGCAGTTCTCTGCTGTTCATGGGGCAGTTTGTTTATCTCTCCCACAGCCAATCCTCCCTCCAGGAGATCTCTGCTGTCCATGGCCACTGAGTGTCCCTGCATGGCTGATCAAATTCCATCATCCCATGGGGAGATGCTGCGCCCAGGCCAGGAGCCAAGCATTCCTACCTGGATCCAATCTGAGCCTGGGACAGCACAGCAGCCTTTGCCCCCTGCATTCCCAGAGGAGCAGCTTTCTCCTGCCCTGCATTCCCAGAGGGAGAGCAGGCCCATCTCCAGCAGCCCTGGAGCTGCAGAGGAAAACTCCAGCCTTGTGCAGGATCCCTGCTCCAGCAGAACCACAGCTGGCACTGCAGGAGGGCTGAGCCACCATGGAATGGCACTGCTGCCACCACCCTGACCCACAGGGGCTCAGCTCCTGCTCTGACTCTGGCAGGGGTGTTCTCTATTACTGCACTTTTAAAAATATATTTTATTTTAATTGTTTCCCTATTTAGGAACTGTTATTCCTATTCCCATATTTTTTCCTGAGAGCCCCTTAATTTCAAAATTATAATAATTCAGAGGCAGGGGGTTTCCATTTTCCATTTCAGGGGAGGCTCCTGCCTTCCTTAGCAGACACCTGTCTCTTCAAACCAAGACACCAAACCATCCTGGAATTCCATGACTCTCTCTTTTAAACATAAAAGAAGCAAAGACCAGTACGCACCAGTAACTAGACTTCTGTTAGTAACTAGACTTCTTTGTTAAAAATAGGTTATTCCTGTTTACCCAAATTCGATTTTATAGGCTCAGTCTATACCTAGGAGAAACACGAATATTTTCTTGGCCCTTAGAAAGGAAGCAAACTTAGTCTAAACCTGCATTTTACTGAATAAAATTCAGGGTTGTTCTCCTTCTCTTGGAAAAGAAACAGAATTGAAATCGAGTTGAATTGGCCAGAGGAAAGCAAGAAAACCAATGAATAATACAATGCATTAAACAATTTCTGAGACAGGAACAGCTGGTCTGTCAGCTCTTTAGAGACTATTAATAGGAATGAAGATTTCATTGTGTGTCACTGGGAAAAGCAACTTCCCTTAGGTTGGGAAAAAAACCTTGCTTATTCTTGAATAAAATACAATGGCAGTAGAGAAGGGATCACTGACAGATTTGTTTTTCCATGCTGCAAAGATTAAAGGAGTTTATTTTTAAAATAGTTAAATAATATGTTTGTGGAAGATGAGTACAAATCAGGCATGTTTTTCAAATTCACAAAGTGCTTTAGATACTTGGGTGAAATTAAGTTTACAGCTCAAACAGGTAGGACAGAACCCATGTAATCCAAGGGTCTGTAATTTCTGTCTTTATTTCTGAGGTGTCCCTGGGGCCAGGCAATGGAACAGTAACAGAATATGGGCACATATGGAGTCAGAGCCCCAGGACATGGCAGGAGTCAATTTTATCCAAGAAAAACAGTGAGGAGATAACACGGGGAGGGCTTAGAGAGAACTGGACAAATTACCCTCATGCAGCTCCAGGCACTTGTCTGATATTTAGTGCCTTCCCTTTTTAGTATCTCAAACGCAGCCTTTTGCCTTCAGTTGTTTGATTTTCCTGCTCTCACCCCTCTGTCTCAAACACCCCACAGAGATCGCTGTCAGGAATAAAACCTCCAGCCTTTTTTTATACCCTCCTTTTTCTAAAGACCGTGAAGTTTTGCTGTTAATTAAAGTCACAATATGTTTCTCAGTAACACCGTGTTCTGCCTCAGCACTGAATTATGTACTCTCTGTAATTGCAGCCTCCTTCTCATAATCCCAGGGCTTTCCGTTTTGCATCTTTAGTCCGATTTGTCAAAAGATTCTTTGGAAATGTCAATTAATTCACCTTTATGCTCTGGCTGATGGCTCATGCTTCAGGGTAGGGCTGGGGTACCCTATTTTCCAGCCTGAAGCGCTGCTGGAAGAAATTCAGGTGATTTTAGGAAGGTTTTTATTACGAAAAACCCATTTTCAGGCAACATATGGTATCGAAACCCCATTCTCCAGCTTCCACAAAGGTGCTCAGCAGCTCAGCAAATGTCAAGTAATTTTCATTAAATGGCACCAATTGATTCAGACTATCCATGAGGGGGATTAGGAGGAATCTCAGGTCTGTTGCCTCATTGATTAGGTTTCATACCAACACAATGGCTTTTGTTGTTAACAAGAGGAGGTTTTTATGCACATCTGTTGAATTCTGAGCCCAGGCTGATGTTGTGGAGCAGCAGGAAAACAAAGGTGGTTCTTATCTTTGATGAGTTATCCTGTAATTCTCAGAGAAAATAAAATATTAATGCTTAGTTAGAGGCAGTTTATCAGGCAAGGACCTATTTTGTGACAAAAAGTAGAAAAATGCATCAGAGCATATGAAAATATTATGATAAATAAGTATGTGTGTTTTTTCCTTCGTTTTTTCATTATTGGAGCTTGGGGTACATACAGAGAAACAACAAAGAGTAAAATGAATAAAGCAAACTAATATGATGAATATAAATTAGGTTTTAGACTAAATAAGGTTTTAAGGATCTGTTTAAAGTAATGAAGGGATGTGAGAAGACTGAGGAAATCAGAGACTTTAATGTAGGTGAGGTTTATAACATTAACTACAGTGAGATGTTACAAAAACCCAATAAAAACAGGCTTGATTTCCTTATTAGGATGGAAAAATATTCTTACAAGAGGAATTTCCAGGTAATTAATTTAAATCTCAAGGATGGGAACGTGGACTGCTTTTTTGATCAGCTGGAGATGAGATAGGAAAGGCAGATGGAGGAGAGAAAATGTATGAGAAAGCAAATATTGAGAGACCAGGTCTGCTCCATCAGGCAATGCCTTCTCCTGAAAACTGCCTGCAAATACTCATGCCAAAAAACTATGTAAAAAAATTACAAAAAAAACCCTGTTCACACTTGGGTTTTCTCCAAGCTGGTTGTGATGACCTAAAACCCCTCATTTAAGTGACCTTCAAGGCATTAAATAATAGAATTCAGGTGAAATGTTGGAGGCTGGAATGCCACACATGTTCCTTCAGTGGCATTTTTGTGTTTACAGTGTGGCTCCTGAGAGCGATTCCCTTTGAAACACAAATTCCTGACCATGACATTTGAGTTGTGAGGGGAGAGGGTTGGGGCCAGAGCTCTGTCTCCTGATCCAAATTATTCTATTATTCTCTGATCTTGGATATTTGAGTTGGTTGAAAAAAGTTGAGTAGGGATTATGAACTGTTCCTGTCCTGGGGATGTTTGGGAGGTCTGCACTTTGCATTTTTCTTTGTGTTACAAGTAGGAACTGCCTGGCAGCATTGCCTGCCTTGTAATGGGATCCTAAAAATTATTCCAGTGTGACAGGAACCACCTTGCTGACTAGTGAGTGGTCACTATTACTGTGGGTTTTTAGGGCAGTCAGGACTTGGTGAAGTGAAGGAGAGATTTTGACTCTATTTCAGAAGGCTGGTTTATTATATTATGATATATATTCCATTAAAAAAGACTACGCTATGACTATACCACAAAGAACAGAGAGAAAAATTCATCAGAAGGCGAGACAGGAATAGAAAGGAATGAATAACAAAGTTCTGTGACCCCCAGAGAGTCTGAGAGCTGCTGCCTCCTGGATTGGCCACCAAGCAGAAACATCCCACACTGACCAATGGAGGAAGCACCTGCTGCATCCCACAGCAGCAGAGAACAAATTGTTTACACTTGAAGCTGAGGCCCTTCAGCTTCTCAGGAGAAGAAAATCCTAGCAAAGGGATTTTCATAAAATATCACAACCACAGTCACAGTCTTAACTTATCCATTATAGATGGGGAACAAGTCAAAATCGGACTTTTTTTTTTTTTTTCCAAAGTTTTAATCTCTTTATTTTCTCACAAATCTGATTTTTGGAGTAACATCTGAGGCTGTGCAGGTCAGGGATCAGGTGCCATTTTACAGTAATGAAAGCCAAATATAGAAAAGAGCAGATTAAATGAGAATTTGGTTACAAATGTTATGTATTGTATATCTGAAATATTTAGGTGGAGCTGGAAAACCAGACACAGGACTTGTAGGAGAGCTGTATACCTATGGACAAAGCTGCAGAAATAAATATTTCTATGGCATTGAATGCCTATTTTGGGGTAACTTCAGCCAGCCCTGAATCTCCCCTGGCTGTACAGAACTCGTGTGCTTAACACCACTGGGAACTAGTGAATGATAAACAGGATATGAAACAGCACTTCAGTCTTATCAAGGAAAACTGCTTTTACCATGTTCATAATTTTGGTTCTCTCAGGTCCTGAAAATATCTTGGTGCAATATTTAGTAGGGGAAAAAGCCAGAGCTGGTGCCTAGGTCCTAAGAACCTGGCAATTTTTTCCCCCTCAAAAATCTAATCTCCAGGCAAGAAAAGCTTGATCTTTCTTAGCACCAAGAAATAAACCTGAACCCAAGACATCTTTGTGACACAAGGGCCAAAAAGATCTTGTTCAAGTTGTGGAGGAAATTCTGTCATTGCACAAGATTTCCCATCTGAGAGGAGGGGGATGCCAAAACCCAGAAACTCCATCTCTAAGAGTCCCAAAGGGAATCCTACGCTGCCAGACCCAGTCAGAAAGTGGCCACAGTTTTATGTTATCCATTACAGATGGGGAAAAAGTCAAAATCAGACTTAATTTTTTTTTCCCAACTCCTAGGAAAACCAGGTGTGGTGAATGCAGCACAGAGAATTTCTGCTTCCAAAACCACCCCAAAACCCACACTGGTGTCCCAGCTCCCTGCTTTGCTTTTTTCTGGGACATGTTCATCATTTTACACCAGAGAGATGCACGGAGGTGAATCCAAAATCCCCGGGGTATTGGTTTCTCTGGGTCTGGATTGAAGACACTTGAGACGGTAGTTTCATGTTTGGACTCAAGTGTTTCTTATTTCTTATCAGTAAAACAGTCTCACAAACATGAGTTTGGCAGCAAGGCACAAAATGGCCAACAATCTCTTGTTCCAAGGTCTTTTAAGACTGAACTGTCCAATTAAGAACTGACACCTGGGTTCTTTTCCCTTTTAACCCAAGAACTGATCCCACAGAGCAATGTGGACTTTTCTGCCCAATTACAAAATGCCACCCAAACCCATGGAGAAGGAGGAAGAAGAAGCATGAAGAAGAAACCCAGGAGGACACCCTGTGCCCTCCATCTTGCTTCCATCCACAACACACTAAAAATCCCAAAACCTCAATTTCTCACCCAGTGTTTCACGTACACTGCTCTCTATAATCCATTTCACACTTTTGTGGGTTCCAGTCTATCTTGAAGTCTGGGAAACTTTCTCCATGGATGAGGGTCAGAGTCAGTGCTGCCCTGGGGGTCAGGGCACCCCAGAGCAGACAGAGAAATATTCCCAGTGCCCTGGGTTTCCACACAGGAGAATCCTTTCCCCTCCGCTCCCATCCTGCGGGGGGATGCTCAGGGAGCTTCGAGGCTCTCGGGGCGGGCCTTGGGCAGGTGGGGGCGGGCAGAGCCTCGGCTTTTGGCAGCATCACAACAGGCGGAGGCAGCGGCAGGAGCCGGCGGCTGCTGCGGAGGATGCGAACTTTGCGCTGGCTGCTGCTGCCGCTGGTGAGTGAGGAGCGCTGGGGCGGGGGGAGCGCACATCTGGAGCCCGGCCACAGCTGGATGGCTCCGCTGCTGCCCCACTGCAGCCGGGGGGGAGCAAAGTCCGCAGGAGCTGGGTAACTTTTCTTCTAATGAGGAGCAGGCAGAAAGAAGGAAAAACAAGGAAAGGTTTAAGAAGAAAAATATTAAACGAGACAGAGAGGTTAGAGGGAAGGAAATAAAAAAAATATCCCTGAGTTAATATGTTGACTGAGCTCCTTTCATTAAAATTTTCCAGCCTCAAGATGCTTTTAATAAATGACTTTTCCATTCTTTAGAACTGCAGTTTGCAGAGGACAGAAGAGCATCCCCAAATCAGAATGGCTGTAGGAGGGCTTTAGACAGACAGAAGGGGACAGGTCGCTGTCCCAGCTGTCCTGAGAAAGGCAACTTTGCAGGACAAGGAGGATAACTAGAAAGGAATAGTTCCTCCTGATGGATGGGGACATTTACCTCTCTGGGAGGGCAGGGATGTTTTCAGAGCTGGAGGTTTCTATATCACCCAGCAGGAGCATGAACGTGTCTGTGTGCACTGAGGGCAGCAGGTGAGCCTGTGCCACTGGACATCAGGGAAGATGGATGAGCACAGGGACACAATGCAGGCACAGCCATCCCTTCCTGATCTCCACTCTCCACCACTGCCCCTGCCTGGGATGCTTAGCAAAAATTAGTGCAAATCCAAGCTCAGAAATTTCTCTTCTTTGCCCTCAATGCTCAGCCTCAGGGAGGAATTTGGAACCTTTCCTCTGGGTGTGATTACCAGGGACTGGTTAATTCAAACTTTACTCATTTCACAGTGAAATGTTCAGCGTGGGCTGGGATTCAGCAGGAGCCAGGAAGGAGAGAGTCACCTTCCCAGGGAACATTCCATCTTGTCCTGGGAAAGCCAGGTGGACTGGGTGCTTCTCTAGGGCCTGCTTTCCTCTGTGGGTAGCTGTGAGAGCCTAAGTGACAGACTGATCCCGACCTTTCATTTCCAAATAGTGGGAGATGGGATGTAAATTTTCACACCTGCGCAACCCCTTGTAGTTTCCTCTGTATTTACACAGATTTATGTACAAGGGATAGCTTGTGGGTCCTTGCAATGCAAACCTCACCAGTGCAGTTATTATCCTGTGTAATACTGTTCTTCCATGCAAAACCAGGCAGCCTAAAGGCTTAGACTGCTGCAGGTAAAGTGATTTTGGCATCTGGGCCAGCCTTTTTTACACCCAAAGGAGGCACAGCTCATTCTTGCAGCTGTCAGCAGAGTGGAGCTGATCCAAAGTGATGGATTGTGCACATCTGGGGGCTGCCATACATCATTTTAATATTGCAGCATATTGCAGCAGGCTGTGCCCATAACAAGAGAAATTCTGTAACTGCATGATCTACGCAGCTTTTGGCCTCAAAATGTGAACATCAACTCCATGTCTGGTGAGAGGCAGTGCTCTGAATGTCAGTGGGGTTTGTGTCTCAGTCTAGGTCTCCTTGCATGTTCAGTGGGTCAGGGAAGGTCTGAGACCCCTGGGATGTACTGAGGAAATAATCCCCTCCTGTTTCAAAGGATCATGTCTGAGCAGAGAAATAATTCCTGTATGGATTCTGCAAATAAGTCATTAATCAGATATGAAAATAGAGCAGAGGGCTAATCCTGAAAACTTCCTCTGTGGAGCTGGGTGCTGTTACCTCCTGTCAGCTCCACAGGGATGTATTTGTGCCTTGCAGAATAGAGTCCTTGACACTAAAAGAATTGCCGTTCACTGGTAAGTGACAGGGAACAGAGAGCAGAGGAGGCTGAAATGCCTAAAAATGACTTTTTCTGCCTTAAAGAGTTCAGAGTCTCAGGAAGCAGAGGACAAAGAGCAGAAAAGACTTTGCCTTCATTGCTCTCCCTGCTGTGCTAAACTGCTTTCCTCTCCAAACACCCACATTTTCCGTTTCTGGGAAGGGCTTTGGTCTGATCTAATGAATGGAGGTGAGAATGGAAACACAGGTGGGTCACCACTAAGCTGAACATTCCCTTCAGCAAAGCATTTCTTGTGCTCGTGGACATAGGGATCCAAACCCATGACAAGATGCTGAGCTCCCAGTGAAACAAACCTGTGCGTCTCAATTTCCATGTCTAAATTTGTGCTTCCTCTACCAGCCTGGTCCCTGCAGACCTTCAGTTCCTCTCCATGGGAAGCTGGATGTGTGGAATAATCTGTTTTTAGGTTTTTTTTAAGCTTGGAGGGAGTTAATGAAGGGAGACAGGCTCCTGTACAGGCAGGCAGTGTCCTCAAACAGGTGTCTGAGCAAAGTAGGAGGAATCCTTCCCTGGAACTGCTTGTCTGCTTTCACTGATCATTAAGGGAGGCTTGATGGGGGAATTTAGATTAATCATCTACAATTAACTGTCTAAAATTAGGAATCTGGTCTAAAGCTACTCATTGAGCCTTCTTCAGCATTGCTGGGAAGAGATGGAAACACTCCAAGAATACAGATCAATTAAATGAACTTGCTGTAGGACTTTGGCTTCCAGGTTCCAGGATTTCGGGATTAGGTGACATGAATCCCACCTGCAGGCAAAAAAAAATGATACAGAAAAGGAGAAATTTCTCTTTAATTTACAGGAATACTTGCAATAGCAGAAAATGGGGATCAGTTATTAGTGTTCTGTCATTCTTCAAGCATTAGTAATAATTAAATGCTCTACCCAATTTAGTAGAGCACTGATAAATTAATTTTTCTCAAGGTAGTACTAATTACACAGCATTCATAAACAAAATAAATTAGTATGGCTGTGTTGTCTCATAGAGAATACCTATGAGTGAATAAATATAATGATATACATGGATAAATATGTATAGCAAGGGCTGTTCTCTGTAAGGTCATGCAGTTAAACACAGTCATATAAATACAGTCCAATCCACAGAGGAGCATTCAAGAATTGCTTCAATGTCTTGAAAACAATATTGAAAATATGTAAATATGTTCCTCTAAATGACTGTGAGGCAATCAGTGTCTCAGCTTCCCTTCTTCCATAGGTAATCGAGTTAGAGAGAGAAAACAAATGCAGAAAATATCCTCTAGGTAGTCATTTTCAGCCAAAAAGACTCGTGAAATAATCTATTTAACTGACTGAAGAGAAAGATTGGAAATGAGGCTTTAGCTTGGGGGTTGGAAACTTCTGGGATCGGGATGGTGTCAGAGCTGGAGGCTGAGGGCAGGACTTGGTGAGAGAGCTGAATTCACAGGTGGGCACTGGAGTTCTGTCACTGCTGGTGCTTTCCAGAGCCCACAGTGGCAAACATGGCTTGGGGATGGTGGAAAAAACCTAGATGGATACAATTGAACTTGTAAGAGTTAAGTTGACTTTTTTTACTGCATACTTTTTTTACTGTTCCAAGGCCTTTTAAGCCTAAACTATCCAATTAAGAACTGACACCTGGATTCTTTTCCCTTTTAACCCAAGAACTGATCCCACAGAGCAATGTGGACTTTTCTGCCCCATTACAAAATGCCACCCAAGCCCATGGAGAAGGAGGAAGAAGCAGCATGAAGAAGAAACCCAGGAGGACACCCTGTGCCCTCCAGCTTGCTTTCATCCACAACACACTAAAAATCCCAAAACCTCAATTTCTCACCAGTGATTCACCTACACTGCTCTCTATAATCTATTTCACACTTTAGTGGGTTCCAGTCTATCTTGAAGTCTGGGAAACTTTCTCCATGGATGAGGGTCAGAGTCAGTGCTGCCCTGGGGGTCAGGACACCCCAGAGCAGACAGAGAAATATTCCCAGTGCCCTGGGTTTCCATACTCCAGGGTGTGAGTCCATGTGTGACATGAATGGCAGACAACTCTGTGTGAGGGAGAACTAAAATATTCAGGCATCAGAGTCATATCAGAGAAACTGGAGAAGCACAGACAGGGGGAACTGGGAGTAGAGGATTAATTTCAGAGCATATCTGAGACGGGATCTGAGTGAATGCAAGCTGAGGAGGCAGAGGCAGAAAGATCAGCGATGAATATTCTCAGTCAATGATTTATGTACTTGACGTAAAACCTATTTGTGAGGCTTTAGGATTGCAGGGCATGGGAAGCTGAAACAGATCACTGGAAAGAGCCTTCAAGTTCTTGAAGCCTTCTCATCTTGTCAATGAATTCAGCCAATTCTTGGAGCTTTGATTAATTTTCAAAAAAAGGCTGAGTGTTACTGCTGGCTCTTTGATCCCCTGGAATTGCTTTTTCAAAGGTGAATAATATATTCAGTGCCCAGCTTTGAAGCACTTCCCTAATTTTCAGAGAGCATAGAAAATGTCCCTACTTTTCCCCAAGTGTGCTAATGGACTTCTTAATGAGTGAAGATCTGTGTTTTGTGTGACATTTAAATTACAGTTTTTCTACCCCCACAGCAGCTTAGGGGCACCATTTTTGAATGGACTCTCAGGAAAGATTGCTTTTAATTAAATTGCACTAAGTGTGGCATGAAGATGTTGCTAGAAACACTCCTCCTGGTGCTTGCTAAATTTTCTGTTGTCCAACATAAGTATATCAAAACCCAAAGTGCCATTACTTTGATTTTTCTGTGCAGATTTGGGGAAATAAATAAACTATCATTGAACAGAGGAAATAGAAAACAATCCTATGCTTCTCTCAGTGAATAAGCACTTAAGGTTTCAGTGCAATAACCTTACCAGATGTGAAGAAAATGAAGTCTAAAATTAAATGCAAGCCCATCATCTGTCTCTCTAAACGGTCTTAGGCTTTTAGCATGCTCATGGTTGTCATAGGTAATTTTTTAGTGTTCACTGTGTTCCAGGCAATATTGTTTTTGTGGTAAGGACTAGGAGTCAAAACACCCCTGTGAACTGTGACTCAAACTGGTCAGTAACATTCAATCCAGTTAAAAAAACCCCTCTGTGTTATGATGCTCAGGAATGCAAAGCTCAATTTCTTGAGGACTGTCCACAACATTTCCTAAAATTTCAAAGTTTTATGTGTGAATCTTGCAATGAAAGCACCCCACTGTGATTTCAAGTGAGAGTCAGGCCAGGTTACTGCTGAGATACTGGGAAATATTGATCCAAGGAATAACATCTTAAATCAGCCTCTTACACTTGCTGTGGCAGGGAACACTGTGCCAGATTGTACTTGTCTGCCTCAGAAAGCTCTGCTTTCCTCTGGCTCCTAAATTTTCCTTTTTTTATGGTGAGCAGGAGCTACTCTTTTCCTACAAAAGCCAACTTTCCAGCAGATGCCTCCCAAATTGCCATGAAATGTCCCTGCACCAACTACAGAGCTCCTTCTTTCTAGGCAGAGCAGAGCAAAAACTTTTCACTCAAGGCACTATGAGATTGAGAACAGAAAACAAGTCATAGACAACAAATCACAAGTAATGCTCTGCCCACAAGGCTTTTCTTTAACTGTACAATGGTTTGATGTCTTTCTTTTTCTCAAAGCCTGAGGAAAAGCAACAAACTGAAGCATCATCTCTGCTCTTGATTTCTTGTATATGTGTCTTTTTTTCTTTTTTTACTGTCCAACAGTAGGATTACTTTGAGTGAGGCTGTATGTTTATAAATTAATAACACCAGCCCTGTTTTGGCTTCTGCTGAGATAGTCTTCAGGTTACATCTGAAATAGGGCTTGATGTTGATTTTCAAACCCTGAAGTGTCAGTGATAGTTAATATTTGATGTCACTGGTCTGTGATAACATGTCTGGGCTCCTGTGGTTGTAGCCCTGCCCACCCCAAATCCAGAACCCAGAAGGAAACAAATCTGAGCCAATGATTAATTGCTCTGCCCAGGAGTGTCAGTGGGATTTACTGCAGTACCACCATGGGCATCAAAGAATTCCAGAAGGGGCTGGCTTGGAAGGTGTTGGGGAAGATGAAACAGGAAAGCCTTGTAAATATGATTGCCTGGCAAAAGATCTTGAGAATATGGAAACTATAAGCAAGATTGAAATGAAACAAGTTTTGAGATACCGTAGTTACTGAACAACTGGAAAACAATGGTATGGCCAGCTGAAAATTATCCCCTTTTAATGAAGCAATACCCTCTGCTTGCAGGCAGGTCCAAGGGTCAGAGCAGACCCTACCCTTGGCAGAAGGGGCCCAAAGAGTAGTTTTTAGGGTTTAAAATGTAACACAGTATGGTAATGTAATGATTCTTATGGGCTGTATGTCAGTGCTGTCGGATTTGTATCTTGTACTAGATTGGTTAGTGAGAATTAGAATATTCAGCACAGAAGACTTATTGGATTGTAAGGAGAGCCTTGTGCTCTCTCTCATCCTCTTTACCAGGCTCTTGCCTTTGTCTCTTTGGCACTCTCTTTAGAAGGGACCTTAAAGATCAGCCAGTTCCAACCCCAACATCTTCCACTGTCCCAGGGTGCTCCAAGCCCTGTCCAGCCTGGCCTTGGACACTTCCAGGGGCAGCTACAGCTTCACTGGGCACCTGTGCCAGCACCTCCCCAACCTCTGGGTATCACTACCAGTGGATCAGGATTTCCAAAAAAATCATCAAGTCTTTATTTTTTCTGATGATTTATCACCAGATAAATTTCAGAGGCAGGACTACCTGGACCTGTTTTAGCAATTCCTCTGTCGTGTGTAAAACCAAGGCAGTACAACCTCCCCAGGGGTGGGGCGTGAGCTTCCCCAGCCATTGCAAATGAAGAACTCCATTTTTCCAGCAGCTCTGATGAATAATTGGAGCTCTGGTTCAGCTGGTGTGGATTCACCAAGGGAGAGAAGACAGGAGACACAGCCTGCTTTGAGCAGCAGGAGTCTGGCACACTCCCTCAGTGTCCCTCATCCCACCTGAGTGTGTCTCAGACTGACTTCTGGATAAAAGAGAATTCTTCCTCCTCTGATTTTTTTTCTCAGAACTGATTCTGCGTGTTTGCAGGATTCCCAACTTCTCTGGCATGAGGTGGGACTTGATTTAACCCACCACTCCTGAGTGCTTTTTTTTTCTAAGACATTTCAAATTTTGGGGAGTGTTTGCATTTTGGGTTGTGCCTTTTAGCATAACCTTTTAGCAGAGGACTCGGAGTAGATGGTAGAGCATCATCTCAAATTGCCATGACTTTTAAACTCCAAACTAAGAATATTCCAAATATAAAATTATCACTATAACAGAATCCAGGAATCCCAGGAAGTAGAGGAATGGCATTTTTCCTGTCCAGCTGAATCCACCTTTATGAACTGAAATACTGAGAGATTTATGGAGCAATTATTTTGTTACTTCTACTCAGAGAATTCATTTGTTATGTGGGCAAACTGCAAAGTGAAATGTCTGTTTAAATGTAAAGTGATGAGCAGGGATCCTATTAATACCTGAAAATTTTCATTTCAGAATGGAGTTACTGTAGTTGAAGAGCAAAAAGTACTATTTTAAGAGTCACTCATGCTGATTTATAAAATGTGTTTTGAATTACCCACTGGAGTAATATAAGGCATAAAAAAGCACAATGTCTTAACTTCTTTTCAAACAGTGCCCCTAATCCTCTTTCTGTTCTAATATTAGCATGCATGAACCATCTCTGGGGCCTCATAATTAAGACAAGTCTGTCTATGCTACTTTAAAACCCAAATGTAGGCAGAATTTTTAAAGGTTTTTGAAGATGAAGTTGTGCTGTAATTTTTGCCCCTTGGCAGATATTATTGCTGAGATGGAATAGTCTGCATAACTTCCAGTAATGTTTCTGTGGAAGCTAAAAGAAATCTTGGTTGCTCTGCTCACTGAAAACATTTTGAAAGCCACTAAATCAGTTTTCTGAGATTGAAAAGGCAATATGGAAGTGATGGTTACATCTGCACTGACTTTTCAAAGTCATTAGAGGTTAAAAGGGCCTACAGTCTTCCTCAAAAATATGTTGGAAAGCCTTCAGTCCATCATTTTCCCTTAAAATCCCTGCTAACTGAGCCCCTGGCTTTGTCTTAACTAGCATAGGTTAGAAAGAAGCAAGCAAAAAAACAAAACAAAACAAAAAAGAAAAGATAATTTCTATTCCATTTAAGACTCCCTGTGTCTTGAAGATCCCAATATCCCAATATTTGGTCCAGTATCCAGTTCTCTGAATACACTTCAATGGCTTTCTTTACTCAGGTTAAATTCAGTTTCCTAAAGGTGTAGAAGCATTTGAGACATCAAATAAAACATTTGGGATTTCAAATAATGCATTTGATACTTCTACACAGGGCTGACAAAATTAATGCAGAGTCTACACAAGAGGGCTGAGATACCTTCAAACATCCCAACCATTTCTGGACTGTGGGTTAAATCATCTGAGGGATGCTTTACATCCTTGAGATGTAACTGAGGGACTGAGATATCCTTGAAATTCCCAAGGACTGCAAAAGATGAGATAAATCAAGTGTAGACACTGACATGTAGTTTCTTTCTCAGAATTTATTTGCCTTTGCAGAAGAAGATGTTTTGGGCTTGTGTAGGCTATTAAGAACATTAATTAAGAGCATTAATGATAATGTAATTTAGAACATTAAGAACATCTCACAATCACAGGAGTGATGACACAGGAGTCCAGGGGACATGAAACCTTCTGGAAGGGGAGATGGAGGTGAAGCAAAATACATGGCAATAAATGGGACTAAATATCTGTAATTAAGAGGATGAATTTAGACCCCATTCAACAACTGCTGTCTAGAAATCCATGTAACTGTTTAAATGTACCCTTACCTGTGGGAGAAAACAAAATTCTTTAAGATTCCCAGTCAAATCATTAATTTTTTTTCTCATTTCTTCATCTGTTAAAATGGAAGCAGCTCCTCAGTCTGAGGTGTGTGCAACATCCTCAGATAACACATGCATGGAATTTTTCAATCATTCAGATTAAACTGTGGCCAAGACTAGCATTCGTTAAATAAATTTATTTCATTTTAATTGGTTTATGGAGAGGAAATATTTCTGTGGTCAGGCTGTATTTAAGTTTGGAGAACTTGATGTGAATAATCCCTCAGTCGGTGTATTCATCCACTTTTGGCTAGTTGGTAAATATATGAACATCCAAAAACTGTGACCATTTAAGTTTTGTGGAAAACAGAACTGCAATGGAAAGGGGATAAAAATATGCAGCTTGGAGAAGAGGTGCTGTGTATTTTCTATTTGTAAAAAAAGAAACCCAACTTCAGCTGGAGTTTTCACATTCATAGACCTCAAGATAGAAACCATGAGGTACAAACTGGCTTTTCTCATTCTGATAATCACAGAAGTTCTTCCTTTTTTTTTCTTTTCTGTTTTTTTTTCATTTTGTTTTTGGTTCATTGGCTGGGTTGTTGTGGTTTTTTTGTTGTTGTTGTTTGGTTTTCTTGTTGTTTTTGTTGTTTTTGTGGGTTTTTTGTGTTTCCTCTGTTTGTTTTTGTGGTTTTTGGGTTTTTTTGTTTGGCTGGTTGGGGGTTTTTTTTGTTGTTGTTTTTTAATTTTTTTTGTCTTTCTCTTGCCAAGGTTACGGGAATCCACCCAGAATGCAAAATATTCCAGCAGGTGGTCAAAGAGGAGGCTCTGTGCTCAGAACACAACGAATCTGCCTCACCTGATGTCAAAGGTAAAGGTCCGGATGGGCATCCTCTGGCTTGGAGTGTCTCACATTACTGAAATGTTCTTTATTTACATCCAAAACCCCAATGAAACTCCCACAGAAGGTACTGAAGACCCTGCTGTGGTTGTATCACATTGGGAATCATTTCAATCTGGTGAAAATAATCTTTAGGGGAGAAAAAAAAGTTAAAAAAAAATCCCAAGTTCTTCAAAATATTACATTTTTACAATTTTAAACATTGTTTGTTTGCTTGTTAAGATTTATTGTGGTGGTGTTCAGAAGTCTATCACGTGATACAAATTATGAAAACTAAAATGAGCACAAAACAAAGCTCGTCAAATATATTTAGAATATAAATATATATTTATACTGTGAAAGGTGTTCCTTCCTGGGGTTTTGGAAACGTGCTTAGAAATTACTCTACATGGAATTTCAAAATGTTCAGACTCGTTCAAAAATTCAGTCGTATTTTATTCTGGTCAGCTTTGCTTAGAAAAATTTGAATCCACCTCAGTGAAATTTTTCAGTTCCGTGAATGTTAAGATGTTTGTTCTTTGCAGAGGAATTGTGAGACAAAGATACCTCGTGCATTTGGTTGGGATAGAATTATTGGAACCACTTGGAAATCTGCCTTTAGCAGCCTGGTAAAAATCAGAGTCTGACCCCAAAATATTTCCTTTGTCTTTCATGTTTTTCTGCAGAATTTCCAATCGCTCCCATGCTTCATGTTCCTCTTCTGGTTTCCTATTTTATTTTGGTGCTATTTCTCACTCACACTTTAATAAAGTCCAAAATATCTCTTGGACACAATTTGCACTTAGAACACACAGTAACCACCACAAAAAAAAAAATTTGGTATAAATTAGGCATTTTCAAAAATTATTCATTAGCTGCATTACAGGAGGTCATTCCCGGCATCTTCCTCTTCAACACAAAAATAATGACATGGTTTTAGAATCCTCTTTGTAGTAAAATAAATAAAAATCTCTGAGAGTTCTGTTAAACTTCTTAAAAAATCTTCAGCCTTGTCCTCTCTGAGCTTTTCAAAGCTCACCTTTCCACCTTTTATTCTCCAGATAAGGAAAGACCTAATGAAAACTCTGTTCTGGTATTTACAGCCTTTCTCAGTATAGTTTGGGATTAAATATTCGAGCTGGGGAAAATTTGCAAAGAAATTTTTGGCCTGTTGGTAAATATGGGAAAATCCAAAAACTGTGAACATCATTTAAGTTTAATTTAAATTTAATTTATCCCAAATATTTTATCTGGAGGATAAAGCTACATTAACATTGGTAGAAGTCCATTGCTTGTGTTTCCATTGTCAGGAACTCAGTGAGACACACAGAGGGATCACAGTTTGTAGAGTCAAACCTCAGCAGTCACAGAGAATCTGTGCTGGAATCAGTCTGTGTGGCAGAGGTTTTACTCTGAAGTGGTTCCACATTACTCTTGTACCAAGCAGTGTCCAATGAATGCCACCAGCAGAGTCCAGGGTGAAATTCCTCTAATTTTGGAGCAGATATGTAAAATAGGTCAAATGAATCAAGTCCTAACTCCACTTTTTTTTTTTTTCTTTCCTTCACTGTCCAAAAATTCCTGGATTACTGAACAAGACTTAAATATCCATGGTGTCAACATTCATAGATTCAACTCCTACTGCAGTTTTCTTTGTGGAGTCTCAGGTGACTTGGACACCACCAGGCTCTTGAAAACCTTGGATAAAAAATTCCCTTTCAGCCCCTGCCCTCAGCAGTTTCTTTGCTATAAACTGTAGAAGTCACTGGAAATAAATCATTTCTGTTACTTAAGACATGCAGGTTCTGTTCCTACACAAGGTCGCACAAATAAAATTTTTAACTCCTTATTGCTAAATAAAATATATTTTTACACCCAGCCCCTCAAATCTGCCAAGCTTTTCTAAGAAGGACCTGAGTGTAGGGGCTAAGTGTAAGTGTGGGGGCCACTGCATGTGTAAATGGGGCTGATATTACCCGGCTTCATTAATTTGACAATTAGCAGCTGAGTTTAGGCTGTAATCATCAGTGAGAGCCAGGTATTTGCAGAGTGTGATTCATCCTGTCCTCAGGAAGAAGGCACCAATATTTGGGATGAATCAGCTCTGGAAGGCTCTGTCTCTTTCTGTTGTTCACAAAAGGAACATAACAAGAGATTAGCTGACTTATTTGAGGCAATTAAAATTACAGCTAATGAATGAGGGCCTCTGTTTTCCCTGGAAAATTGGGTACACCAGGAATTTCATCCTCCCGAGGGTGATGTGAGGATAATGCTGTGGGAGATTCTCAGGACTATCCTGTTGAAAGTCAGTCAGTAACTTTGCTCAGCTACAGGCAAGTATTGCTTCCACATTTCAACTTGACAACTTCAGATTTGCCTCGTCATCCATCGCAGAGAAGAATCATGGAAGGAAATAACATTTCCCAACCCAACCCCCTGCTTTATATCCCCCTTATGACTACCCAGAGATTAGTTTTGGTTAGAGCCTGATGTTTTTTTTTATTGTTTCAGGCACATTTACATGCTGGCAATTTTTCTGTGCTGCCCCCACGCCCACTTGCCAACAGCTTGAAGTCTCAGTGTGATGCAGCTGTGACAAAGCTGTGATTCACTGAAACTTCTGAAAACCCTTTTTAGGGGACTCGGAGCCAGTAGCACACCCTGTGTCATCAGCCAGCAGTCTCTGCTTTAGGGAACCTCATGAATTCCACAGTCAGACCCACTCCCAGTGAGGGTCATTTGTTATAATTCTAGTTTGGGGTGAATTTAATCCTTTTGGAAATCCATCACAAAAATGCCATTGATTGCCTAAGACTGGGACTTCAGCCCTTATTTCCTTTAAGCCAGGTGAAATTGGTAGATTTTTAAATGTGAAATAAAGAGGTTAATGCTGAATGTTAAGTCTGATGCATTTCAGTTAGACTCTGTAATGAGGACTCTCAAGGAATGAGAAAGGAGTAAAGAGAAATCTCAAGTGCTGATCATTATTCAATACTTTTATTTCAGTGGCTTTTGTTTTGACAACAGAAAAGAGCTCCAATTGATTTGACTTTTGGATTGTGTCTGCTTGAATTTCAGGTACATTCTCGCATGAGATAAGGAGGGGGAAGGTCCAGCTGGAATACCAAGTGTGAGCAAGGATGCATTCAAGGAGAAAAGGAAAACACTCCACTCCTTCATTTGCAGAGCTGCATGTCCTGATGTGGCTCCTCTTGCATGTGAATGAGTGGGAAAGCCACAGACAGTCTCATTATGGAAGATCAAATGTGCGATGTTCTCTGTGATTTTCTTTGTTTAAAAGCACTTTTTCTTTTTACAGGATGTGCCAGAGATTGGGATGGTTTAACCTGCTGGCCCAGAGCCACTTTTGGGGAAGTGGTTAAAATTCCCTGCCCACGATTTTTTGAAGAATTCACGAGTACCCATGGCAAGATTTTTTTCCTATTCTTCTTATCCCTGTTTGTTCTTATAAATTTTATTTTAAATGGATTCTAATTGTTGAGGACCCCTTCATATTTTCCTGATTCACAATGCTCTTGTGTCAGTCAGCATTCAGTAATTATCCAGATACACATCTTGGCTTGGGGTCAATATTGACACTTATGTTTTGTCTTGTGCTCTACTGAATTATTTAATCCCTTTGGTGATGTAAGTATGATGGACAAGTGCACCATGCCGCTAAATTTATAAAGGGATATGTCCTAGAATCACTGATTTATAAAACTGTACATTAATTATTATTAGAAAGACCTTCCTGAGGTCAGCCAGTCCAATACTGCAGTCAGAGCAGGACCAAGATTTAAACTTGTATGGAGCTTCTAGCCTGGAAAAGATGGCTCAGGGCTTTGCCCAAAATCCCAAAATATGTTGTAAATATATAATTTGATTTCTTCTGTGGAAGGAATGAATTTGCAGAGTTGATTTCCCATATGAAATGCACGAGTCCCACTGCATCTTGAAATGTCTGGGAATATGTCCCTCAATTTTTTAAAGGATAGAAATAGAGAATATTGTCATTCTTACAGCTAATCTCTCTGAACATGATTCAGCCTGTAAGCCCCTAACCTAGGAATCAAGGGGGTAATAAGAAATTGTTGCTACTCATCAAAACTTAAAGAACAGCAGCACCAGCACCCCTAATGAGTTTTCTGCTGTGCTTTCCCGTTGAAGGTTTCCTTCAGAGGAACTGTACACAGGAGGAATATTGGTCAGAGCCATTCCCACCATACACCATTGCCTGTGGCTTTGATGAGGGTTCCAGTAAAGGACCTGAGGATCAGGTGGGACTTTCATTTCCTGCTTCTGAATATCTCCAGAGCAGCTGGATGCTCCACACATCTGAAAATTACCCGTTTTCAGTGCTAAACCCGGAACTTTTAGGTATACTTAGAACTTGTTTAACAAATTAGGCTTAACATAAAGCAAGTGAGGAGAAACTCTTCAACCAAAAGTCTCCTCTTGGTTAAATTCATGCTTAGTTCACCTGTCCAAACTAAGGTTTGGTTCCCTGACAGAGTGATGTAAATCCTCATCATGCACACATCTCCCAGGGAAACCCTACCCACCAGTCCTCAGGGGTTTTTTTCAGGGGAAATTCCTTTGGATCCCTCCTATTTGTGTTTTTTTCCAGATTTTCTTTGAGTCATAGAAAAAAATATTTCTTAACTTTATGGCCTGGTGGTCAACACACACCCTTAGGAGGGAACTCTTGGATGTCACTATTTCCCCACTTTATCTCAGGTATTCAGTGGAGCGGGAAGTGAATATTTTTCCCATCTGACAATCATCATTCATGCTCAATTAAGCTTCAGAATTTCTTTCACTCCACATCTTGATATGATTTAAATTTCCACCTTCCTCCTCATCCTACTGGAGTTCATATCTGGAGCTCAGTGACCTTCTATGAATTAGAATATTTGTGCTTTGCACTTTGGGGAAAGAGAAATGTTTTTAAAGCTTAAAGAAATGCTTAGAAAATTTAAATACCTGCTTAAAAGCCTTCTAGAAATATGCTGGAAATAATCTGAACAGTTCAGAGGGATGTAAATTCATAAAAGTATGTGTATTTTGAATGGAGCACACATCTCCAGCCCCCATGGGGTCCTCCCACAGGGCTAAACTCACTCTCCAGGTGGCTTTCTCTAAGCAGCCCCTGCCTTATGCTAAGCCAGGCATAATTTCTGGCTGGTCTAGGCTAAAATCAAGCAAAGAGCTATATTTACATTTCACAATGATAGCAGATTTCTGCACAGAGCTGCTCTCTGTGCTCTGCCTGTGTTTAGTTTATTCCAGTCAAATCCACGATGTTTGACTACAAAAGGAAGATAAGATCAGCAATCTCTGCTGCACTGCACACATAGGGAAGTGAGTAAAAATCTCAATTGTGTCCTAATAGAACCACTTGCTTTGTATTTTATTTGTGCAGTGAGCACTTATGATGTCTTTTGTACTTAGTGTTGTTTCTTAATCCATCCTACAAAACCAGATAAAATAATTGAAACACTTGTTTATTAAATTAAATAACCTCTTTCCTAATTTTCATCTGTGTTTTGAAAATATTGTATAAAAGATCAGGACTATTGCAGAAACACCAGGATTACTCATATCATGTCAGGGTTACAAGATCTCTTTATAGATCTATTTAAAATTGCTGATTTGTTGTCTCAACCTAGAATTACAGCCTTTTGTATAAACAGATTTGGGATCAATTAGAGAACAAAGTGTCCACTGGGTTGATAAGGAGGAGATTTGCCTGGGTTCAGAGAATTTAGTGTCTTGGGATTTTAAATAATTAGGTGATCTTGGAGTGAATCAGAATAAAATTTGCATAGTTAAAGCCAAGTAAACAAGCTTTATTTTTTTTTTAGGACATAGGATTAGGATTTTTTAGGCTATAGGTCTTTATTGAAAAGAAGTGAATTATAAAGACTTTTCAGTGCTACAATACACAGCAAGGAAGAATTGTCCAGAGAATTAAGGACTGTGAGGTGATTTCCTTGGCTTTTAATTACCTTCACAACCTGATGTAACTCTTTATCAAGGTTTCAGCTTCTTCACCTGCAAATTGAGAGCTTTATTTCTCTTTCAGCTATAGCTGTTTATGAAAATCAATACTTATTGAATGTGGCCCAGGTCTAAAGTAACAGATTCACAAATCTCCCACCAGAACGTTTCAGTGCTCCAGAGTTCTTATGTACTGACATGAGAAAAGGTGTTTGCACATCACAGTTAATATTTTCCTGAAGGACATGCTCAGAGGGGTCAGATGAGCCTGTGTGCTGTGAAACTTCTCTCCTGTGTAGGGTTAAGCAGGACTCACAGGAAAACTTCTGTTTGTGGTGGAGAGAAAATCCTGAAACAGATCTTGAGCACGAAAAACAGAGATTGTGGGGCTGACCAGTGAGGAAAATGTGTCCCAGTGGAATAAGCACCCAAGGATGCATCCAGCACAACCACCTGCATTGGGCTGTGTCTCTTTTCCCCACAGAAATCCTATTATTCTGCATTTTGGCGTGTCTACACCGCTGGCTACGCAGCATCCGTGACTTCGCTCATTACAGCTCTAATTGTCTTTGCTGCCTTCAGGTAAATATAAATGGGCTTTTTCTCAGCATGCCTTAAGACAATTTCTCTCAGATCCTCTGTGCTTTGGTTTTGTGGGATTTTTTTTTATGGTTGTTTTCTCATCATTCTAAAACATAACTCCTTTGATGGCGGTGGGTCCTTCTCAACTCGTGCTGCAGTGTTTCCCTGCAGATACTAAACAATCAAGCTGGGCATTCTCTGTTAATCTCCTTAATGACATCATACAGTGGAAATGCCCTAACTTTAGATCAATTTTAACATTTTTTTGATCATTCCTACTGTGCACGCCAAGACAGACTCTGCATAAACATTGTCCCATGTCCCAGAACCAGTTTCCTAAATTGTCCATTCCCTCTGTGAAAGGCCATTGCTTCCATAACTGAGAGCTATAAAAAAGAGATTTAATTAAATTTCAATGCCTCATTTGCTGATGTTGGTTATTAGAAAGTGGGCCTGGGGTTTGGTTGAGGCAGAGCACAGAGCAGCTCCCTGACTGGAGTGGGCTGGCAGTCTCAAAGGTCAAGGCCCTTACAGAGGGGCCCAGGAGCACGAGACTGATGTGTTCAAACCTTGAGGGAGATTCCTTCAGCTCAAGGCAAAATGTGCACAGGGCAGTCTAGGGAAAGGAAATCATAGGAGTATTGGGCTGGAAAAGACATTTAAGATCAAGTCCAACCATTAACCCAGCACTGCCAAGTCCATCACTAACCCAGGACTCCAAACACATCAGCTACATGTGTTTTAAATTTAAATGATGCCTCTTTAGGCATCATTTAAACTGATGCCTTGTGAGGCTGCCTGAAACAGAGGTTAGACAGAGTTAAAGAAACAAAGCAGGGATTTATTAAAAGCCTCAGTGGATACACCTTGGGCAGCACAAGAGCCTGGCCAAGGCTGGACCCAAGCTGGACCCAAAATGGACGCTGGGTCACAAGTTTTCACACTTTGATAAGTTTTGGTCCATTTCCATATTGGGGTTAATTATCCAGTTCCAGATCCAGGTTATGCAGTTCCATCCTCCCAGATTTCTCTCCTCAATTTGCTGTTTGCACTTTTTGGGCCTGAAGCTGCAATGGTGTCCTTGGTTCTGGGGCAGGAAAAGGATTGTTCTGTCTGACTGAGCTGTGAGGAGAACTTGCTAACGCTTTTTATGAAGTTCAGAGTTATACACCAATGCAGTACAGAATCTGGAAAATATGAAAGCTAAAACTTAAGGCATCACAACCACTTCCCTGGGCAGCCTGTGCCAGTATTGACAACCTTTTCCATAATGATATTTTCCCTAATATCCAATGTCAACCTCCTCTGCCACAACCTGGGACCTTCTCCTCTTGTCCTGTCTTTGTTACCTGGGGAAGAGCCCAGCTCCATCTGGCTGTCCCCTCCTGTCAGGAGTTGTGCAGAGCCAGAGGGTCCCCCCGAGCCTCCTTTTCTCTAGGCTGACCCCGTTTCCCAGCTCCTGCAGCTGCTTCTCATCAGATTAATGCAGTTTAGGGCACCTGCTCTGGAGCCATCCCATAACATATGACTGACACCCATTCAATCCTTTCTTTTACCCAAAAGGGGCTGAAAAGCCTGATGCAAGCTTGTTTAACAAAGTATTATTTAAAATAATTAAGAGGTATTATCATAATCCAGCCCAAGACTCCCACAGTTACTCTCTGCTTCTGGAATCTCTAAATGTGTGGTGATCCAAGGACAATTATCCTGGAATTTTTATTAGCTGGAAAAGGTGACAACTCCTCCTGTCTCGCTGCCTCTCAAATGGTGACAGATCATTTATTGCTTTGCAAGGTGTCTGCAGTCTCATGTGTTCCTGTTTGACTTTTGATGAGGTTCTGAGAAACTTCTCTTAAAAGAACAATTTTTATTTTCTCTTTCCATGCCAGAAAGTTCCACTGCACACGGAATTACATCCACATGCACCTGTTTGTCTCCTTTATCTTGAGAGCAGTTGCTGTTTTCACCAAAGATGCTGTTTTGTTTGCAGATGAAACTATGGACCACTGCCTCATGTCCACGGTACTGAGCCTCCCCTCTCTCTCACCCTTGACTGAACATTTAATTCTTTACCTGAAGGCAACAGGGAGATATTTTCATCCTATTTCTCCTATTGCTAAATCTGAAATCTTTAAACAAACAATATTATGCAAACCCAAAGACCAAGTGCTAAGGCTGCACTCAGCTATGATATTTAGGTCTGTTGACTCTAATGAAGCTCTAACAATTTCTGCCAGTAAAGAATTTAATCTGTGAGATTAAAAAAAAAACAAAATTTCCCTTTCAAAACTCTAAAATAAAGTTAATTTAAATTAAAAAGCCCTAAACATATAGAAATTTTGTTATTTCTTCATTCTTTTGTGGCAGCATTGAATTTTGCCTACAGTTCTGTAGAAACCAGCCATAACAAGAGTAGACCTAAAAGGTTTTTCTTCCTCTGCACTTCCAGGTTGCTTGTAAGGCTGCTGTGGCCTTCTTCCAGTTCAGTATTTTAGCCAATTTCTTCTGGCTTCTCATCGAAGGGATCTACCTGCAAACCCTGCTGCTGCTGACTTTTATTTCCAACAAGAAGTTTGTATGGTGGTTCATATTTACTGGCTGGGGTTAGTACTCCTTTCCCCTTTGTGCCCTTCAGTATTTCTGGTTGCTTGCAGAACTGGATAAAATCTGTGTTTTGAGGTAAAAGGAGCCTGTCGAAGGTGACACTTTTCTGAGGGAAGTGGCTCGTTCATCCAGTGCTGTTACATCAAAGTCACATCATTGTATTCCCTTTTATATCTCAGTTATTTGCACCATGGTGGTGAAGAATCCAGGCCTCAAGAGTGATATGACTGGATAATATCCTGAAAATATGTTGAATTCCTCCACTGACTAAAGAAGTTTGGGTGACTAAGTTGCCTTTTGTTTTTAGCAAGCAGCATTTGACAGATTAATCTTAAATCATGTTGAGTCCAGGCCTAGGAATCAAACAATTCTGTTTTTCTTTTATTTTCATAGATCTCCTGACTTTAAGGAATCTTTTGAGGTGATACAGCAATTGAAGTTATCTCTGATACTCAGAATAGGAATGTGAAATAAACAGGATTTCTTTCACTGCTCAGAATTGTTTATTGTGACTCTCAGATATTCCCATGTCTCACTTTGGCTGATCTAAAATGCAGGCACCCAAACTGAGTAGTTACAATGACATTTTTTGACTTAGAGGTGAAATCCAAATTACCCTGAATAAATATCAATTTATCCTTCACCTTCAGATTTTTAGACTTTATTTAATGTAATTAAATTTTTTTGGAGCTATTCCAAATAGGGTTGTCTGAAAGTAGACTCTCAGCCCTTGATTAATCATGGCCAACTTGAGATAAGAAAGCAAACAACTCAATTAATAATGTGATAATCCTCATCTCCTTCTGTAATCAATGGGAGGTGAGAGGTACCTCAGGGATAGCTCTCATCTTAGGTGATGTGGAGAGAAATATTTATTTTCATTAATTGAAAAGCCAACTTGAATTTAACAAGGTCCCAGCTTAAAGGAGTTGAGCAAAGGGCAAAAATTTGGAAGGACAAATTCTGAGCCCTTCCCACACATCTCAAATGATACTTAGAAAGAAATTCCCTGTATTTCTGTAGGTTCATCATGGAAAATGTCACCTGTTTCACATTAGAGTCTCTTTTGTCACTTAGTCTTTGAAAATTCAATTTCACAGGAGGAGAGAAAAAGCAGTTTCTGCTTTATAGGCTTAAAAAAACCTCAGTCAAAAATGGAGAATAGAAGGATAAGCAGTGACAAAGCAAGGCTAGAAATCACGGATTCAGCTAAATTTTCGTGGTATTCTTATCATGGGGTGATTAGTAGAGTCTTAAGGACAAAATTATGAACTCTTCCAGCTGCTGTACAAAAGGTGTTTGTTGGCTACAATATACAAGATAAAAGAGCCCCAGCTAAATAAATGCTTCCTCCAGCTTCATAAATGCTTGTAGTTCCTATCCCAACCTTCAAGTAATTCTTTACATTTATTTCTGAAAATGTAGTTTCACAACATCCCCTCTTCTCCTTTGTTATGATTTCATTCTCCTGCCCTTTTATTCCTTTCTTTTTTTTCTTTTTGCCTTTCCCTGAACTGCAAATTAAATTCTTTCATAAAGTTAGTGAAAATTGTCTGCCCCATAAATTGACCTTTAATCCAACCTGCTGCACTGTGAAGCTATTGGAATAAAGATTCCATGGGACAGGATATTCAAACCAATCCTTGTGTTCCTGTTGATTTGCTCAGGAGCTCCCACTGCTGTGATGTTTGCTTGGGTCCTCACAAGAATCCATCAACAGAACACTGGGTAAGTCAGAGCTGGCATAAGGAGCACAAAAAAATCCTATTCTTTACAGTGTTCTCATTTTTTGAGGGGGAAAAAAAAATGTGTACAGAAAAAGGTAAGGGAGAAAACTCTCATGATTCAAAGTTGTACCTTTAATTTTTACAGCTTGTACAAAAGTGAAAAAATACCTTAAGTCTTGTCATTTTTATGTCCATACATGGGGTAAAAAAACCTGGATATATCATATTAACTATTATTATTAACTATTAATAACTATTAAAATTTCATTTAAGTTCCCTAATGCCCAGTCCTTGAAATAATGGTATTTCAAGAAAATTGCTGTTCCTTTATAAAGTCAACCATAAATAACCCTAATCTCTTGAAATGAGAACTTCCCAAACAATCAATGTTGTCCTAAGTAGTTTCTTCTTTTTGTTTCCAATTATTTTTATTTTGTTTTATTTTTATCTGTATCTTTTAACATGAGCCCCAGATAGAAATATTGTTTGCTGTAAGCTATCCTGGAGGCTTTCAGACCATTTCACATCAGCTGGAAAAGGTATTATTTTATACCCACCTGCTCAAAACTCAGGAGAGTTGAATAAGAAGTTGAATTGAGAGTAGTAAGAAGAGCAGGAAAGAAGCCTGAAAATATAAATGTGTTTGGTTTTTTTACTTTGCTTTGGTTCTTCAATCTGTGATTCTTTCTGATTAAATTTTCTTTAGATTAGACTACAGGGAAAGCAGGGACATTTAGAAAGTGATTTAAAACTTAGTGCCCACCACTTTCCTTTCCTGTGACAGAAGTGCTTTTGTGTGTTATGGCAAGCTCCCGTGGGTCAGATGAAAAACCTGGTTTTGTTTGTTGTTCCAGATGTTGGGATGACGATGAAAATGGAGTGGTGTTATGGATCATCAAAGGCCCCATCCTGCTGACTGTATTAGTAAGGTTTTTCATTTCCCCTCGAGTCTCTGCATATAGATAATTTTATCTAGTGTGCTTTTAAAATGAGTTCTTATGTTTGTAACTTAAGACAAAAAAATCTCCCTTATCCACAAATTTATACCACCTGAATTTAGGGAGGGAGCAGTATGGTTTTTAGGTCTGTATCTGGTATAATCCCTGTCATAAACAGGGGTTTTGATAAATGGTGAGAACAGGAGGGACTTTTTCAGATAATTTAAAATCTAAATTTAAAATCTAAATTTAAAGTTCTGACCAGAAGTAAAAGGCATTACTATCAGACATCAAATGATATTAAGATGTCTACAATAATTCAATGTAACTTTCACCATATTTTATGTAAAATTATATTTTGGTGGGAAATATTATTTCTAAAGCTATTGATCTGAGCTGAGAAGGGATGAGCATGGGTTTATAGCAGTGCAGTTCCTAAAAGTGGGGATTTTTAGTTATTTGTATCGACTGAAGGCATGTCCTGGTTTGTAGTAAATTTACAGATTTTGTCTTGTCTTTACAGATCAACTTTATTATATTCATTAATGTGATCAGGATTCTAGTCCATAAATTGAAATCCCAGGAGGGAGGAGGGAGCCATTCAAGCCACTTTGTGTAAGTATTTCTGGGTCTCTTAGGACTGTTCTAACTGCTGCAAGAAATTTTTTATGGGTAGGAGAACAGAATGTTCTACTCCTCTTCTAATAGAAAGAGAAGAAATGACAATGTCGACTTTCTTTTTCATCCCAAATATCACATGTCATTTTTATTTCAGGGCAAAAATAGTGGGGTGCATATGTCAGGGACAAAGAGAAAAGAAAAATAATAAAGTATGAAACTTCAAAAGCTCGGAAGTGTAAACACCAAATGTCAGGTGATTAATCCAGCTCACTGCCAGTCTTTTCCACACAAATGGCCACACAGAGAAAGATGCAGATAATTTCATTGAAATTCTTTGCAGTAACAGGATAAATCTGTAACCAAGCATGGTTACAAACCCCCCACAACCATTGGTGATCCCATCAGTGCAGTCACAGGACCTTTCCATAAATTCTCCAAATTTCTTCATCCAAATGAATGCAGCTGCCTCCATTTGGAGCTGTTCTCTGAATTTTAAAATGTTCCTACATACAATTGCTGTCACTCATTCCCTGTTTCTAACAGTGCATTGTTCTTTAATTCTTGCTTTTCCAGGAGACTTGCAAAGTCCACGTTGCTTTTGATCCCCCTCTTTGGGGTGCACTACATTGTATTTGCATTTTTCCCAGAGAGCACTGGTCTGGAGGCTCGGCTTTATATCGAGCTGGGCCTGGGCTCATTTCAGGTAAGATGGACAAAAATGTAACAGCCCTGAGATGTTTGGTCTGTACCACCCCACTCCAGGCTAGTTATCAGAGCAGGATTTATTAATGCATCCAAATTCCACGCACACATCCCGTCTCCCTCCTTCACGAGCTCTTCTGTTGCTTGCTCCCTTATTAGTTGAAATCTCTGGGTCAGACTTTGTATGAATAATCACCAAATAAATAAAATATCTACGTTTATTGAATAACAATGACAGAACACCATAAAGACCAGTCTGTGGATTAAGGTGAACTGATTGAAAAGGATTTCACATGTAATAATGATAAGAGGGGTGGTAAATAAGAGTACGTAAACACCTGCTCTGCCCTTACCCTTCAGGAGTAGTTAACTATGTTAATATCTCATTATTTATTTTGCTGTTCCACTACTCAGAACATGGATTGGAGAGGGTCAGGGCCCGTGTGTGGTACATTTTGTACTGAACAGCTGATTTATTTTCCCATCCCTTTTCCCCTGTACTCTACTACAACTCGTCCACATTGGCATGTGTTGGAAAGGATCCCTCTTCCATGCTAGCCTTATCTGAGGGAGAATTTGTTTGTAGGATACAGTAAACAGCAAGTTAATCCTTGTTGTCTCTGTACAAGGGCAATAATAAATATAAAATGTCACCAGTTCACTGAGAAATTTAATTCTATTATGAATACACAATAAATAGTGTCACACTGCCTGAACTCCAATAGAAAACTTGGAAATATGCATTCTTTCTTGTCTTGCACACACTGTGAATGAAAATCGATGTCTCCTATTGACTCCAGATTTTAAATCCATGTTTTTTCTCTCCCTACCCTCCCTGTCCTAGGGTTTTGTTGTGGCTCTGCTATATTGCTTCTCAAATGCAGAGGTGAGTAGCAAGTACATGAGATTATCAAAACCTTTAAAACTCACAATTCCTTCTCATTTTTTAATTTCTTTTCCTATTTTCAGAACAGATCTGTCTTTGATCTGCTCCTGAAACCATGACATCCCCATATCTTTTTTTGTCCCTTGGTAGCTTTGTTGACTTTATTTGTATTCATACAGTTCTGGCAGGAGAGCACAAAATAAACTTTGAAGCAATGACCCTTTAAAAAATGGTTGCTGAGTTTCCTGTCAGGGGACTTTTCTCCTGATTTATGTCTGATATGGAAAGCTTGCAGAGCTCCTCACTTTCTCTAGGTTTATTTTCTCCTGGTGACTTTCTTCATTTCCCCCTCCCCTTTCTTTTCCCCTTTTCTCTTTCCTTTCTCCTTTCCTCTTTCTTTTTCCCCTTCTCACTTTGCTTTTCCTCCTTTCCCTTTCCTCTTTCTTCCTTTCCCTTTTCCCCTTTCCTCTTTCCCCTTTCCCTTCCTCTTTCCCTTTTTCCTTTCCCTTTTCCCAGGTCTGCTGATGTAATCAGGACTTTTGTTCAAATACTTTATTTCCTGTTTTTATAACACTGGTAGAATTTGGCTAAACTCCCTGCAGTAGAATGTAGTGAGCTTATAATTTAAAAACCTCACTGAATTTGCTGGCACTTTCCCCCAAAAGAGCAGAACAAATCAAAACTGATGTGAAAACATAAAACCGCATCTCATCCTCAGAAAAGTGAATAAATGAGTTGAGAATGACACACTAGTGGTGCCTCAGTCTCTGCAGTGGCTTAAACTTGGACAATTCTCATAGAGCAGGGAGTTATTAATGTTGGAAAAGCCCTCCAAGATTGCCAAGTCCAAGCTGTGCCCAATGCCCACCTTGTCCCCAGCCCAGAGCCCCAAGTGCCACCTCCAGTCCTTCCTTGGACACCTTCAGGGATGGGCACTCCAAACCTCCCTGGGCAGCCCCTGCCAAGGCCTGAGCACCCTTTCCAGGGGGAAATTCCTCCTGATGTCCACCCTGAGAACTTGCTCTCCTGGAACAACTTGAGGCTGTTCCCTGTGGCATTCACATTCTCTGAAAAAATCCCTTCGCCCAGGGTTTTTCTCCTGGGAAGCTGAGAAGCCTCAGAGAAAAAGGAAAAAAATTCTTATCTCATTTGCTTCTCCTGTGTTTTGCTCATGTGTGGAATGTGTTTGGAGATTGTTCACCCACAGGTGATTGTTCCATTGGTTTCATGTGAATTGTTTTCACTCTTTGGCCAGTTGGGACCAAGCTGTGTCGGGACTCTGGAAAGAGTCACGAGTTTTCATTATTATCTTTTTAGCATTCTGTAAGTATCCTTTCTATATTCTTTAGTATAGTACAGTGTAGCATTCTTTAATATAATATAGTATAAAAAAATAATAAATTAGCCTTCTGAGAACATGGAGTCAGATGCATCATTCCTGCCTTCATCGGGGTTTCCTTGCAAATACAATAGTTCTGTCTCCTCCTCTCCCTGTTCCCTGGGAGAAGAGGCCAACTCTCAACTACAACCTCATCTCAGAGAATTGTGGAGACCAAGAAGGTCCCCCCGGAGCCTACTTTTCTCCAGGCTGAGCCCTTCAGCTGCTCCTCATGGGATTTACTCTCCAATCCCTCCATTGCCCTTCACTGGACACGCTCCAGCACCTCACTGGAATGGCTAAAAGAAGGTGCAAGGTGCAATTAACCCTACCTATGAGTAACTACCTATGAGTAATTCCTAAACTATGTTTGTTACTTAGGAAATCAATTTATAATGGCCATTCTGAGAGAGTGCCTTCAAGACTTAGTTGTGAATACAGAAAGCTCTAATTCCAACTCGTCTTCTGTATCACAGACTCCTTGCCAGCAGCCTTTTAATTGCTTCAACAGCCTTTTAATAGCTTGCATATTGTAGCTCACAACACAGAAATCCAGTAGGTGTTAAAAACAGGACAGGCAGAGCCTGATCTCTGGCCCCAAGATGAAGCTGGGTTGGCTTTTTTCCACGTTTCTTAGGGATAACTGCTCCTGAAGCAGCTTGGCCACTCATTACCACTTGGCAGTGCATCTGTTGTGGTTCCTTGCAATCATAAAAAACTAATTATTATTTTCCTCTGTGTGTGTGTTTCTTCAGTTTTGAGTGTCTGTGACAATGTGAGAGACTGTGCTGCTGCCAGGCAAGGTGTCATGAGTATGGATGAAACTGAGGAGTGCTGGAGGGCCTTGAGTTTGCTGGGATAGAGCTGGAACACTGGATTGGTGGAGGAAATGATGCAACTGGAATTGTATTTTTTCACCACTTACTAGCTATAAACTCACAATGTTCATTCATTTTCATTATCTGCACACAACATGCCACAGCAGATCAACATTTCATGAATATTCAATAATTATGCAGTAAATTCTTCCATCTCCAAGTTTTTTGTTTTCCTATCTTTGAAAATGTTTACAAATTCTTCAATGCATTCCTGTTACCATCACAGCCTTTAGTCTCCTTTTCTACTTCAACAGGACCAGCATTTGATTCTGAAACCAGACCATTCTTATTGCTTTACTTCTGACCAGCCTTTTTCCTCAAACAAAACAAAATTGGTTCCAAAAAGCCTTTCACAATGAACACAAGCCGCTCTCAGCTTTTTCTGTTCTGAGATCCACTTTGAAACCTGACAATAAATCATATCAAAGATACAGGGCATTTTTGAAATTCAGATTTTCAGAAGACATACTGTGGGATTGCACCCAAACAAAACTTTCAAATTACATTTCTGAAATAGATGACCTTCGATGACCTCTTATTTATTCGATTCTTGGAAGATCCAGAGAGCCATCCATGAAGTTGTACTCAGGGGTTGTCTGTGTGGTTAACAGGGAAAATTAGGGCAGAACAGGGGCCACCAAAATGACAGATATTGCCAGTGACCTGCCCTGATGGCCAAATGTACTTCTGCATGCCATCCTCTGAATTTTTGAAATTAAATCTGTTTCTTTTCTAAAGGAATAAGGACAGAGTTCAAAATCTTCTAAAAATGTGTTAAGGCTTAATCCTGTTTTATCTGGGCTAAGTACTCAGGCAGACCTTTGGGCATGTTTTACCTCCAGTGTTCATTAAGCCTTAATTTTCTCTTTGTTTGTAATTTCCTGTAGGTTCAAACCGAGCTGAAGAAACAGCTGTGCAAGTGGCAGTACCAGGAGTACCTGACCTTCACCCACAAGCACGGGGCTTTGTCCAGAGAAACCAGCCCTGTCAACTATGTCACTCAGCTCTCCCTGCTGGACAAAATCAGCCCCAAAAGGAGAACCTCTGTGCTCCAGGATGGTGTCACCACTGTCTGAGGGGTTCCAGCAGGACCAGTTGCTGTGATCTGCAATGTTCCACCCATGAGGTGGCCAGCTGGATCCTTTGTGGCTTTCCATAGTGTCAGGTGCTCTCAGCCCTAATCATGAAGGGATGGGACTATTTTTGGGCTAAGAACAATGTATTGCTTAGATAAACATCAGTCTCAGAGGCTGTGAGATTTTAAAGGAGCAAGCAGTGGCCATAGCTCAGAGTAGTCATAATTTCTTTGTTACAAGACAATATAGAACTTTCTAATCCAACAGACAGTTGTCACAGGGTTTATTTTGCTTTTCTGACCTATCACCTTTACTTACTTCTCCTGTACTGCAGATACTTTTATCCAATGGGCTTCTGTCACACTTACATCAGCTTCTATTACAACTTCTAAACTCTTACCTTGCTCTATACAACCCCACCCCTACATTATAAACCCTTCACCATCTTATCGATGCAGTTTTTTACTTACTTAAGGCATATTCTTACTTACAACCATAGAAACATAAGTTTATGGTTTTTCTACTTAATGTCTGTGTACTTTGTCTTTACATCAGTCCAAGCTCCTTCCAAGGCTGCAGATCAAACCCTGCTGGCTCTGTGGAAGTTTCTGGTTTTCCATTTCCCACAAGGAGCCTTCTGTAAATTCCCTGTCCTGAACAGGAGTTGCTTTTCTCCTGGCACAGATCTGCATCACAACCCTGGTTCCCTCTCTCCTGAAGCATAAAACACCCTTGTTTTGTTGTGAAAAACCAGACTTTGAGCTAGAGTGAATCGACAGATTAGCAAACAAACAAAAAAAACAAAAAAACAAAAAAACAACCCCCCCCCCAAAAAAAACCACAAAAAACCCAAACAAAACCCTAAAATATTAACTCCTCTGAGGCCCAAAATGTTTGTCATATCTTTGTTAGCATTTCCCAAAATTTCCAGTTTCCAAGACCACAGTTCTTAACCATCATTTGAACGGGTTATTTGCTGGCCAAGCTTTGCCATAACAATTTTTGATGTTTTACTGCTTGTTTTGAGATGTCTTGAGACCATCTAATGGAAATTAAGCACAGAAACCTGACAAGCATTTATCTATAGAACAGTAATCTGCTTTAAAAAGAAACTCAAGTGGTCTTCAGTGACACAAAACATCTGCTTGATTTTTTTTTTTTTCTTCTAAGCCTGTTAAAGAGAGATTAAATTAGGCCAGAAGATCCCAAACCCTTTCTTGTCCAAAGGAAAATATGGAGCAGCCAAATATTAGGCAGAAGATGTGGGAAGGAATAAATCAGAGCAAACCAAATGCCAGGTGCCAGCCGGGCTGCCTTGTGCTCAGAATGACTTACAGACCCAGTCTTAGTGCCCAGATGTTTTTTATGTGAGACAGAGGTTCAAAACATTGAAGATCAATCATGAGACACCCAAATAAAGGGTAATTTTGTGCTTTTTGAGGACCTGCCTTTGAGGACTGAAGTCTCAGTCCTCAGCTCGTTATCACCACACCCAGTGAAGTGGCAGAACTGAAGAGTGGATGATCTGCTCCTTGCAGCACCAACACACAAAGAACTGCCAGAGGCTCCTGACAGCGTGAGTGCAGAAGTTCAAAATGCAGGACTGGAAGTCTCTACATCAAAAGTCAAAAAAATCTCACCTTGGAAGTACTTGGGATGGAGAATCACAGAGCAAACAATTAGGCCACAGAATTTACAACTCAGCACCAATGTCAGCAATTTACAGGATTTACAGCTTTTAGGAGAAATCCGTTGGATCAGGCCAATTTTGGGGATCACCAATGATGAACTTGAACCACTTTTCAACTTATTGAGAGGAGATTGCCACATTAAATCACCCAGAACCCTCACACCTGAGGCCCAAGAAGCCCTTGAGAAAGTTGCTGAACCCTTCAACAAAGACAAGCACATCGTTGTGAGATGTCACATCCATTTCTCCTTGCAGAGTTAGGGGAAAAAAATGCAATTATATGGTCTCATGTTTCAATGGGACACCTCAAAGAGAGATCCTTTGCTGATAGTCAGATGGATTTTCTTATCCTACAGATCTCCAAAACCAATTTTTACAACATTAGAGAAGACAGCTCAGATGATAATCAGAGCCAGAGTGGGAGTGCTGACAGTGACAGGCAAACATTTCACCTTTGATGCAGGGATCAGGATGCACACCCAGCTCTGAGGATGGTGAAGCAGAGAGAGACAGAGCTGTGCTTGCACCACTCTTTGGGTGACCTTCCTCTTTCTTCAGGACTGAGCTGGACTCCACCTCAACCTCTCCAAAAGCAAAGAAAAGGCACAGGAGGAGCATGAGATGGGTCAAGACAGGAGCATTCCCAGGAGAACCTGCATCAGGCTTGGAGAACACAGCCATCCATTCACTGTCTGAGCTTCAGTATCAATGCAGCTTTAAAAAATCTGTATTCTCTCAGTTTGCTCTGCTCTTGGTTAATTATTTAGGTCAGCAAATATTTGACTCCTGGAAATCTCTTTGCTGGTTTTAGGTACTTCATCTCTAGTTCTGTTAGAGCAGAGGTGAATTGTCCAGGCTTCTATAAATATGATTCTAGTAAGTTAATTATTAATTAGGAATTTAACCCATCTGTCACAATGCCATATTTTGTTGTAAAGAGTAATTTTGTCTATTCTGATCTTCTTATCAACTTGACTTGTAACCTCTGTTCCTGTGTTTTGTTGCTGAGCATAGTAATGAGAATTTGTATACAAAATGTATGATGTACATCTATAAAATGCAAGTGGCAATTACAGCTGTTGTGAGTTTGTACAGTTACTTTATGTCAGTTTGGATATTTCATTTGAATTTGTACATTTAAATTTGTGTCAGTTTGAATATTTCTTTTGAATTTGTACATTTAAATTTGTGTCAGTTTGAATATTTCATTTGAGGCTTTATAAAATAAAAGGTTAATAATCCAGGGGAGTGCTAAAATTTCTTGGAGAAATTTTTGATTTGGGCTGTGAAAAGAGCCCTGATCCCTTTCTGGTGACACACCTGAGTTCGTGTGGGCGTGTTTATGAGTCGGGAATGCTCCAGACAGGGATGTTTTGTGTCTCAGAAGGCTGGGAGGGCAGCAGAAGTGTCCCACGCCGTGTTCAGCTGTGCTGTGTGTTCCGTGTGGAGCCACTGCCACCTCCTGGAGCTGGATGTGTGCAGCCACAAAGCCAGGCAGGGCTCCCAAGCCTCTCCTGAGTGAGTTTTATACCACTCCCAAAGGGCACTGCATGAGACAATTAAATTACATCAGCTGCTTTCTCCTCTTCTAATCTCCTGGTGTTTTTGCCGAGTTTAACTCTCCAGGAATTATTTTTAAATCCCTTTACAAACTACATGAGACCCTGAAAAGACCCAAATCTACTTTTCCCAGCTGTTTTTTATAGTGTTGCAGCAAAGACAGTTTGGTAAGGTAAGTGAAATGTCTGAGAGTAGATTTCTAACTCTGATAACGTCAGCATGATTTTTTCAGAAAGTTTGATTGATTGGGCTCTAAATTAAAAAAAAAAAAAATCAGCAAGCAGCTTTATCTATTTTGCACATTGAGAGCTTCCCCGAGGCTGCCTAATGCACCCAGAGCAAGAATTATTTCAGTATCTGAGAAGGATTTGTTCAATTGCAGAAAATACAACTGAATTACAACTGAATTCAAGCTAGCTGCTCCTTGACTAAATGAAGTTTTCCTCATTGAAATCAGGTGTCTGGGATTTGGAACAAATGTACTTTTGTGTGGTATTTTGTCTTTGAAATAGTGAATATTTATTTACACAGGGCTTGAAGAGTGGCTGAAATATTTTTGAATATATATATATATATATAAATATATAATATATTAATATATTATATAATAATAATTATATAATAAAGAGAACGTATATTGTATCATCAATTATATTATTAATTAATTATTTAATATATTAACAGATGATAATTAATTAATATAGCAATGAATATAATTTATTGTATATAGTAATTATATAATAAAATATTTTATATAATATTTTTATTTTATATATATATATATATATATATATATATATATATATATATATATATATATATATATATATAAAGTACTTTTGCCTTTTCTTTCTCTGCCTAAAAAAAAAATCACTTAGGCTACATAAACCATTTAGAAATTAGAGGTTTTCCAGATTCCCTGTTCTGCATTTGCTTTTTGATTTGCTTTTTGTGGTTACACTGGCTGGTGCAGCCATTCTGCACATGGTGGGAAGGGGGGACACATCCTGTGCCCCATTATTCAGCTCTCAAAAAAAAAAAAAGGGGGCTGAGGCTGCCTCAGGTCACAGTGGAAATCCATGTGAAGGGCACTTACAGTGATTTGAAATGTAGCAAAAATTAAAATACATAGAACTGCCCTATCTTTCCCAATTCCCCACCTGCCCATGGCTCCCTTTGCTCCCAGGTCCTGCCTCAGTGAAGCTGTGGGGTGGTGGTCTCCAGCCCTGCTGCTCCCTGATACATCGCTGACCACAATTTCACTAAATTTCATTTCCCCTTCAAAGCACACGGCTCCAAATACCTGTACTTTGGCCAAACAATGAGTTAAAAGATGCAGCCTGTGTGGGGGATTCATGGATGCATGAAGGACAGGCAAAGGTTTATGGTAACTGATGGAGGAAGATGGGGAAAATATCAGAAATAGTTCATCTTCTGTGGAATCTTCTGTTTCAGGAGTTTGAATGTACTTCACAGAATTCATAGAATTCCCAGAATGACCAGGTTGGAAGAGACCTTCAAGATCATCGAGTCCAACCCAGCCCCAACAGCTCAACTCAACCCTGGCACCCAGTGCCACATCCAGGCTTTGTTAAACACACCCAGGGATGGTGACTCCACCACCTCCCCGGGCAGCCATTCCAGAACTTTATCACTCTTTCTGTAAAACTACTTTTTCCTGCTCTCCAGCCTGTATTTCCCTTTGTGCAGCTTGAGGCTGTGTGCTCTGGTTCTGCTTTAAAAATGTTTACTTGCTGCTTTAAAAATTACCCTGATGATAAAACTGTTCAGGTTTGCTTTGGCTATAAAAAAATGGAAGCCGTGAAGGTCTTTGTTTGAGGACAACAGAATTTCTGCTCCTGTTTATACCCTGTAGGAATAATATTTAGTCCCCTGTGGATCAAACCTTGAGGCACAGGGGTTTTTAGAGAGCGTGTTACGTTTGGTTTGGTGATACTGGTCCACAGTCCTGCTGCTACTGATGCAGGGAGATAAACACCAGTGGTTTATGGAGAAGGAACACTGCAGGGCAAAGACCTCACCCCTGGTTGGTCCAGGATTGACTTTGCCAGAAGATTCCAGGGTCTCCTTCCCATGAAGAAGGCAGTGAACCCTTTTAGCCCAAAGAGCTTCTGCTTCAGGAAAAGAATACACTACCCTGTAAGTTCACGGACAAAAAGTTCTCTTTGGTGCAATTTTATATCAGAACAGACTTTTACAAAATGATAATACATTTATTGTGTCATCTACAGCAGTATACATGTTAAAAACGATTTCTCAAAACACAAAAAGGGTTAGAAAGCAGCAGTTGATATCTGTGTTTCCACCTCATAACAAAGCTGAATAACCCCAGATCCCATTACCAATTAAACCAATTTTGACCAAAAAAAGGTCAGTATTAGACCCAACAGGCCAGTAACTTTGTACCTTGACACAGTCAAAAGCCAAAATACAGCTTTCCATCCAACAACTTGGTTCTCCTCAGAGCTGTAGCAGGTTGCATTGCCACTAAATTGACAAGTAGAAGGGAAAGAGAATGAACACACCAAATATTTGTTTTTTTACAGATTGTACTGATACACAAAGGCCTCTTGAGACTTCTCTGCAAGCACAAAGTCCATTGGGAAAGGCATATGCAGAAGCCTAAGTAATTTCAGACACTGAAGAGTGTCATATCACACAGTGTCATATCACACAGTAATTCTTCACATGGATGAGAATTCCCCAAAAGAAAGCCAATGGGAAACTGCAATTTGAATCATAAGAAGGTGAAAGACCATGAGGTTCAAAACATTGTTCAAGCTCTGCTGGTGTGTTTTCATACACAAAGTACAATGTGTATTTAGCTGAACTTAGCTCTTTAGAACAGATTTACACGGAGCATCATTAACCTCAGAGCATCCTCAGCTGCTGCTGCATCCTCCATATCCTCCTACTGGTTCTTAAATGCAATTCTGAACTGGTTGCATGTGCCTGACTGCTAAAATCAGAGGTAAAATAATTTCTTTTTTATTTTTTTTACTGCATGTTCATTGTTACTAGTTTGTTCCTGGACACAGAAGTGCTGGTTGTGTGGACACAATCTGACAGGCAGAACAAAGCATCCTGGAAACTCTCCATGAGAGCTCCGAACTCTTTACCAGGCATCCACCTTCCCTAAATCTGGTTGGTAACATCCAACAGGAGCCAGCTCAAAGCTTTTAAAGGCCATAATTTCTCAGCATGCATGAGACAGAACAGTAGTGACTGGGCAAAGTTGTCAGGGAAAATTCATTTCTATCTAGACCTCCCCGGGGTCAGCATCTGTCTCTAATCTGGTCAGGGAGATGTCCTGGAGGGGAGAAACAGCCACTTGCAAAGTGTGAATCATCTCACCCTGGAGCAGACATCAAAAATGTTTGATGCTTGTCCTCTGAAATTGCTCATTTCTCTCTTGTGACCAAAAGGGCAAAGTGGAGAAACAAGAGTAAAGGAAGAAATCTTCCCTTTTTGGTGTCTGAGTGATGTGGGTGTGTCCTTAGCCTTCTGCTCAAGATCTCATCCAGAGGTTTAACTCTGAGCCAGAATACCTCATGCCAGTAGTGCCAGATGTTGAAAGGGACACATCTAATATAGCCCTTGATATTCAACTCCTAAGGAAGAAAACTACTTAAGAACAGATATTTGGTTGTATTTTTGCATTATGTAGGTTTTCACAGTTGCAGAAAAGGAGTTGAAGGAACACTGCCTCAACTGAGATGATAAAGTCTGAGTTTGGACTGAATCTCACTCTGAGTTTATCTGTTTCCTAGATAAAGGAAATAGATAAACTCAGAGTGGGATTCAGACCACTCTGGGAAAGATTCACTCAGATTTATCTATTTCCTGTGGGTACAGATATGACTTAGGAGCTATAGGAGACACTAATCCTGTCAGGCAGGATCCTTTGTGGTGTCCATATATCCTGTTCTCACCAACCCTTTAGACCTCCCATGCTGTGGCAGCTCTGCTGAGGTCACAGAAGAACAATTTAAATAATATAAGCACACCTTGTTCTGGAAGCCTTGCCCACATGAGAAAGATCTCAGAACAAAAGAGAAAGTCTGGTATCATGGAATCACCTCATCTTATGGGGAAAATCTTAATTTCTAGGTTTTTGATTTGTGGGAGCCTTTGCATAAATACAGAAAGAACTAAAGCCCTTCAGCAGCCTTAAAGAATCTATTGCTGTACAAAGAATTAACTTAATTTCCTTAATAATCATCCATGGACACTTCAGAAACCATCTCTGGGCTTTGAAGCCTCCACAGGCCACAGAATGAAAACTTCTGACATGGGCAGTTGTTTCTGAAACACTCTTGAAACCCAAGTTCAAATACCAAGGCAAATAAAGCCAATTACATTAATGGGGTTTGCATTTCTTTTGTTGCTACTGTTTGTTAAAATCACTGTGAACAATTTATTTTTCTATTTCTCTGAAATTTTGATAACTAATTTCTCTCAGGGAAGAAAAAATAGTGTAAAGTTGGATATTTGTATGGTTCACAGGCTACATTTAGTAGAGATTTAGTAGTAGTGTCAGACAAAAGCACTGAAAACTCCCAAACTGACACCATCAGTACATTTTAACCTATTTTAATTATGATTTCCTGCACTATTTTGACTGAATGTGTGTCCCATCTATTTGATTGGAAAAGCTTCCCTTGACCGATTATAATTGAAAACAGAAAAGCAAAATATTGGATTTATTTTCCTTTTAGGTTTGGCTGAAGAAAAATTGCTCAAACCCCAAATCTCATTCATACACTTTTGAGAACTGAAAATCTTTATCTTCATTTTTATTGTTCCTTTTTTATTTCCTTTCCCCCCAGGATGCTTGGCTGGCTGCTTTCAGGTAATTTTCCTGCTATTTTTAACAAATCCACATTTTTCTGTATTTGATTCTTTGCACTGGTTTTGCTGCCCAAATTTGGATTAGAGCTGAGAGAAATGCAGCTTAATAGCATGACTATTTTTAGTCTTATCTTGCAGCTGTATGATCAAAGACAAACTGTAGACTTCATCTGAAATAAAGCTGTTTGTATCTCAGGAAAAGAGAAGGAAACTGGAGGCAAGATCAGTATGACAAGGAATCCAAGTGAGCCAGGAGTTATTTCAACTCCAGGTTCAGATAAAGGTTTTTTTAACTGCCAAAAAAGTTTTACAGTAACTTTCCAGTGGGAAGAGAAGGTGAAAAAATTGTGCTGAATTTTAAAAGGAGAGGTGATCAGTTTAGGAATGGGAGTAAAGTAATGGCAGTTAAAGGGCTTCCTTCATATTGAGTGAATATGTTTTGTTCTTAATCATTTTGGCTTTGCCTATTTTTAGTTACTGTTTTCTTTTGTCTGTGGGACTTTGAAAAAAAAAATCTGAATTTTTGAGCTGACCAGAGATCCCTTCATATGCAAGCACTGGATCTACTCTGCTATTCAGAAGCAGAATTTGATCCACATGAAAATATTATAAAAATATTAGAATTGACATGAAAATGCTATGAAAAGCCACAATTTTGTAATACATGGGCAAGGCAAATTATGGCAAGTAATCCTTCTGTCACTGCTGAAGAGGATTGGAGTCTCACAGTCAGGTTTTTAGCACGAGTCCAAGAAACTCTCTCTTGTGTCCCATTCTGGTCCTCAAAATGCAAGAAAGAAGTGGCCAGACTGGAGAAGGTCACAAGGAGGACCATGAAGATCTTCAGAGGGATGGACAATGGGGGCAGTGAAGAAAAACTGAGGGAATTTTTCCCTGGAGAAAGGAAGCCTCAGTGGTGACCTCACCAAAAAGAGTGGTCAGAAAAAAAGATGAAGGTTTTCTTCTCCACAAGGATCCACATGGAGAACACAAGGGTGGCAAGCTGCACCAGGAGAGGGATCATCTTGATATAAAAAAGAAATTTTTTTTAGAGTGAGAACAGCCATTCATGGGAAGAACCTCCCCAGAGGTGTGGTGTGGTCCCTGTCAGGGGAGGTTTTCAAGAGGTGACTGGACAGGGTGTGGAATAAACTCATCCTGGCTCCCATTCTCATGGAAGGTTGGACCAAGTTTGCCATTCGAGGTCACCTCCAGCCTTGGTTGTTGATTCTATGAACTTCATTCCCTTCTGGAAGGGGATCTCACACTTGCCATTGATGATGGAGAGAGTCCAGGGAGAGTCATGTTTGCAAAGGTAAACTCAAATTATCAGTTCATGGCCACTTCTGGTTGTTATTTAGCCTTGTCATTGCACTGTCCTCAAGGTGAGACAGATGCTGAAAGGGAGCAGGCAAACACCCAGTAAAGTGTCTGGATTTAACTTCCAAACTTCATTTTCCTCTGGACTCGCCTACCTTCATCCCTTCTCCCACCACCCCATTTTAACACCTGGTTTTCAAATGCAAATACTTAAATAATGCAGAGGAACTTGAGTGGTTTCCCTCTATAATTCAGAACTTCCCAGAACTAAGCATTTAAGGTTCTTTCCCTGGGCTCTGAGTTCCAGAAATACTAAAAGTGACAGTAAAAGGAGGTGACATCATCATGCAACAATGAAATAGCCTCGTTCTTTACCATCTAGGTTGTATTTTTCATTTTTTGGATGTGAATTGTCCTGCAGTACCAGCACTCCACACTGACAAGTCAATAATCAAAACAGTGGTTAGATACAGTAAATAGTCACAAAACCTGCAGCACAAAAAGTTTTCTGTACATTTATAAAAGCAAAATAAGAAAATTAGACAGGAAATACATCATGGACATGGTAGAAAAAATGGCTCAAGGAGCACTGCACACTTTTTTTTTTTTGTTTTAATTGTGTACTGTTTTTAATAACACAGCCTTTCTAGCTCCAAAATATATTTCACAGTGAAAAATCAAACAAAACACTGTTACACTCAGTTGATATTTACACACACAGAGAAGCAAACTGCCTGTTGGATTCTTCCCTCCTGAAACAAATGGAAAAACAGCCACTGTGGGATGGCCACGCCTGGCCAGCACCTGCAGCTTACATTCAACAGAGAGATTTGTGGAGAGCTCATTTGTGCCATGGCATCAGAGTCTGGATCTGTGTCCACCTCAAGTGTGACCTGTCCCTTCCAGGGACACTGGGAAGGTTCCAGTGACCCAGGAAAAGCCAAATCTGCCGGTGCATCAACACTTTTATTCAGATAAATAAAATCATAATAGAAGGTTTTGGGTTTTTTTGTTTTGGTTTTTTTTTTTTTTATAATATATTTTAGATTTAATATGTTGAAGATCCCATTTCTTCTGGTAAATTCAGCGCTGGTGAACAGATTCAATTTTTCTAATGAACAAGAAACACATTATCTGCAACAGCAGAAATTTCCCCTCCACTGCTCTCCAAACTCCTGAGCATTGGCTCAAGGAATTGAGGAGCACATCCAACTTTTCACAACTTTTCCATCTTTGGATTCTCTATCTGGGACCACCAAAAATTAATGGTAATAACAGTGTGCTGAGGCCAAATCCCAAATCCAGGTGAAGCAGTTTATTCTAACAATTACAGCAGTTTTCTGTACTGGTTTAATTTAGCTGAGGACCTGGTCTCCAGTGTGCAGGGTCAGAGGGTGGTTTTGGTGATGTGGACATTTGCCCACAAGGCACTGGACTGAGATCCACCAACTCAAACTGCAGAGCACTCTGGGATGGCCAGGAAAACAACAAAACCCAGAAGCAAGCTCAGAATAATTTCAACAACAGCGGAAAAAAAAAAAAAAAAAAAAAAAAAAAAGATCCAAACACCTTCTTGCTCTGGGCTGAAACAAGAAAAAACCTCCAGCTAGAGGCAGTTATTTGACATCTTTTCCTCCACAATTTTAATTTATTAATGATTGAAAACTGGCTAATAGACATTCATGAAAAAAAAAACTTTTGGGTTTTTAAAAAATAATACATTTACAGTGTTGGCAATGTAATCCTTGTGAAAGCTCATCCTACAGAAAACTGCCTAATATGCATTTACCTGATAAATCTGCCTTTCCCCAATTCTGTCTGGACAGCAAACTTCCTGATTCCTGGAGAAATATGCTAAAATAGAAGAAAGACAAAGACATCTGAAGAAAGACAAAGGGCCAATCTATCAATTAAAAACATTTGGACTTTTGCAGAGAGCGGGGAAGAGGGAAACAAATTCTACTCTCTGAGCTGCAAATAAGAGCTGTAGACTTGGGAAAAAAAATGTGTTTGGATCATATAAATCCCATTTATGAACCTGAAGTGCAATGGAAGTGGTTTCAGCTGTTTTGCTGGTCCTCTGTGCCACGGCAGATTTCACATGACAGGACTGTCCTCATCTGTTAAGAGCATGACCCTGTACCAATATGACTTCAAAAAATATTTCTGTCTGTTTTGAAATAAATTTACATTCATTTAGATGGCTCCGGCCAAGAGAAGAATATTCCCATAAAGGATTATATAAGTGTTAAGTACTATTATAATTAATATTTCTTGCACAACTTTCTGAGACCTTTTTTTTTCTCCTTTTAAAAATAAGTAAATTAGGATTATCTTTAAAAATCTCTGCTTAAAATGACATCAAAACTCTTTTTTCTTTTGTACTTAAACTAACAAAAACCAGTGAAATTAAAAGCTCACACTCAGCTGACACTAATATTCCAAGTATTTCACTTTTTTTTTCTGTTTTTAGTTTATGATCATGTCAACTAACATCGAAGAACAAGCCTGAATTTTGAATTTCCTGGTTACTATTAGTTTCAGTTCAAAACTTCACATTTAAAATGCCATTTTCATCTTTGTTTGTAATATATGCATACACATACACACACATATATATATATTTGATATATATATATTTCTCAGTTCATAAATTCATAAATCCAAGATGAAGGGAGCGCTAGGACGGCCCTCGAGGCCGTTTTTTCACGCTGTATAAAGATTCTTAAGAATTGACATCATCGACATTGGGTTGAAGTAGATTTGTAGCAGTCGTGGCTTTAACTACAAGGCAAAGGTTGAAAGAACATTCGAGTTCCTCTCCAAGAAAAGCAGTAAGACCATTGGTGGTGAAACAAACAGAATATCCCAAGAGAGAGAGAACTGCCAGGTGTGGGAAGTCATCCAAAGTCTTTATTCTTTCCTTCCGTGCCATCCTCGTGTTCAGTTTAGTTGTTGTTTTTTTTTTTTTCCTCCAAATGCAGGTGGTTTTTTTTACCTTCCAGGGTGATTCTGCCAGGTCCTTCTTGTGCCTCTTTGCTCTGGCAGGGAAGAGTCAGCACTCAGAAGTCAACCAGGTTGCTGTCAACTCTGTGTGACAGCACTGCCCCAAGCCACCCACACCACGTGTGGCCACTGGAGGAGAGGGTTCAAGGTCATCTGGAGGGAAAGGCCACCCTGGAACCGCCTCTTGCTCTTAAGGTGGGAGGGGAGGGACAGTTATTTGTGTTATAAAGAGTCCAAATGATCAATCTATCAATCGATGCCAAAAATAGAGCTATATCTCAACTGCATGGCCCTTTTAGAAAATTCACAGCTTAGCTAGAACAGAAAGCATTCCTAGGAGTGTCCCTGGGTATGGAAAGCACAGCAGATCCCACTGCTCTCGCCTGAAGCTCCTGCACTGATGTGCAGTTTCGTGTTGGCACAGCTGTTCCTCTAAATCCATCGGGAATGTCTGAATCCAGCCATGAACTCAATTTTCTGGAGATCCTCCTGAATCAAGCTGGATTGATCAACCCAAGCACGTCAGCTCCATCCTAAGACTCCGAAGAGAAACACTGCAGAAATTCACGTGCCAAAAGACAGGGACAGGCTAAGACATGGGTTAGGGAAAACCAAAAATAGGCAAATCCAACCCAAAATGGAAACCAAGTGGAAAGATGACAACAGTCATGTCCATTCACAGAGTAGGATCAGTTTGGCAGCCAAGGATCACAACTGCACAGCAATCACTTGTTACTTTGGACGGACACGGATTACTCGCAGATGCTCTGAAATGGGAATAGTTGAGTGGGTGGGTTTGGCCTCTTGTTTGTCCTTTAAACATTCTCCATTAATGGCCTTGAGTACAGCTGGGTATTTACAGTGACTGTTAAAAAGAGATATTTACACATTTCCTTTGCTTTTTCACCTCGGAGAGGAGAGGAGAGGAGAGGAGAGGAGAGGAGAGGAGAGGAGAGGAGAGGAGAGGAGAGGAGAGGAGAGGAGAGGAGAGGAGAGGAGAGGAGAGGAGAGGAGACAGAAAAAGGAAAGGGAAAAGGAAAGGAGAAAGAAGAAAGGAGAAAGGAGAAAGGAGAAAGGAGAAAGAGAGGAGAAAGGGGAAAGGGGAAAGGGGAAAGGGGAAAAGGGAAAGGGGAAAGGGGAAAGGGGAAAGGGGAAAGGGGAAAGGGGAAAGGGAAAGGGGAAAGGGGAAAGGGGAAAGGGGAAAGGGGAAAGGGGAAAGGGGAAAGGGGAAAGGGGAAAGGGGAAAGGAAAGGAAAGGAAAGGAAAGGAAAGGAAAGGAAAGGAAAGGAAAGGAAAGGAAAGGAAAGGAAAGGAAAGGAAAGGAAAGGAAAGGAAAGGAAAGGAAAGGAAAGGAAAGGAAAGGAAAGGAAAGGAAAGGAAAGGAAAGGAAAGGAAGCGAGACCTGCACCACCACCAAAACTATTATTTCATTTTTTTTTCTTTTTCAAGGGATGGTTTTTGGTTTGCTTGTGGTTGCTTTGCTCTCCTCAGCTGCTCATGTCGCCAGGTTCTCTGCATTTATGCTGGACATCCGAATCTGAGAGCTGCTCTTGCTCAGAATGGAGAGTTGTGTCCCCCCGTTCACTCCGCTGCTCGCTAGAGAAGGATGGCGATGTTTGAAATCCACAGCAAAATACCGGTTGACTTTCCAGCTCCTCCATTTTCTCTTTATTTCTGATTGCACCTTTAGGGAGAAACTTCAAAAGGTCATTTTTTATGTACTTAGCCGCTCGAGGACATGCTGACAAATTATCAAGATTAGAAAAAACCCCACAATTCAACAGAACTGGTTTCATGGTTTATTAAACCATTATTTATTATTAAACTCTTTCATTCAGCAAAATCTGAAGTTACTTTTTCATGGCTGGAAGAGGTCTGGGCACATGGTGGGGAACTACAGCCCTGCCCAGGTTCTGTGTCTGACTTCAGATAATTTAGGATCAGCCCAGAGGTGCGTGGAAGACCTGATCAACACCACCTGGTGGAAAAAATAGCCTGTTGTCATCATTGGCCAGTACCAAAGATACAGCAAGGAGCCAAAGAAACCAGCAATCAAGAATAGTGGATAATATTGAAACACCCTGTCCACAGAGGCAGCTTCTATCACCTGCCATTAATGGATGGATGTTTACACAAAATTCTGCCTCTTGCTTTCAGGTCCTCTCCAAGCAGAGCAGGTCTGGGATTAATGCACATTTGTGCCACCCTCCTTTTCTTGAGAGGTTATATTTTTATTGCCACCCACAGTAAATCACCAAGAGTAAAACAATCCAAGGTAAGAAGTTCAATTAGGCAATAAGTAAATAATTCCACTTTTCTACTTATTAGGCAATAAGTAAATAATTCAGCTTTTCTACTTTTCACTCATTACCAGTTTGCTGGCAACACTGCTGGGGGGTGCACAAGTGTAGAAATATATCAAGTAGTAAAAATTTAGTATAAGAGAGGTTGTAGAAGCTTCAGCCAACATTTACTTGATTACTCATTCCTGTATCATATTTCTGAATGAAATAGTGTAAGAACAAGGAAATATGTAGAGATGTTTTCCCAATATATTGTTCCAATCTCCAATGAGCTGCTGTGTCAAAGGTAACAGTCATTGTACCACTATCACAGCTGTTGTGACAGAAATTGCTGGATTTTCCAGGATTAATATTGTCAAAAAGGATAAGATAAAAATGCTAAACAAGGGCTTCAACTGTATGGATGAAAACTACGGGAGTAGAAATCCAACTGGAAAACTTACATTCTCCTTCTAAGACCTACAAATTCCTATTTGGGTTAAAGTTATCTAAAACATAGATATTTAAAAAGTTAGATAGAGAATGGAGTTATATTTTCTCTGTAAAAAGGGAATAGTGTTTGCATCTCGAAGAGTGTGATATTCCAAACATTTTCTTGCTGTAGGAAATTTAGTGGAGGCACAAGACATACTGTAATTACCATTTTCTGATATCTTGAGAGGGAAAATGGCTTTAATTAACCTGGTTGTGTTGCTTTGGCTAAGAACCACCCCCCACACTCCTTCCAAGGGGCTTCAGGAAATCTTGGCTATGCCCATGAGCAAAGACAACCCATAAGTTTGATGAGCTTGGAGGTTGTTGTGGTTTATCTGAGAAGGAGTCACTGGAATTAAGGACTTTGAGACCTCTTTGTACAGAGATCAGCAATGCCAGGCCATACCTGCAGTCAGCCCCCTTGAAAAGAAGAAAAGAAGGTGATTTCAGGAAAAAGACACCAACTGTTGGGCTGCACAAGAGATGTGCAGCAGTGGAGGAGAGAATGGATGAACTCTACATGTTCCATGCTCCTCTTAAGGCAACATTGAGCAGGGAACCCTTTTCCATCAATTCAGAAAACAATCACCTCAGGGATTCAGTCAGAAAAACAGGCAGGGAAATGCAGATTGGAACAGGAGAACCAGAAGAAACCACAGATGTGGCCAGCAGCAGTTGCCATGTGCTGAGAGGAGTGTGAGGCTTGCAAGGGCACCCAGGTGCTGTCTGGGGGATGGCTCTGGGCACCTGACACCCTTGGGCTGTGTGTGTGAAGGGGGGAAGGTGGCAGGAGAGAAGCTGGCACCAGTTGGGTGGTGCCCAAGAAAACTCAGCCTTCAGTGGAGGGTTTGACACTGTTCTCCTCACTCCTCAGCCTTTTCCTAGGGAAGCTGGAAAGATTTAGAGTGGGTGGATGATCTGCAAGAGGGGAAGGAGACCACACTGAGAGATGAACAATGTTTTTTATTTAGCCTGGCACCTTATCACTAATGGTGTCATCCAGGTATTGATGTTGGACCCCACACTGTTCCACACAGAGCATGGAATAGTTTGGGTTGGAAGAGACCTTAAAGGTCATCTCCTTCCACCCCCTGCCATGGGCAGGGACACCTTCCACTACCCAGGGTGCTCCAAGACCTGTCTTGGGCACTTTCAGGGATCCAGGGGCAGCCACAGCTTCTCTGGGAACCAGTGCCAGGCCCTCACCATCTTCTGATGAATCTCAGATTGAAAGCACCATCACCAGTTTGACTGATGGCTCCACACTGGGTGAGGACAGAGACATGTCAGACCTCTTGGAGAGAGCTGAACAGGCTGGGAGAGTGAGCTGGCAAGAACAGGGCAAAATTCAACAAAACCAGTGCAAAATTCTCTACCTGGGATGACATTTCAAGAGAGGCCTGTCCATATCCTACCCTTGTCAGGAAGCCTTAATCTGAGCCATCATCTCTGGTAAGGCCAATGTTTTGGTTTGATAAAGACATCACAAATCCTTTTTTCTTCTTTTCTTGCTTATTTTTTTTTTCTGAGAATTGTGAGATTCAGACTAAAGTATCAGGCATTATGGTAGATGATGAGTTAGAATGGACAGTTGGAACAGCAGTTACTCCCACAAGAAAACGGGATGTGGATGACGAGTGAAGGACATTTAATATTAAAAATCTTACCTCCCCATTCAAGAAGCAGTAGAGAACAGCAACAACAAAACCCTAGGGAAATGGGAGAGGGGAAAAAAACAATAATTCAAATCCTGAAGGAATGACAGAAATTAGCTGAAGTTAAAAAAACACAACAAGCAAACAAACAAACCCAAAATCCTGGTATACAAAACATACACATAAATGAGCAGAGACGCACTCTGAGAGCTGTGCAGGCAAAGTAGCTCTAAAGAACAGAGGTTTGGTTCTAAGGACAGCTGAATTCAGTGTATAATCACCTGGAAGGATCCCAGTCCCAATTCAAACACCAGCCTCTCCCTCTTACTGACATTCTCAGGAGAAAAGGCAAACACCGTGTAGTGAATTCCAAACAAAGGGATCAGCAGCAGGGTGGAGCGAGCCAGTCTCCTGTCACAACAGAGGGAAAGAACTTTAATGCAGCCTTGCAATTAAGCAACCTGCGCTTTAATTAAAGAAGAAAGCACAGAAAATATTTTGCTGACATACTTTTGGGAAATACGTACACCGCGTAATTATACAAACAAATATGCAACATTCCTATTTGTTCCCAAAGACTGTTTGCACACACACTGCAGTTTGCTCCCCCTTCTTCACACTGCTACAGTAATGGGACATTAATTATGCTTAATGCTCACTGCTGCTATTTTTATTTGCATTATTATAAGCAGGAATTTTCTCCTACCATGCCAAAAAATGAGGGGAATTTTGCTGAGGGGTTCAGACTGCTACTATGGTACAATTATAAACCTCTCACCCAGTTGCTTAATCCCAGTGGAGTGTTTGAAATCACTTCTTTCTGTTGATTTCTGTGTGTGCGTGTGTGAATATGTTTCTGCGCAGCAAAAAATATCCAAAACAACCGCACAAACAAAGCAGAAAAACCAACAGCCATCAAGTAAAAGTTAACCCCCCTGCATGTTCTTGTGCTCACAACTATTGCTGAAGGTTTGATTTTGGTCTCAATTTACACTGTTGGAAACCTAAGTGCAATTTCACTGTTTAACTATTTCACTGCTTCAGAATAAAGAAGTTTCAGAGGGAAATTAAGCTCAGCTTATATAAAAAAAAAAAGGGTTGGAAATGAATGTTTTACATGTGGGCACTTAACTGGTGAAATTCCCCCAGAACAGGGGCCAGCAAAGACTTGTGCATGTTTTGTGGAGTGTCACTGTCTGATTGAGCAGCAAAAAAAAGATCAAAGGGAAAGCAAATGTTCTGAAAATAAGGCAAGTGCTCTATTACAAATAAAGTGACCAAAAAACCTCCAGGACATTTTCAGAGGGGAAGAATATCATTGATTATGTTCAGGTAAGTGAAGAAGGCAGATGGAGGACAAAGGAAGGCAAAAAGCTGTAAAGATTTTTTCAAAGAGCTGCATATTTGTTCAAACTCAATCGTCCCCTCTGCTTTTATCTATTTGGTACATTGCAGACAGGTTTGAATTTGCTGACTCATGCTCAGTGATAACCCAAACTGATGTGTTTGTTTTAGAAGATTTAATTAACACAGTTTCAAGAATTTTGTCAGCACAATTATCTCCAGTAGTGATCTGGGAATGGGACATGAGTGCAGTGCTGGTCTCTCAGTCAGACTTTGGGCCCCAATGGGGATAAATTCCTCCCAGCTCTTGCACTGAACACACCTGAGCCAGAAATGTGATGGACACCAAACCTCAGGTGTTGGTGGAAGACCCCACAAAACAGAACACTCTTCTTGTGGGTGATAAAAGTAGACATTGGCCAAAATCTTTTGAAAAGAGAGGAACAACCTCGGAACAGGGTGATGAAGAGCATTCAGAGTGTCCAGCTTTGATGATCTCTAAAAAAAGTAATTTATACAGGACTGAGCCTGTGTAAAAGAGCTTTTGGAGTCTTTTCTAGTCCTTTATCTCTATGGACATATAATCAGGTTAATAAAAAGGAATAGAAACTTTGAGGAAGAGATTAAAGAATAATGTTATCTCTGTAAAAAAGGGATATAAGGAATATAAGTAATGAAATTAAAAAAAAAAAAAAACACAACAAGTTAAACGTAATAAACTGGACAAAAATATCATCTCTCCATATCTTCTATCATTTCTATTCAGACTTAATGACAACAACAAAAGGATAAATGTTGTTTTGATCTAAAAGTCAGAATAGAATTGTCTATTAATATGTTCTGTCTCACTGCACTCTTGGGAGATTAATTCAGGGGAAGATGCACAGGAAGTCTTTTTTATTGTCAGTTTTCTGGCATGAGTCATACCTGATTAATCACACAATTAGTTTGAAGGATCTGGAAATATAATGCCATCATCAACTTATTTGAGGTGTTGTCTTCAATATTGTCATAAAAGTGAGGAAGAAAACACATTAAATGACATATTCAGAAGTTTATAGATTATTAAGATCAATAAAGAGGTAAAGAAGATTTTAATGATAAGAAAAGCCCTGAGAGACATTAATGCCTGTATGAATGATGATAAATTGCTTTTTTTCAAGAACATTGGGAAGAGACAAGACTTAAAGCAGGTCCTGTGAGATGTATAAGTTTATGTGCAACAGGGGATGAAAATCTTGAAGGATACAGTGGAATTCTCGGGTGAGTAACAGCCAAAGATATTAATCCTCTTTTCTTCCCCCACTCTTTCAGACAGGTAAGAAACTTGGAGGGGGTGGATCTAGAAGTTCTGAGGACAATAATTGTTCAGGTGGCTGTTTGGAAGATAATGTTCTCCAAAAGATCTAGCAAAAGCCTTGTTCACATTCCCACAGGGAGAGGAAAGTCATAAGGTTACTTAAAAAAAACCCCCCAAAACCAACAATTTGAATATCAATTTTTGATGAGGCTGACATATTGTTTTCCAGCTGTTATTTTCCTTAAAATCCCTTCAAGCATAAGGCTTTCTCCAGTAGCATGGCTATGAATGTGGACTTTCCATTAAGTGTTAGTACCAACAAATAATGGTGTCCTCTGTTCTCCCCCTCTGCTCTGTGGAATAATGAAATTAGAACTTCTAGCTAAAAGAAACACTAAGTAGGAAGTTTGTCTAATTTTACCAGCATTTGAAAGAATCATGCTTTTATTTTTCCATTGCACATCCACATTTATTCAGGAGATTGCTGAAGTCTCAGCTTCTGAAACTTTTTGAGAGAAAGAATCAAAAAAAGAAGCAAAAAATCTCCAAATCATGGACTTTGATGGAAGTACATATCCTTGTTTTGCCATTTAGTCCTGCCTCTCTACAGTAAGAGAACTGCCCAGTTTAAAAGCTGTCCTAAGTGAAATACTTTGACCAAATATGAACTTCTGCAATGAAGACATCAAGGTGTGTAGTCCTGAAAAGCAACATTCACCTCAACAAGGTTTGGCATTCATAGCATAGATATTGATAATGAAATTATTTTTAAAATGTCTCTTAAGTCAATGCAGAGAAAAATGCACTTTTAAAACATAATTCTTGTGTGCTACAGATGTCTTTTCAACAAGAGGTGAACTTCTGTTGTAAACCTTGTGGGTATTGAGTACATCTATTTATGTATATATTGATTAACTTAATGCTGTGACATATCTGCAATGATGACATCTATTTTTAGTTAAATTAAATGCAGACTTAAATTCCCTTTATTGTTGGTGAAGAGCAAGAATCACTGACACACAAGGACAAATCCTCTGCCCCGAAGGAAGTTCTTATCACATCCTAAATCTATCCATTGACTTTAAATGGAACCTGGACTGAGTTTTTCACAAAAATTTCTGCCCTGTAGATTTGTGAGGTTTAGATTAGAGAAACCCAATTTCTCTGGCCAAAGGTTCATTCATCATCTACATGACAAATCTGTGCAAAAAAGAATAGTGACAGTATTTCAAATTGAAGGGTAAAGAGCAAACCATGAATGTCTTCAGTAATGAAATGCTCAACCCAGCTCATGTTTAACAAACTGAAGGATCTCTTTTATCACAAAGTGCTGAACACATTAAAGTGACTTTCAGGAACCTCAGTAATCTTCCTGACAGATCTTTTCCAAAATTTAATTAGGTCTGCAGCATCACGTCCAAAACACCTGAGGTAACACCTGAATGAGTCCAGATTTTTAATTTTCCCATGCATAAACCACATCTTCAGACCCAGGACTTGAAAAACAGAGAAGCTTACCAAGACTTTCATACTTCAACAGACACAAAAACCATAGGTTTAAATACCTCCTGTTTAGGCTGAATTCTTCTTGCCCTTGACTAGGTAGAGGATTTCACCTTAGAGAGTTCTCAGTCTCCCATCTTTCAGAAACACTGCATTTAATGTAAAATTTGGCTCTCTGCAAAGGCCCAACAGGATGCCTGTGCTGCATCAGCACGTCCATTAGGCACTGAACTTTATACTTCAAATTATCTCCTCCTAAACCTAACTCCTAGTTTTACCTAACTGTTCTTAGTGTTCAGCTGCTCTCTGTGTAGAAGATGGAGCTGCTCCTTTTTGTCTTCTGTATTTCTATCTGCTTTTGCACAGTTCCACTCTGTTGACTGAATATTTTTCAGCATCTTCATTGTTCTATTTCTTAATTACCTCAAAGATATATGAAATCACACAGAAAATTCTTTTTTTTTTCTAACTAAAAAACATAACCATATATGCAGCTAAGTTACAAACCAATCTTTTTTCCTTAATGGTGTTGAAGATAACTACTAAATATTCTTTAGCAAAATCCTGGAGTTTGGGGTCTGTGTGTCAGGACACCTCAGAGAATGTTGCTTCACACTTATAAAACTGCTGTGAAATTCAGGAGACAGATCATCAGAAAACATATTATAGATGTCTGAAATTGCACCTCATCTAAACAAAATGAGAGGAGGACCTTGGAACTCTTTTCCAACCTTAATGATTCCACGAATCTGTGAAAAACCTGTGGGCTTCTTGTGCAAGGAGCAAGGGGTCAGGTGGACTATGGGATAGTGATTAATTCACACAACTCTTGGCAAAACGGCTTTTATTCACTCTTCTGTATGCCTCACTCCATATTTGATGATATTTGACAATATTGGACTGAACTTGATGATCTTAGAGGTCTTTTCCAACTCAGTGATTCCATGATTCTATAACTTCTGATGGACACAATTCATTTTGATATTAGGTCAGCATGGGCCTTTCCTCACCCCTGGGTGTTTATTAAGTTAACTCCACTCAATGGACAAAAGATGTTTTATACTCATTGAGGGTCTGATTGACTTAACCTCACCCAGTTTTTCTAGGAAACTTTCATGTGAAACATTTTCTCTCAGTATGAAGGTGCTCACCTCTTTGCTGTACAATAAAGAGCAGCTATTAATTCTGCACAGACACTACCCAAAACCATCAATAGCATCAGCCATAATTACAAAAAAGAAAAATAGAAGAAAAAAAAAAAAAAACAACCTTAAAACCCTCGGTCGTGGCGCATCGGCAAAAGCACAGAACAAGAACAAAGAAAAAATTCTACATGCAACAAGAACTAAATGAATGCTTTGCTCTCTGCTTTCCCCTCTGCTCTCATCCACTCATTTAACTGCAACATGCGTCATACACACACAGTAATGCCACAGGAGTGCGTACACTTACAGGGTAATGGTTGATAGTTCTGACATCTTGCAAGAGTGCTGGTTAGCCCTCTTAGGCTTACAGTAGCATTTCTGAACGCAGCTGCTAAATATGACAAGATTAGCATTTTTTTCAGCATATCGTGAACAGGCCAAGGTAGGTCACTTTCAACACATTTCATGAGACACGTCACAAAGATGGAAAGCAGACACGACAGGATGGACTCACAGCACAAACCAGCTGCTTGACTGAAGCAGAAATTAAAAAATTAAATAAAAAAATTGAAGTGCACTGGCTGTTGCTGGCCGTTGTGATGTGCTGATTCACGGACAAACCAAAACTCGAACACCCTGAGGGCAGGGGGGCAGCGCTAACGCATCCAAAATACACAGGACCTGCTTGGTCTGGTTTTGTACACGGGGGCACAGAACAATAGATTAAATGAGAGTGGACTGCATGCTCATGGAGAACAATCAGAGAGTAACAGAAACTCATAGGATGGGGATCAATCTAAGGTGAATTGGATCAGGTGTTCCTCATTTTTGTTGTAGTGTGGATCCCTTGTTTTTAACAAAGAGTTCTCATAAGGACACCAAAGCTATTTTACCATCTTCCTTGGTGATGGGGAGGGAGCTCAGTATGGAATCTGAATGTCTGGCTGGTAATTCTGGAGGTACCACTTATTTTTTGTCACACACACTAAGGCAGTGTGCTTATCAAAGCAGCAGGCTCATACACCGTGGAGCAGGACCTTGCTCCCTGCATGTTGGATTCTAGGAGCAGAGAACAAAATAGTTCCTTTCCAACCAGCCAGGAGAGGCTCATTTAAATCAGTCAATCAGAAGGACAGTCTGAAACATGGAGGCATTTGGAGGGATCCTATAGGAGATTTTATATCTGGGCTGAAAATTATGAAAATTGAAAATAGTGATTTCTTGTCAACTTTCAAAGGGAGAATTTTTGTTTTGTTTCAACATGTGATTGTTTTGGTGGGATTCACCTCAGGAGAGGCTGGATGTTTGCAGTACAGGTGTGTAAGTAAAATGGACATCCTCAGGACCCTGAGAATCATCAGAACAAACAGTTGAGAGAGAAATACTCATTTATTGGCCAGGTACATCTGACCTGTTTTAGATGTCCACTGTAGGATGGGATGAACACCAAACACCACTGAGTACCCTGACTAAATCTCCATTAATACAAAGGATAATAAAGGATAAATCTCCATTAATATAAGGACAATAAAAGTTGATTTTTAAGGCAATTGCCTTCAAGGCAAACATTTAAGCTTGTTCAAACAAACCCAACTCTGTTTCAGTCTAAGATCTGTGTTCACAACTCATGGAATTTATAATCTGAACAGCAAACCAGGATGAATTGAAAACATACTGAATTTCTCCCTACTTTTAACTCCTCTAAGTCAATCCCCATTTCTGGAATTATATTTTGCTTCCTTTGGATAATTAAATCCTGATAACTGTGTTGTTCTTAAATATTACAGTATAGGAGCTGGAAAGAACACAGTCCTGGGGCACAGACACATTCAGCAAATGGATATAGTAACCGTGTTCCAACTCATAAAATGAATTTCATTTTTTGGATGTTGCTGAGGAAGTAAACATGAAAATGACTGTTCCTTTCGCACTAGAATTTCTGTGCTAAATTTTTGCACCCCCTGCTTTTCACAGAGCTGAGTTGGGCATTAATTGTCCACTCAGACTGATCAAAAAATGAGCAAGGAGGTTTAAGGGATAGTTCTATTTTGTTGTGACTGAGGCTTTCAGAAGTGACTATGGATTTTGAGTGCCACTCATTTTTTTGATCACTTGATCTGAAACACATTTCTCAGACCAATTTTTACCACAAGAGGGCTGCTCAGCCTGTGTTGAAAAGAAGCACTTACAAGGCACATTAAAATACAGAACCTGAAAAGGAAACAGCTAAAAATCAATAATCACTTGGAAAAGACTTAGCCATGGGTTGTTGTAGAGGTTTGTGGTCTTCAATTATATACTTAATGTTGCCATGGCAACCTAGAAATAAATTCCCATCCATGTTTCCTTTACTGCTTATGTCCTGTTTCATTTGACAGGGATTGATTTTTTTATAGATTTTCCTGGTGAAGAGATCTAATGTGACAGCACTTGGTATTTACTAGAATTATTGAAAAAAAACAGACTTGATTTTGAAAATATTATCTACGGATTAACTGCTGCTCCACACCCAGGGAGGGGACATTGACACACATTTGTGATGGAAAACAATGCTAGTACTTCTTAGGAAAACCTTAATATTTTAGTGCTGTTAGCACTTATTTTCTGCCATTTCTAATTTTGATAGAATCACCTCTCTGATTTTAGATGCTGCTAAGTGCCCCAGATCTTTAGAGTACAGAATTTATAGACGTTTTCTTTCCTTTCTCCCTCCCCTTTTATTTTATAAACTTTATTGTCAAAGTAGAGACATTGATGGAAGGAAAGGGAGAAAGAGAGAAGAGACAGAGGAGGCAGGAACCAGAAAAAAAAAATTAAAAAAAAAAAAACAAAACAAAGAAGGAGAAAAAAATAGACAAATATAAGAAAATGTATTAAAATGAGAACATGGCTATGAAAACACTGCACAAATCAGGGCAGGATCCTCAGACCTCTGTAGGCACACAGAGAACGGAGTCGGCCACATCTAACTCTACGTGCCAAAGACAGATTCCGAGCTGAACTATCACCTTGAACTCACTCAGGGAAAGAACAGGGACTTCCAGGCTAAGCTGGCCTGTGTGACAGAGACATCTAAGGCACAGGGGATGCTCTGTCTGACGGAGGTGCCCTGGTGTCCCCGAGTGACCATAGACGACGACTGGACTGCTCAGATCGAGCACGAGACTTTAGACAGCTAAAGGCAAACAAGCTGAGTCTCACCGCAAGTGTCCTGGGCAGGGACTGCAGCTGCATCTGGGAGGAAGAGGGAGGGTGCTAGGGTGGAAGGGGAAAGAAAAAGTTAAACACTCCCGGGGTGAAATGAGCCATGGATGATGTGGCTGAAGGCCACCGAACACCTGGACGTCTCGATGCAAATGAGAGAGAACACAAATCTGAGGCAAAAGGAGTTGTAATTCAGTTTTAGATGTCTCAGAGGTGCTTAAGAGGAGGGAGATGAGCATGCTGATCCAGGGGAAGGAGGTTATGCTGCATTATCCAAGTAGATCCATCATGACAATGGTCAGGGTTCTGAATTTAGGTCATTACCAACACGCAGGGAATGATGAGGTTTGTGCCTTGTCTCTGAATGTGCTGAAGGGGAATCCTTTGGGAAATGCAGTAAAGGTAGACCTTGATTCATGCAAATTAAAACTGCTCCTCATGGAGAATCTTTGTGCACCCTGCTTGAGTAATTCTATGTAACCTCACCATGAGTAGGATTGGCAGCTGTGTAATAGCAGGAGAAGGAATGCAGAAACAAATCAATGAAATAAAGCACTGAAAATACAGTAGAAAGTTAACCAAAGTGGAAGAGGAGAGATTGTATGGGAGAGAGAGGAGAAAACTGAAAAGTAGATCTGTCTCATATATAATTTATATCACACACCCTCCTCCCCTCAGCTGATAGTTCTCTAGGCTGGGAGACACCTTCTCCTTGCTGCTCAGGAGCTGAGGATTCCCTGAAGCTGCACTTGTTTCCCTTTGAAACACCAACTACATTTACAAACCCCACGCCCTTACAGATCAGGTGGAGCAGTTTGGAAAACAGAACTTCTTCTGTGAGCAACAGATCCTACGATTCCATCCCACTCCAGTGGCTGACCCACAGTGTGCAGGCAGAGCCATTCACCCTCTCATCCACACAGAGTAAGCCCAGGTGTTCTCAGCAAAGTTGTCTTTTAGTTGTATCTCCTCTAATTTTTTTTTTAGCTGCATGCCTTTCTCCTTGTCACCCCATGCCAGCATGGCAGTCACTGGTGAGAAACAGGCCATAAAGTGAGATTTACCTGGCCTATCTTAAACTTGTTGTTTGAAGTGAAATAAGCTGTGCTAAAGGATTATCTTCTCTGGACTGGGTAGGTCTCTACTGACTGTGGAAGGAACCCGTGCAGGATTGTTTTATTAAACCAGGTAGATCCCTTGCCCTCTTGCTAAAAGTACAAAAAATGTTGTGCTCTTCATGGGAAAAAAAATGTAAAAAATAAGGAAACTGTGTCTCTAGCCTTTAATGGAAAACAAATCCCAAACTCTTATAGCCTTGTTACCCAGTGTTCTACTTTTCCTTTCTAATGTCACCAAAATAAGAAGCTGAAGCTGAATGACTGCTTGCAGATTAATGCTGTGGCTAAAAACAAATGTGTAACAAATGTGAATTTGGACTGGAACTTTTTGTCCAGTAAACCTGACCCTTGATTAGATCTGAGGCTTGAAGGTGAAACAATGGTTGAAGAGAGCCAAAAATCCTATCTACAGTGCTCATTCTTGCCTTTTTTAACTTCTACAGGAGTGGACATAAAAAGGAGAACACCATTGCTACACGTGGAGTTAAATAATGAAGAGATTAAGCTAATATTTGCTTGTGCTTTAGAGAATAAAGCTGGTAGCAGAGGCAGAATTCTTCCAACAAAAACAACTGTAGTTTCAAGGTTCTGTGTCCTGATTCCTGCCCTGTATTACTTCTGGAGCTCCAGTTTTCCCAAGCTGGATTTTTATTTTCTGTTTTCCCAAGCTGGGTTATTGTCTCTGAGTGCAGAGCACAGATCCAAGTCGTGCACTGAGGAATAATTCTGATGGAGGTGCAGTAACATCACTGAGGTGCAGCAGACAACAGGATGTTCCATGAGAAAAATGTACCATGCCAAATGAGATTCTGGCACAAATTAACATTTTGAATACTTTACTGTTTCAAAAGAAGAACGTGCATATCCAAATCCAGGCATAAATATCTGATTATGGGATTTAGCTCATTGTCCTCGGAAGAAAGCAAACGAGCAAAGCCCACAGAGTGTTTATTGTCCCAGGCTGACACAAGAAGTGGATTTTCAAGCATTACAGACAGGTTTTGGTTCCTGTCAGCTGGCAGAGCTCAGCATCACTATACCTACATTTGGTTTATATAATTTGCAGCTCTGAAGCTTCAGTTGCACTGTTTTGACTCACCTGCCTTACGTGTTCTACAACATCCCTGCAGATTCGCGGTACAACCCATCTCTGCAACTCTCCTTCATGAAAAAAGAGAGCACTGCCTTTGTTTAAAAAGCCTGGGCTTGCAGACACTTAATCAGCTGAACAACTCCATTGTTTTCATTGGAATATAAAGAGCAATTACAGCTTGGAAATCCCTCAGCAATGACACAGGTGGGACTAAGACTGTGACATGAACCTTACACGTGGCTTTGGATTGGTCCTATCTTGAGGCGGTTTGCGTTTGTTTCAACAACCTCCATTGAGACTTCGTTCTGTGTTAAGCCTCTGTAGCCTGGTGGCCTTTGAGGATGTTCTTTTACTCTCCAAGGCAGGCAGAGTTTGTTCTCAGAAAACTGATTGCCTGCTTTGCACCACACAGTCCCTTGGGCACACAGTGTATAATGTATGTGTTTGTTGAGTTAAAGTATATATTAGTTTTAGTAATAATCTAACAACATGAAAATAGGAAGTAAAATATCCTAAAGTAACTATATAATGCTTTTATCCCCAATCGTCTTATTCTATTTATGCTAAATAATAAATTTTGCACCTTTAAAACTTATTCAAAAAAATAATAAAAAACCAAAAAACTGCCACACAGTTTATTTTCAAACACTACTCTCACTCCTCCACATTTCTACTCCTAAACTGTGTTGTCTGCAAATGAACAGACAGCAAAACAAAGCTCTCCTTTATTTTAATTAGTTTTAACTGACTAAAACAAAAAAATTCCCTAAACTGTAATTTTTACCTCTTCTTTAAACCTATTTAAACCTACTCTAAACTTAATACCCAAAAAACCACCAATAACTCGTACCTGTGGCCCACCAAGCCAAGCCACAACATTTCCAACACCAGAGAGACTAATAAAAACTAAACAAGCTAAGCTGGAACCTGGGGAGGGGACTTTCTGAATGGATCATCTCTTTTAAAACAACAAAAAGTTTTCTTTTTAATATTGTTTAAGTTTTATTGTTTAATAAACAATTTTTTCCACTTTCCTCCAAAAAAAAATTTTCTCCCAAACCAATAAAAATAAAACAACAAAACCAAACAAATAAAAGCCCTTTTAAAAGTTCTCTCCCAAATTTACCCTAAACCAAAACAAATAGATTTACATTACAAGATCCTCGCAAGAAATTTGTCTTTCCAGATCAAAAACCCTTCTGCATTGGGACAGCACCATCTTCCTTGTCCCCTCCCTACCTCAGGTGTGTACTTGCCTGGAGTACATCCTAAAAATTCTCCAGATGTAAAAGTAATCCCACTAACTGGATGTGAAACAATGCCAGCTGCTGAAGTGAGACACAATAAATCGATGGCAAGGAGAAACAGAGACACTGAGGGGAAAGCAAATTCCTGTTGTCCTCATACGACAGAGGCAAAAGTGTGAATGGTGGGAAAAACTAAGTGGAAGACCATGGGTGCTGGTGGGCCTCGAGCCTTGGTATAAATTGAAAGCACGTTCAGGATCAGAGATGTCAGAATTATTCCCCATTTCCTGCAGTCTCACATTAACTGCTGAGTGACCAGTTGCTTCAGCTCCACCTTCACATTTACATTAAGTAACTGATTAAAAAAATCAGAGGTGCAAACTGATTTGGGGACAAAGTTCAGATCTATCCCTTTCAGTCTAACAGTGCACTCAAACCAGCAAACTTAGGCATGAGCAATGCATGAGGAAAAGGACAAACAGCCAGAATGGTCTACTTCGGATATTCCCAACTTAATGCTCCATTTGAAACTTCTGAAAATTTTTCTGATTCTCCAAACCCATTATTTATCCCAGGATCTAAGCAAGCTGCTCTGATAAAAGATCCTGCATCCCAATCCGTGGCTAATTCAAAAAGCAGAGTGGCCTTGGGCACTGGACGTTCCCTAGCCTGCTGATCTCCATGACAACTGAAGCATATCAATACACAGCAAAATGAAGTTTTTCACTCTGACCAAGTGCAGTGACTTCAGAAGCACATTTGAGATCCATTCTGCATTTTCTTCCTGAAAGCTACCTCATTTTTGCTAATCAGGAAGTGTGTGGCAAGATTTACAAGGTTACAGCAAATTTAGTGAAGTACAGCCACTCTCCCTTTACAATATAAAGCTTTATATTGTGCACATTGCCAAAGTATTTGTGGCCTTTTAAGCAGCAAAGCTGGAACAATTTTAGATATCCAAAGTGTTTCAGACAGCACATGCGTGGGCAAAATCCTAAATTTACACAGGCACCCTACAGATGCAAGCAATTATGTATAAATCCCTCTGGCTTGAGCCCCTGGGTGTTCTGAGTTCTGTTCCACACCAGTTATAGCAATCAAGCCATGATGGCTTTGCTGCTGTCTTTGAAAAGTGTTTATATCTGAAATCTCCAGATGCATGACGTTAACATTTCAATGGGAACTCACAAAACACTCTTTAGCCTTTTTTTGGTGCCTCAAACTCTGTGGAAACAGCCTGTTAGGGCTAATCCAACCCTTGATAGAACTGTTGAGAGTGCAGCAAGCTTTGCTGTGGGTTTTTTTTGGTTTTTTTTTTTTTTTTTTTTTTTTTTTTTTTTATTCTATTCAGAGAATCACAGTATTGGATAAAACCTGGCATTATTCTCTCCCTCCTTAACCTGCACACCTCCTTGATCTTTCAAGAGAAGGAGCATCTTTTAGTGGCTTCTCTTCTAATGCAAAATTGCTCTTTGTCAGTTCATAGCTTGCTCTTGTGACAGATGGGGGAAAAAAATGTCTGTGCTTTGCTCTTTTAGGATGCAGCTAGTGGACAAAGAACTTTGTTCTTTAAGGCTGCCACAGATCATGGAGCAAAGGTGAAATTTTAAGTCATCATTAGAGAATTCTTACATGTGAAACACAGGCAGATTTCAAAATCTCATGAGTTCATCAACAACAAAAATCACCATTGTATCCTTTTCTCTATCTGTATTACAAATTCAAATCATGAAATTTCCCATAAAAATGCCTTACAGCCACAGAAATAGTGTTTAAACACAAAGTCAGCCTATTTTTCAATACTACTGCAAGAGGAAAAAGGACAGGAGTCAGCCTCCACCACACAGACACCACCTGTGCAGGCCAAGGCCATGCATCCTAAAATCTGCTTTCTAAAGATTTACAAATAATAGAAGCAGAACCCTGTTTCATGAGCAAGAAAGAAGATTTGTGAGCCATGATTTCAAAATCAGATCCCGCCAAAGCTCCGGTCAGGTGCTTGTATATGATTGGAAATGGAATGGAATTTCCTTTATAAATATTGATTTGCTCTTCTAGAATATTCCTCTGGCTGATGGCCCATGAAATAACAAAACACCTTTCAAGGTAGAAATAGTTTTAGGTCTAATCTCATCATTTATGTAAGAATGTAAAGGATGCACTGGATGAAAGCCAGTGTTTAGGTTGGGAAACTAGATTTGACAACCAAAAATTCCTCTTCCTGTCCTTGCCACAGGCACCTGAGGGATTTAGGTGCATTTTACCCTCAGTTGTTCAGTAGCAATAACTGCTCCCAGGGACATTATAAACACACTAAATACCCTGTGCTGTTTGATTTTCCAGCAACTGAAAACAGAGATAGGTAATCAAAGCAGAATAGGGCTTTTGATTATTTTATCTGAAAAGAAATAAATCCCTGTTAATTACACTCCTGCTAATTATGGTACATAGCCTGCATGATCTTACATTCCTAATGAGTACACTCAGTTTTTTTCCAATCCCTGCCTGAAAAGATTGGCACAAATGAACACCCCCATCCTTTCCACCCAAAACTTCCAAAGTAAAAATACAACCCACCAAAAAAAAAAAAAAAAAAAATCAAACTAGCACCCAAAGTAATGATTTGCCTTGGGCAATGCACATGAAAAGTATAGGAGGGAATGAGCACATTTTTTTTAGCACTTGAAACAAAGAAATCAAGAATTAGTGTTGATCAAAGCAGCAAGTATCTACTCCCCTGGCATTCCTCAGGTCCTTGCTGATCATGCATGACATCAAATGACCATCATCTGTGTTTCCCAGTGTACTTTCCTGTGGTGGAAAAGGATTAACCCAAGGACACGAGTTCCTTTTGTTGCTGGGTCGTTGGGCGCCCCAGCACCCAGCTGGCAGTACCTGGGGGTCAGAAATTGCAGTGCCCTCCTAGAGAACACACTGTCCATCCAACATCTGCCACTTGCTTGTCAAAAAATCAGCCTTTTGGCACCAAGACCCTGTCAATAATTACCAACTCTGGCAGTCTGAGCACTTGCAGCAAGACAAAGCGGTAGCAGAATGAATCACTGCGTGTCCAGTGACTTTGGAGGTGAATTTTAGAGGAGTGTTGTTTACCAAAACATCTGGGTTACAACATTGCTTTTGCTGCCCTAAACCCTCTAGGTTGCACCATAGGTAAAATCATACCTACCTATGATATATGCCATGATTCTCCTTTCTTTCCAGCAAGATGCTGATTGGAGGAATGACGTAGACCTGAATTAGCTAGATAGATATGTGGGGTTTGTTTTCTTTTCATTGAGCTTTCAACATGTGATACAAAATTTATGAAGAATCTGTCAAAGCAAAAGCAGAAAAAAGCTCCCCCCTCCCGAATCATACCAGTCGTGATAAACTGGAAATCATAATAAAATAAAAAGAAGATTTTTTTTTTCAGTTATATGTGCTTGATACTTGAAAATGAATGAAAAAACAAAGATTTGATGGAAATGTGTGGGTCTTTTTAATCTTAAGGGTTATTCCAGCATGCATCTACATCATGCACCTATTAAATATAACAGTGGTGTTTTTGGAAGTAATGCTGATGATTTTCTCTCTAGAGTTACTATTTCAGCGATGCAACAATGCTTGTGAAAATAGCAATGTGAATTTAAGCTTTGTGTGGGCTTTTCTGTAGAAACATGGTGAGTTTTTTTCTGAGGGGTTGATGTACTCTCTCTACAACAACTTGACCAAAACCAGGATGTCTGAAAACAGATTCTGACATATCAGGTTACACACTGTTGGCTGGATTTTTCATGGTAAAAACAGTGAAGTCTTGCCGGATCAATTTATTATCCATTTCCTAAAATTCCAGGGAAGAAACTGATAGATGATAAATCCATGCAAATAATGTGGGCCTGATGGGCTGCTCTGAGTGCTGAATCAGCCATTGCAGGGTTGTGAATGCGTGTTTACAGTCTCCAGGACTGTGAGATCCCATTTAATTCATGGACTCCTGATGTGGTGCTCCTTGGCTCTCAGCATGGGGGGTAACTATCCCTAAATAATCTGCCACTTCTGATGCCTCAGGTTTTAGCTTTTATATTTTCAGATTCTGTGCTGCTTTAGTGTGTGGGTCTGGGTTCACATCAGGGGATGCTGAGCTCTCTGCACAGAGCAGGGAGACAAAACAATTCCTGCTCCAGCTGGGCACCAAGGACAAATGATCCAAAGCTCAGCCCAGGAGCACAAACAGCGTGGGCTGGAGAGAGAAAAACAAGCAGGGTGGGAGTGCCTGGGCTAAAGCTGGAACGGGACAATGAACTGCAAGGTGCAAATGGAGCAGAGCTGAGCCAAGGGAGAGACCCTGGGAGCGCTCGTGCATTTTGGGACCATTTGGGTTGATCTTGGGTGCAGCCCTGGCTGGGCTCTTGTGCTGCCCAAGGTGCATCCATGGAGGCCTTTGAATAAATCCCTGCTTTATTCTTTATCTCTGTCTAGCCTCTGTTCCGGGTCAGCCTTCACTGATATTTACAAACTTCAATTGAAGATTTCTAAAATCAGGGGGTTCTTTCTGTTTGGAATCATGTTAATTAATTTATAACTGGATGGAAAATACTGGCACCAATTCAAGACAGGGTCATTTGTTCTGTGAGATTAAATAGGACTTGTCACAAGGGGAAATGGCTTTAAATGGAAAGACGGTGGGTTTAGATTGGATATTAGGAAAAACTTATTTATTCTGATGGAGGTGAGGCCCTGGCATAGGATGCCCAGAGAAGCTGTGGCTGCCCCTGGATCCCTGGAAGTGCCCAAGGCCAGGTTGGACAGGACTTGGAGCAGCCTGGGATAGGGGAAGGTGTCCCTGCCCATGGCAGGGGATGGCACTGGATGATTTTAAGGCCCCTTCCAACCCAAACCATGTTATCTCTGTAATCATGGGACATTACTGTTTATTTCACCAGCTGGGGTGAGAAACCTGCCTGAACTTTGTTAATAGCTGTCTTAATTACTCTAAGAATATGATCAATAGCTCTTTATGCTTCCCCACCTCCTGGGGATCTCAGAATTGTCCCTCAGGTAAAAATCTATTCCATTTGCATTACTGATCTTCCTTCGGTTCAATGCTTAATTTGGCAGAATTCTTCAGGACTGACACAAGATTAACTGAAACCAGACATGTTTCAAGAAAAAAATCTTACATCTTTGGCAGTCCTCACACGAAAATAGAACTCATGGTTATGATGACTATTGGGAGGAAGCATGAAAGTTTCTCAGAAAAATAACCCAAAATAATAATAAAATTAAAATTATCATTGAAGGGGTGTCTTCTATGTCTTTTCTGAATTCCTACCTCAGCTGCTTAGCCATTTTGATGAATCTGTATTTTAGAAACCCCCAGTATTTTCAGCAGTAAAGAGGAGTTTCTCTCAAAAACATCACCAAAAGAAAGATGGAGTGATTGCTCTCCCAGAACCTGGTGGGATTTTGGGGTCTCAGCAGCATGCAGGCAGCTCTGAGGGGAACTAAAGGCATGAGGAGATGTTGGGGAAGCATGAGACTGGTGATGGATGACTGAACACACAAGTGGATAAAATGGAAATTTATAACCACCGATGCACTTGGCCAATCCAGGAAAATTGTGAGGAATCAGCAACGTGTTTCCAAGCTTTTTTCAGCCTAAAGGCAAAGGCTGTTGCACACAATGATCAGGTTGTTTAGAGAGGAAGTCTAGATTATTTTTTTTTTTATGGGAGTAAAGCCCTGTGATGCATGGCAAATGATAAAAATGATTGTTTGATTTATTTTAAGGCAAATCTTGTATTCTCCAGTGGCTACACTGCATTAATTAAGCCTCAGTTCCCCTGCAGTGTTCTCTTCTGCTATGCTCCTGTGATAGCTCCCAGCCAACTTCTCCAGTGGGAGACTTTAATAATGAATGCACAGTGGTAGCAATATATGATTAATCTTTGAATTTAAGCCCATCCCCAGGGCTTTAAAAATCAAATACAGGCTTAAGTGCTTTGCAGAACCATCACCACCGTGTCTAGGAAGTAGAACCAAAGGTAGATTTTTCTAACAAAAAATAGTCCTTACAAGGACCTGAACCTAAACATGAACCAAACATTTAAAAAATTAAATCCTGCTCAAAGTCAGTAGCCAAGTTTTTGGGGCCTTTAAGTTTCTTTTTTTTTTTGATGATGGCAGTACCAGCTGTCTGGTTATTCCAAAAAAATAGAAGAATGATGTTGGAAGAAATCTCAATCCCTGCTGCAGATCCATGTGGTATTACCTTCAAAAACAGGCTGAAAGTCCTTCCTCAACCTCATTGCTCCTCACCTACTAAAGGGAAAGTGCTTAAAGATGTTCTGGAATAAAGATCTGGATGAGGAATTTGGTCTGATGGAATGATGTTACAATAGGTTGAAACAGCAAAATAGAACATGGAAAATGCTTAATATGAGCCACAGTCTAAATGTGAGATATTTCTATATGGTGACAGAACCAGATTATGATCTATTGTCTTCCTTCCTAACAAGCTCTCTTTCTACAGGGCTTGTGTGCACAAATATTGACTCTGTCTGGTGTATATCTGCACAGAATTATCAATTTCATTCCTTTTTGTCGTCCCTGTGTGAACTTTTCTGCTGTCAAATCTGTTTGGATAAACAACACTCCACTCCGTAACACATACATCAATGCGAGATCGATTTATACACACCCGGTTAGAAAAGTTGCAAAAAAACATGAGGAAAAAAATAATGGCAGCGAATGGAACAGAAAATATGATGTTTTTTCTCTTGGTTTTGGTGGCTAACTATACACATAGGAAAAACACCAGCAAAACCCAGTCGCCACATTGATCCAGGATGACAAGGGATGTTTGATAATCCAGTTAAATCTTTGGAGTCCGTGGCATGCTTTGCTTCATACTGGAGATGTGCAGCAGACACCAAACATGCACTTAAAAATTCAGACTCAGAACGAGCTCTGCACATCTCAGGTGTTCATGAAAATCTAAGAACTCAGGGATGGCTTCCCAGCAGCACATCCATGGGAAGCCTTCATGCAATCCCTAGGCAGACCATGCACAAGTTAACCTAGTCACAAACTCTCATCCTCAGTTTTATTTCTGAGGTAAATCCGCCCACAGAATCAATTTAAAGCATTATTTTTGGCTGTGGAAACACAGTTTAGAGCAAGATGAAAGGGGCAGTGCTTTCAGTAAGTGGATGTCTGGCTACAGACATGAAAATTGATGTAGAAAATATTTTTTTAAATGCAAATCTAAACTGGAAAGCAGGGAGGAAAAAAAAGAAAAATAGGCAGGCTGAGGATATATTTTTCCCTGAAAATTCTCATTTAGATGGATGACATAATTATATTATGATTGTGGTTACTTAGGGTGAAACTAATTACTGGATAATTGTGTTTGCTACCAAATAAGTATCTCTTACTTTACTCTAACATCTTTCAGTTTTATTTAAGGTGTTCATAGCTTGCCTATTTTCATCAGGAATTTAGTACTAAATTAAAAGGTCCTACCTATGTCTATGTATGCAAGAAAAGACTCAAGCTTACCAAAAAATCCCAAAACCAAATGTTTGTGGCATTTAGGCCTACACCAGATGTGCTGCCCCATATCCTGGTAATTCCAGAGGATTATATAATTTTTATTTGGAGAATGACTGCATGCCCTCAAAATGATATTGATCACCACCTCAACTGGCCAACCTCTGCCCTCCTGTGAGGTGGAAGCTAATAAAAAGGATTCCAGCTTAAAAAAAACCCTCATATAAATCACAAAGCTGCAAACATCTAGAGGAAAATTTTAGGATTCATGTTCATTTTAAAATTATTTTAAGGGGGTGTGTGTGAAATGTTTGGCTTAAGTGGAATGCATTTAAGTTTACAAGAAACATGGACATAAGTATGTCTAGGGGATCTTCCTACACTGTAATTCAGCCTAAAATTAATTAAAACTTTTCACCAAACCTCATTGATTTCAGTGAACTTTGAACCATGTCCTGGAACTTATGAAGCACAGCAAACCATCCCATGAGGATAACAAGTTTTATACCAGTGTGTTAATTTTCAGGTAACTGATGTGCAAAAACATGAGATTTGGTTTGGGTTTGTTTTTAATCTTGTATTTATGCTTATTTAATAAGCCTTTTAAAGAAAGGTAAAAGCTGGCATTAAAATGCACTTTCATGGCTGATGGATTGAAAAATCAAAGTAAAAATCAAAATAATTTAATAGACCTTGGAACTCTTTTCAAAAATCAGCTAATTAACTGAGGTTTCTTTTTTACTTTGTGGGTTTTTCCTATGTGTATATCAGTTATTTAAATTGATTACTGCTTTATTTGTACTTACAAGTAAATGCTGGATTCATTGCCCCCGATGTCAGGTGACTGGAGTTTCTGCACAAGTATCACAATTATGCCAATAAAAAGCACAAAGTTTATCTGGGGGAAAGACAAAAAAATAAAAAATGGTGACCATGGCATACTTTTACAAAGTATGAAAATGAGACATTCCCAGTGACTTGTTGGTTACATTTCCTTTTTCTTCTCCAAACCACATTCTGAAAGTTTTACAGGGTTGGGAGCAATAGGGAAAGTTCACAAGGGTCTTATCCCCCTTGCTGCAGCTAAAATGAGGCAGAATTTCTGCAGTTTTAAGACAAGAGAAGAGAAACATAAATGGAAAACTTTCAACGTTTTTCACTATCAACCTGTGCAGAGCAAAAAGAAAGATCCCTGCACAAAAAAAAAATCATAAAATAAAAGCCTTGAGAGCAAAAGCATTTTAACTCCTATTCTCTGACTAACAGACTTCTCAGTTTAACAGTTTCCATCTGTTTTAAAAACCTGGACCATGATAAAATTCATTTATTTCAATGCTTTGGCTTGAGATTTGGCTGTCACCAACTCCACGGCTTCTTAGAGCCTGAACAGTGGAAATTTAAGTTGGTCCATTATAAAATCTTATATTCCTATAGGGAGACCAGGAACTGAACATGAACATCAGCATCACTCTCATAATCTGAAGGTTTTGAGTTGATCTTCACATGGGGCACCATTATAATGTTGTTTTTTGCTGGATTTTGTTGTTGTTGTTGTTGGTGGTGGTGGTGGTGGTGGTTTTTTTAAATTTTTAAAAATATTTTTAGGATAGGGATTGAAAGTACCTGAAGGTACTTGACTCAAATGTTTATTTTTTCTTATTTATGTTACAGTCTCACAGGTAGGGAGTTCTGTAGCATTCTACTAACAAGGTATAAAATGGTTAACTATTTTTCATAAGGTTTTTCAGGTCAAACTATTTAGTTAAGAAATGAAATCTAAATTATTTTCACTTTCAACTTAATAACTAATCACTCTAATATTAGATAAATAAATGTAGCTGTGAAGTTAATCCCTTTGAGCAGACAGAGTGCATTTTCCTGGTCACTGACCAGGAAAAATTTACTATTTTACAATTTAAATTTACTAAATTCAAATTACTAAATTCACTTTTTAAAATTTACTATTGTTTTAGGTATTCTGGATTGTCTCACTTGCCCTTCAGCTGCCACCCCAATTGGCCCTGAATTTCCACACATCCCATGACACCTCTGCCAGCCCCAGACAAATGTTCCTCATGCTCTGGAGTCTTAATTATGGCATTTGTGTCTGTGTTTAAGCAACTGAATAACTCCTTTGCTTGCAGGCAGTGCTCCTGCAAATCATTTAATTTGTATTAATCCTTCTTAATAACGAAATTCCTTGGCTTTGTGGTTGGCCAACGATGGAAATTTAGAGAATCTGCCCACCAGTCCAGCGCAGGGGTGCAGCGCAGTTTGTAAAGTATTTGAAGATGTTTAAATTGGTTATTTGTCCTCGGGAGAGATGAAGAAGTGTCTTCTCCAAGTTCTACTCACCATGATTGACCCAACCACGGGACCCTTGATCACCCACCACAAGGCAGTGTTGTCATTCATGTCCCAGCAGCTGCAGTCGTTGAGGAAAGAATGGGATGGGGAAAGAGAAGGAAATAAAACAAGACAAAACAATGAAATTAACGAGCTTACAACTTAGTTTAAGGGGGCAGAATGTGGGAGGTTGGTTTTGCAACTAAATTATTGTATCTAAGTTCATAGTGATAGTTCTTTACTTTGTCTTATTGCAGCTTTCTTTTACAGCCTTTCCACAATCATTTGGAAGTAAAATAAGTATTTTTGTGGCAGTTTCAATGGTATTCCTATCAAACAGCTTAGGTATTTTGGCAAAACCCTTAAGTATGTTTTTGTGTCTATAATACAACCATAAAGTTGTCCCTTAAAAAAAAAGAAAAAAAAAAAAGATAAGTGAATGGATCAGGTTTTTTTGATGGTTATTCTAAAGTTTGATGTCTCACTCACTTTTCCAGGGTTAACAGATATGAATGTTGGTGTCTGACCCTGACACAAGGATTTTTACACATTTCCAGGGCACCAGAATCCTGGTTGTATTCACATATTGGAATGAATATTTTTCCAGTCATTGGGTTGCAAGTCCTATCCAGGATTCATCTGAGAAGGATCAAATACTGGGCAACAGTTGGGGTCAGCTCCTTTTTTAAGCTGTTGCTAGTGAGTAATCATAAATAAAATGACATTTCTACCCCAGAATTTAAAATCTTCCTCTGAAATCACCAAAGGATTCTGCAGAAGTTTATTTCACACATGTGCACTTGGACATTCACATATATGGCTTATATTCAAAGAGAGTTTTAATGTTAACCTACATTTTTAGAGCTAGAAAACCAATAATAATGAAAATAATCTTCTTTTACAGGCCCTGCTACACTATTATAATGACTACTATTTATTATTGAGAAATGTCTTCATGACTTTTTCAAGTCATCAAGAATTTATCAACTAAAAATTATCTTTCATTTGCCTCCACTTTCTTCCCCTGATTTTCTCCCTAGAAAATATAAAATCATGGAAATCTGTCTAAATTGTACCTGCAGTTCTGAGCAGGAGTTTTTCCTTCCCACTGGGAAAAGAGCCAAAGTCCCAGCAGAGGCTGTCATGGTGCATTTGTCAAATACCAAAAAAACAACTGGGAAGAACCTACAGGAATAAAACACTGCTGGTCTCATGAGAGCTTATTACAACTTCAGTGTCATTTAAATGGTTGTGTGGTAGCATCTGGGAAAAAAGGGAAAATCTTTAAACAAAACTATATACATGTGTAAAAGTGAGGAGGCAGAGCTAAAATCCCACCATCAAAGTGTGTGTGAGAGAAATCCCAAATGGCTGAGTGATGCCTGGTTTAGAAATTTAATTTAAATTTATATTTTCAGTTGAACAATATTCGTTATTTTCAGTTGAACAATATTTATTCATTTCATATGGATATATCTCAAATTTTTTTCAGATATTTATTCATTTCAATATTTATTCATTTCAAATATTTTACTGGATTCCCCTAAAACCAACAATAAGGATTTGTATGGTACAGCTGGTGAGAAGTGAGAAAATTTACACAGAATTATGTAATTTTGCTTTTGTTTGCACAGGATGGAAACCTGAAATTACCCAAAAATCTAAGGAGCTGATGACTGAGGTTTTCAAGTGCAAATTAATACTTCCTAGTTATCTCACTTGGGATACCTAGCTTAAAATATTTGAAAGGGGATAAATGCTCAGAGGGATCTCCTCACCCACAGTGTGGAAATCAGGATTTTTGTCAGTGATCGACAATGGTATGGACCTAAAATCAGCAATTATCTTCTAATTTCCTTGCATGCATTTATAATTAGGTGCTGTCTAGTGAAAATTACCCATTATTTGCAGACCTCAGTCTCGTTATGATGGACATTAAATCTGCCCTGAAAGTCTTAAGTGAATTGACCAATATTGGAAGACTCTGGGAAAATTCTCCAATTAATTTAGCTGCAAAAGTAGATATTGATGTATGGCAATTTGTCCATGTAGGAATGAGGAATTACAGGGATAGGACTCCACCTCTTATTCCACTTATCTGGACTGTGGAGACCAACAGCCCAGTTAATTATCCCAGAATCTGGCTGGGACAAAGAGGACCTTGGAGGTTGTTTTGGGGTTTTTCCCCCACACTGAGGAACTTTAAATGTGCATTCTGATACATCATCCCCTACAAATTCCTATTCTTAGACCTCTCTGCTTTTTTCTTCTCCTCTTCTTAGACCCTTTCTTCTACTTAAACCACTACCCTGTTTTTCCAGGAGCTCAATTCCCAACTTCCACCTTGTAGATGTCAACAATGAATCAGAGCAAGCTCACACAGAGGTTTATTTTCAAGGACTTTCTAGGATTTTCAGTCCCTGTGACACCTACAGGATAAATGTGGGGGAAGGAATCACCATCTCCTCCTCAGATAAAAAAAAAAAAGGGAATGCACGACAGAACATTTGGAATTTTCTGCACTACGTAAACAAGCTCCCTAATTTCTGTCAAATGCTTCCCTACAGAGCAGGATGAAAAGAAATTATTCTTTTCCAGGATGGATGAAGGGAAGGGAGCCAGGGGGCTGGGGAAGGGATGTGATTTCCATTTGCAGAGGCCAGAGTCTGATCTCTGGTGCACGTCTGGAATAACTCCACTTAAATCAGGAGCAGAGCTCTGGATCAACAGACAGCTGCATTTATCTCCTCAATCCTGTCCCTTACAGGCATGGAAGTCAGGAGCTGAAGTCGAGGGAGCTCTGCCAGTTTTGTAAGGAGCAGGCAGGAGGGGGCTCAGGCTCTGAGCTTGTATTTCAGTCCCTGCCTTTGCCACTGTGGTTTTCCAGTCCAGTAATTTCCACAATGTTTTCGGGCTCATGCTGACTTCTCCCCCAACTCCCAGAACAATGCTGGCTGATTTTTAAAAAGTAACCACTGAGACTCTCAGCTAGAACCTGTCTAAATGTCTTGCATGCTAAATAGCTTCTCTAAATAATAGGAATGTTTTTGGTTGTTTTGGTTTTTTCGGGGTTTTTTTCTTCTTCTTCCTTCAGCAAGACATTCTCCCTACCTGCAAAATGCAACGGCTGTTTGGACTTGTAAGAGAAATTAGTGCTTTCAGGGCCAGTGCTGTAATTCTAATAATGACACAACAGGGGTTTCTGGCTTGTTTTGCATGGAAATAAATGATTTAATTTGTCTTAATGTCAAAATAGAACATTGGGTCACAGCACTGGCATCCCCAGTGGAGGAAAGGCTTTATTTGCTTTCCAGAGTGATTCTGAAAGGACAAGGAGGAAGAAAACCTGACAGAACAATGAGTTTTGTGGAAATTTTGCATCAAGGTATTTCCAAATTAGGCAAAATTAAAGCATAAGCCTCAATGACTTGGAAATGGGATTTTGGTACTAAGTGCCTTTCCCTCAGTTCTGTGTTTTCAAAGAACCACTGACTGATTTTTGAAATTTTACTCAGTCTACCTCATTTTTTCTAACATTTCACCAGTTTCAAGCATAGCTCTCATGAAAAATCATTACCAAGTTTGTCTTTTCGGGTGTAAATACACAACTGTTCCTCCCTGCCACACCTGCTGCTCTATGGGAGCAGATACTGACTACCAAAATATGCAGGTCCAGCTCTGGGAGAAGCTTTTCCTTCTGGTCCTTTAGAACAGGATATTTGCAGCTTTTTCAAAGAACCTACCCTTTTGAATTCTTTATGATTTTTTTTCCCCACATAGAAGACAGAATGTGGATTTCTGTTTCATCTCTATTCATCTCCCCTGCAAAATTCATGGGAAACCCTCCTCAGTGGGAAGATAAACTCCTAATTGCCCTGGCAAATCAAAGCTCAGCAATGCCTTCACAGATTTCCTTCATTTTACTAGATTTACCTCCAATAATTTCTACAGCTGAGCTCATCACCTTCAATTTCCTCCACAATCAGTGAGAAAGAAGCAGAGAATTAATAGGATTCCACTTGTAAGATGAGGCAAACCATATTCTAGACTCCAGTAATTTAATGGAGCAGGGAATGGGGTCAGCTGCATGTTTACAGGTTTGATATCTGAATCTTTTAGGAATTCCCCACTGCAGTGGTAGCAAAAACATCAAACTGTAACTCTGTGAACAGAAAAGTACTTGAACTCTGCACCGAAATTATGTTAATACACAAATGGATGTGAGAAATGAAAGGACAAAACAGAACAAGAGGAAATGGTCTCAAGCTGTGCCACAGGAGGTTCAAGCTGGACACCAGGAAGAATTTTTTTACTAAAAGGGTTTTTGAACTTTGGATGGGGCTGCCCAGGGAGGTTTGGAGTCCCCATCTGTCTTAGGTTGGAAATAGGAGTATTCTGTTGGCATCTGTCAGAGCTGGGGCAGTTATCCTCTGTTCATGGGGCAGTTTCTTTATCTCTCCCACAGCCAATCCTCCCTCCAGGAGATCTCTGCTGTCCGTGGCCACTGAGTGTCCCTGCATGGCTGATCAAATTCCATCATCCCATGGGGAGATGCTGCGCCCAGGGCAGGAGCCAAGCATTCCTACCTGGATCCAATCTGAGCCTGGCAGCAGCACAGCAGCCTTTGCCCCCTGCATTCCCAGAGGAGCAGCTTTCTCCTGCCCTGCATTCCCAGAGGGAGAGCAGGCCCATCTCCAGCAGCCCTGGAGCTGCAGAGGAAAACTCCAGCCTTGTGCAGGATCCCTGCTCCAGCAGAAGCACAGCTGGCCCTGCAGGAGGGCTGAGCCACCATGGAATGGCACTGCTGCCACCACCCTGACACACAGGGGTCAGCTCCTCTTCTGACTCTGGCAGTGGGTTTGTATTTTGGTTTTTTTTGCTGCTTTGTTTGTTTGTTTGTACTATTGCATTTTTATTTTTAATTTTCCTAGTTAAGAACTGTTATTCCTATTCCCATATCTTTGCGTGAGAGCCCCTTAATGTCAAAATCAAAATTTGGAGGGAGGGGGTTTACATTTTTCATTTCAGGAAAGGCTCCTGCCTTCCTTAGCAGACACCTGTCTGTTCAAACCAAGACACCATCCCTGGAGGTGACACTCAGTGCCCTGGGCTGGGGATAAGGTGGGGATCAGTCACAGCTTGGACTTGGTGACTCTGGAGGTCTTTCCCAACCTCAAGGATTTTTTCACTCTGTGATTCTTCAATCACAATTCTTCAATCACACTCCTGTGGCACCCTTGCCATGGTGCTGGATGCACCTGGAACCATTTCCCACACAGCAACACCTACCCAGTGTCATCGAAGTGGAGCCTCAGCACTGCCCAGACAGTGACACAAATTGTTGGGGTACCTGCAGAGGACAAAGCAGCGACACATGAACAGTCCAGACACACTTGATGCTCAGCAATGAGCATTTATGCAACTTCTCCACTGAACTTTTGTTTCCTGACAGCACTTGTGCATGGGATGAAGCAATTTATTGGGTTAATTCAGAGCTCCAGAAATATCCCTGTCAGTCAGGGGTGGGATTGTAGGAGCAGAACTGGGAGCAGGGAAGAATGATGCTGTGTGCCAGTCATTGTTGCTCAGTGCTTTGCTGCATGAAGAATAAAACAAAGTCTGGGCAGAAGAGAATCAACCTCATCCGTGTCTAGAGCTACTGGAATCATGCAAGAATTGCAGTGCCAGATGTTGAGCTGGAATGGCATTATTGGATTTTGTATATTCTTCAGTAATTTGTTGTAAATGATTTACATATGTTGCATTTTCTCTGTTACTGTGTAAATAACCAGTTTTTCTTTATTAATTCACAGATGAGAGGTTTCCTTTGCTCACAGGAATATTTATTTTTTTCCATTCAAAAAAATACCAGAACAAAACAACAGACTCCAAAACCAGAGTATTGGAGTAAGGATTTAATTCCTATTTCAGACATTTCTTCACTTTCAAAAAATGCATGTAAAATGCAAATTTAATTAAAACAGTAAGAACCCACTGAGAAACCTGGACTTATTTTCCTTTCTGAAAACCCTAGAAATGTGATTTTTTTTTCCAGTGGAAATATTTTTATAAAATAATGCATTTATGCAAGACAACCATGGGGAAGTTGGATCTCCACTGTATGGTAAATAAAATCTTTGACTAAGAAACTGCTGACATCTGTTCAGGCACCACTGGAAAAATGAAATGCTAAAACCCAAACAAAAGAAGGACCTTGATAACCCCAGCTCCCAGCAGTGAACAAGACTGTGGTGAGTTGACAGGAACAATTATATTTAATACATTTTGCAAGGCTGTGTTGATGTCGCATTAATTAGTCAGTCATTTGAACCCACTTAGACAAGCCTCTGTCTAATCAAATATCCACCGTCAGAAATAAAAATATCCCTGTTAGACCTGGGTGACTGATGAAGCCCTCCTCCTTCAAACAACCACAGAGAGAAGAATTTGAAAGGAAAATGATATGAAGAAATAGAATGACAGGCTTTGGGGAGGAGAAATCATGCATATTAAAATCCATTTGAAGTCTGCCTTTCTCACAGGTGAATACCTAGAAAATACTGAGAAAAAAAACCATTTTTGCCCTTGGAGGAGTTAAGATTAATTTTTAAATATCAAATTTTAATTTTATTTTTATCAAATTAACTTTGAAATATCAAATATTTGCCCAGAGAATCTGTGGGTGCCCCATCTTTGGAAGTGTCCAAGGCTGGGCTGGATGAGGTTTGGAGCAACATGGGATGGTGGAAAGTGTCCAGGGAGGGGGGTGGGAATGAGATGAGTTTTAAGGTCTCTTCCAGTCCAAACCATTCTTTTATTCTATAAAACACGGGTCTCATGGTTTTTTTAAATTTCCTCTATATAAATTTTGATGCTATGAATAGCATTCCAAATCTGTAAAGTGTGCAGGAAGGCAGAATTAAAACTAAATGTGTCATAAAAATGAATTAAAAAACCCCATGTTTCAGATCAGCTTGGAGCTTTGAACCATCTGCTGCATGAATATACATATCCTCACACTACTTTTCTTTACATCAAAAAATTTCTATCTCTCCATCGCTTCCTTTTCAGCTTCTGAGGAACATTGGGAAACAGACAAGCCCTGAAGGCTGAGATTTATTCTTGTGCTGCCCTGAGTTAGTGATGTCTTCTGAAGGCTGGCCTAGAGCAGAGACTGGACAGAGCTAAAGAATAAAGCAGGGATTTATTCAAAGGCCTCCATAGATCCACCTTGGGCAGCACAAGAGCCCAGCCAGGGCTGCACCCAAGATCAACCCAAATGGTCCCAAAATGCACGAGCGCTCCCGGGGTCTCTCCCTTGGCTCAGCTCTGCTCCATTTGCACCTTGCAGTTCATTGTCCCGTTCCAGCTTTAGCCCAGGCACTCCCACCCTGCTTGTTTTTCTCTCTGCAGCCCACGCTGTTTGTGCTCCTGGGCTGAGCTTTGGATCATTTGTCCTTGGTGCCCAGCTGGAGCAGGAATTGTTTTGTCTCCCTGCTCTGTGCAGAGAGCTCAGCATCCCCTGATGTGAACCCAGCCCCACACACTAAAGCAGCACAGAACCTGAAAATATAAAAGCTGAAACCTGAGGCATCATTAAGAGCAGGCATTAGCAGAGAGCTCAGGGAGACAGCAGTCCATCTAGAGAATTCACCAGCATATTGCAGATTTAGGAAGGAAAAACTGCCTGGATCAACAGAGCCATATGCAGTTCTCATTAATCCCTCAAGATGAGGACACTGAAGTCTCAGCACATTTGGAGAAACAGATCAACATCCAGATGCTGCAAAGTGCTGAGCTCTTCTTTCTCACTGCTTCAGTGCATCTCCCTCCCCACCAGCTTTGAGCTGAGGGGCTGCTTTTGCCCTCCAGGGATGAAATCCAGAGCCTGGAAGTGGTCCTGTTGGCTTTGCAAATTGCCAATTGTTCCCACCAGATCAGGGAAATTGTGAGTCCAGCTGAAACATGTGGGAGGTGAGAAAATAATTGTGTTTTTAAAAAAAACCCAAAACAGAACCATTGAAATCTGGAGAGGTTTTAGAAGATATTGCTGCTTTGAATCTGAAGTGATCGGGATGTTGTGCCCACCAACACAAGCTAAACCTGGACCAGCTATCTAAGCTGGGCATGGACCTGGTGAAATGAACCCAGAGGAGGCCACAGAGATGCTCCAAGGGCTGGAGCCCCTTTTCTGGGGAGAAAAGCTGAGAGAGCTGGGGGTGCTCACCTGGAGAGGAGAAGGCTCCAGGGAGAGCTCAGATGCCTAAAGGGGCTCCAGGAGAGCTGGAGAGGGACTGGGGACAAGGCCTGGAGGGACAGGACACAGGGAATGGCTTCTACTGCCAGAAGGCACGGATGGATGGGATATTGGGAAGCAATTCCTGGCTGGGAGGGGTTGGGATGGAATTCCCAGAGAAGCTGTGGCTGCCCCTGGACCCCTGGAATTGTCGAAGGCCAAGTTGGACAGGGCTTGGAGCAACCTGGGACAATAGAAGGAGTCCCTGCCATGGCATGGGGCGCAACAGATGATCTTTAATGTCCCTTCAAACCCAAACCATTCTGGGATTCTATGTAGTCCAATGTTTAGTTCAATGCCAGTTATTATCTATGCACTCAACTAAAAACTAAATATTTTGAGGTTGGGTTATAGAATGAATCCATTTGGGCAGTTTATTCATTACAAAGACTGATTAAAAAAAACATTGAAGTCAGTTAATATATGCTGGTTTTCAATATTCTCATATTCAGACAAATCTACAGATATGAAAATTGTGCAAAATTAATTAAAGGAACTCAACCTCTGATTTATGTTCAGATTGCAAAGGTTTTACAAATTGCAATTTTGCATTGCTTTCTTTTCTAATTGTCAGATTTCCATGTACATAACCTCCAATTTCTCCTTGGAAACACACTTTCCCCTCAGCTATAATGTGATTACACAGCTGTGGAGGGTACAAAAGGAACCCTGAGCACCCTTTCCAACATTTTCTTTCCCAAAGGCCTTTTCCAGTAACCATCCATTTCCAACAGCCTTTTTATGGCACAGATTATTTATGATAATTTGTTGACTCCTCTCTCTCTATACCTTCTCTACCTCTCTACCTTCTAGAAAGATTTTCTCTCCCTTCTGTAAGGAGTCTTTGCCAGGAGATGAAAATTTTGGTTTATGTACAGCTGCTTCAGGAGGGAAAAAACAAGACCATCTGTGGATTTCCTGAAGGTTCAGGCTACATAAGGGTGTTTTTTCCTAAAGAGAGTAGTTTACGGTGTGTGGTTTGTGTGTAGATTTTACACATGAATATACAGGATTATTTCTATTTCAGAAGTGTCTGTAAGTATAAAAATTGAGTTTAACATTCTCAGAAACATTTTAAATGAAGGTATTCTTTTGCATTCACCATCTTACTTCGGCACAAAAAACATCTGCAAAGAATTGCTTGCATTAACACATCACAGGAATCAATTTATATCCAGAAGGCCAGAATGAAAAATAATTACCATGGTTATCATCATTTAACTGGCTTTTCTGAAATAAATATTGTTCCTTCCCAGTGCAAGTTTTTATTTCCCATCCAGGTAGGATAAGCAGATGTGAATACCCTTTGGGTATGTTTTCAATTTAGTTATTATCTGAAAGAAAGGCACAAATGAAGCCTTAGAAAATGGACTACAGATTTGATTATGCTGAAGAAGTTGATGTTAAGATCATATCTTGTGGGAGGCAATTTTCTGTTGCAGATTACACCTCTGCAAGAGACGTGGCATCCTCCAGATTTCAGTGCAACTCTATTCACACAACACAGCTTGGGCTGCAGTGGTAATTCTATGCTGTGATAATTCACTTGTGGGGAATTTTGGAAGGAATTTGAGATGGGACCTTTGAATTGTTTTTGATGATGTGATTTATTTTTCTTATCCTCTACATAGGCAGGAAGGGCAAGTTCAGCTCACATCCTTACTGCATGGCTCAGAAGGTCACAAGACCCTTAGTTAAAGGAGACAAGACCCTCTGTAACTCCTTTTAAGGAGTTGTAGACCAATAAAACACTGCCAATAAGGATATTTATATTTTTGACTCAATCTTTAAATATTTTGTCTTATGGACCCACGCTACAAGTGTAAGCATGGGTTCATATGTTTCTTTAGCATGGGTCCATGTATTTCTTAGTCAATCATGCTATGATACACAAACCTACAGTACTGCATTCTAATCCCCTTGTTTAGTCTTGTAACTTCTTTTATTTTTCTATATCTTAAACTCTAAAACTCTAAACTTTCCTTTACTTAGCTTAACGTGTTTCTGCTTTAAACTCTAAATCCACATTCTCGCTTCTGTCACCTAAGTTTGGAAGCCTTTTCCAAGGTCTCAGATCAAATCCTGGGTTTAGTTCTAAGCTTTGGCTTACAGGCCCAAAGTTCTGAGAGTTCCTTGCATTTCGAATTCCAGCATCATTCCAACATAATTTCAGCATCATCAAGACTAAAACTATGGTTTGAAACCTGACATGAAAATACTATGTCACAGTCAAATTTTCTGGAAACATCCCTTCACCCAGGATTTTGCTCCTGGGAAGCTGAGAAGCCTCAGAGAAAAAGGAAAACAATAATTATCTGATTTGCTTCTCCTGTGTTTTGCTGCTTTGGAATGTGTTTGGACATTGTTTACCAACAGATGATTGTTTCATTAGTTTCGTGTGAATTGTTTTGACTCAATGGCCAATCAGAGTCAAGCTGTGTCAGGCTCTGGAAAGAGTCACGAGTTTTCATTATTATCTTTTTAGCCTTCTGTCTGTATCCTTTCTGTATCTCTAGTACAGTTTACTATAGTATTCTTTTATATAATATGATAACATAAAATAATAAATTAGCCTTCTGAGAACATGGGGTCAGATTCATCATTCCTTCCCTCATCTGGGGCACCCCTCAAATACAATAATACCACACATGGTTTGTGAGCCATCCTGCACACCGAGACATGTTAGAGACAAGAAGTGCCACCTACCCCAGCCAATGATTGTGTACCAGTAGAAATATCTCCTCTCTGGGAAGAAGGTCTCCACCAACAAAGTGAAGAGGTACAACCCCTCGATGAACAGCCAGAAGTAGTTGGACATGACACAGTAGTGAAAAAACACCATCACTGCTTTGCATTCCACCTGCAGGGGATGGAGAACAAAGTTATTTCTGCATTGCTTAGGCCTAACAGAAAAAATGCTTTCAACCTCTCCAGAACTCTCAGTGGAAAGAGCTGGGGCTGGCATTACACACATTTAATGGTAAAGGTTTTAAGGAATGTGAAGAATGGCAAGTTTTACTTAGGCAGCAGAGCCTGGATGGGGTGGAAGCCAATTTTACCAGTGGGAAGAAGTCAAGGAGCATTTCAGAGCAGCTTGAGCACATCCTGTGCTGCTGAGGGCTCACAGCCCCAGTGAACACCAATTGCTGGACTTAAGCCCCCTTCCAGGATTAAATTCAGGGAAGAAAAAAATCCAGTTGATTTTTTTTCTGAGAAACCCAGAGAAGGACATGAAATGGCAGGATGACTGTGGAAAGCCCTGCGAGTGGGATCTGAAAGGATGAAACCTCCTGTGTGCAGCTGGGAATTGCACTTCCTTGCCATCCATCATCAGTGTTGTCACTCAAGGACAGAAAATGGAAGTAAGTGTGAGGAAAAAGAAGGCTGAGTGATCAGCTGTAAAAAAAAAAAAAAAAAGATGGAAGCTTTCATTCATGGATAGGACAGGGAAGGAGCAAACTAAAGAAATAGGAAAACTGGAAATAAAATTATTATAGAATATAAAGATTTTAAAATTAATAAATTAAATTAAATTAAAATAAAATTAAAATAGAATAAAAATAAAACAGAATATTAAAAAATTAAAAAGTAATTGAGTTTGTTTAAGCTTGAGAAAAGCTCAGACAGGACATTATTGCTCTCTATAACTTTCTGAGAGGAGGTGGTAACAAGGTCGGTCCCTTCTCCCAGGTAACAAATGCTAGGACAAGAGGAAATTGTCTTAAATTGCATCAGGGGAGGTTTAGTTTGGATATTAAGGAAAATTTCTTTCCTGAGAGGGTTGTCAATCACTGGAACAGTGTCTGGGTCAGTGGTGGAGTCACCATGCATGGAGAAGTTTAAAAGATGTGGAAATGTGGCACTTGGGGATGTGGTTTAGGGGTGGATTTGGCAGTGCTTGGGAATGGTTGGACTCAATTCCAGAGGGTTTTCCAACCTAAATGATTCTGTGACAAAGGTCTAAGGTGGCAACCAAGCTCTACCCTGTGAGAGTAGGACACACTGGTCTTTCCAGTGCTGCACCCCAGTGAGGTGCCATTAGTCCTACAAAAGTAGAATTTTCCAACAAATCCTGTGGGGAATGAATTTGTAGAAAATTTTTAAAGTTCGATAGAAGACTTACGTTGTGTATTTGTATGTAAATTTTGAGATAAGAAATGTTGGTTTAGAAATGTTATGGAAGAGGATAGATATTGTTGAGAGAGAAACGGAATTAGAAATAAGTTTTAAAGGATGGTTTTGTAAATAAGATTAGATGTTTTGGAGAAATAGAATTATGAAAGATGTAGTAGGATTTATGAGGGGCAATTTCAGATGATTGGTTTTAAGGTATTTATAGTATGGTGTGGTAAATGTTGATAAGTTAAGAAATGTTTATAATGTATTGTAATTAGGAATTGATTGTGATGGTTTGAATTATAATATTTGTGTTGTTTTACTTTTTACATGAAACTGAAAATAGAATAAACGTTTTACATGAAACTGAAAATAGAATAAACGTTTTTTAAATGCTTTTTAGTTGTTTTCTCTTTTAGTTGGAAAAGGGTATAATTGATAAATTGGTGTTTTGTGTGAGGAAAAAGGACATAATCTGACAAATCTGAGCAGAATCTGTGTATAAAATGGAAGTTCCTGCTGGAGGCAGTGATCAGCTCCCACTTTCACTTCATCCTCTGGGCCAAATCTACCATCAAGGTGTTTAAACCATCAGATCTCAGGTTTCTCCATGGAAGCTCTACCCAGGCTGAAGATCTGGTCATAAAATGGCTGATTTTAATGTGTTTTATGCTTTAAGTGTTTCCAAACAAAGAGGCAGATGCCACCGTTGGAAGAGTGGCAGGAGCAAACTACAGACCCAACATGGCTTCTGCTTTCTTGTGGAGAAGAACTGAGAGCAAAAACTAGTTTCAATGACAAAGAAAAGGCTGACTAAGAAACTCCACAGCTGCACTTGCCTTGTGGAAGTGACTCACAGGGAAGTTAGCTCATAACTGGATGGATAAAGGAGAGCTCAGTTTGTAATTCTATCATAATTACACCCAGTGAGCTGATTTATCATATCAAATACTAGCCTTAAATGTGAAAGGAATTGGGATTTACACACAATAAATGCTAAATGCATCAGTGAAAGAGTGCTCGGCTTGAAACTACATATTTAAGAGATGAAGATGTGGGTAATGCTGATGATGTTCTGAGTGTGGCCATCAGGTGTAATCTCCGTGTCTGAATGGTCACCCTGCTTACACATCACTCTGCCTGGCATCCTGAACAAATGAGGCTCTGGAGGAAAACCAGACCTTCAGATGAAGGAAATTGCTTGTGTCTGCTGTCATCCCACCTATCACTGAGCAGATCTGGGAAAGGGAGGAACAATCAGGGCAGAATCAGAAAATAAAACCTGTAGGTTTGTTCTGAAGGACACTGCTGACATCACGAGATGAAACATCCAATCTGACTGAGAACTGGAAGTTAAACACCAACTACCTTTACCCCTAATAACTCATGATACTCCACAGACTGCTGCATGCCCCAGTGCTTTTTGTTATCTTGAGCTGAAAAAAAGTAAAGGAAAAGGATTTGGTTTGAGTTGGACTCACCGTGGAGATGAAACAGTGGTTCCCATCCTGCTCAGCATAAAGAACCCCGTCCTTGATGAACACAGATATTGCACGGAGGATGAATGAAACAAAAAGGTTCATGTGGATGAAATTCCGAGTGCAGTGAAGCTTCCTGGAGAGGAAAGAGGAAGGGAGTGGGGGAGAAAAAGAGAAATAAAGAAGAAAATAGTTTTATTTTGTGGAAATGTCACACTGGGCCTGACCACACTTGACCAGAGCACCTTGGTGCTAAGAACAGCAACATCTAAGCCAAGACTGTGTTAGTACAGGTCCTAAACCTGAGAAATAGGAGGATTTGGGTATTTTCTCATAAAAGGATGCAGAGAAGCATAAAATAGACAAGAGAACAAGCCCAACGCAGCTTGTGAAGTTTCATAAACCAGACGCACAGCTTCTCCTGCTGCATTTACCCTCTGCTGAAATGTGACTTCTGGAGCGTGTCCAAGCTGGGGGAGCAACTCAGCTAAAGGATCTTCCCCTTCTTATTCTAACTCTGATGAGATAAAACCTTTAGCTCAGTTTGGGGCAGCTGAGCTCCATCTTCCTTCCTCCAGGGCCTGAGCAGCTCCCTGCTGGTGTCCCCACTCACCTGAAGCGACACAGGATGACCATGGCAGTGGTGAGGGAAACCAGGGAAGTGCTGTATCCCACGGTGTACAGAGCCTTCACTGAGAGATAGTAGTAATCCTTGGGAGGCAAAAACCACAGGGTTAAAGGGTTCATCCACAGCCACACTGCTGCCAATGGGCAGGAGGAACCAGAGGCAGGGTTTGTGTCTTTGCAAAGCCTGGTTTCTCCTCCTTTCCTCTGAGATCTCACTGTGCACCAAGCTCTGCTATATGGCTGGGTCTGCACACCATGAGGTTATTTATTACTGAGATAGCAAAGGCTATCTATATATTTTTTATCAGTATCTGTAAAAAAAAAAAAATCCCCCCCAAAAAACCAGTTGGCTAAGAGATTCTTAATCAGCAGGGGTTAGCCTGCAATTCTAGAAGTTCCAAGCTACATCAACACTAAAAGCTCATCTTCCATAAATATTCAATGTAGGCCCAGGAAGGATTCAGATCTCACTTCTCTCATTTTATACCCGTGTGTTGCAGGAAAGGTAGAAAAATCATAAAAAGAGACTTCATACAATCAGGCCTGCTTTGGCCAGCCTGTCATTTCTTCTACGGCAAGCTGGCACTTTGCAAGTACCCATGTGAAAGCAACCCTGGTGTGAGCAATTTGTTAACAAATAACAACATATTCAACATATTCCTGGGTGAAAAGCAACTGGCACCTGTAGAAACTGTTTTTACACCGTTAGATGGAAAAATGAAAACTATCTCTCACTAACCACTTTTCCTACAGGTACGCACCAGGGGTTTGAGTGACCAATGAATACAGAATAACAACTTGTTACTAACCAATAAGTAATTGGCAAGAAAGCTACTGACCAATTGGAGTCTCACACAAGGTCTGTAAAACTGGATAAAAAGGAGTTATGTGAATAAAGGCCTTTTTCCTCCATGAAGAAAATGGAGTCTGTGTGATTTATTCCCATAGCCATGTACATCTGATTGTTTGTTCTAATCACTATCAAATCAGAACATGACCAGAGGCTGGACAGAGAGCAGTCTGCTGTTTCCCCCCTCCCCCTTCATTTGTTTTTAACTATGAGATTAATTCCCACCTGATTATCAGATTCTGTTTCATTCTCATCGAAGCCGCAGGCATCGTAGTAATGAGGGAAAGGTTCAGACCAGCCATCTTCAGTGCAATTCCTGCTGATGTCCCCTGTGCCAATGGCAGGTGGGAATGTCACATCCGAAGAAAAAACCCCAGGACACCCCTTCCCTCCCCTTGATGCAAAGAAAACCCCACAGTTCTACTGGAAGCTCTGTTTATCTGCCTATCCATAGATTTAATTCTGGAAATTTAATGATGTCTTTAAATGATCCAGTTCTACAACAGGCACCTACGGATGGCTATTATTACAGTTGGTCACCAGAGAGCAAAAGTATTTAATCAGTACATTCAGTGTCTCCAGGCCACCAAAAATCTCATTCTCAAGTAGGTTCCTAAATCAGGGGTCAGCTAAATGTTCATTTCTTTCAAAAAGGCATCTGGTGACTCCAGCTTTGATGAAGATATCTTCACTCCACATGGCCAAAGGGGAAGTCCAGTGATTAAAAACAGGCCTTTTGTGCTATTTTTAATGGTTTATATCTGAGGCACATGCATGGGACTGGTGATAAACACCAGACTAACATGATTCTTTTGGTCCAGGTGCTGGAAGCCAGTCAGGATGCTGTGGGATATCTCAGATAATCATGGGTTATATATCCATGGAGAGGCAGCTGGATTGCTCTCACATCCCCCTCGTTTATCTCCAAGCCCCGGCTCTGATCTGAGTGACTTTGTGGGAAGGGTCTGCAGAAAACAAAGGATCATGGACTGGGAATCTCTTCTCCATCCCCTGTGGCAATGTGCTCTTCTCCATCTCCAGATACCAGGGTGGCCTCAGGTGGTGAAGTCAGAGCTTCTCACTTTCCTCTGTCTATTAATTATTCTAATCCTGGTTTATAACCTTATTTTTAAAGAAATATTGTCTTAAATACCATGATTTTTTGGCTAATCTCTTATCAGAAGCAGCTCCTAAATTGTTTCACTGATAAACTTAGGCTTTAAAACCGTACTGGGAATGAAGAGTTGGGGGCAGAAGAGGAAGAATCTCCTGACACTCTCATTTACCTGCAAAGCTGCCTGAGGTAGGACAGCCCCTGTGGGGCTCTTTTGAAGCACCATTATTCCCAAAGCTCAATGGCTTTCCTAAAAATTTGGGATGGGCTGCTGCTGCATTTCTTCCTCTCCAGCACAAAGGAACAGCCTCAATTTATCAAATTATCCCATTTCTGGAGTTTCAGTTGCACCTTGACCAAAACTGATGGAAATTTCCAAGTTTGAGTTTGCTCTTTGCTATTAAAGTTGTGCTGCTTTGCATTCTTAGGGCAGGTTAGTCTCTCATAACCTCTTTTCTAACCTTATTTAAGAGAATCTGTTTGCCATCCATGCAGCAGAATATATCTCTTTAATCACAGCATTTGTTTAAGAACATTGCATTAGTTGGCAAATTTTGTTAAATTACTCTTGCACATTCATCCCTAGTTTTCTATGGAAAAAAAAAGCACTGAATCATGGTGCTGACTTCCTTTAACACTATTTAGTAATTACTGTTAAGCAGGTGGATATAATTTATAGCAGCACACTTCTTAGATTGCAAGGCTTCATAGAGGAGGAATAGATTTTCATAATACTGCTAAAAGTAACTGAGCAGAAAATATGTCACAGCAATTAGAACTGATTAGAAAATAATACCAAAATCGCAGGGAAAAAGAGCTGAGAGCTTCCTTTTTAACAGAGAGATAAATAAAAAGAGAGACAAAAAATTTCCATGGTTCTGTTTCTTACCTAGGAGAGACTGGGCTGTGCTTTCCAGCAGGTCATAATCACCTGGAAAAGTGGAAATTGGCTATGAAATTGTTTTGATTGTGTTTTCTATTAGAGCCCTAACTGGTCTCAGTGGAAAGCAGTGAATGGAGTGCAATTGATTTCTATTTGTTTAGATCAGGCCCAAAGGCAATAAATACTTGGTGATGTCTTCTCAGGCAGTAAACACAGCTTTACTTGAGAGTTTAAATCAAAGCTGAACCTCTAAATTTAGAATAAAAGACTCACACAATAAACAGGGGCAAACTTTATTGGAAAAATAGAGAAGTCAAATATTATTTCTGTAGGAATTTGCATTTATAATCCTCAGGTATTTAAATATGACCAGTTTTCAGATAATTAATGAAAACTTATTTCAATCCATCAATGGCAAAGAGTGGTAATTAATTTATTTTAAAAAAAAGTAGTATAATTTTGTGGCTTTAGGTAAAATCACACTGATTTATAGAGATTTATGAGATTTTTAATTTCACTTTTTGTGCAAGTATTATAGTTAAGTACCAATATATCATTGTCATAATTGTTGACACACAGATAACTTTTTAATAATCTGAAATTAACATGTGCACACCATTTTGGGGAACAGAAGTACTGAGGACATGGGCAGCACAACTGGTTCTTACCTGCATGGGTTTGCCCCAAATTATCCACTTCCCAACCTGCAATTAGAAGAATGAAAATAATTAATTCATAATGATAATAGGTGATAATTTAATTTTGATAAAAGTTTGGCTCCCATAAAAGAGGAGAACTGCAGGTTTAAATCTTTATTTTTTTGTATTAGTCCTCCATATTTATTGAACATTGTTAAATACCTGGTTTCATTAAGTTTCATCAGACTCTAGGAAGAATAAGAAAAATGGATGTAGGAGCTTTTTTTGTGGATTTTTTTAAAAATTATTTTTTAAGGGAATGTTCTGAAGTGAGAAAAACTCACACGTTTCCAAAACACTGTATCTAAACCCATGCTGCTCAGTATCCTAAAACACAGCTATCACAATGGGAAATGATAAAACTTTGAGCTTACATTAGAAATCTCCCTTTGTTCTTAAAAAAAAAAAAAAAAAAAATTGTTGGAATGATGCCCTCCCAATGCCCTGTGCTCAATGTTTAATCCAAATTGGGTTGAAATCAGGTTTTCCTGGATCCTGGGGGTGTTCTGGCTCAGCTGGGGAGGGAGGAGGAGCTGCCTGGAGCCAGGGAGTGGAGCTGCTGCACCGTGCACAGAGGAGCCTCAGGGAGCTGCTGCAAATCACTCTCAAAAAACGTTCCCAGCACTTCACTGACCACTACAGCAGGTGAAATATTCACTTCAGTTTAGTTCTGCATCCTCTGGAGCAGCCACAGGGCTTCAGGTTGTTCCCCTTTTAACCCCAGTGGTCAAATGTTAATTAGGGATTGGAAAAGCCTTCACCAAATTGTATGAGAAGGGTTTTGTTAAAAGTGAAATCCAAACAAAGACTGATTTTGATCCTATGGGGAAGGAGAAAGCATCTAAAGAAATAAAATAATAACAGGAGGCTTTTCAGCATGGCATAAAATGTGGGGGTTTTATTTCATAATTCACACAATAATTTAAAATTCCTTGATTTCTGTGTCTCCTCTGAAGTAAATCTGATGTGCTTTTGTAGCTTTTAAGACAGAAAAAAGAGGGATTAATGTGAAAATGATGGTGAGAGTATTGAAAACTCATATGAAGCATCAGGCAGGCTGTATTGTGACTTTGGGTGGATTATTAAACATCAATCCTACCCATCCAACCCACTGGGGGCTTTGGGGGGTTGATCCTGGAAGCCACAGTGAGAACACCCACAGTCTCCATCCTTCTCTGCCCAGCTCCAGCTGCTGCCAGGATTCCACAGGAAGAATTAAACCTGGATTTTAGGGAAAGGTTCTTGCCCCAGAGGGTGGTGGGGCACTGACGCAGGGACTGGGCACATTCCCAAGGCTGCCAGAGCTCCAGGAGAGATTGGACACCACTCCCAAGGATGCACAGGCTGGGATTTTGTGCAAGGACAGGATGATTTTGTGGGTCCCTTCCAACTCAGGATATTCTGTGACTCTAACTCCTGGGTGTTTGCAGATGTTGGGCAGATCTCTAAATCCTGAGGAGGTGTCTCCAGTGCTCTGAGCAAACATTTTCCTGCAGCCACGGTGGTTCAGCTGCTGCACGGGGCAGAAGTGGCAGATGCTGCAGCAGCACTGAGCCCGTGCTTCACATTCCTGGCAGAATATCAGGGATGGTGTGGTGGGTTCAGTGATGGACAACATTAGAATATTAAATTATAGAATATTCATCTATTCTGCTCTGCAGAATAGTTTGGAGAGACCTTTTTTCCTCCTAAATCCACCAAACCCCAGGTTTATTAGCAGCCGTGTAGCTCAGTTTTAGGAATTTGTTGCTAAAATCAGGATGTGTTGCTAAAATCTGAATTCAGAATACGGTCAGGTTGTGGGAATTTTTATCTGTGGGTGTATCAGAGGGTCAAAGAGCAAACCACCACTTATTTATCACTTCTTTCTTGGTGCTTTTCAGAGCATCTGCCACTCCAACCAGCAGCTCTGATGGAACTTGTCCCCTAAGTGAGGTCGCCTAACTCAGCAGCCTGTGCCTCACACTGACCCAACACAAGCAGGGTAGAAAAAGCTGCAAGAAAAACTCCCCAAAACCTCTTTGACTCATAAAAGCCCAGTTTTAGTTTATTATTTGTAATTTGACCTTAAAACTGTGCAGAATTCTTTCAGGAGAAAGACCAGGCCCGTATTATGTAGATTGATGCCTGATGTTCCTGACATCCTGCTTATTACAGTGATGGCTCAGAGAAACACATTTCTCTTAAATTTAAAGGTTTTGAATGCAGCTGTTCTCCCCCTACAATCTAAAAAGTATGACAAAAAAATTATCATTATTTAATTCTAAATAGAGGTGGCAGTTAGTCTCATTGATATTAAAATAATAAATTTTAGTTAATTTTTAATTTCACGACATCCATAATAACAGTTAAAACACATTAATGCAGTTTTTCTGAAAGGAATAGGCTTGTTATAGAAATATTTTTGTATATATATTGAAATTATTATTACAATTCACTCTGTTTGGACATTATGAAGGGACTCACTTTTCTAACAACTTTAATTTTCTGATTTGTAGGAGCAAACAAGCTTTTTATTAATATATATTTCTATATCTGAGTCCTAACTAATGTGCTGGAGAAAGTTCCAGTACAACATTTGTCTATACAGGCTTTTAGGCTTGATTCATCAACTCAATTTTCACTAATAAGTTAAGATACTGGGAAGTTAATGAGATTTACATTGAACACCATGCCCTGAATTACAACAAAGAGTCAAAGTTCATCCACTGAGTGTTGGGATAAAATGAACATGTATACAATTATATTTGTGGGTGTGTGGATATAATTTTTTGGTATTTCTATGCAATTATTTAAATATATATAAATATACATATGAAATATATATATTTATATTTATATCTTAGTTTATATTTTAATATATAAGTATATATAAAATATGAATGCACAAGGTATATAATACAAAATTATAATATATAAATATATATTATATATTAATTTTTTATATTTATATATTTTATATATATACATATATATATAAATAGATATTTTATATATATTAAAATATATAAATAAAATTATAAAACTATTAAAATATAGATATATACAGATATATTTAGGTATATATAAAAGGACATGAGGGAACATAGAGCCACGACATGCCTTTGAATTCCTGCACACTGCAGCTGCTGCCCTGCCCTCAGACAGTGCAAGTCTCTGCATCCTGCAGCAAAATATGGATATTTATTTGACAGAAATCCATGGCATTGCTGCTGCTTCCTCACATGTCTGAAATGAACTCACATGAGTTCAAATGGATTTGTTTTGAGCACAACATTTAATGTGTTTACAAAGACCTGACCTTGCATCTAAAGGGTTGTAGGGAATCCCAGGCACACCCTCATTTTTCACAATAGTACCTCAAAACATTGTTTTTCTGGGTTATATTTTCACCTCAGTGCCTTCAAGACTCTAGAGTGACCTCGGTAAATTCACTCTGCTGTCAGTGATGGAGTGGGCAGGACTACAGGACCCCTCACTGAGTGGGCTTTCCCACAAACCTTCTTGTTTTCCTACTCTCAGGACACAAGCAATGAGAAATTGGTGTGCTTGACTCCACTGATGAAGAAGAGAAAGCCCATTAACATGATTATACAATGGTCTAATAAAATGCATTGCTCTCTCAGAAATGAAGAATAAATAAAATATGATTTTCATCTGCATTTCCCCTGGAAACACATTCTTCAGAGGTTTAATTCAAGGGTTACATTTACAAGGGACTTTTGAGGAGAGCATGTAGTGACAGAGGGAGGAGGAATGGCTTTAAACTGAAAGTGGGCAGGTTTAGGTTGGGTATTAGGAAGAAATTCTTTACTCAGAGGGTGGGCAGGCCCTGGCACAGGCTGCCCAGAGAAGCTGCAGCTGCCCCTGGATCCCTGGAAGTGTCCAAGGCCAGGTTGGACGGGGCTTGGAGCAGCCTTGGATAGTGGAAGGTGCCCCTGCCCATGGCAGGGGGTGGCACTGGATGAGTTTTAAGATCTTTTCCAACCCAAACCATTCTATAATTCTATTATTCCATGATGACAACATCTTAAATACCACAATTTTATGACTTATTTGAATGACATCTGTGCTTCTCACATGTTGTTAAACCCAAATTATGGAAATATGGACGCGCAGCAGATACTAAACGGTGCCTTAGAACAGCACTTTTTAAATCAATAATTGCTCTTATCAGTCAATAAACTCCTGAGGAAGCTGCTGTTTTGCTCAACTCAGGATGGTTTATCAAGAGTATTGACAGGTTGTGTTATTTGCTGTTTGACTAGACTTAAGTGAGTGTCACTCTTTGGGAAGCAAATCTACAATTAACGCTTTAATTGACATTGTTAATTAGATGTTATTTGTAGAATTGCTCAGAGTTCCTAGAGAAGATCTATCAAAATGCTGAGTTACCAATTCTAAAGACCAAGTAATGAAAATACTCCTCATATCTGTTTTCTGCAGAAAGAGGTAAAAGAGGGAGGAAAAAAAAAATCCAAGGACTTGCCAATGGCTCCCCACAGAGTTGGTGGCAGAGACCCAGACCTTTCCTGCTCTTTTCTTCCACATTTATCAGATTTTCCTCCTTGATTTTAATTTACTGAGACCCAGAACTCATAATTCACCCCTCACAATGCAACAACTGATGAGAAACTCGATGACAGCAGTTGCTCCTGATTTAAAGTGGACAGGGATGGGGAAGCTGAAGCCAAGAACCAGCCCGTGCACGATGAGCCTCAGAGCCTTTTAGATCTCCTCCTTGGTGCCAAATCTGTGCTGGCTGCTCTCCACCAGCCTGGCCTCCTGTGGCTTTGTTTATCTGAACACAACTCGCATTTAACCCTTTTGTTCCAGCGTTTGTCCCTTATTAGTGGCAGGGCAGGAGGGGATGAAAGGCTTCCAAAGCTGTTCAGTCCTGAATTGGCTTGCCCACACTTCTCCCACACTCCTGTTGTTCTCATCTCTGTATTGTGGGTCGGAGGGCTGCTCCACAAAGGTAATTCTCCAAAAGGTTTTGGATTTTGACAGCGTTAAGATCAACGTGCAAAGCCTGCACTGTTTTTACTGCACGTCGTGTCCCTACAGAAAGTGTAGGCACTGGGGCAGGGAGATGCTGTGGAAAACATTCACAACCCCTTGTTATCCTGCTGTCCAGCTATGTGGATAACGAGCTGGCTGGGCAGAAGTTTAATTTCTTCTTTCCTGCTTTGTATAGCACTGATTAGAAGTTTACATTCCATTTCTAAATACGAAATAAACCAGTGAGCTCTCACGCCCAACTTCGTGGCATCCACCATGCTGAGCCTCCTCTCTGCCTTCCCATGGCTGCCTGCTGCTCTCCTGCTCCAGCAATCTGTTCAGCCGGCTGGCAAAGCCACAGTCAGCAGCAGCAGGCTACTTAGCAGCTTTTCTTCACTCTCTGAGCTCCCCACACGGGTTCTGGTTCCATACCCTGCCCGCTGCGTCCCTAGAAGGGGCATCAGCCCTCTGCCAGTCCTGTGCCTACACACACACAACGCCACACACACATTATCCAACCATCCCAGCTCCTTTGTTATGGCTCTATGTGCTTTCCAGAGAAGCTGTGGCTGCCCCTGGATCCCTGGAAGTGTCCAAGGCCAGGCTGGACAGGGCTTGGAGCAACCTGGTGATGCCTCAGGTTTTGGCTTTTGTATTTTTCAGATTCTGTGCTGCTTTAGTGTGTGGGGCTGGGTTCACATCAGGGGATGCTGAGCTCTCTGCACAGAGCAGGGAGACAAAACAATTCCTGCTCCAGCTGGGCACCAAGGACAAATGATCCAAATCTCAGCCCAGGAGCACAAACAGCGTGGGCTGCAGAGAGAAAAACAAGCAGGGTGGGAGTGCCTGGGCTAAAGCTGGAACGGGACAATGAACTGCAAGGTGCAAATGGAGCAGAACTGAGCCAAGGGAGAGACCCCGGGAGCGCTCGTGCATTTTGGGACCATTTGGGTTGATCTTGGGTGCAGCCCTGGCTGGGCTCTTGTGCTGCCCAAGGTGCATCCATGGAGGCCTTGGAATAAATCCCTGCTTTATTCTTTAGCTCTGTCTAATCTCTGTTCTAGGTCAGCCTTCATAAGGCATCACTGGGATAGTGGAAGGTGTCCCTGCCCATGGGTGGGGGTAGGAACTGGATGATCTTTAAGGTCATTTGCAACAGAATCCATTCTGTTATTCCATAATTGATTGATTAATCAAGGGTTAGCTGCTTGGGCTTTACAATTTCATTAGCAGGAACTGTAGGAAGTAGCAGGCAGGCAAGGCCACAGAGTACATGGCCCTACAGGTGCACACACCTTTCCCTGTGTTAAGTGCTTCCCACAACAATTTCCACGGATTTGGGTCCCTCCAGCCTCATGCCCCATAGCCAATACTTTAAACGACAGATTAAAAGTAATTTTTACAAGAGCAGGAGGTGACAGGACATGGGATAATGGCTTCAAACTGACAGAAGGCAGGGTAAATGGGATATTAGGAAGAAATTCTCTCCTGTGAGGGTGGGGAGACCCTGGCACAGGTTTCCAGAGAAGCTGTGGCTGCCCCTGGATCCCTGGAAGTGTCCAAAGCCAAGATGGACAGGGCTTGGAGCAACCAGGACTAGTGGAAGGTGTCCCTGCCCAAGGCAGAGGGTGGAACTAAGAAGACTTTTAAGGTCCCTTCCAACCTAAACCATTCTGGGATTCTATCATTTACTGCAGATCTCCATTTGCCTTGACAAAGGTATTTGTGAACAGAATGCTCACACAGAGACAGTACAAAATGAAGTGATGTTTGTTGTATTTAGAAAACAAGAGAACTGGGGCAGAGGACAATCAAGGGTAAGATTTGGAAGCTTTATTCATATTTGTGTGTTTGACTAAGACCTGGTGCCTAAGGACATCTGAGTAATGAATCCTGTGGGGCAAACTCATCCCATCCAGTTTATCTACCTGGAGATAAATTCACCTGGTTACTAAGTCTCCTCCCATAAGGGGCAGAGAGACTGGAATTTCCAGAGGATGGTTGGGTTTAGATATCTATCCTACCATGAGAGGAAAAAGCTTCAGCAAAGTCTTTGTTACCCAGAGGTTTGTGCAAGACATTGCAGTAAAGACAGGGACAGACTGATACATAAATAATTTCTTCCTATATCCCAGTTTACCTCCAGGGCACAGGGACAAGATCCAGAAAAATCATGGGAGAATTCCAGTGAGGTCCCATATGGAGAAGAGAAAGGCCAGAGCACACAGGGCTGGCTAAGGTGGGACTGATGTGCAGACATGATCAATAACATTTAAGGGAAATCATGGCTTTATTCTTTTCTTCCTCTTTCCTGTTAAAGGATGTGAAACTAGAAGTGGACTGAGGTCACCATAGCAACTAAGCATCATCTAAACGTTATGTGAGTCCTTCCTTTGAGTCCGGCTGTCACAGGAGCATCCATCAGAGTGAAGGATCAATGCAATTACTATTGAAGGGCCTCCTGCTCTGAAGAGGGCAGGGTCATATTTGATAGAAAAACAAAAGTTTTTCAAACAAGAACCGTGAAAAAAATTTGAAACATTGCCCAGAAGAGATTGTCAGTTCTGAAATAACACCTAGAGAAGAAAGCAAATTAAATGCCTTGCTCAAAGGTAAGCACGAATGTGTGCCCACCACACCTAAAATTCTGAAATCACCTCAAATTCTTTTCCCAATAATTTGGTTCAAGAGGAGAAAGATGAACAGAGCAAAGATTATTAGGAAAGGTTGAAGGATCTGCTCATGTTGCCCCTACAGTGATACCTCAATCTATTACCTTTTGCAGTCCAAGTATTCTCCAAACCACTCAGCAGCTCTCAGCATCTTCCACCTTTGCATTCTTCCCAAAGATGCAGGATTATTTTTTTTCCCAAGGCCAAATTAGCTCTCAGATCATTGACAAAGTTCCTGAGCTGTGTTGCAGCTTTCCCCTGACCACTGCAGGATGTCCCCCTGCAGAGGACCAAGGACTTGATCTTCAGCTGAAAAGCTCTTGCTCGTGCTGCACATTTGAGTATCAGAGGCACAGAGCCTCATGTCCCCATAATTTGGTGGGAAAGGCCATAAAATGTTTGTTTGTTTTTTTTTCTGCTAGAAAACATCTGAGAGGCTCAGCTACTTGAATAGAATTGTAGATCCAGTTACTATTCTTTGATGACAGCATTTTCCTCCCGTTTTCTCTGCATTGCAGATGGACTTCATGATGCTGTGACCATGGAGGCTTGATTACAGCTTGTCCTCCTCTCTTTGGAAAAGCTGGAGTAATCTCATGGCTTTACTGCCTGTGCAAAGCCCATGGATGAAAACCAGCAGGAAATGACTTGTTATCAATCAAGAGCCATTATATATTTATGTATTTATTTATTTAAAAAATTTTAATGGTTTATATAAAATGGATACCTTAGCACTGAACTTGATGATGACTGCTATGTAGGATCTTACATAAAATTAAGGATGAAACAAAGGTTTCAGCGTCCTGGCTGCTTCAATAAATAAATAAATATAAATAAGCTCCATTGGCTCATTATTATTCCCATGATGAGAATGCTGGCATGCGTCATACATGTTTTCCAGAGAAAACTTGGTTACAGGGCTTTCCTTCCCTCAGTTTCCAAGCAGGATGTCGGAATACTCATCCAGGCAAAACATCCTTGAAGAGAAATCTGGACCTTTGCATTGATCTTTTGCCTTTTTGACAGGCTAATGCAATTTCCAATTTCCCTCTGCTGCAATGCTGACCTTAATTTCAGCAGTAGCAACAAAACCCTGCATCTTTTACCTCAGTAGAAAATAAGCACACAATCTTCCAGGGATATTTGGGTTTTTAGGAGGCCCCTGATCTTTATCAGTCACGTTTTCTTCCCGTCTAAACAAAAAACTATCAATACATGACCCAAACTAATAGAAACTGTAACTTGCAAATATTTCTAACAGCTTTCACTTTGGGAAGTCAATGACTTTTATTGTATTTTCACCCAGTTTGGGGGTTTTGTACCATTTTCCCATGCCAGCTTTTAAAGGTTTACAAGACTGTCTCCCTGGAAGGGACACAAAATGATTTGGAGATAGAGCATCACTTCCCTTCTCATTAACTCTTCTCTTGTCATCCTATTCTAATTGATTAGGGATAAATCTGAACTCAGGCACAGACTGCTTCCCAAATCCAATTAACCCCGTGTTCATTAATCCCACTGTCCACCCTCAGCATCTCTAGTGCAGCACTTACGAGGCTTGGGGTTCTTACACAATCAATTAATCAATTAATTAGTACAACAAAGTACTTGAGTGTTTCCCAGTGTTTTAAATGGGATCAGTGACAGACTACTTCCAGTTTCTTGGGATAACAGAGCTCATTGCCTGAGCACTGACTGTGTTCAACCAAGAGAAGCAACAAGCCAAAGAGTTTGGTTCTGAAATGTGAGCATAGGATGTAATTCCCTCTTAAACTCTCCAATACATGATTACACTCTTTATTCTACTGGATTTTAATTAGGAACCCTTAATCCTGGTGTCAATATAGGATAGGTTTTATGCCTTTGGTAAAAATTAGAATTTTCTCTGTTGTACATAGTGAACCATGTTTTGTGGTAAATGTAGCAAGGAGCATCCTAAACTGAGCACCAGATAAACTACCTGAATTGCTGGAAGATTCAGTAAGAGCTGCTCATATTTATTACTTGGATTTGTGAATGAAAGTGTTTTCCAAACGTGGAGCATATGGCAATGCTCAGAAGCTGTCAATTATCCTTTGTATTATTTCTTACTGCAAATCAAAGGACTGAAAATATGTTCATTTCTGAGCTGGTTATTGAGTTTCATTTGGGTGTGTTTATACATTCCAGAATATTTCAGCTGTACAGTGCCAAGCAGAAAAAGCCACAGATTTTGCTTCTGTGGACTTCCATTGCCAGGCAGTATCACCTCTGTCTGGAAAAAAAAAAAAAAAAAAAAAAAAAAAAAAAAAAAAAAAAAAAAAAAAAAAAAAAAAGGGGGAAAAAAACCAAAGAAGAGAAAATTCTCCAGCTGGGAGTGCAGATCACTGTGTTAGGGCCATCTCCAGGTCTTGCTGTGTCCTACTGAAAGATAACATCACAGCTTGGCATGGTTTTCTTCTTTTTTACCTCTTCAAACATGCCTTAGAATGCTTTAAATATATCCTGTTGTAGAGTGGCTGTTTCTGGAGCCACTGCTGGGAAGGCACTGGAGAATTGGTAACATACAACAGAGAGGTGATGGAAGTGACAGCTCCTGGTGGAAATAATGTTTGATGGATATCAATCACAGAAATCCATGTGGAAGAGGGAAAACAGTTTTTGGGAACTATCTAGAAGGAAAGGCACTGTAATCCCTAATTTACAAGAAGAGGAAAGACTCAGGAAGTAAAAAGCTTTTATCCATTGGAGGAAAGGAATCTCCAGTGGAGAGATTTTGTGAATGATATTTTTGTTCACAGCCTGCATCTGAAAGGAAGGAAAAATTCTTTCTGATTCTGGAAGATCGGAGAGGTGAAATGAAATTTTAGAAGGCAGGGTTGCCAAGCACAGAGAATTTCACTTTGAACTTTCTGCAGGAAGTTGGCAGCAGCTCAAAAATTACTCTTTGGTTTAATTGCAGTGAAGGTTAAAGCAGAGCAGATTAAAACCAGCAACAGCTGGTATTTTTAGCTAAATACACAGCTATTTTCCCAAAAAGCATCCCTCCAGATGACAGCTTAGTTAGTTAATTTTTCTTTTGTAGTCTCTTTTATTTTTTTCCACATTTTACTCCATTTGGAAATCAGACATCCAAGTAAAGGCAGTCAGATTCCGTTCTGAAATTCCCAAAACAAGCAGTGACTTTGCTCACCTCCAGACAAGCATTGAAAGGGGTCGGAGACAGCATCTTCTACAAGAGCCCAATGATTTCTATTCACTGAACCAGAAATCCATGTGATCACTTCACAAATTCACATCTAAATTTAAATATCCAAAGGCAGGGGAGATATTTCCCACCCACTCTTTAAGATCAGGACACCCCATGATTGCCCTGGGATTATGTTGTGCCTTTAGGTGCTTCAGTGCACAAACTTTTTAAAAGTATCATTTCAAGTTATTGTTGCATTTGTAAAAATTATCTATAACTATATAAAAATGTTGCTGTACTAGGAATGATTTTGCTATTAATAAATATTAGTGTCCATGCCCAGCCTAGCTCCATATTCTGGAAACACAGCAGCAGCCAGAGGACACTATAACAATCCCCAAAATGTGATTATCCATGTCTTAGAAACATTATAGTTCTGTAATAACCCATTATTTAGGGAACCATCATGAAATGTGACTTTTTTCATTAAACCCTCATTGAACAAATGCACTTGGCTAATTAAAATTAGCAGCAAAGCTGATGCTGATTCACCCAGGAGAGGGAATGGGATGTTGATAATTGGGATGTTGATAATTGCACCTTGGGGTCAGCAGTGCAACCCCAGCCACATCTGCTGAGATTTCCAGCTACTCCAGGTTAAATGTTTATTTGTTTATCTAATGAATGATGAATCTTGGGTGTGTTCCTGGTGAACAGATGTTCAAAATCCCCTCAAACCCAGCCCTACATGAGATAACAGCTGTCACTTTTATTGGGGATCCCGTGAGGAGATAAAGAAATGGGACATATGTTTCCACTGGATAGAAAATTCTTCCCTTAGGGTCGTACTGTCACCCTGCCACAGGCCAAATGGGAAGTACAGTGTGTGGGGAGATCTGTAAATCCTGGGAAAATTATTAAAAATATTATTTTAGCCCTTTATTTTAAATAAGTAAAATAAATAGGGCAATAAATAAATAAAAAAAAGCTCATATATATAAAGTTATATTATAAGCTTATATTATATATATAATACAATATTTAAAATATAAATATTATATCATATATCATAATATGATATAAAATATACATAATATATAATACATTATATAACATCTAATATTACATATATTATATATTAATATATTAAGTATACATTATATATAATACATTGTATAATATCTAAAATAATATTTATTTATTTATTTGTTTGCTCATCCAAAGGCTCTATCATTTTTACAGAAGAAATTATATTTTAATGCAAAAAGTTTGTATTATTTTGATTTAAATAATTTATGTAAATAAATAAAATCTTTATTTAAATAATTTTTAAATAGAAGCCATGAATATAATAAAGACAATGAAAAAATCCTGGTTTTATTTAAATAGATAATTTTTTTGTTTAAGTAGGCATAAAATAAATAGAATAAAATCTAATTAAAATAATTTAATATAAATAAATAAATAAAATTCTAGTTAATTTTTTTCTATAAGCAGGTAACTATTTACTTTAACCTGGAACAGGTCAAATTGAGTTAATCTTGTTTCTAAAGTGGGTCATGGGTTAGGTGACATTGGTGATGCCCATCCTTGGACATTGGACATGCTGGAATGGATGTGTTAAAAGTGAGGATTTCAGAATTCCTGGAGCTGTGTATGAAACACTTTCTCCTAAAAATGGTGCTCTGTGTGTGTGGCGATGCAAAAAAACCCCAGATTTTGGACTCAAGGCTGCAAATGAATAATTAATTGGTAAAATAAACTTTGGGAAAAAGGATCCATGGTGATGAACTTGTTCCTCAAAGGACAGCGCTAATTAAGGGATCTGCAGCGGGTGCTGGGAGCAAATGGACCAATCTGTGTTAATTAGCAGCACAGGGACAGAAGGATGTTTATGTCTGTGTTTATGTTTATGTTTAAAAAAATCATCACTCAGAAAAAAATGATGGAACTTCTGCCTCTCTCCAGAAATCTTTAATTCCCCCCTGAACCCCAGCATGGAGCTCCTCACTGCTCATCTCAAGCCAATGTTCTCCTTCAGCACAAGCAGAACCTGCTCTACATTTCAATTATTTCCTAAAATAGATTCCAACTGCGTCCCCCAAGACCCAAACACAGATTTGGGTCCCCAATGAATTCAGTGAGACCCAAGGGCCGAATATTCCCTTTAGCAGCTCAAATTTGTGATATTTTCATGTTGTGTAGTCTGTGAAGGCTTTTTTTTTCACACCTTCCCTCCCACCCCGTGCACACTCACGGATCTACACACAAATACCCTGCTTTTCTGTGATTTATTTATAACTGGAGCCCAGCTGGAGAGGTTTTGATGTCTTAAGATCTAAGTGAGGTTTTACTCTCGTGCTGGCCACGAGGCTTTACCAGGCAGAGGTGAAGAAGAAAGAGAAAATACTTTACCATCTTCAGAGATGATAAATCTGAAGAGTGCAGGACACTTGACAAAGACAATTTCCCCCACACTTGCAGGTTTCCAGCATGTGATATTGTCCCACATTCCTGGGCAACCTGTGGAAGACAAGGAGGGATAAAATATGTTAGTGGTGGAAATCCATCCCTTTCCTCACACTGTTGCTGAGCTTTGTGGTTGGTTCTTCCTTCTATAAATAAAAATATTCCTGTTTAGGATAATAAACAGTGTCAATTTTCCTGGGAATTTTTTTTTTCCATTTATAGGAATAGCATAAAATCCTTAGTGGCATCACACAGTAATGGCCAGACTTTAGTCTCCCAGAAGATGACATTCCTTAGTTCCAATTAAATCACTCCAACATGCCTAAAACAATTTTTTCCTTGAGATGAAACCTGCTGCCATTTAGTTATCCTTCAGAAGTGCTGGGATAATTAAAAAAAAAAAACAACAAAACAAAAACCTTATGGATCATATCTTTGATTGAATTATATGAATTTCTGTTGGCTTTAATCCTTGGGAATGTTTGGGAACTCGCTCAGCTTGGAATTTGTCTGAAAACTGAAAAGCAGTTTCTGCTTCATCCTGCAGCCATTTCTGTGGAATTGTGAGACAAACTCACTCTTCCATCCCACTTATTTTCTTAAAAAAATGTCCTTCCTCACCAAAGAACTGTCCTAACATCATTCATTATTTTTATTGCAGCCTTTGCTCTGGAGAATATAAACTCACAATGTCAAAAGAGGATTTTTTTGACCTCTAATAATTTCTTCCATGAGCTAAAAATAGATTCAGCTCTTTAATAACAGTTCAAAGATGAGGCTTCAGGTAACAGTCTTTGAAGCAAAGGTCTGAGTGGTAAAAAAATCCCAATTTCCTGCTATGTGAATGCAGGAATAGGAGGTGATGTGACAGTGGATGGGAGTTCTCTTCTCTTGGGATATAAGAAAAAATAATTTAAAATTTATTTTAAATACAGTGAAGGAACCCAGCTCCTGCTTCTTTCTGGTCTCTGTGCCAGAGGTGTGAAAAACTGGCTTTCAAGAAGAATAAATCTTCCTGTAATTCTGCAAACACCATCTTACCAGCTTACAAACCTAGAAGGCTTATCTAGTGCACACAAAAACTCAGAGCAATCTCTCAAATTTCCTACTAATACTTTTAAAAAAATAAATACTTAGTGAGTGAATCTCAAATAAAAATCATCTTTTGCCTCAGCAGGAAAAGAAAGAAGAACCAAACCTAAATATTTCCTCTGTTTATTTGCATTTGATGTTGAGATTGAGCAAATAATCCTATCAACTGAAAAAGAGCCTCCAGCTCCATGATTTTCCACGAGGTTTTCTGTCAAAATTCTCTCCCTTTGACTGCGTGCCAAGGGAAATAAAACCTTCAGGAAAAGCAGATAATACTTCCAAGGATTTCTGCCTGGCATAAGTCCAATATAACGAGATGTGGGTGATGAGCTGGTAAAAGCTGTGTGGGCTCCCCCAGCTCTGGTGACTCAGCAGGTCCCCATCAGTGGGGGAGGGATGTTCTCAGCACTGGATTGGGTGTCTTTTTTTTTTCCCGTCAGCTTCAGTGGTAGCAAATCCACTCCTGTTTTGTTGGTTTGGTTTTTTTTTTCCCAGTCCTATGTTTTATTTTTCTCACAAAAATAGAAGGCTGAGAGTACCACGTGTGGTGAGCAGAGAAGCTCTGAGTAAGTTGGTGTTTAAAGAATTAGGTCAGTGTCAAACAACATTGTTGTGATGTTCAACATCATAATAACAAGACCCACCAAAATACAAAATTGTGTCAAAAATCTCATTAAATCATTACAGGTGCTGGAAAAAAAAAAAAGAATCCTTTACATTTGCCTGTCTACCTCTCTTTTCCCACTCCTATCCCAGATTGTTTCCTTTGCCAGATGAGGATCTCATCCCATGAATGCTGTAAGTCACTAGAATATTTTTAAAAGTCTCAAAACCTGGGGTTTGAAAGGTTTGGACTCTCTCAGCACAAGCTGGGGTTGTTGGGGTGTCCTGTGCAGGGCCAGAAGTGGGACTCAATGATCCTTGTGGGTTCCTTCCAGCTCAGGATATTCTGATTTCATGATTTTGTGATACTGTTTATGCACTAAGGATGGCAATCACGACCACATTGAGTGCTGTTAGATTTCATTATCTTTGATAGTTTGTGTCTGGCCATGCGGCAGGAGATGCATTTTCCACGTAAATCTGAGGATTGCAGCAACAGGTTTATAGCTCACTGAAGTGTGGCACTATGTACAAAAGTAAATTATGTGTGAACATCCACATTAATGAGACATTTGCTTACAAGAGATTCTGGAGATAATCAGTGGTTAATAAGATCTTTGGAGAAACACCTGTTGGTCTTGCTTGAGTTAACTGTATTGAATAGGAATAGGAAAAACTTTCTTATTTCTTATTATTATTTCAACAGAGATACCTTCCAATATTATCCAGCAATGGATAATGCAAACCAGAGAAATGCAAGGATATCCTCAGGCTGCAGAATAGGAATATCCAGAGTACAAATATCTCATGGTAGTGTGGATGAGATTCAGTTATAGCAGGTGGCTGATTTTGTGGCAATTGCATGCAGAGATAAACACCAGCCCCATTTAAAAAGAAATTACAAGTTCATTGTGTTAGAAAACACTGATGTGTTGACACTGGGAGAGAGGGAGAGAAGCAGCAAGTCAAGTTATTTACCTTAAAATAGGGGAGAGATGGAGGTTGCAAAGAATTCCCCATCAATAAGAATATTGTCTGATCCTGCTTGGAAAAGTGTACTTGAAACAAATAATTTAAAACAGCAAGGAAAAGGATGACAACCAAAAAATAAATAAAAATTAAATGGAATAACAGGGCAGCGTGCAAAATCTCCTTACATTTGTAAACCATGCTGCAGCCAGGAATTCCTGCTGGGTGAAATCTGCCCACGGAAATCAAAGTGACTTGAGTGTGAAACTGCCCAGCAGGAACTCCTCTGGCACTGACAGGGTCTCCCCACTGCCCAGTGACGTAGGGATGCCAAAGGAGGCTTGGAAAGAGGTGGCTCACACACTTCAATTGAAGCTGGACAAATTTTCCTAGTTTTTAGCATCTTAGGAAATCAGTAATAACAAGGAATAGTTTTAAAGTATAAGATTTCACTTGGGAGGGGATGAAAAAAAAAATTACAGGTAGTGATCCTGAAATTAAAACAATCACAGATTTATAGAGGCATTAAGGTTGGAAAAGCCCTTTCAGAACTTTAAACCAGCACTGCCAAGTCCACCACAAAACCCTGTTCCCAAGTGCCACATTCAAATGTTTTTTGAACACTTTCAGGGATGGTGATTCCACCACTTCCCTGTTCAGCATGTTCCAATGCTTGACCACCTTTCCAGTGAAGAAATTTTCCCCAATATCCAACTTAAACCTCCCCTGGCACGAGCCAAGGCTGTTTCCAGAAAGCAAAAATCCTTTTTTTTTGCAGTCTGCACTGCAACCTGCAGCTGGAATTTGGGGAACACTGTAGGGTTCACCCCAGGCATCAGAAGTGGTGCAGAACTTGCCAGCTGGTCCTGGATAAGGGCTTCTGTCCTTCTCATAGGATGGGCAGAGAAATACTTATTCAGTTATTCCACTTATTCACCCCTCTCCTTTGAGGGATGGGTGATCCTTTGGGATCCCTATCCCATGCTGCTGACTTTTGAGGAAACACAAAATCATGTAACTATAGGTTAAGTCTGGATCACTTGAACTTCAGATGTCTATTTTTTTTTTTCCTTACCCATTTGCACTGCTCAGCAAAGCAAAGTTTCCTCTGTAGCTCAGGGAGAGAGACTTTCCAGACAGGAATAATCCCATTTTAAGGTGGCACTGGTGGGGAATCACCCTGTGAAGTGGGCTTGCATCTTCTCACTGACTGCACTCAGTAGAAGGAGGGTAAGAAGAAGCTTAGCTTAGACAGCTGCTTTTGAAATGTTTTTTTGTTTTTTTTTTTTTTTTTTTGGTTTTTTTTGGGTTTTTTTGGTTTTTTTTTTTAATGTTTCTATTACCTACAGGTGCTGTGTGGTCTTTTGGGGTAGAAATGGACCACCTCTGTTCTCTGGTTAGAGGGATCACCAGTGGCTCCACAATCTCCTTTTAGACACTTCCCGAGGCTGGGAAAAGGAGTCCAGCTGAGGGCTGGGACATGTCCCTGAGGACCATGAACCACAGGCTGCTTTTAAAAGCCCTCATGGTCACTCCCTACATCTCTGCCTCAAACTTGTAGAAGGGGAATAAAATTCATGTTTAGACTGTGAGCTCCCTGTTACTGGATCCACTTTGTACTTTTACTTCAAAAAAGAGTCCTTTCTGCTGAAGCACAATGTTTATGTAAATTTTATATGAATTTCCATGTGAATTTCAGATTGTGGATTTTATATCAATTTCATGCCAAGCCCATGACACCCAAGTTTTGAATTCCACATTGTTGAAGCTGAGGGAGGTGCCTCACACACCTAAGGATGGATCTGACTTGTCAGCCACTGCAAAAAGAGCAGCTCTTTCAGAAAAGGCCACATTAATAACAAGGAAACTACAATTATTTACCATTGCAGAGCATTCTGATGAATTTTTAAAATTCTACCCAGCATTAAAACCATTCTAGTCATCCTGCCTCCACAGAGGTCCTCACAAACCTTGTTCCCATTTTTCATCTCACACTCTCCTTAACCTGCTACTCCTGGCAGCTGAAAGGCTCCCACTTGCCTGAAATTTCTGGACAAGCACCAAGAGGGAGAAAAAAAATTTAAAAATCCCCAAAGCAAGCCATGCTGGCAGGAGAGCAGCTCTTCTGAAATTGCTGATGGTTCTCTTGCCTGGAATAGGAAGAAAAACCCTCAAAACAATATTAGGATTGATAACATCAAGAGCAGTCTTTTAATGAAAGATTTCAGGCGCACAAAATATCCCTATGAGCAGGCACGGCATTGGATTTTCACAATTTTTAGAAGTTTCATTAATTAGGTTATCTAGAAATTACATCCCATAGGATGGGGTTGTCCTGGTAACCCACCCTGCCCCACTGGAGACCCTCCAAGGGGTTCTTAACCCTCAATCTTTTTATGTCTCCCAAGTGCTGGTGCAAAACAGGGCAACTAACTTGTTAGAAATTATATCTTCTTCTAGAAATTCTAAAATTATTTTCTCTAGAAATTCTAAAATTAAGCTTTCTCTCATTCCCTTTTCTACCCAGGGGAAGAAAATGTGCATCTCCAGGTGATAATTTATCTTAGAGCAGGTTGCCCAGAGAAGAAGTGGATGTCCCACCCCTGGAAGAGTCCAAGGCCAGGCTGGATGGGGCTTGGAGCAACCTGGGATAGTGGAAGATGTCTCTGAGACTAAACAGAATTTTAGGAAGGTGATACAATGTGTGAGAAAGGGTAACTACTGTTCTAAAGTGTAAGAAAGCGCTAGAAAATCTACAGCTAGATATTAAAAATCTACAAAGCCACAAATATATGAAAAAGCTAAAAATCTTAAGGCATCCATCCCTTATATTCCATTTCTCCTCTGTCTAGGACTGTCTTGAGAGTCACAGTTTACTAGTGGGTAGATAAAGAAACAGACTTTAGGCAGCGCCATAGGTGAAGTTCACTGAATTGAAGGAATGGACCTTAATTTAAACCTCCTGAGGACAGGGCCTGTTATCTTCCATCACCATGGAGTCACTGTGTCACCAGGACTGTGTAAAAACTCGTTTTGGTGGATTTGTGACCTGTTTTCTTAGGTTCTTTGTAGATTTATGTCCTGTTTTCTTATGGTGCCTATACCTCCATCTCCTATGTACAATATCTATATTAAAATCCTCTTTACATCCTCTTAGCATCCTCCCATGTCCTCATCTTGCCCTAGGGCAAAATACTTCCTCTCATCCCTGACAACTTTTTGGCAAGAGAAGGTGCAAAGCAGAGATGTTTTTTTGGATGGCAAATCCCTGTGGAGTTACTCTCTATTTACTCATTCCTTCCTCTAAATAAAGTGGGTAATTCCTACCTGTCTCCTTCTCTATCAAAATTATTATTTTGACATTTTTCTTATATTCAGCACCCCTTTTTTAAAAATGGGGGACTGAACAAAGGAGTAACACTGCAATGGGCAATGGAATTTATGGATTCATACCTAGACAGGAGGTTAATAGACAAGAATTTGCATAAAATTTGTTCCCTTGGCAAATCAAGAAAAAAATATAATTACATAAATGTTAGACTTCTGTATTTTTCATGTAGGGAAATAAAGGCCTGAGATGAAAATCCACCCTTCTGGCTTACAGCATTCAGTTTGATTTTCAGTTCCTCTCCTCATTTATTGGTTTAAAATATCACCTTCAAGGTCGTACTGCCTTCAGGAGAGTAATATCAAAGGCAAGGTAATGTAACAAACCAGCATATTAAACTGAATTATGTGGTGCACAATAACTTCTAAAGGGCACACTACATATAAAGCCTTTCAGAGAGAGGGGAATATGAGATAGGAGCTCTCTGTTCCTTCATAAATCTGTGTAAATACCAAAATAAATAAGGGCTTGAGCGTGGCCTGGGTATGGGGATATGATTTCCAAAAGTAATTGACATTTCAAAGTGCAGGTGTCTTTGAGGAGTTCCTGTCAATGAAATGTTGTTCCTGGAGGTGTCTGGAGGTGGGCACCAAGCCTGGAACTTTGCCAGACCCAGCACCGGGCACTGCCAGCCCAGAAAGCCAAAAGCAAGGTGGGCAGCAGGACAAGGGAGGGGATTCTGCAGCTCTGCTCTGCTCTGTGAGATCCCATCTCCAGCACAGAAAGATGTGGAGCTGCTGGAATGAACCCAGAGGAAGCCACAGAGATGCCCCAGGGCTGGAGCCCCTCTGCTCTGGAGGCAGGCTGGGAGAGCTGGGAATGTTCACCTGGAGAGGAGAAGGTCTCAGGGAGAGCTCAGAGCCCCTGCCAGGGCCTAAAGGGGTTCCAGGAGAGCTGGAGAGGGACTGGGGACAAGGGGTGGAAGGACAGGACAAAGGGAATGGCTTCCACTGCCAGAGGGCAGGGATAGATAAGGTGTTAGCCATTCTTTACTGTGGGACACTAGAAGAGGTTCCCAGAGCAGCTGTGGCTGCCCCTGGACCCCTGGCAGTGTCCAAGGCCAGGCTGGATGGGGCTTGGAGCACCCTGGGACAGTGGAAGATGTCCCTGCCCACGGTAGGGGGTGGGATGAGATGATCTTTAACGTCACTTCAAACCCAAACCATTCTTGGGTTCTCAGATTCTTTAATTTCGTTTGAAAGTCCAGACCACAATAGAATAGAAATTTAACACCAACTGGAATTTCAAAGTTATAAGAGAGAGAAAGTTTTTGGTTTTTTTTTTCCCCAGTTCTGCTCCTGATAAATTTTGGAATTATGAGAACCAAGTCTGTTTTTTCATCTGGTCATTTGGCCCCGTTGTTACACCAGGAAGTATTTTTTCTATCCAAGTTACGCTGTTGCTGCCCAAGAGGCACCTTGTGCTGTCTACCCTGGTATCCATTCACCTCATCAGCATAAAAGGTACCTCTAAGGGAAGTTCTGCATTTGTTTTACAGTGCACAAAATAAATTTAAAAAAACCAACAAAACCCAAACAATTGTTTTGTCTCCCTGCTCTGTGCAGAGAGCTCAGCATCCCCTGATATGAACCCCGACCCACACACTAAAACAGCACAGAATCTATACAAACAGCACAGAAAATATCAAAGCTAAACCTGAGGCATCACCCCGAGCCCTATCCAACCTGGCCCTGGACACTTCCAGGGATGGGACATCCACCACTTCTCTGGGCAACCTGTTCAAAGACAAATCATCAGCTGGAGACGCTTATTTTCTTTCCCTAATTAGAAAAGGCAATGAGAGAAAGCCTAATTTTAAGTTTAAACCAGCTGGAATCAGAGGAATTCCACAGGTATAGCCCAAGTTTCTCTGCCAGAGTGGTATGTGAAGAACAATACACTGTGATCCAACTCACCAGCACCTGACCTGTCGGAACTCAGAATGTCCCACAGACATTCTCAGACGTTCCAGACCCAGGTCAAAAGCATCTGAGACCCTGGCATGCAGCCAGAAACCCCTGTGGCTTTGAATCTGACCCATGGAACAGTTTACCAACTTTGCAGGAAGAACAAGAAGTCACAAAAGTTTAGATATTGTAGTAGAAGTAGTCACGAAGTAAAGGGTAGGATTTCTGAGTGCTGTACAGGGGGGTTTTAAGCCTTGTACGCAGGGGTCCAAGTTTTGTACATGGGGGTCAGGAGTTCTAAGATGGAGGGACTTGGGTGTGCCCTGTCCTCTTTCTTTCTCCTTCCCAGCCTCCATGTCTTTGGTGATGTTGGCACTCACAGATTGGTTTAGAGTAGAAAGTCACCATTCAATATAGATAGTAGGCATTGGGGAAAAAGTACAAACATGTAACACGTAATGTGTGATATAAAAGATAGCAGCAGCCCCCTGGGAGGGCAGTGTGCCTTTGTCTGAGCTGCTGAACGGGCCACAGCAGTTCAGGGAGAAGAATCTTGTAGATAACCAACAATAAACAACCTTGAGAACTGACAACAGAAGACTACTGAGTCTTTCTTCAAAGGCACGGGTTGGAGGAGGGACTTTTCCATCTTTCAGGGTCATCCCAATCCGGGGGTGAAACCCCACACTGACCCACCTCAATATTTTCCCTCAGCTGTCCTTAGTATAAAGTTACTCAGAACTATATTGTGATTATTTAGATTCCATTATTTATGTAATGAGAGTTATAAACCAGCAAAGCAATTTCTACTGGTGCATTATCAGTAAAGTGACTTGTTTTATGGGATGACATTCTCAGAGATGCAAGCACAGCACTGTTTGCAGGGGATTTTTAAAAATATCACCTTAATTAATAAAAGAGAATATTAGAAAAAATATTTGAGATATTTCACTTCTAATGTACTGTGTTAGTAGTAGATTATATTAAAAATTAAAAGGGAAAGCAGTCAAAACACTGAGGTTTTTGATTGGAATACTGGATTTTATAGCACATTATTTTCACAAAATTAAAATTATACTATTATAAAGTATGTCTTTGTGATAAATTCAACAGATATTTTAATTATAAATGCACATTTATTGTATATTATTATCCTAATTATATTATGTAAATGTTTTATATTATTATTTATCAAATAATTTATATATTATAAATATTATTAAATGTTTTTCCAAAATATATCATACTTGATATATGAAATATGCTGTATTTTATAACTTTGTTATCCTTTGAAGGTTTTATACATGGCAAAGATCAGCTTTTAAATTACAATAGCTGTTATTAACAACCAGAGTAATGTAAATTCTTTTTCTGCTTTTAAAGCTGTTTAGTTCTTTGCAGTCACAGGGTATTTATTTCTAAGGTCACACTTATTGCTCCCCTTGCATTGATACCTGCCAAGAAAACCTCATCCAAGAAAATCTCCAGAATCTTATAAAGTGCTGCCAGCCAACTGGCCTTAGGTGAGCTTTGAAGAGTTTTAAAGAAAAGCTTCAATTTGGCAAAATCTCTGGAACATTTCTTTGTCTAATTAGGCAGCAGAGTAAAAAGCCAATAAGCTTGGAAATCAAGCAGAGTTGGTTTGGGGTTTTTTTGGGGTTTTTTTGTTTTTTTTTTTTAACTGCTTTAAATATAATAAAAAGGATTGGCTGGTCCTCTCTGAGAAAGTTTCCCTCTTTGCTGTTGAGGAGGCAGGGAGACTCTGTAAAATTACAGAAAAAATCAGGAGGTTTTTTTTCTTTTCCCATCACTGCTGGAGGACAGGATGACACTTCCAAGCTGCCAGAAGCCGAGGCAGTGCCAGGCTCAGCAGCTGCACAAAATCCAGCCTTGCTCAGGACATGAGATGTGGGAGACCACGGGGAGCTGCTGGACCACCTGGTCCCCTACTGGTGCTCAGCTTCTTTTCTGCCTCTGTCAAGGTTGGGATTTATTGTATTTGTAAGTGCTAAAAAGATAATAAAGAAAACTCGTGACTCTTTCCAGAGTCCCAACACAGCTTGGCACTGATTGGCCAAAGAGTGAAAACAACTCCCAGCAGAATCCAATGCAACAATCACCTGTGGGTAAACAATCTCCAAACACATTCCACATGAGCACAACACAGGAGAAGCAAATGAGATAAGAATTGTTTTTCTTTTCTCTGAGGCTTCTCAGGTTCCCAGGGAAAAAAATCATTGGCGAAGGGATTTTTTCAAAGAATGTAAATGCCACAGGGAATGAAGGCACTTGAGAAGATATTTCACATTCAGGCTTAGATGTTTATTACTTCTTATATATATTAAAAATCCTGAGTTCACAAATTCACACAGAATTCCCAGAATGGCCAGGTTGGAAGAGACCTTCAAGACCATCGAGCCCAACCCAGCCCCAACAGCTCAACTCAACCCTGGCACCTAGTGCCACATCCAGGCTTTGTTAAACACACCCAGGAATGGTGACTCCAGCACCTCCCCGGGCAGCCATTCCAGAACTTTATCACTCTTTCTGGGAAAAGCTTTTTCCTGATATCCAACCTGTATTTCCCTTGGTGCAGCTTGAGTTCTACAACATTCTACTAAAATGGCTCACTATCTTTCTATACAAGGCCTTTTAAGGCTAAAATATGCAATTAAGAAATGACACCTTAATTATTTTCACTTTTAATCCAATAACGAATCACTCAAAATCCTCAATGTGGACTTTTCTGCCCAATTACACAAACCCATGGAGAAGAAGGTGAAGAAGAAGGAGCAGCCTCCATCCTAGAATCTTCATCTTGCTTCATATACATTATTGTATTCTAAACCCTTAAACTCTGAGTTTCCCACCCTGTGATGTCACACACTTCTATCCAAACTCCACCCCCACAATCCCAGTTCTGTCATTCCATTTTGGAAGCTTCTCCATGGCCTCAGGTCAATGCAGTGTTCTCTTGGGGGTCAGTGCCTGGCAGCACAGACAGTCTGAAATTCTCAGCAGCCAGGGTTCCAACATTCCTCCTCCCTCATTTTTGGGGGCACCACAACATCATCATTCTCCCCCAGCACTGGCACTGACTCACTTCCCTCCCTTATGAGGGGATGGAGACAACATCCTGCACTTTTTCAGCTCAGTCTTTCATTAATTCTCCAGGCTGAGACAGATGGGAAGAGCGAGCTGCTCCATACATCACACTGCCACAAATTTCAGCCCTTACACGGCTGGGCTTAGAGTCATTTCTGGGAAAAGCATCATAAAAAACCCTGTCTGAAGGTTGCAGAGTCAAGGCAGAGTTTGAGGAGATGGGTTAATAACCATTAAAAAGTGTTGCTCTTCCACACAGCCTCATCTTTCCTTGGTCGCATCCTATGGCCACAACCTGGCCATAAAAAAGGATTGACCAAGGACAGCAGGGTGGAGCACTGTCAGTTGTAGCCTGTCTTTGTTTATAGTTTAATTAATATTATCTAAGCATGCAACTGGTTGTGGTGTGGAAGAAGCTGGATAGAAAAAAATATATATCTGTAAAACATTACATTTATTTAATATATTTTTCCCATAAGTATTAATGTGCCTCACAGTGAACCTGGCTTTCAGCTAGGGCTAAAAAGGTAAAAAATCTTCCCAACCTGGAGTGCTGAACAGTCCACTGACAGTTTCGGCACCCTTGGAGTGATATTTGGCCCATTATGAGATTTATGGGCCTGTGAAGAAGGCATCTGGAAAGATCTCTGGGATAAACAGTTGCCATGGAGACAGAGAAAGTAGAAATTTTTTCGGACTGTCTTTTTGGTAATTTGGAGTCTGCATTCCTTTGAAAATGCAGACAGGATTTAATGGCATGGAGGGAGATGAGGAGAAAATTTAACAGCAGGTCTCTTGAGCCTTGAGCCTTTATTATTCACAGTAATAAATTCACGGCTTCAAACCTTTTCTGTCTCAGAAGAAAAGAATGATAACATCTTTCTTTGATTTGTTCATTTCTAACTAATCCCACAACAGCACTGGAGTGGGACTAAAATGGGACACAAACCTTGAACAGTCTCTGAGTATGAGTCTTAAAAATATCCCAACACAAGAACAGAATTTTCAATGGGAATTATTCAGGCAAAGCCTGTGGTTAATAATTGCCCAGTCAATAACAATTGTCAGGAATTTCGACTTGTTTCTAAAAGGATAAACAGACCAAAGAAAACAGGCAAGCAATAAATGACTCACAAGAGCAACTGACCTCAAGTCTATATGACTGACGATTTCAGAAATTAAATTTTGGTATACATATATTAAGATCCCTCAAAAGGAATTTATAAATTATTACTATTTTTTGTTTCAGGGTAGCTCTAGGTGTTAAAAATATTTTCTGTTCTTTATTACAGCTGGAAAACAAAACCAAACAAACCACAACAAATAGTGACACTGAAATCTAAATGGCTCTCCAGAGCCAGAATTGTAAAATCAAGCTGTCCCTTCATATTCTGACTCCTGATCCCCACCTTCTTGCTCTTCTGGTGTTTATAAATAGAATTGTCTCAGTGGAAAATGCAGAAGAAGTGGAAAATGTAGAAGATTTTGGGCCAAATCCACTCCTGATGTCAGCAGAGTGACGCCAGTGGGGACACCCCTGAGAGGCATTTATTCCTTGTTTACTCCTTCAAACCATCAGAGGATGAAAACCAACGGAATTAAAGAACTTATTTTCTTCCAGCGTGCAAATTCCATAATCTGTCCTGGAAATTGTTCTAGTGGTGAGTCAAACAACTCCTTATTAGAGCTCGTGGGATCTCATGGTCTAGTGGAGGAAACAAAGGAAATAAATCCATTATCAACAGCCAGTCCAGTCCAGGTCCTGTTAAGGGGACGTGCACATGCTGAATTTCATGCTCCTGAGCAGGAACACAATTTAACACAGAGTTTAACAAAGCCTCTCTCCTCTTCCATATTGAACTTCTCTGAGTGCCCACAACATATTCAGAGAGTGGAAAAAAATAACAGTGCAAATTCAGTGTGATCCAGCCTCATTGGAAATAGTGTGAACAGCATAGAAGATGTCAGAAGTACTTCTGATTTTTAGGTACAGGCAATACGTTAGGAGAAAATTCCCAGAAATCCACAGGAAGACCCAGCATTAGAGTTGTGTTAATGCAAAATCCTGAATAAACAGAGACATGATTCCTCTTTGCTTGTCTTTGGACCAGAAGGAGTGTGATGGGTCGGGCTTTCTTGGTCTGAAGGCTGGCAGGACACAGGAAGAAATGGGAAGTGGCTGCCAAGAGGACTTGACAATTTATGGTCAATTTACAGGAGCAGTAACACCAAGAACATACAGAGACATGGACCAAATCTTCAAAAGTGCTGGGTTAGTCACTACCTCCATAAAAAGAAGTCACTCTCTCCACTGAAGGAAGAAGTATTTTGGAAAGAATGTGGATTTTAACAATATTTGTGAAAGAAAAAAAAGTCTGCACATCCTCAATTTCGTATGCCTTACTCCTGTAAATAAAGAGTTAATTCCAAAAAATCTAATAAGTTTCTCTAATGTCTAAAGCTGCTATAAGTCAGAGAATGATTGATTTAGAAAATTTAGAGATGGGTTAAAACAGAAATATGAAAATTAGTAAGTGTATTATTATTATTATTCCTTCTCCCCCTCTTCTTATTAGAAAGAGTTAAAGATAAGTAGGAAGGAAATTGTTCTGTAGTCTTTCTCACAAATATGTGTGGGCAGGTAATTACGCTCCCATATGAAGCAATAAATAGCTATGAAAATTTGCATACATCTAATCAATATTTTTTAATTTGAATATGGAGTCATTATAGAAAAATGGAAAATAATCCTAAAGGGACCTGTGGAGTTCACAGAGATCCTTCCTTGCACCCAGGCAAAATAAACCATAACTGAAACACCTAAAAGGAATTTGGGGAGTTCTCATTGCCTGTGACATTTTTATTAGCTGGACAAAACATGAAAAAAAAAAAAAAGTATGAGAGGGCACAATTCTGTGTGCTTGAGTTACAAAGATCCAGAAACTTCTCTATGTTTCAGTCACTTTTCGACTTGCAGGGATGGCAATAACTTCAATGTCATTTATAAAGACAAGAATAAATTTCTTCCTGATATTCTGTGAATGAACAGATGCTGTGTTATCTAGCAGGTTTACAATTAAATCCTGATGTAAACCTCAGTTAGATGTGAGTTTTTATAGCTGTAGGCGTGTATTTATGCAGGTATAGAGTATAGGTTTATATTTATCTTCAGATAGATTACTCTGTCCACAGTCTATTTCTGATACAGGTAGAAGAAAAATTAGGAAGCACACAAAATCCACCCAGTTTATAACCCAAGTGAGAAATCTCATCCATGTGTGCAGGAATGCTCAGCTGCTGTAACCACACCAGTGGAAAATCTCTGTATCGGTTCTCAATCCAGTGGAATAATGGGAAACAAATCAGCAATTCTGGTCTGTCCTGTATGAAGACAATTATGAAATGGTCTTGCTGACTGGGAGCACTCTGCTCAATTCTGTTCAGGATTATTCAGTTGTGACAACTCTGGGTTCTGCTGTGGACAGTTTGCAGGTTAGCAGAGAAGGGGAGGCATTCCATTAGTCATTATTTTTTATGGCCAAAAACCTGGAGCAGACTCAAGCCCTTTCCTGTCTTGGGAATAAGTATGAGGCACCTTCTTAAAATACACCCAACAATCCTGCAGAGCATTTTATTAATTGTTTGTGTTCATTATTTCCATTTGGCTTTGCTCTTGGCATATGGCTTGGGCATACTCATTACACACTCCAATAATTGTTTTTCTCCTCTAAAGCATTTCCTTGTGCATTGACTTCTGTGTCCAGTAATTTTTTCCAGCCAGGTCCTGGCTGGTCACTCAGTGATGGATCCTTCCAGCCTTGCCTTTTGTTTGGGTTGTGATTTGCACTTGTGTTGTTTCATTCTTGCTCCCTTTGATTAGTTTTGCTGCAAAAGGACACAAACCAATCAATTCCAGCAGCTTTGGGAGCAGGAAATGTATGGCTTGATTACCAAAAGTCCAAGCTGCCATGGAAGTCTGAAATGGCTTTTAGGATAATCAGAAAGGCAAGGAAAAGGATCAATAAGAAAAGCATCTGCAGGTGCTTGTCCTCAAGACTCAACTACCTGCTCTTGAAGGGTGAAAATGACCCTGTTTAACCAATGTCTAACTATTTGTGTAAGGTTCTCATTTGGTTTACTAAAAAAACCAAGAAAAGCAACAACAACCACCAACCAACCACACAAACAAAACCACAAACAAACAAAACCACAGAAAATCAAACAAAACCCACCAAACCCCAAAAATACCAAACAACAAGCCCCCCCAAAAAATAACAACAACAACAAAAAAAAACCCAACCAAAAAAACCAAAATCCCCAAAAAACCCCAAACAACCCAACAACCAAAACACCAACCAGAAAAAGAAAATAATGTCTAAGAACACTGAAAACAAGAGGAATTCCAGGACTGGGAAGTGAAATAGGCAGCTCAGCTCTCTGAGATTATGGATACACCTTCAGTGGGACTCAGCTTGCTTATTAAGGCACCTTAATTTAAGTTTTTTAATATGCAAACTGGATGTAAATCTCTGTATCTATCAACTCTACAAGGAGTCTTGGGAGACTTGCCAGCTAATTTAGCCAATAATTTAGATGTCTAGCATCCAGTGATGCAATTTTTTCCCTGGAGGGGCATTTTTTCCCTAAATACAGAGCCCAGCACAGTTCTCTTCACTGAAACACACACCAAAAAAAAAAAAAAATATCTGTTGGATTCAGTGGGAGTTGAGATGAGATTGAGAGCAGGAGAATTCCACCTGTTCTTGGTGATGACAGCAGAACCTTCCCACTGCCAGCTGGGGATTGACTGCTCTCATTTTGGTAAAAAATGAATTTACTTAAGGAATCATCAAAGTTTTAAAGGTGTGACTTGTCAAAAGATCTTTTTAATAAACAAGCTGATCATATCTATAAATATTTTATTATCTGGGAAGTGAGGCTTTTTGGGTATTTCCACATGGCTTGAGGCTCAAAAATATTTAAGTTCAAATTAAAAATGCCTCTAAACTCCATGTTTACAATGTTGTGCAAGAGACAGGTAATTGCTTTGATTCATCTGTAAATAATTTATAAGACATGATACATTCATTGAGCTGTCCAAATCGTGAGCCTTCATGGCATCTGGGAGCAAAATTCACAAAGGAAAAAAAGGAGGAAAGAACATTTATTTAAACAGATCAATCTGAAGTCTTGTTGGCAAGTTTTCTAAATTCTACTCCTTTCCAACTATTTTGCAGGAATAATGGTTGTACTGGGAAGAAAATGGACTCCAGCGTTCAATATTCCTGTTGACACATCAATAGGGTAGAAAGTCTTCTGTCTTATTTCTGAAGTACCTTAAATTAATATGTTTTCTTAAAACAATTTAAAAAAACCAGAGGCTGGTCAAATCAACATTTTTCCTCTTTTTTTTAATTTTTTTTTTTTTTATAGGAGAATCTACGTGTCCACTTTAGACAAATATTCTGCTTTCAGCCAGCTAAAGTGAGGTTAATTTCACCTTTAAACCCAAGAGTGACATTGCTGAAGAATTCCTGCACCACAGAATAATTTGTTCCTCTGGTGGAACTCATATTAGAAAATGAAATCTCAAGCTGGGAAGCAGAACAGCACTGGCCAAGTTAATTTGTTTTCTTGCACAGAATGCAAAATTTCTCCTTTCTGGAAGGAAATATTGCCACATATTAAGATTTATGACCCCCAGAGTTCTTTTTTTCCCTCATTTCTGTTACAAAGCACAGGAAAAATCACATGACAGAGTTTCCCCTTTGTACTTCCCTGTTCTCTCCTTTTCTTGTGAGGAATTTGGAGAAGGAATTGCACACTTTTCATTCCCTGCCTTTTTCCAGGAGCAAATTACCAGGTCCACTCTGAGCCAGCAGCGCTGGATAGCAGCTCATGGGCCAAGCCAAGGATCTCCCTTCCCCACCCTCATCCTCCTTTGCACAGAAACTACAAAAAATACAGTGAAGATTGGACCTGCAGTCCCTCCTCTGCTCTTCCACTGGTGGAAAAGGTCAAGAACTTTGTGGAAAAAATAAAGCTTAATAAGGGCTCAGGGAGTTGATATTTATGGAACAATTTGGATTGGAAAGAACCTTAAAGACCATTTAACTCCAATTCCCCTGCCATGGGCACAGAATGTATGAATGTGACTTTGTGCACCTGCTTTTGAGGGTAAATAGGGCTGAATTATCTCATTTTTGCCATGCTGAGATAAGTATATACAGAGATTTTTCTACCACTTAGCAGACAGAGCAGTTAAAAACTTGTTACAGCACTGTAACTTGCTCGTCCATCTGAAGATGATTTAACTTACTGGGCTTCAGTTTTATTTTGCTGAGGAAAAATCAATATGCAAAGCCTGTCAGGAGTCCAAATTATTACACTTATTCAGCTGCATGTATTATTGAGTAGGCAGTTCCCTGTAATGAAGTTCTTGGCTTAAGTTTGTGAGGTATATTAAGAAGTAGTGGATGTAGCACAGAAGAAGCTGCAACAAGAAATGAAATTGTACGGTTGAGCAGTTTTAAGCACTGGCTACCTCTGTGAGAATATCAGTGTGTGGTGAAATCTCAGAGGAAAAAAACATTTCGTGGTAAGAACAGGCTAAGAAGACTGTCTTGAGTTTTTGGTCTAACAACATTTTATTCACAGCTAGAATTTTCCAAGTACAGGCAAATAAAAAAAAAAAAAAAGTGATTTTAAATGAAATGTCAGAATGTTCCTCCAGAAACACAAGTGCTGGTGAAGAGGTGATTCTTAAGTGGGCACAGAAAAATATTCCAGACAAAGTTATCAAAAGAAAGCCTTGAAATTATCAACAGAATGCCATGGGAATTTCTTCCAACCTATTTTTGTTCCCATCCTTTTTCTGTTCTTCCAGCAGTGGTCTAAGTACAGACAACCATTCCTGTGAACAAAGGAAGCAGCACCTGGCAGATGTGCTCTCCAGAGTGGGATTTAATGGACCATTGCCAACATCTACATTTGAATGGCCCTCAAAGTTTTTGTGGGGATAGATTGATGCCTTAAATTTTAGCTTTCATATTTTTCAGATTCTGTACTGCACTAGTGTGTGACTCTGAACTTCACATAAAGTGCTAGCAAGTTCTCCTCACAGTTCAATCAGACAGAACAATCCTTTTCCAGCCCAGAACCAAGGACACTGTTGCAGCTTCAGGCCCAAAAAAGTACAAACAACAGCAAATTGAGGAGTGCAGACTGGGAGGATGGGACTGCATCACCTGGAGCTGTAATTGGACAATTAATCCCAATATGGAAATGGACCAAAACTTATAAAAGTGTGAAAACTCATGACCTGGAGTCCATCTTGCATCCATCTTGGGTCCATCTTGGGCAGAGCCACAGCCAGGCTCTTGTACTGCCCAAGGTGAACCCTTTGAAAGCTGTTTTAATAAATCCCTACTTTATTCCTTTAACTCTGCCCAGCCTCTGTTCCAGGTCAGCCTCTTTAGGCATCAGATAGGAACAGGCAACTCTGGAGAACATTGTCCTCAATGGAAAGCAGATGTTCAAAATGCATCCCACGAGTCACTCCCCCAAAAAGCAGCTTTTGTCCTTGGACTGGGGAGGCAGCTTTGGGGCAATAGCCAAGCTGCAAACACCTAAGACACAGAAATCTCACGTTCTGTGAGGAAAACTCACAGAATCCCAGAATATCCTGAGGTAGAAGGGATTATGGAGTGCAGCTGCTGGCCCTGCCAGCTGTTGGCAAACCAGGGTCACACACTGAGTCTCTGCTGCAGTGACTCTGCTCCTGGCCAACACAAAGTCAGAGGAACTGGGATCCTGTTTGTCATCACCACCAATAGGGAACATCATTATAAATAGAGAGCCCTTGCAGGGCACAATGGGAATGGGCAGATATTACAGATTTACCCTCACACCAGGGGGATAAACGTGCCCTTAACACAGCCCAGAGTCCTAATTTCTAATTTCAGTCTGTATTGGTAGATCCTGTTATACTCACTGCCCATATTTAATGAATTAATTAGCTGCAGAAGCTCAAAGCTGAAGAATTAAGGAAAGGATCAAAATCTGTATTTTGTCTATATTAATGTGTATATCAGTATTTTTACATCCTTCTAGGCTTTTATAAGCTGAAGCAGGGATCATAAATTTTTGCTGTACAGTCCTTTATTGCCTGCTTATTGTCCTCTCCTTGCCTTTGGGTAATTTGACTAAAACAACCAAATTTCCTGGATGTGCTGTGCAGTAATCCTGTGTTTTCTCTGTTACAAACAACAGGTGCTCAGAATTATTCACTTTAGGAATATATATTTTTCTTTGTGTCTACAATCAGTGCATTTTTTCACAGCCTAGTTTACATCCTCCAGAAATTTAAAAAAAAAAAAAAAAACAACAACAACAAAAAACAAACAAACAAAAACCCCAAAAAACAACCATTTTTTTTAGGATTTTCTTAGAAAACATGACAGCTTGTCAGGAAATGCCTGTCTCTTTGTCTCTTTTTCCCTGAGATTCAGAGGATCATGGATTGGTTTAGGTTGGAAGGGACCTTGAAAGATCATCTAGTCCAAATCTGCTGCAATGACCAGAAACATCTTTAACTACATGTTCAGTGTCTCACCTTCCATTCCAGTCCATGAAGTCAACATATTTACTGAAGCTTTGACAGTAATTCCAGGGATAAAATGAAGATGTCTCTGGGCAATTATCTGCACTTTGAAGTCCTCTATTTTCCATCACTGGTTATTCAGAGAGCCTGGGTGACAGACTTAGACTGGACATGGGGTTTTTAGGAAGCTCTCTCAGGTATTTTGACTCTGAGGATTATTCACATTCTCTGAAAAATCCCTTCGCCCAGGGTTTTTCTCCTGGGAAGCTGAGAAGCCTCAGAGAAAAGGAAAACAAGAATTCTCTGATTTGCTTCTCCTGTGTTTTGCTCATTGGAATGTGTTTGGAGATTGTTTACCCACAGGTGATTGTTTCATTGGATTCTGCTGTGAGTTGTTTTCACTCTTTGGCCAATCAGGGCCAAGCTGTGTCGGGACTCTGGAAAGAATCATGAGTTTTCATTATTATCCTTTTAGCATTCTATAAGTATCTTATCTGAATTCTTTAGTATGGTATAGTTTAGTATTCTTTAATATAATATAGTATCATAAAATAATAAATTAGCCTTCTGAGAACATGGAGTCAGATTCATCATTCCTTCCTGCCACAGGGGCTCCTGAAAATACAATAAGGATTTAATTTCTTTTAACAAAGGTAAGGTTTTACTGCAACCCTAGATTTTTCACTGGACAGAGTTTCTAGTCTGGAGAGACACAAATCTTCTCGAAGTCCCATGTCAGAATGTCTGGATACCCTAAGGAATACAGGGATTCTTGTTTATGTGCACCTGCATCTGGTCCTAAAAATCTCCACAGCAATTCCCTATTTTTCATGCTTCAGGAGCTTATTGGACACTAGAAAGCAATTTACAGGCAAAGTCTAGGGTTCATCCAGGGTTCCTCTGAAATGTAATTGTTGCCAGAGAGGGGAAACCCAAAGTCCATCAGTGCTGTCTGGCTCCATGTCTCATCCCTGGAAATAAAGATCCTAGAAACCAAACTGTGCCATTGCCTCCAGCAAGGATGGAGCTCTCTCTCTCTCTCACTGCTGTGTTTTCCCAGGGACACAAACAGTCTGAAGCAGCAATAAAGCCTGGCTTCATCAGAAAATCCAGCAGCCAGACACAGAACAAACCATGGGAACAGGAGCAAAAGAGATTTTCACTGAATTCCCTTTGAAAAGAAGATCCAGTTGTTTGACACCTGACTCACTCATTTTTACATGTTGCAGTAAGGTAGAAAAATTATCAAAGAAAGGCCTCAAAATCAGGTCTGCTCTGTTAGATCAGTGTCTGGCTTTGTCAATCTAGCACTTTGCAAGTTCCCATGTGAAAACAATCCTGGTGCGAGCAGTTTGTAAATATAACAATCTATTTCTGGGTGAAAAACACCTAAAACCTGCATAGACATTAAATCTACGCCATGAGAATCATTGAAAAAAATAGGTAAACAATTTAAGAATAGAGAGATTTGATGGACAAGAAAAATACCTTTTTACTAACCAACAGAGTAATTGGCAAGAAAGCTACTAGCCAACTGGAGTCTGTAAAACTCAATAAAAAAGGAGAACATGCAGCAATAAAAAAGCCCTTGATACATTGCTCAGTGGGCTGTTTCTGATCTCCTCAACAACATTTACAGAAGCACAACACAATTTGCACAATTTGCAGAATCTTTAGGGAAACACAATCTCCATGCAGAGAAACACTTTTTTTTTCCCAGCACTATGGAAGACTGCAGCAGCTGCTGGGATAGAGCAGTGGTTTAAAAGGAATTGACCATCACAGATCACTAATCAATTATCACTCACTTATAATTCACTTATCAATTATCACTCATTTATAATTCAGATGACTCCTTAACAGTTTTGGGGGATTTTTTTAAGTCTTGGTACTACAGACTTTAAAAATTTGATGAGTGTATGTTGTCACAGCTTCCAGCTGCTCATGACTCTACAGATACTAACAGATTAAAGCATCACTCATTAATTGGTAAGTGTTATTGCTGCTCATCATTAATCTTCTAACTGCAGTGGCCTGGTAGAACATGACTGCAATCACATGTGCTGCTCACAATTGCTTAGGACAACGTGAATTAGAAGAGTACCCATGACCCAGAAGTAAAATCAGTTGCAAAAGCATCTAAAATCAAGGAATTATGGAATGATTAGGGTTGGAAGGAACCTTAAAGATCACCTCATTCCACCCCACCATGGGCAGGGACACTTTAGACTAGGCTGCATCTAATATGCTGGGCATTTAAAAATGTTCATTAAAAACCCCAAACCAACCAACCAAGCAAAAATAAGCAAACCCCTACTGAAAGTAAACAATAGATGGGGAAAACCCTCATGCTTTAATAATCTCTGCATAAACTGGAAAGAAACTGCTCCCTTTGCTCTAGATCATTGTGTACACCATGAACTGGATGGTCAGATTGGTCTTCTTGATAATATTTAAGTCTGGACTAAATAAAAGAGAGGATTTAATAAACTGGATGTCACCATAGAAACAAGGAACTCACAGGTGGAACTGTGTAAACAATGCATATTTTATTTTTAAGCACAGCTTGCACAAAAATCCCATTCTGTTCAATTAAATGAGAGTTTTTCCTTCATCTTGTCTGACATGAAAACAAAGAGCCAGACAGGCAGAGATGAAATTTCATTTTTAGCTTTTTATCTTGAATTTTATCATTTCTTTACTTCTTATCCCTAATTCAATTTAAGTACCAATACCTCTGAAACAATGTTCTGTTGAACAGAACAATATGAAATGGCCATATGTTTTCATTTTCCAAATTTGTTAATGGTTGCTATTTTTCAGCCTTAATTATTTTAACATGTAACCTGAACCTGCATTTTTCAATGACTAAACTGCTCGCAGAGAAATACTTTTATTCAATCTGGTTCCCAGAAACTCATCTTATCCGAGTCATTATCTTACCCAGCTGCCTGGACAAATTCTAATTCTCCTTTCATTTTCTTTTAACTCATGTTCCTTGCCTATTACAGTAGGACTTCCTGGCAATTCTGGAGATGACAAAGTAATGGCTTTGAAAGAACCAGGTGGGAATTATCACAATGAATACACTATGGGATGGGAACAGCAGCTCATACACGTGTTTCACAGCTAATGGTGTTTTCAGAGATGTAGGTATTAAATTCCAGTACTTTTCTTTCCTTTTTTTTTTTTGAATGGAAGTCCAGCAAATGCTGAGAAGATGACTAAACTCAGATTTATCAGCAGGGCACGTAAAGGTGGCAGTCCTTGTTTAAACCACCAAAGTGTGTTCCTGCTGCCAGAGGAGGTAATAGAAATTTCTGCCCCATTACAGCAATTTTTGCATCTTTTTCCTCTGAGTCATCTTCCCTGACTATCCCCAGGCTGATGATCACCTGGCCTAAACTTTAACCAGGTTAGAGAATCCATAGGGCTCAACTCATCCTCTTCTTGAATCAGGAGAGAGAGAAAAAGGCCATTGCAGAGAATGATTTATCCCCAAATGTCAGGAACCCAGAGCTGGAAAGGAACAGCTCCAAGGCAGAACCCACATACAGGGTTCAGACTTTGTTCAGGTCAGAGAATTGAGGTGTTATTCACTAAAATCCAGAGAAACAAATTCTGTCCCTGGAGACAAAGTGGTGAAAAAAGAACTTGTAAGGTTTGAGGTTAAGATTCTTATGGCAGAGACTGAAGTCACGACATCGATCCTGTGTGCTGTGGGAAACCCATGGCAGAGACACACCTGTGGCCCTGCCAACTCCACCTCTTTGCCATGGCTTAGCACACAGCTCTGAAGACAAGGGGAAACACTATTTAGGAATTATTTTCTTGAAAATGAAACACACAGGATGAAGGAGTCTTTGCTTCTTTTTTGTCAGGGTCAGGATTAAACTGCAGGAAGGTATTTCATGTGGGGACTCAGATGTTCTACATCACTCTACATCAGGGTTCCACAGCACTTCACTCTAACAAACTAAAAATGGAGCCCCATCTCTCTCTACAAGGTCTTTTAAGGATCAACTGTCCAATTAAGAAATGACACCTCAATTATTTTTACTTTTGACCTAACAACCAATCACCCGTGCCCTGCAATAGGGACTTTTTTATCCAATTACACAAAACCACCCAAACCCATGGAGAAGAAGGTGAAGAAGAAGGACCAGCTACTGCCTTAAAACGTCTATCTTGCTTCACATATATTACTATATTCTAAAACTTTAAGCTCTTAATTTCCCACCCTGTGATATCACACACTTCTGTTCAAACTCCACACCCACAATCCCAGTTCTGTCATTCCATTTTGGAAGCTTCTCCAGGGCCTCAGGTCAATGCAGTGCTCTCTTGGGGGTCAGTGCCTGGCAGCACAGACAGTCTGAAATTCTCAGCAGCCAGGATCCAACAACATGATTCCAACCACACTGTGATCCCTGACTGAGAATGGTCCAGAGATTCCCAGTCTAGTGGCAATCCAGCTGGGCCTGGAAGAAAAAGCTGTAGGATCACACAAACTCTATTTCTCCTCCCAGCACCCTGAGAGTTGCAATGCCAAAGGAATATCCCTGCTCATCTGCCATTAACATTATGTCTAGGGTGCAATGTGGATGGTATTTGAATCTCTCTTTCCAGGAATTCTTCACCAGAAAAATTATTTTTGTACTGTTTGCCTCCCCAGGCAGAGCATCTAGGAAAATACAGCCGGGCTGTGTATTAAAGAGGGATGAGAAAGAAACATTCTGAAGGCTTTTCCAAGAAATCTGGTGGTTCATCCATTTGAGGTTTGTCCTGTCTGCACCCATGTCTAGCAAAAAACCTTTCCTTAAATTATTCCAGGGCAGTTTGACTGTGACACCTTTCTTTCCCCTTGCTAAGGTGATCCTGAACTTTTCCGGTGGCAATGCCCTTCCAGGCTTTCAGCCTCACTGATGTGACTGAATTCACATTATGTCAGCATCAACCATTTTAGCTTCAGCTGCTCCATTTGAGGAAAAGATTCTTTATGGAGCCAGAAGCTTGGTTTATGCCTGGAAAATGAAGATTTTGGTCATTGTAACCAACAGAATTTATTCAATCCAACTTCAGACCTCCACAATGATTGTGTTAATAGGCAAAGCAGAAAAATGGGCATTTATCATACAACCTTCTCAGCAGAAGGTGGATGCAAAAATAGGGCAAGTGTAAGTTCTGTGAGTATTTGTGTCAGGGAGTTCCAAGTTCTGATTTTGACCTCTTGGCTATAAATGCAGTTTCAATATCTAGCACTGAAAAAGATCTTTATAAACCCATTTTGAGGTGACATGAATTCCTCCACTCTATTAGATGAACAAACTTGTAGAATCCTAGAATGGTTTGGGTTGGAAGGGACCCTTAAGTTCCTGCAGTTCCCACCCCCTGTCATGGGGACACCTTCCACTGTCCCAAACTGCTCAAATCCCCATCCAAACTGGCCTTGGACACCTCCAGGGATCCAGGGGCAGCCACAGCTTCTCTGGGCACTCTGTGCCAGGGCCCCAGCACCCTCACAGGGAACAATTTCTTCCCTATATTTAATCTAAATCTCCCCTTTTTCACTTTAAACCATTCCCCTTTTCCCAAAAACATCGAAAAAGTGTGATGAATAAAGTCAGAGAAATTCAGCAAAGAGTTAAAGAATGAATCAATGTTTGGAACACAGAGACAAGTGAAGCACTTTTCCTTGCATTTGCCTGAGAAAAAGCAAAGTTTGATCACAGCTTGGGTCCCAAAGGGTGTACAGGAGACTTGTTCAGACAAAGACTCTACAGAATGGATACCAGAAATAAGCACAGACCCCCTGTCTGTCATCACATGCCCCTGGCTTCTCTCTTGAAATTCTTCCTTGTTCCTACCAGCTCTAATATGAATTTAGTTATGAATTTAAAGACACTTTATGCAGTGTCACATGGATAAATCCACCAGTGCCCAAAAAAAATCATCTTTGACCAAGGAGAGATGTATCCATAGAGATCAAAGCTGTCTAGGTCTGTACTCTACTTTAAATGGAGCCATGGAGAAAACTTCCAGGTGTAGAGACAGTTTCTTATCTATGCCCTTCCAACTCTAGGAATTCATTAGCTTGGATTCAATCCTGGTCCTGTTGTTCTTGGGCACAGCTGCCGCAGCAAGGGAGACACAGTGAAGTAATGTCTTCCCAGTGGTGCCAGGGGAAATAACAGCAGATAATTCAAAGGCTCTGAGAGGGCTGATGAGACACTCAATAAAAAATGTGAAACTGAAAAAAACCTGCTCCATCATCTTCATGGGATGGAAACATAATTCAAAATTTCTCCTTGCATCACCACACTGCATCCTAATTACCATCTCCTACCTCCTGGTGCCCTTACCAGTTTCTTTCCTGTTGATTTATAGGGTAACTTTTAACAAGAATCCAACATGATTCCTTGCAGGAATCATCACATCCCTTCAAATCCTTATTTCCTTTCAATTCTTTGACATGCCTGGGAATGTTGCTTCCTCTCTACATTTTTTCAGAGGAAGGACAGGAGGAGTGGGACTGAAAAACAACAGATAATGGATTTCTGAAGTTAAAGATTGATGTGACAGTGAGTCATGAGCCATGTAATCACCAATAGGGCCTCATCACTTCTTCTATTCAAATTCTTGTGCTGAGTTCACTTTTGGCACACCTTGGCTCATTCCAGGTTGGAGCATTTCAGGCACTTTGAACACTAAATTGTCAACACAAATCTGCAAATCACTCAAGGAACTCTCCCACCATTTGAGAGGGAGCAACACTCGAGGGACAAGTCTGGAATATCTGGTTCCAACAGTGGAAAGCAAGACAGGGAACAGGCTGGGAAATGTATTTCATGCCAATCTATGGTTCTCCATTTCATCACCAGGGTTCTTTCTATCACAAATCAGATTTTTTGGGGGTAATCCAGACCCCCAGCATGATCTAGTCAATATAACAAAGACAGAAGCTAAAGGTCAAATGTACTCACCTAAATGTGATTATTTAGAGCTGACATGGTCACCCTTTATTCCATGTGTCCAGAGAGAAAAAAATTAGACATCATCTAATCTCTGCTGAGGATGAAATAAATTATGTCTCAGGCTCTGCTTGGTAGACATCCAGAGCTACAAACTGAGGAAGGTGACTTGCTCATTGGTAGTGCAGATGCAATTGCAGGTATCAATATCTAATTAGATAAAACTCCTGCTAAATGCACCTAACCCAGGAAACTGCCATTAATATCTGAGCAAATCCTGTGTCAGTCTTTCCTAGCCCCAGGGTTGGGAACAGGTCAGAAGAGTCTGGATGGGAGAAACAGAAATAAAAAAGGATGCATGTGGATCAGCAGTGAGATTTATCAATTCTGATCTGGCAGAAAACACCTGGAGGGATGGTGAGAGCCAGAAGAGGGTCCAGCACAAAGTGGGGCAGCTCCACAGTAGGACAGAGTTGAAAACTCAAACAAAGGAAATTGGAAACAGTGATGTAAGAAATAGCCTGGCACCACTGCCTGGGGAAGTTGAGTATGAAGTAATCAGTGCTCTCCTTCCTCTCTTGTCTGCCTTTGGCTTTCATTACTCCCCTTTATCAGTTTAATTCCTCCTCCAGAGCAAGGGAGTCAGATTCTGGGTCCTGCTGAGATTTCATTTCCTTCAAATTCTCTTTTCCATTCAGGCTGTTAGTGATGACTGAACGGGAATGGACACACAGGGTCAGCACATGCCCCCTGTTTCTTCTCATATAAAGTTTCCTAAAGAATTTAAAGCATTTAAGAGGAAGAATCTATCATAAAACTAATGGAAAAAAAAATTAACCAAACAGAAAATCTCAAGGCAATCATTGCCTCTGAAGCATTAAAGGCATGGCCCAGCAGCAGAAGGAGAGAAAACTGCTGTGAAGAATAAAGAAATAATGAGCAGAACATCTGGGCATGGGAGGTGGAGTGGGAGAGAAAGGAGGAAACATCAGAAACCCCATTTGGTCGATGTTTGTGTTCACTGAACACAGCAAGGGGGTAAAGCAAAGGCAGCCGAGCTGAATTCTTGCAAAATGGAGGAACCAGAAGTTGCTGCTCCTCTCCTGCCCCTCAAGGATGGGGCTTCCCATGCAGAGAGCTACCAACACAGAAAACAAGGTCCCTAAAGAGCAGAGAACCTCCTTTACCATTGGCACATTTTGCACCATGTGGGCACCTTGGAGAAGCACCCTAACATTTTATAATATTGTTCTAGGTACTGTAGAAATACAGAATACAGAGACTGCTCCTGTCCCAGACCCTCTTTGTGTCACCTGCCATAAAAGGTGGATTTTGCTTTTAAGTCCCAGTAACTTGACCGTGTTCACAAGCCCCTACAGACTTCCTAAAAGTTCATGATCCCATTTCAGACCTTGCAGCCCCACTGAGGAGAAATAAATTCTGAAAAATTTTACATATTGAATTTTTCTATGGTAAATTTCATGCAGGAATAGTCAAAGAGGTAATTGTGTGCTTCTCCTCTGAATAAACAGAATTTTATTCACCAGTCAGGAGGGATTTCTTCTTTCAGCTGTTTCTGATAAGCAAGGGAGTTATTCCCTATCTTTCTCTTTCTTTGAAAGAAACAAGCTGATAACATTTCTCCACTGTCATCATTAGTCAGTCTTAGTGCTGAATGTAAAAAAATTACATGGGACAATTTTCATTTTTCCCAAATAAAAATAGTTTGTGTGCAGCAGGAGAAATTCAAGAGGAAATCTACAACCTGCACTTATGACTGCTCAAATTCTGGAGAGTTACTGCATCTCCAGGGAGTGTCGTGGTGAAACATCTCCCACAAATTCAACCAGCAAGGAGGCGATAGAATTTTGTTGATAACCTTTGACTAAGGAGATCAAGCTTTGTTGAGAATGAGAGAGGCAGGATCTGGCTTGAAGTAAGCATCATGAAATAATGAAAGGTGAGTCTCGAGGTCAGGACTTAGAGTGAAATGATGTAGTCCCAGAGGTGAAATGAAATAAATTTAAAACACGTCAACAAAAAACTAAAAAAAAATATTAATATGCAGAGGAAAAGGCCAGCAGGAATGAAAGTGCTTTCAAACAAGAAATACACCAAAATCCTTCATTGGAAGATTCATCTCTTGGAGGGGATATGTTTTTTTTTACTCTAAGCCCCATCAGCTGTGGAAGTCGTTGCCACAGGATGTGGGGAACAACTAAATGATGCTCAATGAGCCTGGGAAAATCTTCCCAGTGATTCAGCCTGCAAATACTGGAGGAGCAGAATAGGGAGCAGCTGGGTTCTGCTCGGAGTGAGAGCCTGAAAGGATCCAGTCCCTTCCTGCCTGAGTGGGTGATACAATTTCATCACATTGAGATGCAAAAGCCTTTCCCAATGGCTCTGGGCTTCCTCCATCTCTGAGCTGTGTCCTTTCCATTTGGAACAGGCAGGAGGAGGAGTTCAGTGTGAATAGTCCCCAGCTGTCAGGGTTATTCTGGATTTGGGTGATAAAGAAATAAAAGCTGGCTGGTGAAATGGTCTCTTCTCACCTGGGGAGTTATATGAACTCCTGAATCCAAACAATAGCCATTGCATAAGGCAGAAGGAATAGGTCTCATGATCAGCTTCTGGCACCATTCTGGGGGTAGGAGGCAAGAAACAGGCTTTTTTCCCCTTTTTCCTTGCTCACGCTACTTCTGGATTAGGGAAAAATTGGGAAGCTCTTCTGTAAAGCACAAAGAGGGTCTCAAAAACACATCCCTGGGGGTGGAATGAACTGCCTGAGGTACACTGAGCTTTCCTCACTTCCACCCAAACCCACAGTTCCTCTGCCCCGAGCTGGGCAGGAGAACAGAAATGAATTTATGCAGGAGATGAATAGCAGGACCCTGATGGAAACCCCCCTCTCAGACGGAAATACTCCCAGCAGCTAAAATGCAGGAATGGGCTGCTTTAGAGGACACTGATAACACAGACACCTACATTCTGACCTCCTGTGCTTCTGAACTAAAACGTGCTGCAAGAAAAAGGGGAGACAAAGCTCCCCTCTTTTATCACACACTGTTGTTTTGATTTTTTTAAGATTTTCTAATCCTTCTGATGTTTACATTCTTGTAACAAACTTTCTCACACACTTTCTGTACATAACCTATTGTTTTGCATTCTTTTATGAAAAAAGAAAAAATTTAATAAACTGTTGGTTTGTCCAGTGTCATTGGAGAGGGGGCACTTTCACACTCCAATCCACTGTCACTTTTAGAGATCTATAAATGTTAAAGTCAAAAAGTAAACTTCCCTTTTTACCTTAAAAACAACAGGGTAATTACATCGTGTTATTTCGTCCCCTGTAATAACAACACACAATGTGTTTTATCAGCTTTTCTCTGCGGTTTTATCAATTCCAGTCACAGCAGAAGCAGTTTGGACAGGACTCAGTAAATGGACCCTGATTTCCAATTAGTTTCTTTGTCATTCTTTGCCCTTCTCTCCTTGGTGCTGGCCACAGGCAGCTCCTGCTGCAGTCAGGAGGAAATAGGACAGGATATTAAACTATAAATTTCTTTGCCTCAGTTTCTTATCTCAGCAAAAGCACGAGTATCCTTCATCAAGATTACAGACACCACAAGGATAATCCCTGCAAAGGGCCTCAGATCATGGGAGAGATACCCAAATTATTGCTGAGATGAGGAAGGAAAACAAGCTGCTGCTCCAGAGCAGCACTTTGTGTCACATCCTGTCCCCAAAGCATCCAACCATGCTTTCTTTTTAATTTAGTCTTTTTTTTTTTTAATTAATATTAGTTTTGCAGACATATTAGAACCTTAAATAAAGAAACAAATTCCTGACCTCTGATAATAACCAGGAGTGGTTCTTATGCACCCCCATCGATTGAATTTCTGTTTTTAATTTCCCCAAGCTCATTCAGCAGCAGTGATGCTCCTCTCACCACGAAGTGTTTGCTTCGGCAGGGCTGAAAACCCTTCCAGGCATCCCAGGAAATGGTGAAAACCACTTAAAATTGTCAGCTCAACGTGCAGGGTGTGAGACTCACCCGGGGAAGAGTCATTGAGAGGGTTCAGGGCCGTCGCCCTCCGGATCTTCTCCAGACAAGTCTCTTGCTCCTTTTTAATGATGCAGTTGGAATGGGTTGCTGCAACCTAAAATATGGGGGGAAATGAGAAAAGAAAAGCAATTACAATAATGAAACAGTTAGTGAGGTGATCAGGAAGTGTCAGTCAGTTTTAAGAACCCATTGCAAGAAAAAATAATAAAAGAAGAAAGAAAAATACAATTTAAAGTTGAGAAAAAATGGTAACAAACTTCATTTTCTTTCCCTTTTTCCTTCTTTACTTTTACTCCTTTTTTTTTTCCTAGCAGTCTAAGGCCTAATTCAGTAATTAAAATTCTCATAAATTATTTGGGGGTTTTATATTGTTCTCCCTGTCAAAATGTGATTTCTAAAGGTTTGTTTTATTTTATTGAATTCCTTCTTCACATAAAGCTGAACAAGGGTGTCTCTAAATGCAAAAATAATTTCAAGAAGATTTAGGAATAAATTTCAGCTTGGTTTTATCTTCCACTAGTTTCTTATAAGTCTTTGCACAATTCACTAAAATCTCTCTGGAATCTAAAACAAATTAAAAGCTGTTTCTCTTATTCTGTCACCCTGTTCATTCCTCAGTGTAACCTTTGTTTATTTCCAGATAATTCAAGGCAAATTCTTTTGCCAAAAATAATACAATATCAAATAAACCAGGCTGACTTAATCAAAATATTTTCTTTCTTTTTTTTCTGTTTTATATCTTTAACTCTCTAGAACAGCCAAATACAAGAAAAAAGTAAAGGGGAAAAAATAGGGAATAAAAAATTAGTTTATGAGAGGAACATTGCAGCCAACTCAATCCAGGCAATCCCAAAGCAGCAACAAAATAAGGATGTGCCCCACTTCTGGAAATCAGTACAGGATTTCATTCCTATAGCAGACAGTGGCCAGGGAATGTCAATTAAAGGAGAATAAAACCTCAGATTTCATGAGATCATTTTATAGGGACAAAGCTGAGGTTCAAATCCCATCCAATGAAAAGCACCATGAAAATCAGTGCCCTGGCTGAAGGTGATTTGTTGGATTAAGCCCTTTTCTGACCCAGAGCTGGGGCAACTGAGAGGTGTTTTAAAAACTTTTATTCTATTCTCTGTCTCATGTGAAGGGTGAGACAATGCAGATGTTAGAATTCACACCATCACAATTAGAATTACAACTTCCAAATTAATATATTTTTTAAAAGACTTTTACCATAAATACGTTCTCACAAGAATTACTAATACTCTACAACAAAAACGAGACTTTCTAATTATAAACAAAGACAGTAATAAAATTCCTAGACTTTCAATTTTTTCAACTGTCATCTCAACAAATTATAATGAAGAGCTGCTAACTTCAGCTTTTACTTGCAATACTTCAATAATAATTCAACCAAAATCAACAATAACTATTACTATTGCATTACCAATAAATATAAATAAACACGTTATATACCAAAAAATACCTTGTAAAAACTTTAACCCAATACCCAATGTCCTTTAGATAAAACCTATCAGCAATGAACAACCAAAGCTAACATATATTCTAACACATCTTAGTGAAACAATTCATATTGCAAGTATACTAAACACAAAAACAAACATCACTGTGATTTCTCAAACAATAAGGATTTAGTAACACACATAAATACTCTCAAAAAAATTTTAAAAAACTACCTTATATTTACAAAATAAATTCATAATTACTGTTAGAAATCCCCCCAAAGACCCCAACAAGCATCCATCCCTTCATAATACAATAACCCATCACAATATTGAAAAAAAAAGTATTATCCCTATAGAAAACAAAAATCAAAGTGAATTTTTAATTAAAAGCTATAATAACTGTGGTTCACTGAAGCACTTCTGTTATTTTATTTCCCATCCCATTTCCTTCACTCTTGACAATGGAAAACCACAGAGGAAGTGGTGTGGGACCTGCTTCCCCTTATCTGCTAAGCAGGGACAAGCAAACAGCGACAGAAACCCCCAAATTTAATCTGCTCTGGGTTCTTTTGGAGCCCCATCTGCACAGTTCAGCTTTCCTTCCCTCACATCCCGGGGAATGGAGTGAACAGGGTGGATCAGGGCTGCACCACCCAACAAAACCCAAGAGCAAATCCCATAGTGAAATCCTTTCAGCAGCTGAAGTAACTTATAAAAAATAGGGAGATAAACTTCTGCACAGGCAGACAGTGACAGTGTGGAAACCCAGGGCACTGGGAATATTTCTCTGTCTGCTCTGGGGTGCCCTGACCCCCAGGGCAGCACTGACTCTGACCCTCATCCATGGAGAAAGTTTCCCAGACTTCAAGATAGACTGGAACCCACTAAAGTGTGAAATAGATTATAGAGAGTAGTGTAGGTGAATCACTGGGTGAGAAATTTAAGTTTTTGGGATTTTTAGTATGTTGTAGATGAAAGCAAGATGGAGGGCACAGGGTGTCCTCCTGGGTTTCTTCTTCATGCTTCTTCTTCCTCCTTCTCCATGGGTTTGGGTGGCATTTTGTAATGGGGCAGAAAAGTCCACATTGCTCTGTGGGATCAGTTCTTGGGTTAAAAGGGAAAAGAATCCAGGTGTCAGTTCTTAATTGGATAGTTTAGTCTGAAAAGGCCTTGGAACAAGAGATTGTTGGGCATTTTGTGCCTTCTAATGAAAAGCTGCCAAACTCACAGTAGTGAGACTGTTTTACTGATAAGAAATAATAAACATGTAAGTCCAAACATGAAACTACCATCTCAAGTGCTTTCAATCCAGACCCAGAGAAACTAACATCTGGAACTACCACATGACAGGAAAAGAGGAATGGTTTTAAAAAAAAAGAGGGAGATTCACATCAACATTTAGGAAAAAATTGTTCCCTGTGATGGTGGGAACCTGGAACAGGTGCCCAGAGAAGCTGTGGCTGCCCCTGGATCCCTGGAAGTGTCCAAGGCCAGGTTGGATGGGGCTTGGAGCAAGCTGGGATAGTGGAAGGTGTCCCTGCCCATGGCAGGGGTGGAATGAGACTTATCTGCAAGGTCCTTTCTAACCCACACCATTCAGTGACTCTGTAATAATCCATTTTGGTGGTGCTTGTGTTGTGCTTTTGTTTGTGTGATGATGCTCTGAACCATCTGCACACTTTTTTTTTTTTTTTTTGGTAAATGTTAAAAGCCACCACTGCTATTTCAAGGACAGAGAGGGTTTCCTGATGAACTCTCCTGGAAAGCTTTCCTCACCATTTGTAGGAACTCATAATGCTGCACAGTTTCATCATCTCCAAGACCCCAGTAATAAATTTCAGCTTTTTTCCCCCCAGGGGACACACCAGCCACAACCATATTAGATTTGTTTGTCTTCAAAACAAACACAGTTCTGTTTTAAGGGCTCCCAAGTGCCTGGAAAAGATAAACTGTCACAGATCTCCAGGATCTCCCAAGAACATAAGGGCTTTTGCTACATCATCCCCTAAGCATCCCCAAAGACAGAGAAAATTGCATTGGCTGACAGTCAAGTTCTTAGAATATATTTTTAAAAAGATAAAAGGGAAATAGCAAGAAAAACAGAGTTCTGCTGTTAGTGCAGGTTCACTCTCCACAGTTGCCCAGGTCGGAGAGGAGTGTCCAGGCCTTGTCTCAACACACAAATGTGTCAGTTTCTATGCAGTTCACCAGGTACAGATTACAAAAACTGTCATTTAGTAATAATATTGTAGTAATAATAATAATAATAATAATAATAATAATAATAATAATAATAATAATGCATTGTCTATGCAAACAAGATGTGACTAAACAAAAGGAAATATTCCTTCACACACTTCCTGTTAACTTGTAGATCTCTTCAGCTTGAAAGTGTGGATGATAAATGTCACACATAGATGCATATATTTATCCAAAGTCCATTAAAGGATGGAGGCTAAAGACACCAGAACAGGTTTTTCCAGGTTATTCCAGGCTGCCCCTGGATCCCTGGAAGTGCCCAAGGCCAGGCTGGACAGGGCTTGGAGCAACCTGGGATGGTGGAAGGCGTCCCTGCCATGAGAGGGGTGGAATTGGATGAGCTTTAAGGTCCCTTCCAACCCAAACCATTCTATGATTCCACTCTAGCATATTAAGAAACCCACCATGCCCCTGTTCTCAGACACATTTGATAAGAAAATTTCATTTCAATCTACAGTGAAAAGACAAAAGAGTGTTATTTATCCTTACTTTCTTTTGGTATCTTCTTTTCTAGAGGTGTATCAAAGCCAGGACATGATTGATTGTAAAGAAAGCCAAAGGTTAAAAGCTCGGACTTTTCTGTTCTCCTTGCAGACTGGCACATCTAGTCAGAGGTCTCTGACTAAAGTGAATGATTAAATTTAGTCAAATGATCAAATTTAATCAACTGTATCCCAATAAGTCTGGCTTAGGAGGCTCAGGTGTGGACAGAGAGAGCACCAGAGCCATGTGCTTCGCCTGTCCCTGCAGCTTTCCTCCAGCTTTCACTGTTGCCACAATATTCTGATGTGACTTCCCATCACCATCTTCATGCCATTTCATAGCACTTCATCAACAGATTAAAAAAAAAAAAAATAAAATTGGGGAATGTGGAAACCGAAACAGAAAGCAAAGAAAAGGAAGAAACATCAACCTCAGTGTCAGAGGAGAGAAGAGCTCCTGTCATCTCTGCTTACAAGCAATACCATATCTGGGAAAATCAAAAGGGCCTGAGTTGTTCATAACAAAAGAACAAAAGGCATGACTATTGCTGCTTTAACTGAAGGGATAGGATCACAAAAAAAAACAATGTATTGCTCAGATGAACATCGGTCTCAGAGGCTGTGAGATTTGAGAGGAGCAAGCAGTGGCCATAGCTCAGAGTAGTCATAATTTCTTTGTTACATGACAATATAGAACTTTCTAACCCAATGGACAGTTGCCACAAAGTTTATTTTGCTTTTCTAACCCATCACCTTTACTTAATTTCAATGCACTACAGATACTTTCATCCAATGGGCTTCTGTCACATTTGTACACATCAGCTTCTATTACAACCTCTAAACTCTCAGCTTACTCCATACAACCACATTACTACATTATAAACCCTTCACCATCTTATCAACACAGTTTTTAACTTACTTAAGTCATATTGTTACTTTCAACTATAGAAACATATGTTTATGATTTGCCTGCTTAATGTCTGTGTACTGTATTTTTACATAAATCCAAGCTTCTCCCAAGGCTGCAAACCAAACCCTCCCGTGTCTGTGGAAGTTTCTGTTTTTCCATTTCCCACAAAAAGGTTTGTCTGTTGAATGCAGAGATGCTTTAATGTTATCACATTTTCCTGAAAGGATCCAGGGGTTTGATGTTCCGCCATTGACCATGGAGTGGCAGAACCATTAATCTGCCAAGTCAGGCTTCGGCAAGTGAAGGAAGAGCCTGATTCCAATGGCAGTGCAAGCCTGAACTCCAGGCCTTGTGATCCCATTTCTTCTGCCTCGAGGACATTTGCAATTTCCTGTGCTCAGCAGAGACAGCCTGGTCTCAGTTTCCCAGAAGAGCTCAGTGATATGTGCAGTTAAAGAGTGTTTTGACACAGACCAGAAAAAATCAAGAATCCAAGTCGATAGTGCATGAAATTCACAGGTCTTTGAAAAATTCATTACTCTCAATGAACTGAAATTTCTGACTCACACCAGTTTAGAGAATGTGTATATTCGTTTAGATACAGAGACAGTAAAAGACAGTCAGTACCTGTTTGGTTCTGAGAGAGCACAAGAAGCTGACAGGACATACAGAGGTACAACAATTTCAGAGCTTTCATTTCCCTTATCTGGTTTTTATTAAGGTGCCCACCACAAATATACTCTGGTATGTGCTTTGTGCAAATTCCAGTACCTAACTCTTTGCTGTTCCCTTGAAATTATGGCAAAATTAAAAACAATCATGTTATATTATAACTTATGTATTTACAATAAATTTTGTAGATATAATTATGTTTTTCATATATATTTATGTAATATAAATTTGGTCTATATAATTTTATATACACACCAACCATGCGGAACAGTCCAGCCAAAAAACCTGAACTGTCTTTGACTACATTCAGTTATTCACAAAACACCATTTTGCTCATTTTGCTTATTTGACCCGACGGCCTCAGGTCAATGCAGTGTTCTCTTGGGGATCAGAGTCTGTCAGCACAGAAAGCCCAAAATCCTCAGCAACCAGGTCTTTGACTACCCTCAGTTATTCACAAACTCCATTTTGCTCATTTTGCTCTCAGTAAAAATATTCATAACTGCCATAAATCTTGATTTCTCTACATGAGTTTACTCAGAAGTGAGATGTCCCCAGCATTCCTGAGAACCTTCAGGACCAGAAAATCTGGTTTGAAATCCTAGTAATGATGTGATGGTGAGATGGGGATTCACTTGGCATTCCTATAAAGACCAGATCAAACATGGCAATTCAGTACCATTGGCTGTTCTTTCCTCTTCTGCATTTTTGTGTTGTCTGTAAAGTCCTGATTTTTTTTTTTTTTTTAAATAAATGGAAACATTTCTACTCCATTCAGGATATGCCATTTCAGGCACTGTGACAATGAGAGGGGTAACAAGAGGACAGATAAGAATCAAAAACAACAACAGCAAATCTTCATTAAATCCTTCATGGCCGTGGTTTTACATCAACACAAAGATGAATTAGAGTGTGATTCAACTTTTGCCTAAGTGTTGTTCCTAAAATAATGCAAGAGAGGAGTTTGATCCACAAGGTAGATGAGATCACTCACTTCAAGCTGAATTACACACATTTTACTAATTCTATAATGACTTCCAGTATTGAAAAGTTAGCTTCAAAAATGATAAATTGTTCTGTGAGTATTGCCAAAAGAGGCTCACTTTGTCATGGAAACAACACCGTTGAGTCCCTGTTCCCACCAAGCAATGATTCAACTGGTCACACCAGGGCCAAGACTTGCAAAAGGCTCTGTTAAAAATAGAGGAGTTTGGGAAGGAGCTCTGACTGCCTGGATTTTTTTTCCAGAACTGGTTTGCATCATTGCTGGCCCCCACAACACTGGCTTGGCAGTCCAACAAGTTGTTGTCCCCAGAAATGTCTGAGTTTTGCCACTTGACTGCATTTTTTGCCTTCCTGTGCAAATGTGGGAATCCATAAAATCAGAGGGTTTGGGGAAAGTGGTAAAAGACAGGCCTCAGAGACAGCAGAACTGTGATTTGAGCTATGTAGTAACTATAAAACTGGTCAGCAGAAAAATTATGTAAGAAGTAGAAAAGTAAGGACATACAGAACAATGGTCTGTGTATTAATGCTTGTCTAGAATAACCCCCTAAGCTGCAGAAAAGTCTATCTAGCAAGATATTAGGAAGTTCTAAGCTTAATAATGAGCTCTGAGCATTGTGTTTGAAGGCTCACAAGCAGGTATTGTATTTGAAATAAGCAAGCACTGCTTTAACCAAAGGTACCTGTGCTTATAGTGGTTGGATGGAACTACCATCAATGTGCTTTTGCTTTGTGTGACTGGTCAAACAACTTTTAAAGTCAGTTACAACATTAAGTTCTTGGTCTGCTGCCTGGGATGTGAGCTGCTGGCATCTTCCCATTGTCATAGCCATGTAATGAGACTGATGCTGGAAAATCAAACAGCTCAAGGCCCGTTCCTCAGCAGTCCCGTCCCGTTGGTGATTTGTACACAGCCCCTGGACAGTGATGTGCAATTAGCATCCAAACTCCTGTGATTTCAGAACACTTCACACTGAGTGAAAGGGTGAAGCCATTGGGAGCTCCTTCAGTCCCAGCCACAAATGTACAATCTGCAGCAGAGCTTGGACACCACGCTTCAAACAGACAGTGCAGGGGAAAGAAAATACCCACCAGCAGAGCATGCTGCCAGGAAAAGGCATCGATCCCTTTCCAAGTGGCTGATGGAAATTTAAGATCTGGGTACCTTCTGACACTCCTGGAGAGATGCACATCCCACTGCAGGTTAGAGAACAGCAGCAGCACAATCAACAGCTCCCTTCTCTCAGTGGATGCCTTCTGAAGTGAATGCTGGACAAAAGAGGTGTTACACAACATGGAGTAGAACTATTTTTGAGTTTGCTTGAACTGGATTTTTGTATATCATAGAATTATGGGATGGCTTGGGTTGGGAGGGACCTTAGAGATATATTCCCGATTTTCCTGTCTTGGGCAGAAACACCTTCCACTGTTCCAGGCTGCACCACCCCCTTCCAACCTGATCTTGGACACTTCCAGGGATCATGGGGCAGCCACAGCTTCTCTGGACACCCTGTGCCAGGGCCTCCCCACCCTCAAAGGGAACAATTCCTTCTGAATATCCAATCTAAACCTGCTCCCTTTCAGTTTGAAGCCATTTCTCTTTGTCCTGTCACCGCATGTTCTTGTAACTAACCTCTCTATATCTTTTTGCAAGCTCCTTTATCTTGGAAATCAGCTGTAAATCCCCTCTTTGAGTATTGTGAAGCATTCCCAGGATAGCTGAGGCCTTCCATGGGAAGTGTCGTCTTGGATTAAACCATTAAACCCTTTCCCCTATCTCTCATAGCAGGTGATGCTTCTCAAAGCCTTGTACTGGCAGGATGAACCACTTGCTGGAAAAGTGATTAAAAATCCTGCTAGACATAATGTGCTTGAGATGAAACTAAGGGTTTAATAGCCCTTCTGATTGCTGATTTTATATTTCATAAAAATGGCTTTCTCCAGCAATTCCTGGGAATTTCTTCTCCAAAGATAAAATTCTCAAGCACAATTCCCAATGGCACAGTTTGGATCTTTCCTTCATTCCTCAGAGGCCAACATCAGCCTGAAAAGCTGATAACCTCCTGCCACCACTACAATTCTGACTTATTTTTCAAATTGTTCAAAAGAAAGGGAATTTAAGTGCTCAAATCAGGGTCTACTCCCTTAGAAAACTTTATGGGAAGATTCTCACTGCTTTGAGAGCTTTTAGCACGGAGCAAGATTGGGTTGCATGGCCTCACTGCAGAATATCAGGGCTGCAGGACTTGCAAATATCACTGACAATCTCTTCCAAGGACATTTTCCAGCTCCTGACACAGGTTGTGACACGGCAGAGCTGTTGGCAAGAGAACAGCCCAGTGTGAATCCAGAGTTTGGCCAAGTCTCTGTCATAGCAAGAGATTTCCTGGATGGGGGTTACAAGCAAGTCATGCATATGTAAATTGCTGGAATTTGTGGTTGACAAAGGAGGAAAAATAATGAGTTGGTTTTTTTTTTCCTCTGTGGTTCTACTACTCCAGCCTCAGGTAACCATTTCAGATTTAGCACAGAAGTTCAGATTAATCAATTAACAAAAATGACTGGAGTGGAAGCTGGAGGGTGGGATCTGTGTTTTTTAACACATTGTGCCCAGCTGAGAAGTGAGGATTTCTATCAGCATAAATCTGGGATGAGATGTTCAGATTCAGCTGAACACCTGAAACGAGGGAGCTGAAATAGAAACACTTTAATTGCTGAGCAATCTGGGACGCACTGTTCATATAATCTGTGGGTCTGGAAGAGTAAACCTGTAGGTGACAAAAATGTTGATTTTTCAGCTCCCAGATTTTCTCTGTTAGATCAATCTGCTGTCTTGGCAAAAATACTGGTTACTCTGAACCCTGAAATTGCCACACAAGCTCTGAATAGGGGGTTCCAGGTGATCCTTAAGAAGGTCCTGGACCATCATTTTTACAGCTGTATTTTCTGTCAGCAACAGCAACAGACTGAGAGGCATCTTGTCTCCTATTTTCTCCAGAGGATTTTCAGGAAAAGGACACCTTTTTCACTCTTTAGGCAGCACTGGCAATACAGGAATGTCCCCTTTTTAAAGCAGGGCCTGTATCAGCTGCCAGAGCAACCCAAGATCAATGGGATATAAAAGATAACCTACAGCTTTACCCTTCTCTTCCTGGTCTACAGATTTTATGTTCAAAGCTTCAGTCTCTCCTATTCTTTGCCTTCACCCAGGCATCCCTGTCTCTGGTGGCTTTCTCTGAATGATGCCAGCTATCACATGTGCCTTCCAGGGAGAACCATGGAAGCACAGGATACTTCAGGTTGGAGGGGACCTCCAGAAGAATCCAGCTCAACCTTCCACTGGAAGCAGGGGCAGCAATGGAAATAGTTAATTCTAATTAACCAATATAGGGTTAATTGGGCTTTTTCCACCTGCATTTTGGAAAACTCTGGAGAATTTTTGAAGACTGCACAACCTTGGAAGAGCTTACTCCAGTGCTCACTTTTTCTCAGAGTAAAAAGGATTTTCTCCAATGCAAGTCTCCCTTGTTTCAGGTTACACCAACATTCTGTTGCTCTCCTGCCACAAATCACGATGAGAACCCTGGCTCTTTCCTCCTGATGCTCTCCTCATAAACACCACAAGGCTGCTACAAGGTTGGCCCCTAATTTTCTCTCCTTCCACTGGGCAAAAAAGCCAAATTTCCTCATCCTCTCCTCACAGGCAATCTCAGTGTCCTTCCTTTGAACTTGCTACAGTTTACTAAGGTGTTTTATGTATTGAGGAGCCTAAAACTGGATATAATATTCCACAAATAGTAGATCTAGATGAGATATTAGAAAGAAATTCTCTCCTGTGAGGGTGGGGAGGCCGTGGCACAGGGTGCCCAGAGAATCTGTGGCTGCCCCTGGAACCCTGGAATTGTCTAAGGTGAGGTTGGACAGGGCTTGGAGCAACCTGGGATAGTGGAAGGTGTTCCTGATCTTCCAGTTCCTCTCCAACCCAAACCATTCTGTGATTCTATGATGTACAAGTGATCCATCAAGTGCTGAGTAGATGGAAATAAACATTTCCTTGTATCTACTGCCTTTGCTCTTAATCCAGCCCAGGACACTGTTGGCCTTCTCTGCTTTCCTCAGGACCCGTGCAAAATGTGCAGACTCAAGGCCCCCAAAAATCCTTGAACCTTTTTTTCACACTGCAAAGAACTCTTGGGGACTTTCACTGAGGGAATCTGTGCTGACATCAGGGCTCTCTCACTGCGGGGATGTTGGGAAACAGAGAAGCTTTCAGGAGCTCTGCAGCTGTCGTGCCGCTGGATGCCGCGTTCATTTGCAAAGCAAGCTCTTGTCATTAATTGTTATTATTTGCCCATTTATACTTCACTGCATTTAAACAAAACCCTGAAGAGAAAAGGTCCCTGGCAGGAAATTTGTTTTGTAGAAGCTCCCAGCAAGTTCAGTGGAGCCCCATCTGAGTCACACTTGGAACAGGGATGCGTCGATGAACAGCTACGGGAGGCTGCAGAAACACTTTCTACACACACATACCCTGCCCAGGGGAGGAAGCTTTAATTAATCTGCTAATTAAATTAAAGCTATTTGCCCTCAGCTAGCACACACGTTCTTCCCTTTCTCTCCTCCATGCAGGCAGCCCAGTGACTGCCTCGTGCAGCAGCTCTTACTCCAATATCCCCAAAGGGGATCCGGGAATGGGGAGACCACTGGAGAAGGAAGGCAAAAAGCTCATTACAGCAGTGGTAATTGGGAGTGCTTGAGTTTATTCTCAACTTCCTTCTTTCCCCTTTCAGTGCTCAGAGAGATTGGGCTGGGTATTGTGCTGAAGTGGAGGATGAAAAACAAATCACTTCACAACTGAAAAAACCCCAAAGGAATCAAATCTTTGTACAAAAGGTTGTGCTTAGAGTTGTGTTCTCAGCCAGCCTTTCTTTCTCCTTCTTGTTTCTGGAAGGTTTCATCACTATTTTGCTGTAAAAACTCAAGGAGGGGATTAAAGTACATTTTTCTGAAGAAAAGAAGGAAGCAGGCTGAGTGGGGTGACAGAGCACCAGCGTGGAGCTCAGCTAAAGTGACCAGAAAGGAAAAGATGGGGCAGCCACAGCTTCTCTGGGCACCCTGTGCCAGGGTCCCACCACCCTCACAGGGAAGAATTTCTTCCTAATATCCCATCTAACCCTGCCCTCTGGCAGTTTGAAGCCATTCCCCCTTGTTCTGTCACTACATGCCCTTGGTCAAAAGTCTCTCTCCAGCCCTCTTAAAGACCCCATGAGGTGGCATTCAAGTAATCCAGTTTAGGGGTAAGGAAAATTTTTACTTTGAGTTTTAAAAGGTGATGCAATCTCCTCCATGGGAAAATAATAAATTTAGGCACACAAACAAAACTGAACCCCCCAAAAAAAAAAAGCCAAACAAGCACACAAACAAAACCCTAAAAGCAAAAAAAAACCCAAAAAACCCCACCAAAAAACAAACAAACAAAAAAACCCCCCAAAAAACCAAGGAAAAACAAAGAGGAAAAAAAAAAGAAAAAATAAGGAAGAAAAAAAAGTTAAGATATATTAACACAGTCCTGCAGGATGACAAAAGATACTAAAACAACTGAATTTTCCACAAAATAAGGAATTCCAAATTCCATCCACCGTGGTCCCTCAGTCTGGGTTTATACAAAAGAAAGTGTAAATAATGCCACTTTTATTAGTTGATCTAGCAAAGCAGAGTTCCTGCTTTTAGGGTTTTCTGCCTATTGATGGGCACCTTATCTCTGTTTTTAGGGCTATCTCAGGGCTGTGCTACTGAGGAGCATCAGGAAACACCTCTCACAGCCACTTAATGCTATGGACACTTGGTTTTGATCAATATTTATGACTTAAGTTATCAGGGTGAAAAAAAAAAAAAAAGGGAGTGGGAGACTTGCAGTGTCAGTGTTTGTCTCCTGCTGGTAACAAAAATGGGATCCCAAGGTGACACGGGTGGCTGCAGATCCAGCACTGGTGGATCCCATCCCCATCCTCATCCTCCTTCTTGGAAACTCTAATTTGTTCCTTATTCTTTCGCCTTCAGCACCCCAGACTGTATAGGCCTGATGCCTCAGGTTGTAGCTTTTATATTTTCAGGTTCTGTGCTGCTTTAGTGTGTGGGTCTGGGTTCACATCAGGGGATGCTGAGCTCTCTGCACAGAGCAGGGAGACAAAACAATTCCTGCTCCAGCTGGGCACCAAGGACAAATGATCCAAAGCTCAGCCCAGGAGCACAAACAGCGTGGGCTGGAGAGAGAAAAACAAGCAGGGTGGGAGTGCCTGGGCTAAAGCTGGAACGGGACAATGAACTGCAAGGTGCAAATGGAGCAGAGCTGAGCCAAGGGAGAGACCCCGGGAGCGCTCGTGCATTTTGGGACCATTTGGGTTGATCTTGGGTGCAGCCCTGGCTGGGCTCTTGTGCTGCCCAAGGTGGATCCATGGAGGCCTTTGAATAAATCCCTGCTTTATTCATTAGCTCTGTCCAGCCTCTGTTCTAGGTCAGCCTGCACAAGGCATCAGGCCTGTGGAAGAAGTGGGCACATGGTTGAGCACCAGCATTTAAATATCTGGAAACAGCCCTTGAACAGAAACATTTCAATGCAATTCTCAGGAAACGAAACCTCTGATGGTGCACAGTGGCTCCCTAACCGTGAATAACCAAGCTGAGGGCAGATAAATCCCTGCCAGAGGAGTGATCAGTTCCACCAACAGAATTCCCCCCACTGATGCAGCAGAAGGGATTTGGTATGTTTATAATTCATTGTTGTTTAACCACACACAGCATTTCTGTCTTGGGCATCTGTAAGCTTAAAAATGACAATTTGATGCCATTTAATGATACTCTGGACACCACTGAGATTAGGAAGACACATTACCTGTTTTATAGTATTTAACTCATTAAATGTTTTAATGTCTCCATTAATGCATATTAACAAATAATGACTTTCAGTGGGAGATTTGGCCTTTGTCTTCAACCCTATAAACTATACTATAGTCATATTATTTATATTTTATATATATTATATTTTCAGAGCCTGAGAACATGCAGCTCTGAATTAGCTGCCTCATGCTGCCTTATGATCTGGATGCAGCACAAATGTGCCCCTCTCAAGGACACACAGTGAACAGGTGATGAAAAATAACTTTGGACCTCAACTCCCCACCCCTGACATTTCAAAGAAACAATAAAACCTTAAAATTCTTTTAGAGATGCCATAAAAGAGATGCCCAGACTCACAGTCAGCAGGGCCATGTCAGGCACAGTCAGCTGTGCATTAGCCACAATAAAACCAAAATAAGCAGTAATTAATTACTGACATTTTCACAGGAGCTTGAGAGACAGGGAAACACAATCACACCCAGCTCCTTTCTTCAATCACAAGAGCTGAACTCCAGAACATCTCAGACAAGGTGTGACAATTAGAGGGCTTTTCTTTTTACACATTAAGTAAAAATTCAGACACATCCACCTCAGTCCCTTTTCTGAGGAGTTGAGAGCAGCAGATACAGAAGGAGAGAAGAGATGGAACGGCAAATGACCAGAAAAAAATCAGATGAAACCTCTGGTCCACATCACAGCCTCGGCAGAATATCCAGAAATGTTTCCTATTAAGAGATGGAGCCTTCCTGGAAAACCTTCCCTGGCTGAAGTCGACCCTGAACACTCCTGATTTATTTTATTTTATTTTTATTTTATTTTATTTTATTTTATTTTATTTTATTTTATTTTATTTTATTTTATTTTATTTTATTTTATTTTATTCACACTGCTACGGGATGAGATCCTCAAAATTTGAGGTTTTGGAAGGATAACCTACTGTGTAAAAAATTCGGACTAGCATGGAACAACATATTTGAGAGCAGTTCTTGCTGCAGGTGCGTTATACATCCAGCTCACTCTTTCTTTCCAAATTTATTCCTATTTTTTCCCCTTTTCCTAACATTTTATGTGTTAATATAATTATTTGCTATTGCTGTATCGAGAATACTCTGCCATTACAAACTGCAACTCAAAGTTCTTATGAACCATGATCTAAAAATGCAACTTATTACTTCATCCTGCAAAAAGTGCATTTCCTATCCTTGTGTGATTCCTTATCTGAATGCTTTATTTCACATGGCATTGGGATAGGAGCATAAAAGCAAAAATGAATTTATCACCCATGCACCCTGCTCATGAGGCCTCCTTAGAAAACCCCACACAACATTTCCTGAGCTGAACCTTTAGGAGGTATCAAAAAGTTCCGAAATGTCAAATATTACAAAATATTACAGAATATTAAAAAATAGCCTTGCAGAATTACTAGAAACCAAACCAAATCAAACCCAGTGTCAGATTGCACACCCACCCTCAAATCCCTGTTTTACTCTTATATCACTGCAGGGTAGGGTTTGATTTAAGGAGGGACAACGAGCAGGGATTGAGATGGTCTGGTGTCACCACCAGATCTCCCCCTTAAAGGGTGACTTCATTCCAAACAAACCAGCAGGGCTTGGCTGCCTTTCAGACCCTGACAGATAAGCCACAGGTCTCGCTGTCAGAGCCTTGTCATGACCCAGATTCTGCTCCAGCATCTTCTGCCTTTTGTGCCACACAGAAATCTCCCCAGAAAAGGGAAAAGTTACTAAATGGCAGGATGGATTTTGTTAACCTGGCAGCACAAGTCCTGTTGTTGTCAACCGTTACAGCAGTTAATCTGCATTTCATAAAAAGAATAATGAAGAGGAAAAGAAAAAAGGATAATAAAAAGTAAAAAGGTATTTTCATCAAAAGTTAATGAAAAGACATTTCTGAAGTGTTGGCAGGTACAGGGGCGTTGTGGATGCAGAGCTGGTGGCACAGGGGCTCTTGCCCAGGGTAGCAGAAGCCTCAGCTGTGCTGTTTGCAGCTGACTGCAATGCACAGCCTTTGAAAATCAGAGCCTTTTGCATATTTAAACAAGAGAGAATTTTTCTGTTTCAAGAAAGGGAAAAAAAAAATAGGGTTTAGAGCCTAAGTATAAATGGCTGCAGCTCTACATGGCAGATAAGAAGTGCTAGCTGATATGCTCAAGCATCTCTTCCTAAATTTAATGTGCTAAATGTGAGAAGTGTCAATAAATTGGCACCCTGGAGAAAAAGGTGAGAGTTCTGCTGGGATTTTTGTTCATGCCATATCAGTGGGGTCCCTGACTGTTGACTAAGAGAGCCCAGTCTTATCTATTTGAGCTTGAAAATGCCAGATCCTACTTCATCTGTGCCATGGAATTACAGAATATCCTCAGTTGGAAGGGACTCACAGGGATCACTGAGTCCAGCTCCTCACCCTGAACAGGACACCCCAAAAATCCCACCAGGTGAGAGAATTGTCCAAAAGTTCCTTGAGCTCTGCTGGGCTTGGTGTCACCACAACTTCCCTGAGAAACCTGTTCCAGTGCCTGACAAACCTCTGGGGGGCAGAAACCTTTCCTGATCTCCAACCCCATCATAACCTCACTGATTCTGGTTCTGGAATCCTCAGCCACCCTTGATTCCCACATCCCTTCACATGTCTCGACCTATTCCCCACCCCAGCAGCACAAGCCAAATTTTGCTTCTTTCCCAGTGGTGGCTGCTGAGAGCCACACAAGAATTGCAACCCAACCTCAGGAAACCTTCCCTGCCTGGCAGGACAGCCCTGAGTTTGTACCTGTGCCTTGTTCTTAGTAAACCAAAACCTTTTGGATTTGAAAAGAAAAGGTTGTTGCTCACTTTCTGCTGGATTTCCCCACATGAATTCCTGCCCAGGACCTAAAGTGCCCAGAATTTCTCAGTTATTGACCTTTAGCAGCTCCAGCTTCACCTCCCTGCTCATATCCAGGTGCTAATTTCGCTTCTGCTGATGAATTTCCAGTTACAGAAAGAAAGCTCAGTTCCACCATGTCCATTAATTTTACTTCCCAGGGAGTTTAGGCACAGGCTGGGAGAGCTGGGAATGTTCACCCGGAGAAGAGAAGGCTCCAAGGAGACCTTTGATCCCTTTCCAGTGCCTAAAGGGGCTCCAGGAGAGCTGGAGAGGGACTGGGGACAAGGGACGGAGGAACACGACAAGGGGGAATGATTTTAAGCTGTCTGAGGGCAGGATTAGATGGGACATGGGGAAGAAATTGTTCCCTGGGAGGGTGGGGAGACCCTGGCACAGGGTGCCCAGAGAAGCTGTGGCTGCCCCTGGATCCCTGGAAGTGTCCAAGGCCAGGCTGGACAGGACTTGGAGCAACCTGGGATAGTGGAAGGTGTCCCTGCCCATGGCAGGGGTGGAATTGGATGCTTTAAGCTCCCTTCCAACCCAAAGCAATCCATAATTCTCTGATTCTGAGATTTTCTGATAATTGTCCATCCTAGAGCCAGATATGTGCAATGGAATAAAGACATGCAGAGCACTTCTCCACTTATTTCTGAATTTCAACATGATAAAAAAAGGAAAAGGAAAAGAAAAAGAAAAAGAGAAAGAAAAAGAAAAAGAAAAAGAAAAAGAAAAAGAAAAAGAAAAAGAAAAAGAAAAAGAAAAAGAAAAAGAAAAAAAAAAGAAAAAGAAAAAGAAAAAGAAAAAGAAAAAGAAAAAGAAAAAGAAAAAGAAAAAGGTTCTGAAGTCCTTGAAATGGTAGTATTAAATTGTTGTAATGTTCTAATTTGTTTAGATTGAAGTTCATAGAAGGAAGAAAGTTTTGTTTTCCAGGAAGAATGACAGGATCAGAAATGGGAGCAGCTCTTTTGGCTGCTCTGATTTCCCTGCTCTCAGAAGAAAACATTAACACATGTAAATACTCTCTGTATAATCCATGATGAAGAGAGAAGCAGAGCAGGGATTCCTCTGCCAGGAGAGCAAATTGCTGTCATACTTCAGCTAAAGAAAGATTTGAAAGCAAAACTGTTGAAACCTCTTTTTATATTGTCCCTCATGGATTATTCTGGGTGATTCCAATGTTAACTCATTTATTTGATCCTCAAGATCGCTGTGTTCAGAATTTCTGCATTACACCTTTGATAACAGATAAATATTTCACATTTTCACACATGGAAAAAAAATCACAAAGCTCTGAATAATACAAACAATGCCCCAAAAGCTGTACTGAGAACAGAATTTTCTCTAGATTAATGTTACTCCTGTCAAACATCCCTGTACACATCTCTGTCAAACTCCCTTTTTTTCTTTCTTGCAGTACACTAAATATGATTGAATTCTTCCCCGCTTTTACCAGCTGTTTTACAATGGCTTCTGCCAGCTTTGCAGTTGGTTGGTGTTTGTTGTTTTTTTTTCCAAATTTTCCCTTTGCAGGCAGCACCTTGCAGAGGGGAGCTGCCCTCAGTACAAGATGATCTGCCCCTAAAATACTGATTTTCATTCCCAAGGCATAATTTTGGATTTTGTTAACAGAGGTGTAGCAAAAAAAACAGGATGCAAAAGGGAAAAGAAGTTTCCTTTCTGTCTTTGAATTCTCTAAATGAAATATCTGCAGGATTCATGTTATAACCACAAGGTGAAAACCAATGGAAAATAAGCTTTATTATTTTTTGTCTCCATCTTCTGCTTTAATTCACAGAAAAAAATCAATTTAATATTAAAATAGAATCAGCAAACAGCTGGATAAATAGAACAAACAAAGTGCTGTGGAGAAGGAAAAAAGTATATCAATGCAAAAGTGAAGCCACACCCAGGGTGTCCCCAAACTGCTCTGCCTTGTGCTATCCATGGACATGGATTTTGGGGGTGAGAATAATTTAGATCCCAGGTCATGTGCAAAGAAATGTGTGTAAAAAGGCAGAAAAAATAGAGATGTGCAATGAAATAATGACCTGAGGTCATCAGATCCAACTGATGACATTTTCAAGGGTTTGAGCTACAAAAGAGATGGAATACACAACCCTACAATCCTTTTTTTTTTCCTTAAATTTCATTTCAGGATACTGAAGATACAAAGCTCAGAATGTCTGAAAGCCAAGAGTCAGAGCTCCTTAGCCCTGGACAAATGGGCCTCACCACCCTAAAAAGGAAAATTTCTTCCTAATATCCCATTTAATCTCCTCTCTTTCAGTTTAAAGACATCAACCCTTGTCCTAAAATGAGCTCCAGTCTGGACATTCTTCTGTCTAACAAGTTGATTGAGTTTTTCGTGAAATTTATCTTTCTGTAAGGAATTAAGAAAAAATCTCTGCCAACACATTCACATGAAACTGTTGGAATTTTTTTTTTTTTCTGAGAATGTGGTTATTCTGTCAAATTCAGTTGAACTAACCCATTCAGGTTTGAAGGGTACATGGGTGACATGGAGGAATAAAAAAAATCAATATATTTCCATATATGTGATCATCTTAATTTGCTCTCCTAAGGGTATTAAAAGCCCATCAGCATCTTTCCACCCATTCCCACTGATGCTGTGCAAAATTCCTGGCACTCCCACAGCTGCAGTTCATTGAGTTTCTTGTGAAATTTATCTTCCTGTAAGGAATTAAGAACAAATCTCTGCCTAAAAACTCACATTAAGCCGTTAGAAAAATATTTTTTTCTGAGAATGTGGCTCTTTTGTCAAATTCAGTTGAACTGACCCACAGCATTCAGATTTGAAGGGTACATGGAGGAATAGAAAAATCAATATATTTCCATATATGTGATCATATTATTTTACTGTTCTTAGGGTATTAAAAGCCCTTCAGCATCTTTATACCCATTCCCACTGATGCTGTACAAAATTTCTAGATCTCCCACAGCTGCAGCTTACTGAATTTCTTGTGAAATTTATCTTTCTGTAAGGAATTAGGAAGAAATCTCTCCCTAAAAACTCACATTAAACCGTTAGAAAAATAATTTTTCTGAGAATCTGGTTCTTCTGTCAAATTCAGTTGAACTGACCCACAGCATTCAGATTTGAAGGGCACATGGAGGAATAGAAAAATCAATATATTTCCATATATGTAATCATATTAGTTTACTGTTCTTTGGGTATTAAAAGCCCTTCAGCATCTTTATACCCATTCCCACTGATGCTGTACAAAATTCCTAGATCTCCCACAGCTGCAGTTTATTGAGTTTCTTGTGAAATTTATCTTTCTGTAAGGAATTAGGAAAAAAAATCTCTGCCTAAAAACTCTCATTAAACCATTAGAAATGTAATTTTTTTCTGAGAATCTGGTTCTTCTGTCAAATTCAGTTGAACCCAGAGCTGCTCTGCAAATGAAAAGTTCCTGGGAATTCCCAGAGTTACAGCCACTTGCGGATGTAAATTCATCATTTCGGGGGGGCAAACCTTTTAAACTGAAAATACACAGTGAGAGTGGACGGTTATTTTAAATGAGATGCAGTTTGTTCACCTGCTGTTTCTGAATGAGTTCACACACAATAAACAACATATGATGGCCAAAAGGTTTAGATCTCACATATTTGTGTAGCTGGAAGAGGTGCTAAAATGGACTTAGATTGAAATTACATGAGAATTTAATTGCTGTTGCAGAGCACATCTGTTATTTCTTTTTTTTTTTTAATAATGGAGAAAATTATCATAACTGGCTAACAGAGACCTAATAACTAAAACCAGCTCAGCCAGAGGGCAGCAGGAAAAAGAACATTTTAATATCTCTGAGGAAGTGAAAACAACTTGCTACCCTGGAGATTTAGCATATCTCTAATCCTACCCAATCTCCATTTTGCATTATCAGTTATCTTGCAAGCCTTTAGCAAACAAGAAAGCATCAAGTAAAGGTCTAAAAAACAATTTCATGCCAAACATCAAAAATGTTCAGATGTGGCTATCAGGGAAGAAAAAAAAACAATTAAAGTTTCTGGACCGCCCCTTCCCAAATGTGCAATTATCAGTGGCTGAAATTGTTGACAGTTTTAGAAGTCTTCAAACCCAAGCAAAGTCTGGATTTAAGCCTAAATAATCCCTCAATAACACATTTTGGTCACAGATTCTGAGCTGCAGAGACTGTGGGGCAAAATTATTTAGAAAGAGGACACAGCAGATAAAGTGCTTTCTTCTGTCCAAAACTCTTAGAGAATTAATATTCTCTTACAGAAATTTGCATTCCAAAAGGAGCCCACAAAGCAAGAAAAAAACACTGCAGAAATTGTTGTTGGGAAGGGTAGGAACAGTAAAATCCTTTATCACTCTGAAATCCTCCAGAGAAATCCAGATCTAGAGGGGGCTGGAGCAGTGAGGTCAGGCACTGAACATGTACAAAGGTTGGGAAACCATCAAACCCCCCAGCACAAATTAAATCTGCCTCAAAGATGTTCCTTGAGACTATTTTCCCTCAACATGTTGATTGGGTTTACAGTCTAAACCATACTGATAGCCAAAACAAACAAACAAACCCAAAAAAACCCAAAACAAAAAACCCCACAAAAAACCTACAAAAACATTCAAAACCCTCAAACAAACAAACAAAAAACCCCCCAAAAAAACCCCAAAACAAAAACCACAAGCAACTGGCATTTGTTCCTTTTTCAAAGAGCTGAGGAGTGTGAAAAAGTGTTCATTTCTATATTGCTTCTTGTTTGAAGAAAATAAGTATTTAGAAATCATAAATGTAAAAAAAGGGGGGAAAATGGTTCAAATTGAGATTGGATTCTTTGAACACTACTGGAAGTAATAACCCTGTGAAAGTACTACAGAATATTTTTTAAATGTTGTTCTGTGGGGAAAATATTTTTTCTGTTTTGTTTAAAATAGATCTGCTTTATGTCTGGGGTGTTTTTATGATGATTCTGAAGTATTTAATGGATGCATTTAGTATTTTTTTTTATTCCAGACACAAAGATCCATTGGCATCTGCCCTCACTCATACAAGAACATACATTTAATATTGAATTTTAAAAATGTCTTCCAGGAACCAAGAGTAGTAAACAGCATTTGTGATAACCTTACAAACCTCCCTACCGAGATGAGTCACAAGATACTAAAAATTCACGACAATCAGCTGGGCAAGGGTGAGTTACTGTCATCTATTCTTGATGCACATAACATTTATTATACATGCCCAATAAAAATGAGATTTCTAAAAACTAAAGAGACCAAAGTTTAATCTAAAATATTTTTTGAGAGCCTTGCTGTGAAGAGAGCATTAGGATGGGTTATACCAATGTCTAGAGGTGTCAATCACTAAGTACAGAAGAACACTAAATATAGAAGAATCAAAATTATATATTAATATAGATCAATATCTTCATCTGAGGCCCTGGCACAGGGTGCCCAGAGCAGCTGTGGCTGTCCCTGGATCCCTGGAAGTGCCCAAGGACAGGTTGGATGGGGCTTGGAGCAGCCTGGGATGGTGGAAGGTGTCCCAGCCATGGCAGGAGGTGGAACTGGATGGGCTTTAAGGTCACCTCCAACCCCAGCCATTCCTGGAGTCTCTGATTCTAATCCAGATATCCAGCATTTAGGGGGCTAATTAATGCTCTAAGTGAACTTCCTGACTTATTTAGGAGCAGAATTCAGCTCGAACACACACAGAGGAAAGTTCAGAGGCAGCTCTGATTCATTCATGGTGTCCTTTTAGGCAAAACTGGCATTACACGGCATGGAATAAAAGCATCACAGAGATCATCAGATTTTGTTACAGACGGGATCCACAGCTCCAAAATCTGTACTTCCACATGGGGAAAATAAATCTGACAGAAACAAAACTTTCTTGTCAGGAGAACAAGTTTCCCTGGAGTGAGTAACTCACCCCTTGCCCAGGGAAACACAGAAGGGTTTGTGGGGTTGGGTTCTGTCACCCTGGGGACTGCAGTGGCAGCAGCACGTGGGCTTTAGGGCTGGCAGTGCTTTCTAAGGGGCCTCAAAGCTGGAAGGTTCAACAGCCAGGCTGGTGTTTGTCACCCTGTTTTTTTAAGACTTTCTAAGCCTTCTGATGTTTACATTCTTGTAACGAACTGTCTCACGCACTTGATGTAAATAACTTATTGTTTTGCATTCTTTTATGGAGGAGGAGAAATTTGATGGACTGTTGGTTTGTACAGTGTCATTGGAGAGGTGGCACTGTCACCCTCCAATCCACTGTCACTTTTGGAAATCTATAAATGTTGGAGTCAGAAATTAAACTTCCCTCTTTTTTACCTTGGAGAGTCCCATGTTGGCATAATTTTCTTTCGCGTCCTAATAACAAGTTATTGCTTTGGAAAAGAAGCCCTGGAAGCCCTCTCAAGCCTGGCAAACTCTGCTTTCCCAACCCCACAGCTGTGCTCAGATGATCTTCGGAAGTTTGGTCTGCAGAGTTTGTGGGGTGGGAGCCACTGACCCCATCTGCTCCCCGAGGAAGGCTTCCAGCATCATCCCCTGACCCCCAGGCAGGGCCCAGTCCTGGCCACAGTCTCAGGTTTCTGTGGTTGAGATGACCCCAAGGTATTAGAAAGTTGTTTTTTTCCCAGACTCGTGACCAAAGAAGAAGTTGAGATTTGTCCGTTCTGCTTTTCCAGGTTGTTTATTTTCTCTTATCTCTTACATTCTTCCTCTGACCTGCTGAGATCTGTCCAGCAGGTCAGGTTGTAGCACAGTGCCTGCCCTTGGGGTGGTGTTAACTTTTTATACTAAGAACTACATGGACTTTATTTACAATAATTTTCCAATACCTATCACCTATGGTAGACAGTCTGTCTCTACACCAATCCAAAAGTGTCACCATCACAGCAGAAGATGGAGGACAAGAAGAAGGAGAAGAAGGACAGGACATGCTGAGATTCCTCCATCTTGCCTCTTGTACCCCCATTCTAAAACCCCAAAATTCAACTTTTCCACCCTGTGACAAATTAACTATCATTCTACTCAAACTCTTGCGGCTTGTAAATCGTCACACAAAGTTGGTAATTATTTTTCCATGGACTAAAATCGAAGGCACAGGTGTTTTTGACTCCGTGCCAAGGTCTCTGAGCCCCCTGCCAGGGTCTCGAATCACCCAGGGCAGCCAGAGGAATGTCCTGAGTCATGACACCACAGGACCCACATTCACTCTGAGAAGCAGCAGGGTTTATTTCACAGATTGGGAAAAAACTCTCTATTGCAAGTCCTGGTGAGAGAGGCAGGAGGGAATACAAGAGACAAATCCCTAATAAAGGAATAGTGCTGTAAATGTGATTTTTTTCATATTTTTGTCCTCTCCTCCTGCTCCTTTGCTCCCATTTCCCCCTCCTCTCCATGCAGCTTTGGTTCTGCATCACAGCTCTCTCCTCAAGCTGCCTGCACAGGAAATCCTCCTGGGCTGCTGAGTCAGTAAACCCAAGGAATTGCAGGCAACACTCCTGAAGTCTAGAGACTTGAAAACTATCCCTCCAGGAGCTGGGCATTAACAGCTGAGCAACACAAAAAATCACTGATTCTGATTCTATTTTTTTTTTTTTTTTTTTTTTACAGCCTCCTTTTTTAAGAAATCTTTCCAATGCCCAATTTGTCATTTGACTGCTCATCCAACCCTCCTGCAAGCTCATGAATGCAAAACCAGCAGGGGGAAAAAATTCACATTGATTAATGCCTTTAAATCAATGTTGTCATCATTTTATTTGCCTCTCACAGAAATTATTGCTACTTCCACAGGGCAAAAAAAAAAAGAACATTTTAATATAAAATAAAGCAAATATTTTTTGCTTTGTTACCTGTGCTTTGCATTTCTGAGATACCTTGTGTGTCTAAAGAAAAGTTGTGGTAGACACCTGTGTTTGTTCACAGTGTTGTGAACTACATGAGGGTGGAATATGTGTATTTTTAGACTTTTTTCTACCCCTGTCATTCATCTTTTCTGCAAATCAGCTTAAAGAGCTTAAAAATCTTCAAGACCAGGCTGGACAGGGCTCTGAAAATCTTGGTCTAGTGGGAGGCGTCCCTGCCCAGCACACCTGATATTACTTGACTTTTAAGATCCCTTCCAACACAAACCATCCTATAATCTAAGAAAAACATTTTTACATTTTAACCAGGTGCCTTTGTTTAGCTTTTGCAATAATCCTGACTGGCACCTGAGGTGCCCAGGTGAGGTTACGAGTGCCAGTGCACAGACAGAGCACCAACACAATATCCAGGGTTCCCACCACCTTCAGGAGTGTAAAAACACTGAGTTTTCTCAGAAAAAATCCACAGAGACTTAGAGATATGTCAGGAGGAAATCCCACTCCCACTCTGGCACTCTCCATAAGCTCCTACCCCACCTAACTGACAAGGTAACAATGATCTGGGATTTGAAATCCTAATTTTTGTGCCTCTGGAATGTACTTGAAGTTGGTTGTTACCAAGGCCTCTGTGGTTTTGCCACGCTGATTTTCTCAGATGATTTTTTGTGACACCAGAATTGTGAACCTTCTCTTTGAAACTGCTTTACCCAGTATTACACTACTTCTACATTTTATTTATTTATTTACATATTACACTAATTTATACATTTCTTTTTAATTATATTTTTATTTGTGTTATTAATATTTTTATTTATTTTAATATTATATTTATTTATTACACTTATTTGTATTTTATTTATTTATTTATTGCACTTTTTTTTTTCTATTTTAAACAAGGCTTTTAAGAGGTTGCTATTTTCTCCAGATTGCCCCCAGCACCAGCTCCTCCTATTAAAATGGAAAAGCTCCAGCAGCATTAATGCCTTGGTTAGCTGAGCCTTTATCTCCTATGGAGAGCATTCCCAGCAGTCCCCAGGCTGTGTTTGTATATAAAATATTTATCTTTTCATTATATAAATAACAGGGAAGTCGCATGCAACTGTGCACAGTGTTTGAGAAACCTGCAGTCCTACAGAGAGCTTGACTTCTCTAACACGGTTATGAGATGCTACAAATCACCAGGCAGGTAAACTCATTAAAAGCTCTCTCATTAAGCCCTGGCATGGAAAAAACAATGGTTTGCTTAAATAGCAGGGACCAATCCAAGCTTTTATGTCTGTGCCTGAGGAACCTCACGTTTGGGCTGTGCTGAAAAACATTGCAGGCTGGGGGAGAAACCATCACTGTGATATTTTATGAAAATCACTGGGATTTTTCTCCTGAGAAGCTGAGAAGCCTCAGAAATGAAATGTAAACAATAACTATCTGATGGCTGTGGAATGCGGTCTGGAGATGGTTCACCAACAGGTGCATCTTTGACTGGTCTCATGTGGATTGTTTTTACTTGATGACCAACCATGGTCCAGCTGTGTCGCGGCTCTGGGCAGTCACGAGTTTTTATTATTCATTCTTCTCTAGCCTTCTGTCTGTATCCTTTCTCTGTATTCTTTTAGTATAGTTTTAATATAGCATTTTTAATGTAATATAATACCATAATATAATGAACCAGCCTTCTGAAACATGGAGTCAAGATTCTCATCTCTTCCCATGTCCAGGGAACCCTCAAACACTGTCACAAGAAACTTGTGGAATATTGTGTCTGAATACACTGTGCCTCGTCTTTTAAAAATAACAGAGGCTGGAAGGTGGATGATTCTATTTGAAGGTAGCCTGGCACTGGAAGTGACAGCCAGGGATGAATAATGGAGGATACACAGAGTTCTCTGCTCTGTAGCCTCTACACACCCTGAGAAGATTGAGAAATATTCCCCCCTGCAGCAAACAGGGACTGACCAGGCACTTCAGTTTCTCTCCTCAGCTCTTCATGAATTACTTAACTATCATCAGATCCAGGTTTCATTCTCTGCTCTGTGAGGTGCTGCCTGCACATCCAAATCTGTGTTTGCCCACCTGACTCTCACTCAGAGATCACACTTCAATGTTGTGTCCATTTTACCCCTTCCCTTTTCCATATTTCTCTCTTTTTTTAAAGGAGAACATTCTTCCCAGCTGATCAAACATTACACAGAATATTCTACCACTGGAAACATTTAAGCGTAGCAATATTAAATATGTACTCACAAGAAATTCCAAGTATTGGGTGAAGAAATACATCAGATGGAATTATTCTGGACAGTTAGAACACCTGCATTGCAGTTACATTTAAAATTCAGTTCATACACCAAGCCAACTTTGTGAGTCATGAAACTCATTGTTTCTCAAGTACATTTGGAACCAGACAAAGGAATGATGGTTTAGGATCCTTTCTTCTCCATAATTTTATTATACTTTTGTTAATATTTTTCACTTAAAAAAAACAAAACAAAACCAACACATAGCCCAATGTTATCACAGATGAACGAAATGCAAAGTCAATCAAAATGCCAGTCAGAAAAATCAAAATGCCAAAAAAAAAAAAAAGACATCATGGAATCCTAGAAAGGTTTGGGTTGGAAGGGACCTCAAAGATCACCCAGTTCCAACCCCCTACCATGGACAGGGACTCCTCCCACTATCCCAGGTTGTTCAGTTTTATCCAAAGAAAAAAAATGGAAATTACTGGGAAGAGCTGAGCCAGAAGAAATGGGTCAAAACCAGATAAAATAGCAACACAGATATTTAAATCTAGTAAAGCACTTAAATGGCAGAAAAAAAGGAAAGCTCAAGAATTCCTCTAAAGGCCTTGCAGGCATGATGGTGCCTTCAGTCCTGAGAGGTTCATAGGTTAGTTAAATGCAGAACAGCCTGTAAAACACATGAAAAACTGAACCATGCTTGACTCTGACCATTAGAACTGGCTTAAAATGCTCATTTCTAATTATTTATCAGCATATTGTATTCTTCTTGTCTGGTTGGAGCTTATACTTGAAACCACCTGGAATTTCCCATTCATACTTGGTTCTATTTTTGTCTTTTCTTGATGTGTTTATGGATGTGGACATCAGTTTGGGGGCTTTTGTGGGTAAAAGGATCTGACCAGATGTGCTTGGAGGAAAGCAGTATATAAACAGTTTTATTCAGGAACATTGTGGAGTCTAAGATGACTTTCAATTACTCTAATTATTTCAAAAGTCACATCCACTCCCTTGGTAGAGAATTGGAAGATCTGCATGACAGGAAAGTGCCAATTTGAGGTCACCAGCACAGCACGTTACAGATGGTTCACAGGGAAAGGGTGTGCCCCAGTGGAGAGAAATGTGTTACCACAAGAACTGCAAAAGAATGACAGCAAGGGAAGAAACATAATTAACATTACAGCATTCCTGAAATCTGGTCTGTGAAAAGAAATGTAGGGATTTAATGTGAAATGAATATCTATACACAAATTATTGTGTCATCTCTGTGGTGGGCTCTGTGTGTGCTAACACACAAATTCATGTGTGTTACATGGGTAACTTTATTGTCTGGATTCCTGCAAAGGACTGCAGTAAAACCTTATAATCATAAGGAAGATCACAAACTTCACAGAAGCAGCAAAAAAAAAAAAAAAAAAAAAAAAAAAAAAAAGCAGCTTTTTTCTTATTAGCTCTGGTTTGCAATTTGGTATTTCATTAAGAACAGTTCTTTCCACAAGCTGGAGCTGATCACTAATTATCCAGCTCAGCAACCACAGTTATGTCCTGAAACGTGAGCACTTGGGAATTTGCTGTCCTTCTCCATCTGTCAGGAAGGTCACCCATCTGAGAGCTCAAGAGATTTGTTCATTTATTTCCCTTAATTAAAAACTGTTCACCTCTAAATAACAAGACACCTTCCAAGGGTCTCGAGCTGAGCACCAAAATTCTTGAAATATTGAAGGCTGTTGGTCATTTAACAGAAATGCCTTTTGCCTTTTGATCATTTAATTATTTTGGTTGCAGTCTGAAAAATATGCTTGCGTGGCCAGGAATTCAGCTTTCCAGTTTCTCCCAGGGCAGGATCCATGTCATCAACACTTCTATGTCCAAATCATCAGCATCTGAGTTTGAGCTAAACTCCTTTTACAGTCAGGAATCTCACAGTACCTAAATCAGATTAAATTTGGGGGTTTTCCCCCCTCCCCATTAGCTTAGAGGAAGTTTACATTAGTAATTTTAGAGATCTATTATAAAAATTAAACATACTCAGTTTTCAATAAGTAATCATTTCTACCTGAGCAGGAAATCTAAGGAAGAGTCACAGGAGCCATGCTCTGGATAAAAATTCCAAGGCCATATATTTGTTTGTAAAGGACTGTATTATTTGGATGAACACAACTGTGGTACCAATGCTCCAGAATTTAGCTTCCAGAATTTAGTTCCAACCCAATGCTACAGAATTTAGCAGAATTGTGCCACATTTCAGATGTGCAGTGAAATGGACTCTAAATAAGAGCCAGAGGGAAAGAAAATGTATTTTTGTGTGCCAAGGTAAAAACAAGTTCTCTGTGCTGCCTGCTATTGTAAAAGACAGGCCACATAGTTGATACAGAAGAGCAAAAAAATTTGCAAAAAAATGTTAAAAGATGCTCTGGTCACACCAGCATCACAATAAACAGCTGCCATTTAAAAATAAAACTAAGTAAATGTCATGAATTCTTTCAAATACTGACTATTAAAGTGCACTAATGTAAAAATATCTGTGTATTTAGCAAGAGTAAAGCATTTGCATGGAAGTTGTAGGAGGCTCTTGAGGGGAATGAGCCGGAGGATTGAAATCCTGGTGCTGTTTGTCACTTGAATCCCTGTGAGCAATGCTCCTGGAGCAGAGCTGAAAAGCACATTTGTGAGCAATGGTTTAACTCAGAATTGTGCTGAATGCAACAAGAGGTTATTGCAGGGCTTGTGTATGACTCCTCACAGCTACAAAGGGAAATAAAAAAACCTTTTTTCAGTGTTTTTGTGGCTGTTATGTGAGGAGAGGTGCAGTCACTGTGTCTAGGGACAATGGAGAGGGAGAGTAACAATTCCCAGATGTGTTAACACAGAGTTATTAATGGAAGAGCACATTGTTCAGTAAAAAAAGACTTGTGGGGAAAATTAATCCCTGTCATCTTCATAAAGAGTTGAATATCTTCAGAAAGATGATGGATGACTTTAAGTGCCTTTAGTATCTTCAGAGGCCTATTTGTATTATTTCTTTAAATTGCTCCTCTGAAAATGGAGGGCTCCAAAAGCACTGCCTGGAACATCTCAAGGTTTAGGTTTCATAGGGGGGAATGAAGGGAATCTCTAATTTTATCCCTCTCTCTGGAAAAAAAAATAATTCTTAAACCAATGGATTTGAAACAGAAGACACGCTGTTGATTTTTTTTTTTCTAATTATATCTTTATTTTATTTTGAATCTTGGCTAAAAACAGTGAACAAACGCCCTCAAGGGATGGACTTGCCTTTCTCAGGATGAGCAATGATCACAGTCCTAATTCATCAACAAAGGAGGCTGGAAAAGTCTTAATCCAAACTACGAGACCACCCAGAAAAATCCAGAATCAATGTCAGCAGCAGATCCTTCCCTCTTGGCAAGTGCTGGCCTGGAGAACATGTATTTACATCAGAACAATGCAAATAAAATCATTTTTCCTTACCACAGGAAGCAATACGAGGCTGAAGAAGCAGACCTTCCAGTTGATGGCCATCTTCTCTCCTAATTTTGGACAAGTTTTGCTCATTAACACTGAGATTAGGACTGAAGCACAGGCTCTGCTGATATTTTGAGGTCTTCACATCAAGATCTCTGCAACAAAAGAGGAAAATTGTCATGAATATGTAAACCATGGAGAGAATGAAAAAGAAATGGATAGAAAACAGAGAACCCAACACTTGAACTGCAACTGGCACTTATTAGAGATCAATCAGGCTTTTTCAGATTTTAAAGGTGGTCTTGGGATATCTATTTTAAAGGCAAAGGACTTGGTGTGACAGGTGCTGTAGCAAACATCTAAATTGTACCCAGAGGAGGAGGAAGGGTGGATTATTTTGAACAAGAAAAAACAACTTTCTGCTTCATCTCTGAAGCTGTGGTTTGCACTTCACGATTTTCAGTAGTGTCTTAAAAGCAAAACTGTCTGGGGGATTTTTAGGGGTCTGGCTTCCAAGACAGGTTGTCCAGATAACAAAATTCATTCCGAGACCTGTTAGTAATGTTTTAATAGGCTTGTTAATAACCTGTTAATAGGCTTGTTAATAACCTTGCTGACAACTTGGCAGTAGGGGGTAAAAGAATGAATTGTAGTCTCAAGCTAAGGGTTCATCCAGAACATAATCAGGAATGATTTATATGAACAACAATGTCATCCATATCTGTGATTTCCATTGCTTGGCCTCTGCCCAGAAAGAATTGAGGACTGGGGGGAAGGTGTTTTAAGATTTGGATTAATTTCTCATTATCCTACTTTGATTTGTAAAGGAATGATTTGTAAAATAACTTTTAGAACCAAAGGACACAAGTTTTATACTGAATGCAATACACTGCCAGGACATCAGCATTTAGAAAGGAGAGAGTCTTTCAATTAAAGAATAAAAGAGGAAAATTAGTCTCTCTCTAAATTTTGGGAGAACAATGATTCATGAAATTCACTCTAAACTGATCTGTTTTCTTCTATCCTCACTTGATCAGTCGCTCACGCTCTGTTCTGGCACTGAATTTAATTACTTAACTGTATTTCTGATGGTTTATCAAATAATGAGCAATTGATAAGATCTCAGCTGAGGAGGACAGCAAACATCCCTGGTGACATTCAGCCGTGAGGACTTGGAATTCTATTAACAGCAGCAAGACAAAACCAGACAGATGCATTGGCAGCCGCTGGATTTTAAATTATTTTCCGATCATTTGCACTCCTGGGTGCAGCTCAGTCCAGAAAAGCCAGAGAGGGGTGTGGAGGTTGGATTCTGTCCTTTCATTCTGTCACTGTAATGCATCAGGAAATGATCAAAATGCGCTGGAAGGGTGGGAGATGCCTGACTAAGAGATGGACACATACAGCTGCCCTGGGGGAAAAGGGGTGACCTTTAGAACACCTTTTTTACTTTAACCTGGCAATCCCTAGGTTTGAAAAGTAGAGAGTGGTTGTTTTCTGTCTTGTCTGAGTTTCAAAGGAGCTTCTAAAGAGACAACGAGAACATCTGCAAACCATTCCATGGCTTTTCACTCACATATTGCAGGGAAAATAAAATAATCTGCTTCATTTTTTGCCTTCAAGGTAGTCATGGAAACCTGCACCAAATACTGGGCTGAGGCCTTCGTGTCATCCAGGGAGACTGGAGTGTTTATTAGGGAATAAAAGCTACCAGAACTTCTGCCCTGGACCTGCAGCAGAACCTTTTATACTGCTGAGCTGTTCCTGGCATGTATGTTATACATATATTCACCTATCAGTAATTAAAGGCTACTTTTCTCTATTATCAATTAAAGGGTTGTTATCTCTATCACCAACTAAAGCCCAGCTACTTCCCCAATAACTACTATCAGCTATGTTATACTAGAAAAATAAACTTTTAAAAAATATATAGGTAATGCTGATAAACATTACCATTCAGTATTGAGAAAAAGAAATAATTCTATCATATTTGATTTGGAAGGGAAGCTTGAATGATTATATTTTCATCTGATGTCACTGGTTGATGAATCCTTTAATTTCATTACTGATGCTTCATGTTGTTGTTTCATCTGCATCTGCCACTGTAATTAAAATTAGTGAAGTCAGAAGAGCCAATAACTGAGGGGTTGCACCTTTCAGTTATGGATAAACAGGTTCTCAAAATAATCTTCAGTTATCTCTGGTGAAACAGAAGGGCTGTAGAAGTGCCTGGGAATCTGAAAATCAGCTGGTTGTTGCTAAAACAGAATGGGTTTCAGGGGTTTATTTCAAGCATGGCTGATATACAGGAAGAAGAAAAAAGAAAAAGAACACTGTTCTGGTCACCAGGTGACTTAAGAAAATAATTCATCCCCTCTGAAGGTGAATTTGTCCACTGGAAACACTTTCAGTGCCACAGCAGATTCTTTATGGAAGCATCTGAGTTGCTTCAAGGGCGGGCTGGAAAAGCTCTGACAAAACTTGTTCTGCTGCAAGTCCCCACTTCTTTCTCTGTCTAAAAAAGATGCTGGTGAGGACAGCTCCTCCATGAGAGGCCCACAAGTGCCAAGTGCACAATCTGATGTCAATAATGAACAAAACCACACAGTGAGACCTTTCTAGGTGCAGTGGGGCTACTCCCAGGGAGGCATAAAAAAGTAATGAATAATTCCTCAAAAGGATAAAAAGTCCCCACATTAAATATGGGTGAAATTGTTATACAGCACTGCAGAGTGCACCCACTGGATGAATGAAGTTGAGGAACTTTTCTGATGAATGAAAGAGGATTTTCTGTGGCTTTCCAAGGCAGTTATGAGCTCTTACTGAGATCTCACCCAAAATAAACTGCCTGATCTGCTGGGCTCCTTGCTTTGGTCCTCTGGGATGTGTGCCAGTGGTTTGAAAGGAAACCAACACATTTCAAAGCTGACCCAGGATGGTTTAGGCCAGTGGTGATCAAATGGGAATTCACCACTTAATTTATCTCACTTCAGTGTCCAGGCTGGGCCTCCCACCAACATCCTTTTCCTGCCCCATGACCAAGCTCCTGCCCAGGTGAGGAAATCTGAAAGCTTCTGACAACGTGCAGGAGAAACTGAGGTTTTGCAGACTGAATACATTTCAGAAAAGTCAACCACCCCGTGCACAGCTACTCCAGAGCTTCTTAGAGACATGAATAACATTTCCCTATGAAGAGTAAACACAGGTGGAGAATTACTGGGTGCAAAATATATGAACAGGTAATTATCATGAAATCCTAGAATGGCTTGGGGTTGGAAGGGACCTTAAAGATTATCATTCCAACCTCCTGCCATGGACAGGTCATGGGCCTGTCCCTTCCATTACAGCAGATTTCTGGCCTTGGACACCACAACCTCTTTGGGCAGCCTGTTCCAGTGCCTCACCAACATCACAGTAAAGAATTTCTTCCTAATATCTAATCTCAATCTATTCTCCTTCAATTTAAGACCATTCCCCCTTGGACTTACACAACACAACAAGTCCCTCTCCAGACCTCTTTTAACCCTCTCTTTAGGCACTGGGAGGTGCCCTAAGGTCATCCTGGAGCCTTATCTTCTCCAGGATGAACAGTTCCAACTCTCAGCCTGAATTCACAGGAGAGGTGTTACAGCCCCCTGACCAGCTCTCCTGAGGGCTGCATCACCTTTATTATGCACCCAATATTTTTCTATCTTTAGGCTCTCAATAACATACTGCATTTTATGATTTTCCTCCTGTAAGTTCCTAAATGTGGTATTTAAGCTACATCATTTATTGAAAAGGCACAGGGCCCTTCCTCGTGTGCCTGCTCACCAGCTATGAGCAGAATTGGGAAATCAACCCCTCAGTGACCTAGGACATGTCTCCTAATTTTAGAAACTTGGGAGATACATCCTCACACATGATCTCATTGTCAAGTTTCTTTTTATATCAACAGAGAGAAGCAGACATGTGAAGGAAGTGTTTTGTCTGACCTATTTTAACCATCTCCTTTAAACTTCCAGCTCCTCTCCCAGAGTGTAAAGGAATTCTGAGCAGCCAGCCTGTTTGTTGACATCTACACTGTGGGTATCTAAATCTGGACAGAATAATCCCACCTCCAGTCTGAAATACATGGATCAGCAATATGAAACCCAAAACAGCGAAGTTTCACCTACCACAAAGGATTGAGAAGGAGCTAGATCATTTTGGGTGTCAATAAATTGATGCTGATATATTTAAGGCAACAGAAAAGCTAAAGGAAGATTTAATACCAGACAGCAAGAGCTCTAAAGCTTTCATGGAAAATACTCCACAAAGAGCAACCCTACTAAGGCAAAGGAAAAGAACATCATGATCTTTCCACTATCTTTAATAGAGTAGTTATTATTTCTTGAAGTTTAAATATTTTGGGTTGATTTTGTTTACCTACTTGCAAAATTTGCTGAAATTAAAGCTTCTTCATGGGGTCACAGTAGCCAAGGGTATTTTCTTTTATAAACCAAGAAGACTTTTATTCTCCCTTTATGTACTTCACTGGGAAAGTCCCCCAAGTCCTTGTTCCCACTCACCAAGCCTGTTGTCAAAGACAAAACAGGACTCAAAGGATCATTACCCCAGGAGGTCTAAGAGGTGGATTTTCAGAAAGGATTTACTGCTACAAAGGACAAAACCCTTTTCAGCTGCACATGAATGTCTTGAAGGTCTCAGGCAAAAATGGCACACCTTTGCCTGAAAGAGTTGTCAACAAACAATGTGGAATTTTTTCACAGAATGGTCCACAAGGAGGGATGCAGGCTGTTCATTGTTCTAACATCTGAGCTGATGAGGGAATCACAAGCTGAAAAATATCCATTCATGACAGATACATTCAGGCAGATTCTGCTGGTTTCCAGTTTTTTCACTGTGCAGGAAAATTGCTGCTTAAGAAAACAAAATTTAAAAGGGAGCTGATACAGCCCTAAAACAATTTTGCATGGATATATTTGAAAGAAATAGATTCAGCTGCTGCCTGGCTTAGGCATATAAGAATGTGCCTAGTTAATGAATATCCAAGTCTGTTAGTAATACTCAGTAATAATCCTTTTACTTTCTGGAGGAATAGGATTTTGATTTTTTTTTTCTCATTGGATAAAACTCAGAAAACACCTGTGAATTTTACTAGAACTCCCTTTCTAAAAATGAAGATAAAGGTGTAATTACAAAAGTAGGAAATTGTAAACTGCAGATGCTGAGACTCCCATATGCAAATGAGAGCTTAGGTGTCCAAATATTTCTACATGAAGTAGACTTATCAATTTCATTTACTTCCATGAGGACTTGTGTAGGAAATCAATCAAAGCCTATGGTTTTGCAAGAAGAAGGACTGCTAAAGAGGATTCACAGAACTGGGGGTAGGAAGGATCTCTGCAGATTGTCTGGTCCAACAGCAGGTTATTCAAAACCCATTCTCAATCCGTTTCGGAATATCTCAAACTTTGAGACTCAACAATTTATCTGATCAACCTCTTAGTATTTGACCATTCTAACAAGAATAACAAAGCGTTATCTTACAGCTGAATTTCCTGTGTGTCTGTGCTTGCTGCCTCTTGTCAGCACAGAGAAGAGCCTGGGTCCATCTCCTTTGCACTCTCTCATCAGGGACTTCTACATATTGATAAATCCCCTCAAATCTCTTGTTGTAATTCCTTAATAATCTTTGTGGCTCCTCACAGAACCCACTGTGTTCATGCTCTCAGCAGAACATGAACCAGGCACTCCAGGGCAGAGAGAGAGGAATTATCACCTCCTTTGACGTGCTGCCAAGGCTCTTCCTCATGCAGCTGATGATGCTTTTGGATTTCATCGCTGCAAGGGCACTTTGCTGGCTCAGGATCCACTTTGTGTCCACCCAGAGCTTTGGGTCCTTCTCTGTAGAACTGCTTCCCACAGCTGATTCCCAGTCTGCCCTTGTGCATGGAATTATTTCCCTGCCATTGCAGGACTTTGCATGTCTTGTTCTTTTCCATCTTTCTGCCTATTTCTCAAACCTCTCTGCTTCCCTCTGAGCAGCAGCACAAACAACCTCTTGGTCTATCAACAACTCCTCTTAAATTTGCGTAACCTTCAACCTTCTTGCAGGTGCACTCTGTCCCATCATCCTGATCATCGGTGAAGGCATTAAGCAGCATTGCCACATCAAAAAGATCTTTATAGTTCAGCCCAGCCTGCCCAGGCTCTCTCTACAGTCAGTGGAGATGTAGGTAAGCTCAGGGAGCAATTTCTATATCCTAAATATAGATAGGAGGAACCTGGTCTAGTGGAAAGTGTCCCTGACATGGCAGGGGCTTGGACTGGGTGACTTTGAAAGGTCCCTTCTACCTCAAACCCTTCTATAGTTCTATGACACTATGCTTAATTCTGGACAAAGTGAATTACTGCTTTGCAAGAACAAATTTTCCTTTTTTTGTTCAGGTCTGATGAGGGCAAACACAGAAAATTCCATTCCCAAAGTTTAAGACACCAAAGCATTAATGGTAAGCAAAACAGAGCCCTGACTTCCCTCTATGTTGCAGCCTTTTCTTACTTTCAGTATTATCTTAGTTCCCTTTATTAACTCAGCCTAATAACTTCCATGTATGTTTTACTTCAGCTGTCCCCCATTACAATTTTGGTGGAGTGTTGGTTTTTGGGTTTTTGATTATTTTCCTTTGAGTGGTTTCAATTAAATTGAAATTCCCTGAAGATATGAGCATTATAATTTGTCCTTACAAAGTGCACTCTTTATCACTTCTCTATAACCTGACAGCTCCTGCATTTTGTAGTCCTCTAGTTTTATAGAATTTTCCTAACATATTAAAAAAAAAAAACCTATCTAAAGCTATTCCAAAACAGATTTTAGTAAGTGTTGCTCAGCCAATTCAAGAAAGATATTCAAATTTACACTATAGGAAGATCTGATTAATTTCTTGAATATCTGCAAATTATCAAAACCTCTTTGAAAGTCCTAATCCTCTACATCTCATTTCTTCATAGATGTGGTCATAAAGCCCAGCCTTTCCTGAGCTTTGAAAGTTTATGCTTTTCTGGGACATATGTATAAAACTAAACAAGACTTGACATATTTTAAAACAAGCTCCATTTAAAATGCCTGAACTTTATAAATAAAAGAAATTCTCGCAATATAACAATTCTTCTCCTTCATATTACGCTGCTTCACCAGTACAGATATGATGAAACATTGAAGGCTAATGACATCTCAGTTCTGGATATCTGAGTATTTTGACATTGTAATAACTTGGAATGTCTGTTTGATGGAGGTGCTGCTTCAGGCTCTCTGAAAATTCAAGTGGACATGAGTGGATCATGCGTCCAGAGGTCAAGATTTTCTAGCTTATCTTTGCAGTGATAGACTCATGATAGCAGAGGCTGTGGAACACAATTCATCCCTCCCTGGGCACAGAATTGCTTTTCTTGGCAGGTCTCCTACATAACACCATCAATAAAATTCCTGCCTTGATTGGCATTATTTTCCCTATTGCATTATCCATCAGATTTATTGTGCCCTTATGGTATTGACGTCCCCAGAGGCCTGGTGAAATGACAGAACTTCTTAACTAAAGACCACAGACACTCCAATGCAGGGAAATGATTGCAGACTATCACACATTCAGGAAGCATTAGGCAAAGAAAAAAAAAATCATGTGAGAAGATTTCCCTTTTCACAGCAAATCAATTATCCTTTTTAAGCATCTGTGGTATATGTGATACTTCATTGCTAATATGAAATTAATACTGGGATCATAAAGATAACGATGTGCTGCTCCATTCCAGCGGGGCTTTAAGTGCTGCTTGGTGAGGGCCTTCAGAATTATTACTCCACAACCAGGAAAACGCATTCTCTACCCAGAATATCAATGCTTTGCAACAGCTCCCTGATTAATTTGCTTTCCTTGACTGGTGGTCTGCGCTTCCTTCCCTGGTTGTAGGTGTAAATGTTGTTTTTGATGTAACCCATCCATGAGGTTCTGCTTTAAACCTGCACAGCACATGTGGAGCAGACATCTCTCACAGGCAGAGGAAAGAGTAAGAGCAGAGCAGAAAATGCAGCTCTGGACCGAAGCCTTTTATTCCCATCATCTCTGAGGATCTTCCCACGTGCAGAATTCAGACAGTACCTTCAAAACAATTCCTTAACTCAAAATATCCTGTTTATCAGAATGTGATGGCACTGTTAACACCCTCAATTATCCCTCTTGATGTGCTGAGCTAATTATCTTAAGATCAAACTGCCATGATAAAACCACCATTGCTCCCCAGACCTGAGCCAGGCCCCATGCAAGGTGCTCTCAGCTGTGAGGAAATGCCAAAGGTGTATTTAAGAAAGCATTCCACTCTTTATTTAGCATGGGCATACCCCATAGGAGTGTTCCTGTAGCTGGTGATGGACCCAAGAGCAAGACTTAAATCTTGGAGCTCCAGAAACAGCACAGCAAACTTTTATCACCCCTGGGAAACAAGACTACCCTTCCTGTCTGAGAGCAGGACAAAAGTAATAAAATAGGAAATGGTTTGGAAGGTGGTGAATATAATGAGCAACTGATTGTATTTCCTGATGCCAAAGGAATAAATACAAGATGGTGTGAAGAAACCAGTCTGAGACAGCCTTGGTATTGAGAAAAGGATGCTTGGGAGTGTAGAAAAATTGCCAAGTTGCTCAGAGAGGATGATCAAACGATCTTTCTTTGCCTCAGGTGTACAATTCCTTGTCATCTTCCAGTGCAAAGTCAGAGGCATTCTGAACACAACAGCTTGGACTTCACTGAGCATTCTGAGCTGGCAATCTGTGGTGAGGGCCCAGATGAACACCCACACTCCTCCTCTGCACTTCTAATCAACATCAAAAGCTTTCATGGGCCAAACTCCAGCCCACCATGATAAAGGGACAGATAAAATGTGTTTCCCAACTTCTCACTGGGTAGGGAAAAAGATACCTCTACTATTGTGATTCCTCAAGCAAATATTGTGAAGGAAATGTATCCCAGAGCAGGCCTGGGGCTACAGTCCTGACCCTTCCATCCTTAGGGAGGTGAAAAAATCCCATTTTTTTGTTTTAACAGTTTCACTCTTCTCTACTATACTGAAAGACAAGGTTAAGACACTGCATGAGCACTTGGAAACTGTATTTTTTTCCCCTCCACATTTCCTATTGTCCTCCTTTCCTACTGCACTTCTGTCAGCCCGGGCTCCCAGCTGTGTCCCATATCGTGCTTAATAAACTCATTACGTTTGGACATTATTAGGACCTTCCACAGCACGTGTTCTTGCAATACCAGGGATGGAATCCAAGGCACATAAATCTGGCTGTCTGAAAGGGAACCATCTCTATCCACACTGGCTTCTCTGAGCTGCTTCCACAGTGAATAGAAAACGAATAACTGCCCTCAGCAGCACATGGCTCTGCCTTGCTCCCAGACAATGTGCTACTCATCTTGGCAAAGAGAGGGGTAATAAAGCCCAAAATCAGTTTGATTAGCTGATTCCTCCCAGGAGAACCTGTGTGGAACAGGCACAGCCCTGAGAATGACAGAAGTATCAAACTAAAGAGGAAGGAAGGTGATTGAAATCAAAGTCACTTTTGGGTCAAGAGGTTAAGCTGGGAATCGGAAGAACGCTTTGGACCATCAGCAGAAAAGAGACCTGAAAGTGCCTTCCAGAGAGAGGAGGAAAGTAAAAACAAATTTTGAATTTTGAGAGGACTCCATATAACGTGAATACTTTGTAAACCAATTTCTCTGACAATGAAGACACTGCAGCGTTAATAGACACAGATTCCCAACCACACAGCTCTGACTCAGAGTTGGATCCCACCTTTCACCTGAAAGCATGGAGTAAACTCATGTCTCTGCAATGAGGAAAACTGTGATGAGGAAAATTGAATCCCTGGAGGTGTTTCAAGAGCGTATGGATGTGGCACTTGAGGACAGGGTTTAGTGATGAACCTGGTGATGCAGAGTTAATTGTTGGACTCAATGATCTTGGAGGTCTTTTCCAACCTAAAAGATTCTATGATTCTAAAAGCTCTGACACAAATGGCCATCATAGCCTGACACAGAAAGAAATGAGTTTAGAAAAAATATTGTCTAGAGAAAAGAGTCCAGAGAAAAAATGTCTTTCTTTTTCTTTTTCTTTTTCTTTTTCTTTTTCTTTTTCTTTTTCTTTCTTTCTTTTCTTTCTTTCTTTTTCTCTTTCTTTCTTTTTCTTTCTTTCTTTCTTTCTTTCTTTCTTTCTTTCTTTCTTTCTTTCTTTCTTTCTTTCTTTCTTTCTTTTCTTTCTTTCTTTCTTTCTTTCTTTCTTTCTTTCTTTCTTTCTTTCTTTCTTTTTCTTTCTTTCTTTTCTTTCTTTCTTTTTCTCTTTCTTTCTTTTTCTTTCTTTCTTTCTTTCTTTCTTTCTTTCTTTCTTTCTTTCTTTCTTTCTTTCTTTCTTTCTTTCTTTCTTTCTTTCTTTTTTTTCTTTCTTTTCTTTCTTTCTTTCTTTTTCTTTCTTTCTTTTTCTTTCTTTCTTTTCCTTCCTTTCTTTTTCTTTCTTTTCCTTCCTTCCTTCCTTCCTTCCTTCCTTCCTTCCTTCCTTCCTTCCTTCCTTCCTTCCTTCCTCCCTCTAGATAATGTGAATACTCAGCTTAACTCATACACCACCATTTCACTATTATTATGAACAAAGTAGCTTTACCACTTCTAGAAAAAAAAAAAAGGCAAATATAAATGAACAGAAGTGATTCATTTCCATGCAATCATCTTTTTAGCCAGTGATTAAGACTACCTCTATATTCATCTTGATTATCTGCTCATGGATCTCCATATGAGAGTTCTAGAAGATGAGCTGGCCCTATGGTGCTCCATAGGGTAGAAGAAAATGGCCCTCAGGGAATACCTGGGAAGGTCAGAACAGTGCTGGACCAAAACAATTTCCTATGAACACACACACACATACAAGTACATGCAGAAATCATTGGCCAATAAATGATGTGTTCTCTTATTTTATCAATTCTAGAGGTGTCAAAAAAAAAAAAAAACAAACCCAAAAGAAACTCATCAGAACACAACTAGAAGATGTCAGTTGTATCCATTATAGCATTGTTTATACTTCTGTCAAATTCCAAGCTACTACAGCAGCAATCTTATCTACAGATCCTGTGTGAACAGGAGACAATGAAAACTAAAAAAAATGGGTCATTTTCCTCTCTTGGATGTGTCTGTTGTAGTGAAAGCTGGAAATCCTGATTATAGATATTAAGCTGTCTGATGAGGAAGTTTATAAATTGACAGGATGGTCATCGGATCGGACTCAACCCAACTTGCTATGATTCACATTTTCCTTTAGGTGCCATGTGGAACTGGAATATCCCCTGTGGCCCAGAAAACAATCAAAGAGCTGTTCCTTTCCACTGGATAGCTTTGTCATTTTATTGTCATGCATCCCAGTAAAACCCAGGATATAAACACGTAAATTCAATCAAGCTGAAATCCCTTCTTCTCCAACGTGCCCACTGCTCAGTTTGAAATAGGTTGACTCACGTCTCAAAGACACAGTGAAAATGCCTCCCTCCCCCCATGGGGGGTCCTTCAGAGCCCTGAATGAGAGTTATCTCATTAAAATGTGTACATCTAAACCCGAGATAATTTCCACAGATCCCTGAGATGTAATCAGCACATCCCATAGAGTTCACAGCATATGTTAGATTATCCTAAATTATGTATTTCAAAGCAGCAGATTAATTACATCCTATTTCTCTATATTTTCTATCAGGAGGAAGTGAGGGAAAGAGAAGGATTTGAGAAACAACATTAAAAGATTCAGTCCAAACATTAAAAGTTGCCAAAGCTACACTCAGCTGATGAGTAGCACCTTATAGTGGGCAGCAAATTAAGGTTAAATGATGTGTTTAGCAACATTTTTTTCTTGTAGCTCCAACCTCCTCCCCTTTACTTTCCTCACATCAGATGAAATGTAAATTCTGTCCTGGTATTCATTTGCACCCACCTTGAGCTTAATATGCAATTTAAGCTCAGCTGAAGTGGCACTGAAAAAACATGATCGTCACAATGTGCCTTTCAAGCACGTCAGGTAATGAAGGTTTGATCCTTCAGAAACTCCTTACGACAAAGAATTTTGGCCACAGAATTCACAATTTCATCATGGTGCATAATTTATCAATTCTACATTATTCCTCTGTTTCCTTGGATGCACTGTGAAGAGGGTTTCTTCTAAGCTCTTGGAATAAATGCAAGAACAGTGCTGTAGACAGGGACAACTTCCCAGGCTGATTTCTCATGGAAACACAGGATCTGCCCACCCTGGTCTGCATTTGACAAAAACTTTTAAAAATGATCAAAACATTTCCTAATATCCAATCTAAAGAAAAGCAACCTAAGAAAGAGAGAGCTTAGTTGATCTCCAGCACTGGGAGATCCACTTCAGCAGCCTCCAAAGGATGCAATTTATTAAGAAAAGAAATCCAGCTGTACCAAAGCCCTCATTTCTGCAGGCTGCATTATTGATGACCCTCATGGCTGCAGATGGCACAGAGCAACATTCAAGTGAGCTCTTTGGGCTTCCTCATCCAAATATAGGATTAAAGAGAGGATTAACAGTGGACCAGGACCAGAAAAAAAAGGAGAAACCATTAATGGTGCGTGAGAGTCAGCTGGCAAAACCTGGGGCAAATTTTAATGGTTTATCTGTGCTTTGGCTGACCTTGGAAATATCCTTGTGTTTAAACATGGAAGCAATCCTAGGAATAAGGTGCTGGTAGCCCAGAACAACTTTGAGTTATCTTCACAACATTTTCTGGTTCAGGCATCTCAGTCTTTTCTTCTTGTTCCTTGGGAATGTATTCTGCACCAAAGCTTTTCTTTTAAGGTACCACTCAAATAAAACCCCCAAAACCAACCAAATGAAAAAAAGAACACCAAAAAACCCCCACAAACAAACAAAACCCCAAAAACCCTCACCCCAAAACAAACAAACCCCAACCAAATCCTCCACATGCAGTAGAAAAGGTGAATCTGCATTTTATGGTATTTCCTCCCTCATATCCCAGAGTTCACTTCTGTCCCTGGAGTTTGTTGCCAGCTGCAGCAAATGAGGCATGGGATGAGTTTGTATGTTTTTCTGAAACATGTAACTCACTGGGGAAAGCAGGGTAGGGACACAGAAAGGAAAGGAAGAGAATGATCTTCCCTCAGCAAATAAAACGAAATGTGTGATAACCTGGAGTCAGCACAGTGGGAGCCTCTTTTGGACAAGCAGAATAAATTTTGTGCTGGAGTTTGGATAGGATGGTGCACAGAGGACTCCCCAGGGCACAGCTTGGCTGCCATTAGACATGTCCAGAGAATTGGTATTTTATTGAAGATTGCTTTATTCAGAAACAGCCATGAAATGAAAATGCTGTATCAGGCAGAGAATAATTTTTCCAGTAATACTTTGCACATTTTGGGTGTGTGTAGGTCTCCCACTCAGATGAAACCAAAATGTTGTGGCATGGATTTAGATGTCTTTTGGATTGCTGAATTCTATTCAGCACTGCTTGACTCTAATTGATCACAAAATCCTCCTTGATGGACAATAATCACAGGTTTCATAAAAATAATTCTGGCCCATGTTTTGCAAAGGAGTGTGGTTGTGTTATCTTCAAGTCAGCAATGGAAATAATGGCAGTTTTTAAATCAAAATAATGTAGGATAACATGAAAACAACCCTTCCAAAAAGCAAAACAAACTAATAAATCCCAAACTCAAACCAGGGCATTAGGGCTTACAGGTCATAAATAAGCAGGTGAATAAAACCCATTCATTATTCAGTGACAGTCATCCAGCTCCAGTCCAAAAGGCTGTGATTAGCATCTCTCTAAAATGGAAATTATTGTGTTTTTCTCTTTCTCCTGCCTTTTTAATGTGTTTCCCAAAGCAAAGCAAACGCCCCAGCTTGCTCCCACACATAGAGGCCTCCTCAAGGCAATCTTCATCTCTGAAGACAAAAGCAGCAACTTCTGCAGAGTGCCTTGAGTGAGAAAGGAGGACATTGAGTACTTCACATCTAGATAACCTCAGTATTTCAGATCCACACAGGATTAATTTAGCTCCGAGTACCTGCTGTACCTCCTCTGATCACCAGCAAAGGGAATAACATCAAATTCTCTTTTTTACTCTTTCACCATCTTTTTCTTTTCAAGTATTTTTAAGTTAATGGTGTTTGCTTGCATGAGCAGTGAGGAAACTGAAATTTCTGCATTAGAAGATGTGAATTCTTTCCTTCTGCTGACCCTCTGCAGAAATGAGGTGTCCACCATTGGGTAAAAATTCCATAGGAATGCTTCAAATACCTCAAGGGGGCTATGGACACCCTGTCCCCAGCTCTGGCTGTGATGGAAAGGACATTACCCCCAGTCAGCCTAGAGACACCAATCTGTGCTGCACTGCTCCCTGTCCACATCAAACTCCTTGTAGGATCACTGCCTGACCCAGAGTCTTGGGTTGAAAGATGTTAGTGGGGGTGTGCATTCTATTTGCCATCTGTTAGAGGTGGGGCAGATATCTTTTGTTAATTGGGCAGTTCTTCTCTATCTCTTCCAAAGGTTTTTTCTTCATCTCTCCCACAGCCAATCCTCCCTCCAGGAGATCTCTGCTGTCCATGGCCACTGAGTGTCCCTGCATGGCTGATCAGATTCCATCATCCCATGGGGAGATGCTGCGCCCAGGGCAGGAGCCAAGCATTCCTACCTGGATCCAATCTGAGCCTGGAGCAGCACAGCAGCCTTTGCCCCCTGCATTCCCAGAGGAGCAGCTTTCTCCTGCCCTGCATTCCCAGAGGGAGAGCAGGCCCATCTCCAGCAGCCCTGGAGCTGCAGAGGAAAACTGCAGCCTTGTGCAGGATCCCTGCTCCAGCAGAGCCACAGCTGGCCCTGCAGGAGGGCTGAGCCACCATGGAATGGCACTGCTGCCACCACCCTGACCCACAGGGGCTCAGCTCCTCTCCTGACTCTGGCAGACTTTTTCCTTTTTTGTACTATTGCATTTTTATTTTTAATTTTCCTATTAAAGAATTGTTATTCCTATTCCTGTATCTTTGCCCGAGAGCCTTCAGAGGGAGGGGGTTTACATTTTCCATCTCAAGGGAGGCTCCTGCCTTCCTTAGCAGACACCTGTCTTTTCAAAACAAGACACCCAGGTTACTCCAGGTGAGTTGGCCTAAATATTGGGTTGATTTAGATTGGATATTAGGAAGAAATTCTTAGTCAGAAGGTGGGGAGGCCCTGGCACAGGTGCCCAGAGAAGCTGTGGCTGCTCCCGGATCCCTGGCAGTGCCCAAGGCCAGGCTGGATGGGGCTTGGAGCAACCTGGGATAGTGGGAGGTGTGCCTGCCCATGGCAGGAGGTGGAACTGGATGATCTTTAAGGTCTCTTCCAACCCAAAACACTCTATGATTCTCTGATTTTGTGATTCTGTGAAATAATAAATCTTTGCCAGCCAAGGCCAGTGAGATACAATCAGGTCAGGGAACTCTCCTCAGAAGCTCAGTAGGGAGATTCAAGAGGTGATGATGAGATGGTGCAGCTGGCTGAAGGTTCTGGTGTCTTCAGGGAGCTGCAAAACTTCATGAACTTCACACTTCAAAACTCATGGACCCGAGTTCTTCCTGTGATCCAATGGGATTTTTTTCCCCCCATTTTTCTTCTATGTGCTACTTCTTACTCTTGATGTTTATGATTTTAACTCTCAAACAGCAGATTCATTTTGTCATTCTTAACAGAGCAGGTGAAGCTGAGTCTTAGCAATGCATATATTCTAATTTTCTGACTGGAAACATCTTCCAGTAATAAAATATACAACAAATTCTCCTGCTCTTTAATTTGCCATTTAATCGATGTGTTCACATCATGTTCAGTAAATGGTGCACTGTCAGTTTAATTTGTTCAACTCTTGTTGTGCTACTTTTCACTCCTCCTTGCTTTCCCCCTCCCCAGTACATAACCAACATATCATTTTGCATCCCATGTGGGATTTCTCTGCTTTAACCTAGTAAATCTTTTAATTCCTAATTCGCTATTCTGCTCTAATAGATTCACCCATGAAAAGAGCCCGGAAGGCTGGAGCTAAGAAAAATCACTTTCATTTTCTCAGATACTATCGAGTGGCTTAATGTAAAATACACATGCGGTGCACAGTTTGTGATCTCAGATTTTATCAGCCACGTGTTGCAGAGCTGAGTCAAACCTGATCAGGTTTTTGATGATGGGATAAAGATTCAAGTCTAGGCTGGAACCACTTAATAATGGTGAGATACCGAAGAAAATGCAGTTGCATAACAGCAAGGAGCAGTTCACAAGAGAGACTGAAATTTGGCTCCAGAGCACGGGTGTGAAATGTGGACACCAGCACAAGCTGTCCAAAGCAGAACTTAGAACTTAATTAACCTTGCAGCTTCATTATTAGGGATTTCCATTTAAATTAATGATCCAAATGGAAGTGTTAAAAGAGCAAATGGACAATCTATATTTAACCATAAATGCTATTTCTGTTTGTCATTTACATATTTAGTTTTTATTTTCCCCACCCTGAAAAAAGGTTGATGATAAGTGAGTTGGGAGACTAAGTTTGGCTTTTTTTTTCTTTTTTTATAACTGGGGAAGGTATTTCAGGAATATTTTAAGTGCATATACATTTTAATTTCTATTTTTTAATTGATCTTTCCATATTGGACCATGCCATATGGTTCATTCTGATTTAGTTTCTAGCAATTCATAATTTAATTAGGAATTACTGTCTAAGAATTGAACAGAAATTAAAAGCACATTTGGAAATGCACACACACGATGTTCTAAGCCTCCCTGCCCTGACTGAGGAAGGGAAAACAAAGTTGCTCATGACATTGAAATTTATTGAGAATTATGTGATGCCCTGAACAAAGAAAGAATCATGTGGTGTTAGTGAATTGACTGTACTGCTCCTGGACAAAGAGTTCTTCCCAGTTAATTATTAGCGTTTAAATTATAAGCAGAGATATTTTAGTCTCTTTCTGCTGTTAATAAAAAGAGCCTGACACCTCCGTGGCATGAATCATATTTTGACTTCAGTCACTCTTTGGTCTCTTTGGTTAAAGATGAAGCTTGTACTGACTGCCCTTCTAATTCAGAAATAATAGAGTTTGTACTTTCTTTTCCATGTTCTGCCTCAGTTTCACAACACATTGTGACCTCTAAATGTTCTCCCAGCTTCCACATTGCGTATTTTCATGAGGGTTTCAGTCAACCTTGGTTTCTTGGAAATCAAAACTAAATTCCTGTGAATGTGCTCAGGGTCTTTAATTGCCAGGATGAAGAGTGGTGTTCACCCTGCATGGTTTCCTCAGAAAAGACTGAAAAATTGGTCTTATTGCTACAACAGTCCCATTTTCAGCTCATTTCAGGTCACTATCTTGCAAGGACATCCCATCCCTGGAAGTGTCCAAGGCCAGGTTGGACAGGGCTTGGAGACAGTGGGAAGTGGAAGATGTCCCTGCCCATGGCAAGGGTTTGGCATGAGATGAACTTTAAGGTCCATTTCACCCCAAACCATTCTGTGATTCTATGGTATCTTCTTCCCTCCACTCCCCAGAGCACGTTACAAATTTATTCTTTTTCAGAATTTACTGTGGATGTTGACAAATATGGAGGGTGATGACTTTTGTCAAGATTTGTGTCTTAAGCATGATTTTATGTTGTTTTTTTTTTTTTTTTTTCCATTTAATTTCCTTAACTTTTCCTTTTACAGGCCTTGTTTTGGGGGATTGGTGAGTCCCTTCCATGGCAGTGGGATTGGCTTTAAGGAGTGTCCACCCTCCACGCCCCCCCAGCACTGATGGCACAGGGATAACCTCCCAGCTTGCTACCATTTACTTGACATATTAAAACTCCTGCAAGATCTGTTCCTTCAGCTGCCAGGGTGTCTGTGGATTTAAAAATGCCAACAGTTTTAAGACAGATCCCTATGAGAAACAAAAATTCTGATGTGTCAAGGTGAGCTACAAAAAGAGAAAAGAAAGACAACATAGTAAAAAAAAACAACCTTTTTGAAGAGAAGTGCCAGTTGTACTCTGACTTCTGAACACCTCCAAAGCACTAAAAACAGACATGAGGAAAATGCTGTAAAATTGCTCTTGTTGTTATTGTCACTAAGGAAACAACTTCCCAGGAATCTGCAAGTTGAGGATACAGGCTCTCTGATGTGCAGCCAACTCTCTCTTCCAGCACACTTCCCAATCTCTGGTGAATCAGGTCTGTCCACCAAGGGAGATCTCTCCTTTCTCAGCTGAGGCTTCTCTTTGTGCAGGGTTTGAACTCTGATGCTTCATAATCCAGACTTGCCACAACACACAATATCAAAGCACAGAGCCACGGCTAAACTGAAGGATTTTGCCTTAAGATACTTCTGCAATCCAACAGCACTGCCAGGAGAGCTAGAATAGCACAGGAGCTGGGGAATGTGGGAGGCACAAGGCAGAATTTTTTCTGTCTGTTCATTTGGGGTGTTTTTTTCAGCCACACTTCACACACACCCCCCCACACACAGTGACTGAGATGTGTGCTGGGTTTGGATTGAGGCAAATGGGTTTGTAGAAATTGTTTAACCTCTTCAGCCCTTCAAGCAGCATGGCCATCTGCACACTGCCTGTTGGGAATGATGTACAAGATTGGATCACCTCTGATTTGAGCCCAGGCATTGCAAAGAAGAATCTCAGCTGACCTGCAAGCCCACTCAACACGCAAATTATTTATCATTCATTTAATAATAATTTAATAACAGTTTAGTGACCAAATTCCCAGAGTTTAGGATGTTCCCTAGTGGTGTTCAAGTTCCCAGCATCAGCACAGCCAATGTTTTCCTGAGTTGTCGAGTCCCTCATATCCCAAAAAGCTTGATAACAATTTCTGCTGAAATGCATTCCAACAGGAGACGCAGAGCAGATATTCCCTGTCACCAGTTCTGCTGCGGACTAAGGAGCAAATAAGTGGCTAAATTAATTGAAAAGAGACAGCACAGAACAGGCAGCAGCTAAGGAACCAATTTTTTTTTTTTTTAATTACTGGAGACTAAGACAAGTTGTAAAGAAAACTGGTTAAATAGAATCCATGTAAAGGCTTCACTAATATAAAATCATTTCAGAGCATTTGAAGTTTGAAAATATTTTCTCATTACCATGGACAGGTGTCCTTGTCAGATCAGACTTCAAAGGCTCCTTGGAGGACTAAAGCACTTTTATCCAAGAAGCAGAACATGTCTTTGTAGACAAGTTTATTTCTAGTGTGTCCTTATCTTCTTGAAGTCTCTAGTCTTCTATTCCACTTCTCCTTGTGTAAAAGGGTAATCTGGCTCTCTTTAGCTCTCTTTTCTGAGCTATGTAGACCAAAAGTGCTTAAAAGTTCTAAAAGCAAAGCTGTTCTGTCCAAGCCAACAGCTGGACCTCAGTGAATCCATCTGCCAATGGCAACAAATCAATAACCACAGAGCAATCCCCTACCAGGGTGAAAATCTCTCTGTGCAGCCAGCAAGGAGCCTTTGCTTTTATGTTAAACTCATCACTCACCTTTGGACCAGAAGTGATTTCTCAGCTACCTCTTTGTGAACAAGAGGGAGCTCAAGGAGTAGCCAACAACCACCAGTGGTGGTTTCATAGCAGAGGCAAGAAAACAGCTTAAATATTACAAACTGCAACGTGAAATATATCAGGTGTGGAACCTTCCTTGGCCTTGAGGTCAAGTAATGCCTTTGCCATCACTCTTGCTCACTCTGCCAAACTACTTCACCAACCAGAACAGCCTCATCCCAAATGCCCGTGAAAACACTGTTTGGGCCACAATGTTTGCAACTCCTATTTGCCTTCATTTAAATACCTTCATGCTTTCATTAAATACCTTATTTAGACATTGCATAGAGAGTTTTGGAGATCAGATTCTCCCAAGCTACTGCAGATTCTTGCTGTTTCCCTCTCATCAGAGCCCTGTAAATTATTATCTGCCTTCCTCGCCATTGCCAGTCTCATTGGTATTCATGCCAGTGCTGTCAAGCAAAAGCACCTCTGCTGAAGAGATCTTAATGAAAACAGTTTCCCCTCATCGAGGGAGATTCATTTCATCTCGAGAAGACAACAGAAATTTCTGTCACTGTGCAGCGTGGAGATAAAAAAGGCACAAATGCAAACCCCAAGCAATTGAAAAATGTTTGACGACGAGTCTGTGCCTGTCTGAGCACACAAGAACTCTGACGTGAGTTTTCCTCAGATAATTCCTTGACTACCCATTTAGGATAATGACAGCGACACTTTTAAGAAATCTTTTGGGAGAAGAGTAAGTATTCGCTTTTAAATTCTATAAACTCCTGAAGGAAATATTTTGATCTTTTTTTTTTTTACTTCAAATCTATTAACCCTATGTCCCATGCTTGACATGGAAAGCCTTTGTTTTGTAAATCCGTAAGGGGAGTTAAGAGAGTGTTTTACAAATCAAAGTGGATTTTCCTGCAGTAGTTTCAGATGTGTACTTTGTGGATGTTTATAGATAACCAAGTCATCCCAGACTCCTGTAAGGGACAGTGGCAAGGGGAAGGGGACGTATTATGCAGCACAAGACATCTGATTTATTAAAAAAATTTTGCATCAGGAAAAATGAAATTAATTGAACTTTATATTCTTGTGCTCTGCAGATATAGTGTATAAATTTGTATCTATGTAGATGTGATGGAGAGTCTGTTTACAAGGGCACGTAGTGCTAGGACAAAGGGGAATGATTTTAAATGGAATGAAAGCAAGTTTAGAATCAATATCAGAAAGACATTGTTCCCTTGAGGGTGGTAAGGTGCTGGAACAGGTTTCTCAAAGAAGTTGTGGATGTCCCATCCCTGGAAGTGTCCAAGGCCAGGTTGGATGGGGCTTGGAGCAACCTGGGATAGTAGAATTTTTCCCGGCCTATAGCAGGGGGTGGAAGGGGATGATCTTCAAGGTCTCTTCCAACCCAAAGCATTCTCTGATTCCATGACAATGATATATTGTAGAATTTACTCCAAATATCCCTCTACAGGTGCCTCATGCAGGGTGTTGTGTTTTTGCAATGGAATTTCATTGCTACTGTAGCAGCATGTTGAATAAATCCCCAAATAAACAAACAAGTTTCACTACTTAGACTGATTCCTCCAAATGACTTATTTTAAAAGAATTCAAAGAACGTCAGTAGAATATTTGCTAAGAGACATATTAAGAACTTGAGGTCATGTCTCATTTATCCCATGGTGTTGTTGAAAGGCCAAGTTGCAACAAGCAGGACAAATACACCTGACAAACATTTCAGCAGTGCTGACATTAATAACACGGGTTCCTTCCCTGAGCTCATTGCACAACATCGAGTAGGAGCTCTTCCAGAGCTGCTCACAGGAAACTCAGAGGGGAAAACTCAAACCAGCAGGTGGAGAAAGGTCACACTCTGCTCCTCCTGCTTTGTATTGTAATTCATGGGTCACTGCAGGCAGCAGTCTGCTGAGAGAGGCAATAAAGAATAAAGTGTGGGATCCTATAGAACATTTTATAAAACCAGGCTTGAAAATACAGAGCTGCCAGCCATGGAGATCATGGTGATGCTGGCTGAAGTAGTGGTAAGAACAGCCTGAATCCCAAGTGGACAAAGAGGGAACACAGCAAAAAAGGGTAGAGGATGATGATAGCACAGAGGGGAATGGAAAGCGCTGGTAAGAATGTGCATTGTTTTATTCTTTTGCACATTTCATTATTAAATAGACTGGCAAATCACTGTGGTTCCTTTCGCTGAGAGTGGAGGAGTTGACATCTTTCTTAGAGATGAGAACTTTGTTGAAGGCTAAGTCCTGCTTCAGATAGTCTCAATACTACCTGTCCAATTTAGAGCACATGAGTACTTTTTTCTTTCTTCATGCTCCCTTACATCAGTGATTTTCTCAGCCTTCTTCAACTTAGAGGAGAAAAAAAAAATTACCTCAAAGATTAATACAATGTTTAGAAGGGCTGAAAAGAAAGGCAGGAGGATGTCAAGACAGCACCCTGGTCTATGTTCCTCCAGCAGCAAAAGAAGCGAAGTCCTGAGATGTATTTTGAGGAAAGATGGAAATTATTACTTTCTTTAAGTTAAAAAATCCTTAGAGATTAACTGCCTTCTTTACTGAGAGGATGGTGGGGCACTGGAACATGCTGCCCAGATAAGTTGTGGATTTCCTTTCTCTGGAAGTGTCCAAGGCCAGGTTGGATGGGGCTTGGAGCAACCTGGGACAGTGGAAGGTGTCCCTGCCCATGACAGGGGTGAAATCAGATGGGCTTTGAGCTCCCATCCAGCCCAAACCATTCCATGAATCTCTAAATTTAAGACTGATTTTCTGATTCTATGTTGAGGGCAGTTGCAGAGATGTGAAAGAACAAGGTGAGCTCAGCCCCCCTCAAGTCTGTCTTCTTTACCTTTGCCATTCCTGATAAAAATGCACTAAAATGATAAATACAGGTCTTGCTTTGTGGTCTGATCTGCCTGCTGCAGGCTAAATGCAAACACAAAGGCACTAGAGGTGGTGATTTTTCAGTCACACAGAAGCAGTAGCACATTACAGGGATGCATTTTGGAAATGGCAAGGACGTGGCACAAGTACAGAAAAATTTGGCATGTTGAAACCAGCCCGTGAATCAGAAGCTGTAATATTTTGGGTTAAAGCTCTCAGAGCTGATTTATAAAATGCCAGTTTGAACATGCTGCTGAAGAGAATGATATGGATTATCCTGGCCATGTACTCAGACACTCCTGCATATTCTTCCAATCTGGCCAATCTACATGGAGTGGGGAGATCTGTTAACTTTTCTTTTTTCAGATCATCATATCTGGCTTATCTGGCTCTTCCACAGCACTCACTACCAAGTATTCCCCTATAGTTGATGGAGGTAAAAAGGATGTCCAACCCAATGAATTATTTTAGAACCCTGATTTAGGATCAAAATAATTGAAATCTGGATTCCTCAGGTTCCATTGTTGTAAAGACAACATTTAATAAACACCATTTAGTTCCACCCAGACATCTGCACACATAAAAAGGTTGTATTTTACAGCAAGTAGTTATAAAAGAAGCGAAAAGGAAATTACATAAAATTATATATGATTGCCAGAAAATTCAGACAACCCCTGGTTTAAACGAAAGCATTTTTAAACTTCAACATTTCAGTGAATGACATTCATTATGGAACAGTCTGTCAGTTCATTAAGCAGAACATCAGGTTAGAGTTTCTGCAGTCAGTGAAGAAATGAACTGCATGTTAATGTTCAGGTGAACTTCCTTCTCACCCTTTTAGAAAATAACTGTGAGTTCCACATTATCTGATCTAAGTGGTCTGGTTGAGATGTCGTGCTGCTGGTTTCATACCCATATTTTTCATGACATTTTACACACTAAATTTCTTCTGGCTGTGAATGCATTTGGCAAAGGGTCACACCCATGGTACTGCATAATGTAGAGTACATGAAAATATGCATAATCCATTTATTGAGCTCTGCCTCAGAAGCTCTTTGGAAATAAGAGAGTAACTAAATTATGTCCTTGTTCTAATTCAGTAGGGACAATGGGAAGGAAAGCAAGTGGTCGATGTAATGATCCATCAGGAGAAAAAATATTAATAATTTGACATTATGTCAAAAGGGAGACTTTTAGTTTGGAGAAACCATTTTTATTTCTGCTATGAAGATGTGAGAATTACTTTTCCAGATGGATCCTGGAAAGATAAAAAAACATTTTTCTTTCAGTGAGAGAATCATGAGAAATTTTCCAAACTGATGCACATAAAGCTCCCCAGAGGACCTGGAAGATGCTGAGTCTATTAGAAGAATATTAAAGCCTGGTGCTTTGAAGAGTTTTGCTCTAAATAGGCCATGTTTTGCTTTAATCACCTTGGGCCCACCTGTGTTTTCTGGAGACAGAGAATATGCTAGAAAAATGAAAGCAGACAAAAGCCACACAAACCTTCCCCAGAGAAAGTGTGTAGTTGACATTGCTCATTCTAAACAGGAGAGTTTGGAGAAACTGAAACAACCTGGTAGTAAAGCCAGCAGCACTTTGGAACTTGGACAGAAAGGTCTTTTCACATTAAAAATGCAAAACCACATGCAGATGGAACCTGCATCTCAAGGAAGCTGGGAAAAGGAGCTGCAAGGGAAAACTCCAGAGTGGAGCTGCTGAATCACAAACGTTCAAAGAATCCAAAAGTTCTTTCTCACCCTAGATGGAGAGAGCAACCTGGGCAACAAAAGCCAGGAGCTGTCAGTGGTAGCTGAATCTGGAGAAAGTCAAATGCAGTCTCGAGGTTGTCTCATGAAAAAAAATGATTCCAGGAATGACTTGGAGTTAATAGATACACCTACAATGTAGATTTTTGGGGGTTGTTTTTTTGTTTGTTTGTGGGGGGGGGGGGGTTGTTTGGGTTTTGTAGGGTTTTTTGTTTGTTTGTTTGTTTGTTGGTTAGTTGGTTTTGGTTTTTTGTTTTGATTTTTGTTTTTGTTGGGTTTTTGGGGTGTTTTTTTGGTTTTGTTTGTTTGTTTGTTTGTTTTGTGGCCCAGTATCTTAAGTGTGATTCAAGACAGAAATTCTAACAGGTATTTTCAAGCCCTGCATGACAGTATATGAAAATCAACCTTTGTGTGTTTGGTGAGGGCACTGAGGCCAAGATTTGATCAGTCTCCTTCTACACCACCAGGAGGAGGGATCAGAAAGCCAGGACAGGACTCAGACAGCAGATGAAACCATGTCAGTGGTATTTATGGAAAGCTTTTGGGGCTAAAGAGCTGCAGAGCTCAGTCTGTAGTAGATAACTGTATTTATCCACATTGACTGGGCACTGGCCAGAGGCCAGAATCAGTAGCTGAAACGCTGTTTGGTGCAGCAAGACCCCAGGGTATTTAACCTGCCCTCGGGAAGAGGGGAAATGATGTGCTGTAGATAAACACCACACTGACAAATCCCTGATGGATGTTAGACACCCCAGGGGATCTCAAATGGCACTTAACACCTCTGTTTAAGTGGCTGAATCATGTCCTAAATCTCCTTTTATTTTAACAGGAGTTTCTGCACTCAGACACAGGCAGACACTTCAAAACCCACACCCGTCTTGATCTGAGAGCTGGATCCCATTTCTGGTTAGCCTCATAAAAACTATCTTAGCAAAAGGGACCTGCAAGTTCCATACAGAGAAAAGGGAATTAGTTGAGTAGTAGAGGTGGAAATCTGCCAGGGTTACACTTGCTGGAGGCACCAAAAAGTCTGTGATGTGCTTTCCTTCTCCTCTTCTGAATGAAATGCAGCCTTTGGTAGCCTGTGAAATCTCTTTTCCATGACAATCATTGCTACATCCAGCTGTGGAACAAGCAACAAGCCAGAGAACAAAGAGCTGGAGAACACAGAGCAGCATCCAGAGGCTTGGATGATGCAGAGAAACAACTTCCACATGGCTAATATTGGCCTTCCACTCTGCTCCCTCCCTGCAGCCACCAAGAACTATTCTCTAATGAGGTTCGTTCCAGCTGTTCGCCCACTGTACGTAATCATCTCGGCTCACAAACCCATTCAGCAGCACAAAAACCCCATCCAGGCTGTCAAAAGCCACGAAACCCCAGTGAATGAGTGTGGCTTGTGCCATCCAAGGCTGCAGTGACAGCTGTGACACATTCCCAGCCTTAGTCATGAGGAGCTCAAGCATCTGCGGTATTTCGGATGCTCTCTCATCTCCTCTGCATTTTAAGCTAGAGCACAAAACTCCTGGAAGGAATCCAAAGATTCAGCTCTCTAAAACACAGGAAATGAGTAACTTCACTAACTTTAACTTGGGTCTTTAAATAATGCACTTGTGCTGGCTTCTTTATAGAATTTGTTTCTAGGCCAAGAGAAAGTTCTGTTGTGTGTCCAAAATCTTAGATGCAAATTAAGCCCAAGCTCATATTTGGCTTTTGGTACTAATTGCATCAACTTAAGAATGCAGTTGCATGTAAAATGTCATTATTACAAATATTTTGTTTTAAAAGGAAATGTTTTTTTACTTTTGACCATGACTGTGTAGTTTTATGTTTTTGCTAGAAATAAAAAGCACCTTCTCTAAACCTACTTCAAAAATGTGACAGTAAGAGCAGAAACAGAAATGTTGTGATTTAATAAAGTCTCCATTCCAGGAAAAGGAATTCAGAGTTAAAGATATCTTAGCTATTTTAAACTCCCTTTCCAAACATATATAATTTATTTCTGCTGTGGAGAAATGTATCCCTTACTGTTACAACTTTAACTCCAGACTCTGTATCAATGTGTTCTGAGACGTCTGTGTTTTTATTTTTTGCATTATTTGGTTTCAGTAAATAACTTTAAAGGCAATAGGGAGGAAGAGTTAGTTAAATCTATTTATCAGTGGACTTTGTTAGATTAGGACAGAGGGTGAAAGCATTAGAATAAAAAAGCACTGAGCTATTGGTACATGGCAAAAAGATGCCTTTTAGGTCACCTAGTTCTGAGCACAAGGGCTCCAAGCTGGTCAAAACGTATTTCACAAGGTGCCAACCCTGAGCTAATGAGGTCTGGTCAGCATTCATCTCCAGCTCTGCGCAACTTCCAGCGCAGCCATTCCCATGCAGGGTAGAGCAGATGAATCTGGAGCTTTCACAGCTCCTGCCTGGCTCAGGGAACAGGCAGAGCCAGCTTGTGTGTGCCTGCAGAAAATCATGTCACTGTCCTAGATGTCCCTGTGCCGGTGTATCCACAAAATCACACCCCAGCTTCAGCTGGCAAATCCTCCTAAGTAAGTGGACAAAGGAAGAAAGTGTTGATACACCAAGGAAGCGTATCAGATCTCAAAAATTAATGAATAATTAAAAAAAAAAAATCCTCCAAAACTAGGTAGGATATTGTCTGGGACATGTGGCATGAATTCTGCAGCAGCTGTGTCTGCCCTTCATGGAGTAAAGGGAAGATGTGGGGTCTACCACAGCAGTCTTGGGCTTCCCACAAAACTTGGGCTTTTCATGAAACTTGCCAGCTATCAAAATTTGTGAGCTAGCAAAGCATCACCAGCCTTCCCCTCCAAAGAAAGATGGGAAAAAAGGCATTTCACTCCTGGGGATGCCTCTGAGATACCTCGGAAGGCTCCATCTGGCTGATTGTGGATGTGTGCCTGAGTCAGCTGCTGCAAGAACGTCCACGGGCTGATTCATCTGACCCCCTCCAGGACGGCATGAACCACTCTGCTCATTCCTAACACAGTGAATTAGGGGGATTGGCTTGGATGTGAGAATTTAGTTTTCAGATGCTTTCAGAGAGAGGATGAGCATCCTCCAGGCAGCCAAACACTTCCGAGTGAGAAAGCCTTCCTTCCACATGAAATGAGCAATAGTTTTGCCAGGGGATCCTTTGGGGACAAGTTTCCTCTTGAGAATGAGTGAATTTATACATCCTCCACCCCTCAGAGATGGACCTAATGATGAATCTACTCCCCAAAACACCAAGAACTTAATTCAGTCACATTTCCATTCAACATATTTTTTTTTCCCTTAAAAATTCTCACAGAATCAGACTGGGCAATGCACTGTCCCTTGCAGGGACAGAAAGCAGCAAAATTTGCCTGATTCTGAGCAACAAATTAATAAAAATAAAAATATCAAGGCTATTAACCCACCACACACAAAAATTAAAACATCTTTTCCTGCCCTAACCCTCAGCTCCATTTAGCAAAGCAACAAATCATAGATAACAGACCATAATTATCCTTCCATTTGCAGCTCCCAAGCAATCGTGACCCAAGCATCTCTAATGGGTGCAAAAGCCACTGTGATTGAGGCACATTTCTTGTGCAATGCCTCAAACTGAATGGACAAACCTGAAAACAGACCTGGCAGATGTTTAATGTATGTTCAGTAAGGAGCCCTTAGACATCAATACTCGCAATGTGTTACAAAATAAATTATTATTATTATTGCCATAATTATTATTAAGAAGAATTTGACCATGTGCATACTCATTTCTCTCAGCTTTGGAGTGAATTATCAATTACATTAACAAAAACTAAAATTATTGAGTTATTTTTTGGGTATTTTGGTGCTTTAGTTTGGGTTTTTTTTAACAATGGCATTAAGCAGAGGTTTTTTCCACCTTTAAAAACTATTTTTTTGTTTTAAATTGTGACAGTCAAATAGATCAAAGTAGTTTCAGATCATAGCTCTCTATCAAGGAGTAAGATATGACACCTGAATGAGCAGGGATCAGACTGTCAGGGTGTCTCCAGGGCAGATAAACTGAAGGATTTGTATTTAACAGAGCAGCAAACAAAAGTCTCTGCAGCTGCCTATTTCTGCAGGAAACCCCTTCTGAGGAAATGTTCCTCAGCAAAACAGCCATTCTGGCTTTAAATCCTCTGTGTGGTGATGCTTCCACCTTTTCTTCAGGAGATGGAATGGTTTAGCTTGTTCCTGAGAAGTTCAGCCCTGAAATTATTAATCTGGCTACTCTGGAGATGAGCTTGCAGGGGGACACAGTCACTGAGCTGCAGTGAGTTACATAAACACGGCTTGAACAACCCAGCGAGTTTTATACTCACTCCTACTTTGCCTTGTGCAGCTAAAAGTGCAAGCCTAAGGAGACAGATAATAAATTGAGAGAGCAAAAGGTGGTCAGAGGATAAAACACCAGCAAAGCAATGGGGTGAGGGGTCGAAATTCTGCCACAAAGCTTCGGGGGAAAAAAAAAAATCTGCCTTTTTCCCCATATATTTGTGCCCATTCAATTACAATCCAAACAGCGTTTCAGCAGCCACAACAGACACGGGAATTCTAGAACTTGTTAGTGCTGTGGAAAAGTACCAAACACCTTTCTGTATGCAAAGCATTCCCTAAGAACAGAACAAGTTCAGCACCAAGGGAACTGGGAAAGTCTCCTCAGGGATACTCTGAGCAGCCTCTTTCAGCGGTGCCACAGCTCACCCTGACCAGACACTGTCAGCAAAGATGACTTTCAAGTTGTGGATAGCAAAAAGAAGAGAGAGAGTTCCTCACTGCTGCATTTGCATCCCTTTCAGCAGAGCTGTTCCACTTCTGTCCTGATGTGGAAAATTCACTCCAAAATCCTGTTGACTGCAGTGTGTGCCGAAGCACAGATGGTGTGGGATTGGCTGGACGTGACAGGAGCAGAGGAAATGGAAACAAGCAAACACAAGCCAACAAAATATTCCCCCCATTGACTTAAAGATTGTGGCTGCACTCTCTGGGCCAAGGAAAGGGGTGAAATAAAACTGAGTGTCTCCACTGACTTCCACATCCTCAGATGAGTTTTCCTCTCCTGGGAGCAGTGGCAAATAAGCAATTTCTCTGTTAAAATCAGGACTAGCTGCAAGACCTGCTATTTCTGCAGGTTTCTCCACCAAGCACGAGCTGCAGCATGATTCTGCCCCGAGTTCACTTTTTTCTCAGCGCTTCTTAACTCAGATACTCTGCTTTCATTAAAAGATAATCTGAGCTAATTTAGGAATTAGACTGTTTGTACTAAGTGTGCTCAGAAGGAAGGAAAGGCAAACAAAATCTGCTACATTGGAATGAATCAGCTCGGGGACACGGGGCTCAACTTAGCAAAGGCACAGGCACATATGGAGCTCAACCCCAGGAAAAAAATATCTCCAGGATGCTGTCTCAGTCAGCCAAACGAGGAGAGATGTGATGAACAAAGGTCTGAATGCGCTCAGCAGCGCAGCCCACAAGCTGAGAAATCTCAGGTTTTCTCTCCCTGGTAGCATCCCACAACAGAGCTCCTGCCTCCGTGTTTGTGAGCCTCACAAACAGCAGCAGCAGGTCTGGCAGCTCTGTGGGGCTGGGGCACCACCGTGGCAGCAGCAGAATTCCTAAACCCAGAGCGAGGAAAGAGCCCCAACAGCAGAATTCCTAAACCTACAGCCAGGAAAGAGCCCAAACAGCAGAATTCCTAAACCCACAGCAAGGAAGGAGCCCCAACAGCAGAATTCCTAAACCCACAGCCAGGAAGGAGCCCCAACAGCAGAATTCCTAAACCCACAGCAAGGAAGGAGCCCCAACAGCAGAATTCCTAAACCCACAGTCAGGAAGGAGCCCTCCAGTTTCCTGCAGGGACCCCTATGGATGATGGAAATGCTAAAGCAGAGGAGCAAGCACAAAGCCTGTCTAATGAGAAATAAGTGCATTTATCACACAAAAAGCCCCCTCCTCGTGACCTTGAAGGCTGTGGTTATCTTCCCAGCCATTCACACGTCTTTGGTTGGAGACAACAAAACAGCGGAAATCTTGAGATAAATGCCTGGGACAAAATGAGATCAATTAGAGCTGTCCTGAATGACAGCAAAGCAGCAACCCTGGCTCACAGCACATGGGAACAGGTGGCAATAAAAGTGGAAGACCACAACCCACACACAAGCAGACACATCAACTCTAATCCAACTCCCCTTATTGCCCTGACCAGCATTCCTTAATTATTCACCAAATTCCAGTACTGCCTTACCCATCCTACAGGACAACTTCTTCCAAGCCAGCTCCAGGCTGTTTGGCATTAGCCAGAGAGAGATGCTTGTATAACACGTTCTTTCTCTGCAGCTACACCAGGAGCACTTTCAGGAGTTTGCCTCTGTGCTATCATGAACCTCCAGTAATCAAACATTCCCTTGGATTAGCCACGGAAGCATTTCCCTGCTGTACCTGACCAGTGCTGCATCATAGGCTGGGCAGAGGAGTGAGGGGGTGTGTACCCAAATAACAGCAAGTACAAATCTATTTGTTTTTGGTTTTTTTTTGACTCCAACAGATGAAATAGAAAAATCCAACATGCTGCTTCAGTTACATATTGCTGTACCAGTCCACCACACACACTGTAATTAACATGCACCAGACGGATGGTAATTGATAATTCCCTGAGAAAGAATCACATCACTTTGCTGCCTTATTCACTTTAGTTAGGATTTTCTCCCTATGATAGCTACTTCCAGTGCTACTCCAATGCATCCTTCAAGCTAAAGGCCAGATTCTGTTTACCTGCAGATCAGATGCAGAAGAAATCCACTGACTTCCAGGGAGTTCTTCCACATCTGCTGCTCTGTAAGTGGGATGATCATGTAGACACATAAACACCCGTGTGCCACTAATCAAATCTCCCTTTTTTTACCCCGTGCATTTTCCAGTTCTGCTCAGCAAGCTGCATTATCACATCCTCGTTCTCTCCCTGGCCGCAAACTCCTCAGATTCCAACGCATACCTGAACGCTTCGCATCCTAAATTCAGAGCACAGCGGGAAAGAGCCTGTCCTGCGTGCCGTCCCCCTGACTGGAGATGTGCTCGGCACGAAGATGGTGTTATCAGAGCCAGCTGTTCAAACACCGATAAGGAGAAGTGCCCAGAGGCACACGAGCAGAGGTCAAAGGCACACGAACTGCAGTTTCTCCCTACTACCCCACAGTAAAAACAAGCGAGTCCTGCTGCACTGCTCGGAGGGTGAATCAGAGTTTCTGCGGCAGGTGAGGATGCAGAGCTGCATCGGCAAACGCCGACAGCAGCGGCGGGACTGTTAGCAATCAGGTTTTATTTACCAGCCATATTGTGTTAAAACCAGACGTGATTCCCATACCGAGCGCCTCAACCTGTCACCGCCGGCAAAGGCAGATTGATTTGTTTGCAGAGAACCAAATCTATCTGGAGGACGCATCCTCCGAGCCTGCCGAAGGCAGGAAGCCCCGCATGCGATTCCCCCCTGAAGAAGTGTCCCCAGAACCCGGGGAGGCGGAGGGACGAGCCGGTAAATCAGCGATCAATGTCACCGGCACACAACCGGCGGCTCCTCTTCCCTGGCCGGCTGCGGCATCCCCGCGCTCGGGGGATGGGGTGCCCCGGGAGGAGCCGGGGGAGGCCGGGGGAGCACTCACCATTGCAGCAGGGCTCGGTCCCGGCGCTGGCGCTGCCGCATGCCCGCGGGCGGGCGCGGGGGGACAGTGGCCGCGGGGAGCGCTCCGGCCCCGCTGCCCGCGCTGGCTCCGAGCGGCCGCGGCCGCGCTCCCCCCGGCCGCAGGAGGGGTCGGCGCCTCCGAAGGGAATCCAAATTCCTCCTCCCTCGCCTGCCGGTCATGTCCAGGCTGCCTTTGCTCAGGGGATGGGCCAGCTCCTGGCCGTGAAGGAATTTGCCATCGCTAAATCAGAAAAAAAAAAAAAATACCCTAACAAACAAAAAAACAAAACCCAAACAATAACAACAACAAAACAAAAGCAAGAAGGGAGGTGGGATATTTCAAAACTTTTTTTTTCCCCGTCTCTATTTTTTGTTTTCTTTTTTTTAAGGGGGCTGTCGGTGCTCGGGGCGGGGGACGAGAGGGGTACTCAGGCTGGCTGAGATGCTGTGCCGGGGTGAGATGCTCCGGTGCGCTCGCCCCTGCCCCTGTGCCTGTGTGTGATTCTCATACCCAGACAATGCTCTGCAAAGCGAGCTGGTCCTGCGGAGAAATGCAAACACCTCCTCCCCCGAGTGCCTGAGCAAAGGGAAAGCGATATGGAACCAATAGCTTCTCCTTGAGTGCTCTCATTAATATGGAGGAGAAAAAGAAACCAATGAGGAGGAGCGGGAGGAGGGATTTATTCAAATCAAATTTCCCGAATCGAACACCCCTTCTCCCTTTTTTCTCTTTCCTTTTCCCATGTACCCCATATCTGCTTTCTCCCTGTCGCCTTAGCCCCGTTTCTGCTGTCCCGGAAATTTTGATTTCTGATTTCATTACTGTGACAGGGTCAGCAGAGCACGGCGATGGGAGGCAGGATGGCATCGCTGCTGGGAGGGAGCGGGGGCTGCGCGAGGGAGGATGAGAGCAGCCAATTTCCCCCGGACCTGCAGAGTTGATTGCGAAGAGAAGCGATAAAGTAGCTGGACTTGTCAGGGAGGGGAACTGAGGGGGAGCAGAGCAGGAATTTCAGCTGGGAAAAAACCATTTTGCAGATGATGGGTGCAGATGGGCTGGTGGCCTGTGTCCAGGCTGAGCCCTCTGAGCATGGAGAGAGGATTCTCTCGTCTCTTACAGGAGATGCACACCCAGGGAGGAAAATGACAGCACAGAACATCAGCATCTGCTCTGTCCTGCAGTGCCGCAGAGCCACGGGACCCCTGGAACAGCCGTGCAGGAGTGGCACCTGTTGCTGGAAAATGACTGGAGGGGAGCTGTAGGGAGGGCTGGAGAGAGGGGAAGGGGTGTCCAATCTCAAGCTGAGTCAAGAGAAATACAGGCTGGATAGCAGGAAAAAGCTTTTCCCAGAAAGAGTGATAAAGCTCTGGAATGGCTGCCCGGGGAGGTGGTGGAGTCCCCATCCCTGGGTGTGTTTAACACAGCCTGGATGTGACACTGGGTGCCAGGGTTGAGTTGAGGTGTTGGGGCTGGGTTGGACTTGATGACCTTGAAGGTGTTTTCCAACCTGGTCATTCTGGGAATTCTGTGAATTCTGTGGTTCTGTGTCCAGTACCTGCGGAAGAGCAGGGTGGCTCCTGTCCCCTGCACAAGAGTGTCCAGGCACTGCTCCCTGCTGCACAGGGCTTGAGGGGAGGCTCTCCAGACCTGGAAAATGACCACTCAAGGAGCCTGAGCAGCCACAGCAGGCCCAGAGGAGTCCTCTGCCAGGATATCCCATGGAGACACTTGGCCCCGTGCTGATTTTGCTGCTCTCAGGCCCCACAGATCTGTGTCAAGAATTTGAGGTGCTGAATGCCCACATCCTTTCCCAAATCCTGTGAGACATGCTGGAAGAGCAGCTGCCTGCTAATGAGATTCTTCTAATTACCCTGAAATTCCAAGACACCTGTGTCGTAATACAACACAAAAAGACAACACGGACACTGCTGCTCTCTAGGTGAATAAAAAAGAGGGACCTTTATTTTCTGACTCCAACATTTATAGTTTTCTAAAAGTGACAGTGGATTGGAGGGTGACAGTGCCACCTCTCCAATGACACTGGACAGACCAAGAGTCCATCAATTCTCTCCTCCTCCATGAAAGAATGCAAAACATAAGTTGTTTACAGAACTGTGTGTGAGAAAGTTTGTTACAAGAATGCAAACATCAGAAGGCTTAGCAAAGTCTTAGAAAATCAGGGTAACACACCTGTATGCCTACACTCTTCCAGCTGTGGAAACCCTTTTGTCTGCTTATCTCTTCATAGAATCACAGAATCATTAAAGCTGGAAAAGACCTCAAGGTCATTGATGCTAGCTTCTGACTAAACACCCCCTTGTCAACTTAACAGCACAGAGTGCCACAAGCAGTCCTTCCTTAGACACCTCCAGGGAAGGAGAGTTCACCACTTCTCTGGGCAGCCCATTCCAGTGCTTCACCACCCTTTCAGTGAAGAAATTCTTTCTGATGTCCAACCTGAAGCTTCCCTGGCACAGCTTGAGGCCTCTTCCTCCTGTCCAGGGGCTTGGTGCCAGGGAGAAGAGACCGATCTCCACCTGGCTACAGCCTTCTTCCAGTGAGTTGTTAAGAGTGATAAGGTTTCTCCTGAGCCTCCTTTTCTCCAGGTTTTTACCCCTTCCCCTCATTTTCTGCGTCTCACATCCTCTATTTCCCATGGCATGTAAATTAATTTCAAATCCTCCTTCCTTTTACCCTTGTGAGAAATGGATTTTGTATAGAATTCTTAAAACTTGACAGAGAGTTCACACAGCCTTGTACATCTGTATGTAAACACTGAGATAAGGTGTGTTGACTTAAGAAGACTATGGAATAGAGATGACACTTTTGAGAGAGAGATTGAACTAGAAATAAGTTTCAACAAGTTTCAAACTATGGCTTTGTAAAAAGACTAGCTATTTTAGAGAATTAGAGCTGTGAAAGATGCATTGTAGCAGGACTACGTGAAGAAAAAATATGAGTAATTGGTATTAGAAGTAATAGCAGCATTGTGTGGCAAAAGCTAAGAGGCTGAAAAACGTTTGTGAGGTATTGTAACCAAGAAATAAGTCAGCTTCTGATAGAATGGCGTTAAGTTTTTTTGCATCTCTTGCATCTCACCCTTCATAGAGACTGATAATAGAATAAAATCTTTTAAAATGCCTCTCAGTTACCTCATCTCTGTAAAAGCTAAGAAAACCAACACACCCTACTTCCTTTAAACAAAGGGGAAAAAAAAAAGGCAATTTTATCATAAAATGAACTAAATCCATGACCTGTCCAGCATGAAAAGCCCTGTCCCAGTTGCTGTACTGTCCCTGTGGCTCTGAGCCCACGAGCAGGAGCCTGGGGGGCACAGCCCCACAGCAGCTCAGCAGCCCAGGCAGCCCTGCTGCAGTGCCTTGGCACAGCCACAACCCGGTGGCTGCACAGCTGCCTCCTCTGGAGAAAACCTTGTACAGACACGCTGTGAATGCACTCAGCTCTGCTTTTGTTCCAGCACCATGGAGCAGGCTAGAGAATCAACTAGAACTTCCAAAGCTTTGCTTTGTGGATTTTCCTGCAGGTCTGCTGTCTTCTCTAGTCACAGCTCACAAAGAAAATAAATTAAAGATTATAAAATAATAGAATGATTTATGTTGGAGGGGACTATAGAAATCATCCAGTTCCAACCCCCTGCCATGGGCAGAGACACCTTCCACTGTCCCAGGGTGCTCCAAGCCCCATCCAGCCTGGCCTTGAACACTTCCAGGGATTCAGGGGTAGCCACAGCTTCTCTAGGCACCCTGTGTCAGAGCCTCACCACTCCCATAGTTAAAATTTTCTTCCCAATATGCCCTTTAACTCTGTTCTCTTTCAGTTTAAAGCCATTCCCTTTGTCCTGTCGGTCCAGTTGTTTTCCGAGGTCCCTCTCCAGTTCTCCTGGGGCCCCTTTAGGCCCAGGAGGGGGCTCTGAGCTCTCCCTGGATCCATCTCTTCTCCAGGTGAACGTTCCCAGCTCTATCAGCCTGTTTCCAGAGCAGAGGGGCTCCAGCCCTTAGATTAAATTTGTGTGCTCCCCTGGACTCTCTCTCCAACAGGTCCATGTCCTCCTTATGTTGGCAATCCCAGCACTCCAGGTGGGGATTTTTCAGATCAGAGTGGAGGGACACACTCACCTCCCTTGACTCGCTGCCCACCCTTCTTTTGATGCAGCCAGGGCACCGCTGACTTTCTGGGCTGGGAGTGCTCAGTGCTGGGTCCTGTCCAGCCTCTCACCACTTCTTAGGTCTTCTCAGGGCTGCTTTCAATCCATTCCCTGCCCAACGTTTTGTTTTTATGCTTGGGATTGCTCCAGCTCTGGTACAGCACCCTGCGCCTGGCCTTGTTGCCCTCCATGAGGTTTGCCCAGCCCCAGCTCTCCAGCCTGTCCTTTGAAGGCATCCCTGCCCTCCTACATGTCCACCACACCACCAGCTCACTGTCACTGGCCAAAGTCCTGAGGATGCACTTGATAATGACGTGGGCATTAGATGATACAAGACAGAAAAAACTTCACAGCAAGATGTTTGTTCTTCCCACAAAAAGTCATCTGTGTTCACTCTGCAGGCTTAAAGAACCTCTTCTACTAAAAAAACCAAACAAACCAAAAAACCACGAGAAAGCAAAAACAAAACCCTATCTGTATTCTCTCAAAACTTCCAGAATTTATGGCAGTCCTACCTCAAAAGCCCCACAGTGAGACGCTGCCTTAGCTTGCTAAGCAGGGAAGAAGACTCCCAGGTGTTCAATTATTATGTGCTGATCCAACATCTGCTCCCTATCTTTCCCGGGAGAAGGGCAGTGGGCCAAGAGAATCATCTAGTGGCCCATATCCAGCAGCAGTTGGATTGCCTTAGATGATCTCAGCTGATTTTAGTATCAGGTTTCCTACTGAAGTAGGGAGGAGAGGCTGTCCAAGAACTTTGTTCCCCAAAGAAGTCCATTTTTATAAGCAGAAAAACAGTTAAGCCACTTGCAGGCAAGTGGTGTTTTATCATTATCCCCCTGAGCAGTCTGTTAAATAGGTCTTTATTATTTAAGTGTGTGTTAAGTACAATAACCATTTTTTGCTGTTGTGAGGCACTGAGCAGGCAGAAGGAGGCTTCCTGAGGACAAAGTGTGAGTTGCTACTGATGACCTTGACATCCATCCATCCACGAATCCATGAATCCATCCATCCATTATCTATCCATCCATCATCCATCCATCCATCCATCCATCCATCCATCCATCCATCCATCCATCATCCATCCATCCATCCATCCATCATCTATCCATTATCCATCCATCATCCATCCATCCATCCATCATCTATCCATCCATCCATCCATCATCCATCCATTATCCATCCATCATCCATCCATCATCCATCCATCCATCCATCCATCCATCCATCCATCCATCCATTACCCATCCATCCATCCATCCATCCATCCATCATCCATCCATTATCCATCCATCCATCCATCCATCCATTACCCATCCATCCATCCATCCATCCATCCATCCATCCATCCATCATCCATCCATTATCCATCCATCCATCCATCCATCCATCCATCCATCCATCCATCATCCATCCATTATCCATCCATCCATCAATCCATCCATCCATCCATCCATCCATCCATCCATCCATCCATCATCCATCCATCCATCCATCCAGCCCAAGGAGACACTGAAAGCAGCTCCAAGGAGCGGTGTCCTAAATGTGCCTGTTTCTCTCCACTCTAGACCTCTAAGGGTTAATGGATGAATCCCTCTTTCTGGATCAGGTTTGACAAGCCTGGAATGTTGGTGCTCACTCACGTGGCTTGTTCTGCTCTGCTGGACAAGAACTGCCCCCAGACAGTGCCACAGCCTCCCACCCACGCTGAGATCCTCCTGCCAGGCCTGACTGGCCTGCAGATCCTCTGCTGTGATGGCCAAGCTGTGCTGGGCATCCAAAGGAGACCCAGAGGAAGTAAAATTCTCTTGTGCAGTGTGAGGTTGAAAAATACCTCGTGACAGGTGGGACCCTCTGGCCTGAATATTCTTCAGACACTTCCCACCAAGCAGAAGATTCCCAACAGTCAGAAAGAGACATTTCCTGGTTCCTGAGGACAAGATCTGGCGGGAGTATTATGCAGTGCAGTCATTTGTTCCCTGTTTAGCCATGTAAGTTCCACTGTTTGAAGGCATTTCTGCTCCTAGAACTGTGCCCACAGCCAGGGGGATGCAGTATCCTAAATCCTGCACCTGCTGTGGTCCCCTGGGACATTCCTGGTGGGTAGACAAAGGTCTGCACCACTGTGTAAAAAGGCAGTGACTCAAACCCTTAACCTGAAGAGCAGCAGGTATCCTGTTGTGTGACCACTTTTACCTTTTAGCAAATATAAAGTTGCTTATCCCACAGAGTTGTGCACCTCAGGATGCTGGAAGGTGTCAGAGCAGCCACCAGTGAGAGCTGAGTGCTGGGAATTCCATCCCAGCTGGATGGATGGAAGGCTCTTGAACTCAATACCCTCAAAAGGAATTTATTTTAAACAAACCCCTTGATTCCTGTATCCAATCATGCATCTCCTGTAGCTCCTCTAGGAATGTTTTAGATCCACAAAGTCTACTGAAAGAGGGAATAGATCAGGTGCATGGCTCCAGTATCCCACTGCTGTTGAAGTCAAGAGTACAGTCACCAATAAATTCAGAATTCTTTTCCCTACCTGACCTCCCTTCTCTTTCCGGAGCTCCAGCTTGGCATGAGGACAGAATTTGTTCTTTCCTCTTCTCAGGTAAATAAGCTACAGATGCCCTTTGACAACCCCTTGTGATTCATGATCAGCTGTTTAAAGAAATTACATTATGTGAATCATCCTTCCAATGGAAGTTACATCCCCACTGAAGGGAGTCAGCAGAAGAGAATGTGTGTGAGCTCCTCTGAGAGAGTAAAAACAGGCAAAGTAGTGATCAACAAGACATAACAGAAGGTCATTGTGGGAATTATACCTGTGGAATTGTTCTGGATTAGGAGCCTTCAACTTTCAATGGAGACAACTGAGACAAAAAATGGTGTGAACATGTAAAAATGGTGTTGAGAAGGTAAATAAGTAAAAAGCATCCACTGTCCTTTCAAATGCAAGGATGGAAAGATGCCAGAAAAGAAAAAAAAATCAGGGAGACCTGGTTGAAAACAAAAAAATCTTAAACTAAAAATGTGACATGACCTGACAGATGTTATCAGCTTCAAAGAATTCAAAGCTACTTCATGGAGAAAAAGTCCGTAAAGGCAAGTAAATATCACGAGACCACTTCTGGCTCAGAAAGTTTCTGAAGCACTCTTCACTAAATTCTGGGTGATAATTTAGGGCAGTTCTATACTAATTATTTCCCCTTGCTAATATTCTCTATAGGTCCTTGCTAGACTTGCTAATTTCTGGTCTAACTCAGTGCAGACATTCTTACATTTTGTGTTGTCACACCTTGTCACCCACTAGCAACCCCAAGTCCTTCTCCTCAGGGCTGCTCCCAGTGCATTCTCCTGCCAGTCTGTATTGGTACCAGGGGTTGCCTCAAGCACCTGCAGGACCTTACACTTGGCCTTGTTGGACCTCATGAGGTCCACGAGGGTCCCTTCATTGTGCCCTGGTGGCCAAGAAGGCCAATGGCTCCTGGCCTGTGTCAGCAATGGCATGGCCGCAGCAGCAGGGAGGGCACTCTGCCCCTGCCCTGGGCACTGTGGGGTCACTCCTCGAGTGCTGTGCCCAGCTCTGGCCCCTCAGCTTGGGAAGGACGTTGAGACGCTCGAGCGCGGCCAGAGGAGGCACCGAGGCTGGAGAGGGGCTGGGAACACAAACCCTGAGAGCAACCACTGAGGGAGCTGGGGGTGCTCAGCCTGGAGAAAAGGAGACTCAGGGCTGCCCTCATCGCTCTCTGCAGCTCCTGAAAGGTGCCTGTGCTCAGCTGGGGCTGGGCTCTTTCTCCAGGCAGCACTGACACAACCAGAGCACACAGCCTCGAGCTGCACCAAGGCAAATACAGGCTGGATAGCAGGGAAAAGCTTTTCCCAGAAAGAGTGATAAAGTTCTGGAATGGCTGCCCGGGGAGGTGGTGGAGTCTCCATCCCTGGGTGTGTTTAACAAAGCCTGGATGTGGCACTGGGTGCCAGGGTTGAGTTGAGGTGTCAGGGAACAGGTTGGAGTCGATGATCTTGAAGGTCTCTTCCAACATTGTGATTCTGTGATTCTGGAGCTTGTCCTGGCCCCATCCTTCAGGAAGGTCACTGCAGCCTCAGCTGGGTGCCAGCTGCAAATTAGCTGGAGCTGTGCTCAGTGTCACTGTCTGTGTCATTAATGAAGATTTTCATCAGTGCTGACCCGAATAAAACCACTGGGGGACACCCCTGATGTCCATTGGAACATTGAACCACTGACCACAACCCTCTGGATGTGATCAATTCCTTATCAGCTCATCAATTCCACCTCTTTCTATTTACTGAGAAGGGTGTTGGGGAGAAGATGTGCCAAAGGCTTTACAGAATTACAGATAAATGATGTCTGCAGCCCTCCCCTTGTCCACTGAATGGAGTCACCCCTTCAGGGAAGGGCACTGGGCTGATCAGGTATGATGTGTCTTTGGCAAAGCTGTCCTGAATCACTTCCCTGTTCTCCGGGAGCCTCAGCACAGCTTCCAGGAGGATCTGTTCTGTGATCTTCCCAGGCACAGAGGTGAGGCTGACAGGTCAGGAGTTCCCAGGGTCCTCCTTTCTCCCTTTTTTAAAAATGCTTACAAATTTCCCATTTTCCCATTCCAAGGGACTTCCCATTCACCAAGGACTTCACGTGACTGTCAGGTAAATATGTAATTTACAGGGATATATTTTATGAATATACCCTTAAATATGTGTTATGTAATTTATTATATAAATTTCTATTTCAATCTGAGCCAAAAGCTGCAGCATTCTTGCAGTTCTGCTTATAATTCCTCTATTGCTACATGGCCAAGATTCATCTTACCACACTTTACATGTTTAGATAGATGAATTTTCAAGGGATTTCTGTGTTCTATGTCCTCTGTTTCTGGGAATTGAGCCCTCCTGTGACCATCAGGAGGTTTCAGAAACATCTGGGAATTTCTCTCCTTCCAAAGCCTAGATAAAACTGAAATTAGAAGGGAGACCAACAACGTTTACACTATGTTTACATAGTTGGCATTCACTGAAGGAATTGTATATTGTTATCTGACAGCACCTCTTTATCAGGAGGAAAAGACATGCAGAGTCTCAAAGAGCACAAAAAGGTTCTTTGTGTCTGACAGAAAATAAAGCTGACGATGAGAACTTCCAGTTCCACAGCAGTGTGGAAGGAGTCTGCTGTTCAAAATGCACTTTAAGCCCAGGCTGGGGCTCTGGATTTTGTCATGAGGAGCCTGTGAACCTCCTGTTGTCATATCTAAAGTGAAATTCAAGTTTCACATGGAAGACACCAGCTACTCCCACAGCTGAGGTTAGAGCCAGCCCACTGCTTTCTCTTCAGCTGCTTTGTTCCTGGAAGTCCAATTCTCCAACCATTCTAATCCAAGGACAAGCAATCATTGCTGAGTGAAGCTTTCTGCCTTCTAGAAATCATGGAATCATTAAGGTTGGAAAAGACCTTCAAAATCACCAGTCACTCAACACCATGTTCTCCCCTGAACCGTGTCCTCAGTTGCCAATACACATGATTTTTGGACAATTCCAGGAATGGTGGCTCTACCACTTTTCTGGGCGGTCTGTAGGAACACAGAGGCGAAGATGGACTGGATGTTGGCAGCACTGGCCAGGAATGGAAAGCACAACAAAGTGCTGAGGAGCTCTAAGGGACAAGCTCTGAGCTGTCACTTATGTCCCGCTAAGAGTCAGCAGGAGGTTTGAAACAGAAAATTGAAATTTCCAGGGAAATACTTTTATCTTCTTCTTCTTTTTCTTGCCTTGTTTTGTTTGTTCGGGGCTGGTGGTTACAGGAGGAGTGGTGAAATGGCCCAATGAGAGGCTTGTCCTTAAATAGCACCAAAGTCAGTGATTTGATCAGGGATATTTCCAAATTCCTAAACAGATATTTAACTTAAAAAGCCCCCCATTTACCAACATACTGTTTTTTTATTTCTCAGAACAGAATTTGAAAAACTTTTTTTTTCTCTAAAAATGTTACTACATAGATTCATTTCTCAACCAAAGTTTTTGACACAGTCTAGAAAAAATTGGGAAAAACAGCATTAAAATAACAAGGAATGTAAATCTGTGCCTTCTCTGATAATCCAAATATCAATAATGAGTGATCTTAAAAAGGATTGATTGATTACTCTGAATTCTCACCTACAACTATAAAGAAGCTCAATATACGCAAAGCTTTTGTGTTGAATAAGAATTTGTGATTTTTTCTAAAGAAAATAAACCATAAATAAATTCAGGTCTAAGCAGTACTCATCAGTTCTTAGAATGATGGATATTGATTATAGTGAGATAAGGAGCTTAAACTAGAAATTTTTGAAGAAATAAATGTTCTCTGAAGGCTGAAAGTTGTTTGTGATTCCTGCTTGCCAACAAGCATGGAAAAATCCTTCCACCAAGCATTCAGACATTCCTGCATATTTATCTGAGTGTGACTGATGAGCAGAAGTCTCCTTTCTGGTGCATTAATCTATCCAAAGAGTGTGGATGCCTATCAGAATCTATTAAATCTTCCTTTAAAAGCCCCCCAATAAAATACTCACTTTCAAACCTTGAAGATGATTGAAGGGGCGTCCACCTGAGAATTTCTGTGCTGCAGATTGATCTCTGAGGGTTTGTGGCCCAAGCCCTGGCCGAGACAATTTCTCCTTAATGAAAGCACGATGAAGACAGTAATGAAGCAGATTTGAGGACGAGGTCACTGATCTCTCCAGCTCCCACCTCCAACTCGCTCACACACCTTCCCATCATCTTCCAGCCACCTTTTTCAGCAGCTTGTTGGGAAGGATGAAAGTTAGACAAGACAGTCTCACAGATATGTAAGCTTGGCAGAAAGATTTTTGAATGTAGAATCTGAAGAAGGAATGGAGATGGAAGCAAGTTTTGATGTAGAAGAAAATAATTGCTGAGCCAGTCTTACTGGATAACTAAGAAGGCAAAGGGTGTGTTAGTTAGAAGGGGTTTTATGGCTTAGAGCAAAGGATAAACCCACCTCAGACACGAAGATGTTTTTACCAAGCAAAAAGATTCCACAGACAAACCAGACTGCTGATGTTGCAAGTAGAAAAAATGTCTCAGAATTTTCTAGAGCAAAAAACTGAAAAATAACTTCTAACTTAAACTGTAATGCACTAGCTTTTAGTGATTGGAGAGTAGTAACATGAATATGGTAATTACAGTAGTTATGATAGGCTATAGGTAAAAGTAAAGGTATAGATTGGTTCTTCTGTATTAAGATGCTCAGCAAAGAAAAGTATATAATGCATCGTAACCAAAATTAAAGGGTCTCCAGACTTGTCTAGAGCAGCTGGAAGATGCAGTTCATCCTCCTTAGACAGTTCCTGCTAAAATTACTAATGACCAACTTGTGGCTAAATTCAAAGGTCACGCTCCCCATCTGAACTCTCTTGATTTATGAACTGGTTTTGCCACTTGGGACAGTTCTGCTTTCCTTTATCTGCAGGCACAGACAGATTGCTCCCTGAACCCTGAAGTCAAGTGTTTTTCTTTCGATTTCTCTGACAGGAAGTCTTGAGTTCTTTCCTTGCTGCACTCCTGGCGAGGTGAGGATTATCCAGCAGCTCAAGGTCTTTGATTCTCAAAACACCTTGAGTTTTACATCTGGCCTTCTCTTCTTGCACAAAACACTTTGGAGGGACATTCTCCACTGCTGTAGGAGGACAAGTGGAAAAATTTTCGGCTATAGAAGACCAAAATCTCTTTTCCTTCAAATGGAAGCAAAAGACTCTCCAGTGAGGACTGCAGAGGTCTATGACTGGCCTGAGCATCAAGTCTGGGTTAGCCAAGCCATCGTGAAGAGGTTTTAATGGAAGGAACTCATGGCTACATTTGCAAATGCAACTCATGGAGTTTTCTCTTGAGGAACTGATGCCTCTGCTGTTTTATCTGCTGAAATTCTTTATGTGGAATGAGGCAATCATCTTTTATCTAGAGAGAAAATTATCTGTTTCATATTTCCCTCAGAATTTCACTGTCTGAATTTTTTACTCAATTTATTACATTTTTTTTTTCTTAATACACTGTCTTGGATCCTGGGTGCTGCATGTATATAGAATTTATATGTGAAATAGCAACTCCCAAGATAAGTCAGGGTTCGAAAATGCAGCTTTAACCATTACAAAATATCTCCTACTTGTGCTTACACAAAGGGAGTAGCTGTGTCTGCTGCTGCTGGTAGTTTATCATCATTCAGTAAGCCAGACTGCAAAATAAGGAATATGCTTTGTCACTGGAGTGTAACTGTTAATTGCATTCAGATATGTTCTATTTTTCCCTGCATTTTTCCCAGTATTTTTTATTTTCTGTGCAAATTTTCTTCCCCTGCACTTGGCTGAAAGCCAGTTTTCCTAAATGGAATATGACAAAGCTAAAAATCATTGTCCTTCTCTAGTAGAAATCTCTTCTGCTGCTCCCATGCTGCAGAAACCCCTTTGCATTTTAGTGTACATTGATATAAAATCTGATCTCCTGCAGGAGGCTGTGGCCTCCCTTCCTTTCCCTGAGCCTGAAAATCACAGAATTACTGAATGTTTGGGGTTTGAAAGGGCATTAAAGATCATCCATTTCCACCCCCTGCCATGGGCAGACACCTCCCACTACCCCAGGTTGCTCCAAGCCCTGTCCAACATGGCCTTGCACACTGCCAGGGATGGAGCAGCCACAAAATTCTGTGCAAACAACCAAAGGCAGATTCATCCAAAATTTCTATCTTCATCTCCTCTAATGTGAATCTAACAAAACCATGAAATTAGATAAAATATTCACAACAGGAGAACACTTTCTCCTCTGGCTCTGTCAAACATAGAAGAGAAAAGCAAAAGCCAAAGTTAAGAAGCAAAGGCCAGGCAAATGCATTTCAGAAATAAAAATCTTAAGAAGAACAATCTTCTTAAAGAAGTAGGAAAAGTAACCACTGCAATACAGTACCAGAGAAAGAGGAATGTTTGTAATATCTAAGGGATGCACCTAATCAAAGGTTTGATAAATCTGCAGTGGAGGTGCCTGCAGCTGAGCTAATCCTTGTTTCCCTTCCTAACCACAGAAATCTCCTTTATAGTCACCAAAACCAGAGCAGGAATCTCATCAACCTAAGGCAGGCATGCAAAATAAATGAGAAAAAAAATAATATCCTAAAAGTGCTGTTTCTCTCCACTGGCTTTAAAGGAACCTGTGCTGTCAACATCTAATGGTGGGTGAGGTGAATCCCACTCTGGATGTCTCCAAGACAAGTCTGTTTGCCACTTAAAGGAGATGCTTTATTCAAAAAAAAGGCCACTGACTTCAATAAATGAATAAATTGTAATATGAATAATGATTCCAGATGAATATGAAGGTATGGAACTTAACCCTGATAAAGGGAAATACTTCATGGGACAGTTTTCAGTGATGGAACACATTTCCATAAAAAATGACAGAGAGCAAGACTACAGTTTAAAACCAAAGGAATGGGAAAAATTTTTAAAAAGTCAAGATTATCCAGAGGAAACATTAATAATATTGAAATAAATTTAGTGGGGTATGTTACAACTTGACAGCTTTAATCAGTCTGCAATTGCTAAAGGTCAAGACAAAAATAACAAAATATATTACCCAAGACAAAAGATTCTTACATTTTCATCTAATTTACCTTTTCTGGGCAAAGAGAAGATGGGATTAGGCAAGAAAATGACCTGATGAATATAGGATCAGAGGAATATTCTCAAAATATTCTCAATAATATCCTATATTCTCAAAATATGCAAAAGAAAATCCATTCGTCCTATTTTTTGAGGTAATTTGTAATATTCAAACAGGCAAATAAACAAAACCACCACCCTCTCTTCTTATTTGAATCTGGATTTCCACTGTATTCTGAAATTTATCACTTCACTTTTTGAGTTTCTTATGTTTTTGGTTTTTTTTTTCAGCAGGTGGTGGATAACCTGATTTTGGCAGTTCTTCAACAGGAACAAGGATCATTATTAGAGTTACACAGAGAAATACCTGTTACAGAAAGCAAATCAGAGAATGAGTTAATTACAAAAATCAAAGTCACGAAGAACAAAAGGCCTCGTATTTCCCGTGGCAGAAAGACATGGTGCAGTGTCACTTCAGGGAAAAGCTCCCCAAAAATGATTCTTTAGCACTTTCTTTTATCTTGGAACTGTCTCACTTCCATTTCTATTAATCATTTATACTTGCTTTACATAGCCTTACAATAAACACTGAAAAAATTCAAGGGGTTTAATATAACTTCTTTTGTATTTTTGTCACAGCAAGACTGTCTCAGAATTCACTGTAACTCTGCAGATATTTTACATTTGAAATTAATAGTTCCTCACTCATTGCTTATTTTAAATACCAGCTTTGTTTCTGCTCTCTCTTCAATCAAAGCACTGTCTGATTCTAAGATGCTGACACAACAGAAGGTGGATATAACACGTCCTCATCCTAAAAATTGGTATTTTGTGAGTTGCTGGTTTTTCCCCCTGCACCAGCAAGATTAGAAAAAGTCAGATCTGCCTATGCCCAAGACAAATAATTTTTTGTCTTTTTATTTTATGCCATCAGCATGCCACAAATTCACTTAATGCCTGCCTTAAAATCTAATTCCTCTCCTACTCAATTTAGTCTAAACCCTTGTACAAAGGTTGCAGCATCCTTTCTCAAATCAGCTCTGATCTTTGCACTTCATCCAATTGCAGCCGTTTGCATTTCTCTTTTTCATCCCTCTGGCTTCTCTCTACCTGTGCTGCTGCTTTGAAGATGCTGGTTTTGTCACCTAATCAGATTTTTTACACGGGCAGATAGTGATAAAGTGGAATGATTTTAAATGGAAATAGGGTAGATTTAGATGGGATATTAGGAATAAATTGCTCCCTGGAAGGGTGGGGAGGTGCTGGCACAGGGTGCCCAGAGCAGCTGTGGTTGCTCCTGGATCCATAGAAGTGTCCAAGGCCAGGTTGGACAGAGCTTGGAGCAACCTGGGATAGTGGAAGGTGTTCCTGCCCATGGCAGGAGGTGGAACTGGATGTTTTTTCAGGTCCCTTCCAACACAAACCATTCTGTGTTTCTATGATTCCATGGTAACTGAATGTCTCACAACCCTCAGGAACAAACTTACTCCATCCTTACAAGTGGTGAATGAAAGGTTTAGAAACGTTGGCAAAGATACAAGTCTGGGATTCAACCCATTTTCTCTTACTGAAGAGATTCTTAAAATAGCTCGTCTCTGCTGAAAGTGAAAATATGAGTTTATTCCACCAAGTGAAGATGTCTGCAGTATAAATGTTTACATTTATAAATGTGGAAGGACTATCACCACAGCCTCCTCTTCCATATGTACATCCACCCAGTTCAAATAAGGTCAATAATTCCTGTAATAATACACATTGCTCATGTTGATTTTAAGTGCTTTTACAGCCAAAGATAAAGTACATCCCTCAGATGTCTCCCATGACATCCTTGGCTTTTCACCAAGTACGTGCAGACTTAATACCAATAGATCTACAGGCAGCAGGAATTTACATATTGCAAAATTGCTGTAGCACCCTTTCATCTCTCAAAACAACTACTCTGTGTGATTTTTTTTTCAAGCAATAAATGTACATCCTGCAAATACATTAAGAATTAAGCTGTGGTCGTTCCTTTTTCTAAGTGATGGCTGTGTTGATGAATAGAAGACCTGAGCTGAAGTTGTGACAGTGATGGTGTGATCTCATTTCTCCTTCTCTCCCTCAGTTTCCCCATTTAGAAATGGCAATCATGGTACTGGCCTTCCCTGGAGAACACCAACAACACAACTGTGAGCTCCAGAGTGTTTTTTCTCCATCTCTTGGAAGCAAATGCTGACACACACGTGATTTTAACTGCACAATCCTTGGATTCAGATGTTTTCCCAGGACACTTCAGCCCAGGGTCACCCACATTTAATTAAGGCTTTGCCATCAGCATGGAGAGGCCAAAGTTGAAGTTGGTTTTCTATATATTTGTGACTATCTCAGGTAATTCTGAAGGATCTGTCAGCTGGAAGATATTTCCATGAACCGTGGAGCCAGTTTTCAGCTACAAGATACACAAACACAACCCAGCTAGAGAGCCTCTGAATGTTCCTTTTATTCGTTTCTAGTTCTTTTTTTAAGAGCAATAAAAACCATCATTCTATCAATTCTGCTGTTTTACACTTTAGGGCCATAATGAAATGCTCTGAATGAACAAGGATTGGAAATCTAGGAAAAAAACCAATCAGAAAAGTCAGCACTGGTAATAACGAGTATAAGCCTTAGAGCTGCAATTTTTGTGGGCATCTCTTTCAGGTCTTTTTTTTTTTAACAGCTTTCCAAATCATGACAGGCAAGCAGGCTGGCTTAACACAATCATTTAGATTGCATGGAATTGTCTCCCACTAAAATTGCCAGTGATCATTCTCATTTGAAGCACTTCAGAGCATCTCCTCAGAAATCCTAGGCAGAAATTTGCAATATGAGTGGGAATTGGCTCTATGGGGGAAGCAAAACAGCCTGGGGATTCCTGAATAACAAAGTGTTGGTGAAATAGTAATTATTACCCTCTGTGCTTGGGAGATGGTTCAGCACAGAGCCCTGCAGTGCCTCAGGCAGCCAGAGCAGGGTTTGTGTTCTGCTCTTCTGTCTGGGAAGAGAAGCACAGAAGCTGCAAGCAGCACTTCAGCACATGGATAATTCAGTGTTAGAGAAGGGATGGAGGGTCAAGGTGAAGCTCTGATAGCCCCACGCCCTCCTTCCTTTGTGCTTTGATTCATTCCAAATAGAAAAGTACTCTTCCTGCACAGATGAGTATAAATGTCAATGTGGTGGAGAATTAAAACAGCAGGAGAGGGGAGTGTTTTATGGATTTGAGATGGCTGTGATCAGAAAAGGATTTTAAAGATTCATAGCATTTTTAAGGTTGGAAAAGACCCCCAAGATCAAGTCCAGTCTTTGACCAAACACCCCTTGTCATCCAAACCATAGCACAGAGTGCCATGTCCAGTTGTTTCTTGAACACTTCCAGATCTCCACCCCTTCCCTGGCAGCCCCTCCCAGTGCCTGGCCACCTTTTCAAGGCAGAAATTCTCCCTGAAATCCCACCTGAACCTCTGTGGAACAAGAGGCCTTTTCCTTTTGGAAAAGGCATTTAGAGGCCTAGAATTTCCTAAGTAGCCTGGCCTTGGAAACCAGAAGTAATGCTGCCCATGTTTAATTTTCATCAGGAATGAGCCTAGAAAACCCAAGAAAGTAGTTTGCCAATTTCCTTGTTTCCTTCAGTGTGTTTCTTCAGCAGTGATTTTCAGTATCTGATCATCTGGGTATTTTTTCCCTCTCCAGTGCTATGTGGCAAATTTAAGCCTAAAAAACATCTCAGCTGTGTAATTGCCACAATCAGGGAAAATGGGTGAGAAGTAATTTTAGAGTAATTCAAAATTATTACTTTCCAGGCCACTGGAAAACTGCAGAGGCAGGAAAGGGAGAGAGCAATGATACCAACCCCACCTTCAGGACAGGGAGGTTCTGGGTGCCAAAAAAACAGAGATGGATTTAACTCTGTTCAAAGTCATTTTGTGTGGAAATTGAGAACTGTATATCCATGGCTCCATGGAGAGTGGAAGGAGCAGTCATTTAAGAAGTGGAAAATTTGGAAGGGATGAAGACTAGACCAGAAAATGATGGTGTCAGCCCCTGTGCCAGTCCTTCAAAGGTCCATGTGCATGGAAAACACCCCTTCAAAATAGTTGAGTATCATTTTTTTTTGTAGGGGAAAAATTATCAGAAAGACCAGGAAAGGAGAGAAAAAGACTGGCTGGTTGGGTTTTTTTCTTTTTTTTCCTCCTCCAGATAACAGAAAGGATTTACCAAGAGACTTTGGTCCTCCAGATGCATAAGCCTAGGCTGCAATAATCTCCTGGACCAGAGGTGACCCTGGAGGTATCAGGAACATCACTCCCTCCATTCTGGCTCAATGCTAACAAATCCTCTGGGCTCAAACACACTCTGTTCAGTGCAGTGGCTGAGGCTGGTGTGTCCAAGGGACAATTAAGTTGCATTTTCTAATTAATCACATTCAGACTGGGAGGAAGAAGCAGCATAATCTGGACATTAGCTAATTAAAAGAAGGTGGGGGGAGAGAAAATTCCAGAGCCCAAGTCACTGAGAGAATACATAACATTTGAGACAACTTTTGAGAATAGCAAATTTTCTCTGGGAAAAAACATGTCTCATCAAGTAACATTTGTTCAGTAGTGTAACTTAGGGACCCAACTTCATCTCTTCATCATCTCTTCATTGGTAAAACAGCTCCTTCCAAACATATTTTCCTACGGCCTCTGTTTTCTGAGTATTCTGAACATAATGATCTCAAAGAAATGCCAATCAAATAGGTTTAATTTCCTAGCATGTAATGAAGTACCCGAAAGGAGGTTGTAGTAAGGTGGGAGTCAGTCTCTTCTCCCAGATGAGAAGTGGCAGGATGAGAGGAAACAGCCTCAAGTTTATCACAGCAGGTTTAAATTTGATATTCAGAAAAATTTCTTTTCTGAAAGGATGGTCAGGCATTGGACCAGGCTGCCCAGGGCTGTGGTGGAACCATGATCTCTAGAAGTGCTCAAAAGACATGTGGTGTGGCACTTGGGGACAGGGTTTAGTGCTGGATGTGGTGTTGGATTAACCACTGGACTCGATCTCATGGGTCTCTTCCAACCTCAATGATTCTATGATTCTAAACCTCTCACTCTGGCAAATTTCTTATTCAAGGAGTTTTTCAATCTTCCAGTCAAGCCTGAGAATCTTCACCTCTTCCCAGCATATTTTACAGAATAATTTGTGACATCCAGCTGTACCTTGCTGGACAATAACTCCTCACCCACAGCTAAAGCCTTCCTGAGGTGGGCAGAGGTGAGACTGTAAGCAAAGGACACGTGCACCTGCATCTGCACCAGGAGAATATGAAAAATATCCACTTGTCCTCCAATGGCCTGGTAAATGTGTCCAATATCACAAGAGCCTCTTTTATCTCGGGCAGCTGATGGATGGAGAAAGAATAATGGAAGTGATGGAAGAATTTGGGCTTTGAGGATCATCTCATCCAAATCTTTGCCATGAGTAGGGACCATCTCCACTGGACCAGGGTGCTCCAACCTGGCCTAGGACACTTCCAGGGATCCAGGGGCAGCCACAGCTTCTCTGAACACCCTGTGCCAGGGCCTCACCACCCTCACTGTGAAAAACATCATCCCTAAAATCAGGGAATTATCCCTGCGGTCACTCTGGAACAGCCAAGAGCTCTGACACGCAGCAAATGGAAGCTGGGCTGTCCCTGAGCACTTGGGATTTGTTACAGAGGGTTTTGCTTGTCTGGTTCCTGGCAGTTTCAAGCTGGGCTTGTTATCTCTACCTGGCCATGTCCCTGAGCTGCACATCACGAGCCTGTGCAATCAGCGTGAGGAAGGGCAGAGCAATGATGGCACAAAGTGCTGCCTGGGGCCTCAAGCCCCAGACAGGTTTGGTTTGTGGTTCTGGTGGTTTGTTTTTTTTTTCCTTTTTTACATCACTCATGAGTAGTAGCAGCATTTATTTGCTGTGTTTAGAGGTGCAGTGATGTAAGGGTGACGTCTGGAAGGAATCAAAGACGTCATTCCCATTAAAGCAATACAGGGAGGTTTTTCTAAATATAATAAATATTAAAATACTGCAACTGTCTATCCTAACTGGCAGCAGGCAGCCTTAAAAAATCTATTAAAGGAGATTAAGTATGTGGAAAGCACTTCAGTTCATAAGCCAACAAATAAAAGGTCTTGAAGAGGGAGGGCTGGAAAGCTCCTCTCCTCTCCTCTCCTCTCACTGCTGATAAATGTGGACATGATTTCAAACAGAGCAGAGGTATCCCCAGCCTCACACAAAGGGATTGATTAGGGAGGGAGCTCAGGACTGCAATACAAAATGCAGACTCCTGACTTGTAAACAAAGTTGTTTTCACATGGCCAAATCTTCTTTCAGTCACCACTGCAGATATCTCATGAGCCAGCAGTTCTAGGTCTATCTTCCCCTGGCAGATAATGAGGTTAATTGACAGCTGCAGCATCCTGATAAGAGCTGATGGAAGATGAAATGCAGGCCCAGAGACAGATGGAACAAGATAACTCTAATGACCAGCATTAACAATGACGCTGACCATTATTAAATCTGTGTTTTCATGGGAAGAGGGAAGAAGAGTTACTTCTAAATGTGGTTTCTTTCCCAGCAAATAATCAAATAACAGCAAATAATCAAATAACAGCAAATGAGGCACTTGAATCCAAGAGGACCAGTGCAATGGTTCCTTGTAATTTAGAGAGTTCCACACCTGAGAATTAGGAATGGAAGAAGAGTCTGTGTGTATGTGTGCATTTTGACAAGCAGTTATTAAAAAAAAGGTTGCAGAGGAAGAGAAGATTCATTGTAAGGCTCTTTGTCTGTCTGTGCAAGAAAAATAAGAGTGGGAGTGGTTATTGGCTGTGTGAAGAGGAGAATAATGTGTTATTTTTGCTCTCTATACTGTTCCTGTGGAATTCATCCAGGAAAACTGCACGTCCTTGTATGCTGCTGCTGAAAAAAAAATACTAAAGATACAGGACATGTTTAGCACAATTTGTCTGCAAAACTGGCATTTGCTGCTGAACAGGTCAGACCCAGCTCATTTTACAGTCAGTGGGAAGGAAGTGACCCTTTTCAGGTGTGAAGATGTTTTAGATATTTATTTTAGGGTATATATGTAAATTGTGTCCTGGTTTCCACTGACTCTTTTTACTGGCTCTTCAGTAGCTGCCAAGAGTCAAGAGGGAATAACTCCAGTAGAGATGTTTCTATTGAAAAAAATTTGTATTTAGTTGTATAAATCATGCTCTGAAAAAAAAAAAAAAAAAAGAAAAAAAACCCAGAAAAAACCCCAAAAATAAGTCCATTTTGGTTATCACAACATGACTTAGATCAGATTGATAATGTCAGAAAATACATGAATATAACATCTTGGAAGGAATTAAGACCTCCTGATAAACTCTTTAACCCAATTGTAAAATACAAGGAGGAGTGGCTGGAAGTTGAAACCAGATTAGTTCACATTAGAAAAAAAGCATGTTTTTAGTACTCAGTAAACAACTTCAAGCTGAATCATAAATTCTTCCTTTCTGATTCCTTCAAATAAACATAGAATGTCTTTCTAAAGGAGATGCTTCAGCCAGGACAAATCAGTGAGCACAGGTTCAGTGTGGGTTGACTGCCAGAGAATTACAGAATTATTTAGTTTTGAGAAGCCCCCCAAGACTGTTGAGGCTGAGCATGATCTTAACAGTGCCAAAACCATCACAGAGCCGTGTCCCCAAGTGCCACATCCACACCTTCCTCAGATCCCTGAAGGGATTGTCACTGAACTGATGCCTTGAGAAGGCTGGCCTAGAACAGAGGCTGGACAGAATTAAAGTATAAAGCAGGGATTTATTCAAAGGCCTCCATGGATGCACCTTGGGCAGCACAAGAGCCCAGCCAGGGCTGCACCCAAGATCAACCCAAATGGTCCCAAAATGCACGAGCGCTCCCGGGGTCTCTCCCTTGGCTCAGTTCTGCTCCATTTGCACCTTGCAGTTCATTGTCCCGTTCCAGCTTTAGCCCAGGCACTCCCACCCTGCTTGTTTTCCTCTCTCCAGCCCACGCTGTTTGTGCTCCTGGGCTGAGCTTTGGATCATTTGTCCTTGGTGCCCAGCTGGAGCAGGAATTGTTTTGTCTCCCTGCTCTGTGCAGAGAGCTCAGCATCCCCTGATGTGAACCCAGCCCCACACACTAAAGCAGCACAGAACCTGAAAAATAGAAAAGCTGAAACCTGAGGCATCACCACCATTGCCCTGAGCAGCCTCTTCAAATGCAAGACAACTCTTTCCAGGGAGAAATTTTTCCTAATATTCAAACTAAACCTCCCCTGGTGTGACTTGGGGCCATTTGCTTTTGTTTTATCACTTGTTCCCTGGGAGCAGAGCCTGACCCACCCCGGGCTGCTTCCTCCTGTCAGGGAGTTGTGCTGAGCCAGAAGGTCCCCCCTGAGCCCCCTTTTCTGTGTCATTCTCCTGTAGTCAAGGTTGAAAAACAAAGTGTTACATTTCTTCTTTAACTTTGCCAAATACAGTTGCCTGAAATAAAGGTGATTGAGTTTTTCTTCCCACCTTTTGCTCCTTCTCATCCTTCTCTCTTTCTTTACATGGTGTGTAACAGAAATGGGTCAGGTCATTTTGAGTATTCATAGAAAATATCTTTTCTTCATTTACAAGAAGTTGTCCTGAATAGTTGCTTTATTTTTGATTTATTTTCATTTTTGAATTTGGGGATTTTTTAAATTTATAAATATATTGAACCGTGGGATGAAACAATGCTCAGAAGAAACTCAAAGCAAATAAAAGACTTTATAGTGTAGGTTTAGAGAGAACTGAATCCCTTCACTTCAGCAGGCTCTTATTCTCTACATGGTTCAGAGGTCACACATTTTAAAAGGACAATACAAAATATCAACTTGACATTCTGTGTATTTGGCAGATTTAGGGTTGCCACAAAATCTGGCAAAACTTTAGGGATTTGTCTTAGTTTGGAAATGAGGGAGTGCATTCTATTTGCCATCTGTCAGAGCTGGGGCAGTTATCCTCTGTTCATGGGGCAGGTTTCTTTATCTCTCCCACAGCCAATCCTCCCTCCAGGAGATCTCTGCTGTCCATGGCCACTGAGTGTCCCTGCATGGCTGATCCAATTCCATCATCCCATGGGGAGATGCTGCGCCCAGGGCAGGAGCCAAGCATTCCTACTTGGATCCAATCTGAGCCTGGAACAGCACAGCAGCCTTTGCCCCCTGCATTCCCAGAGGAGCAGCTTTCTCCTGCCCTGCATTGCCAGAGGGAGAGCAGGCCCATCTCCAGCAGCCCTGGAGCTGCAGAGGAAAACTCCAGCCTTGTCCAGGATCCCTGCTCCAGCAGAACCACAGCTGGCACTGCAGGAGGGCTGAGCCACCATGGAATGGCACTGCTGCCACCACCCTGACCCACAGGGGCTCAGCTCCTCTTCTCACTCTGGCAGTGGTTTATTTTTTTTTTGTTTGTACTGTTGCATTTTTATTTTTAATTTTTCTAGTAAAGAACTGTTATTCCTGTTCCCGTATCTTTTGGGAATAGGAATAACTGTTGTCTGAGAATGCCTTAATTTCAAAATCATAACAATTCAGAGGGAGGAGGTTGGCATTTTCCATTTCAAGGAAGGTCCTTCCTTCCTTAGCAGACACCTGTCTTTCCAGATCAAGACAGTATTGTTGCTCTGTTTAGGACCAGTGTCTTCACTGACTCTGGAGCAGAAGCTCATATTCTGCATCCTACCTGACCTTCAGGGAAGGAATTTTGGTACTGCTCACAACTCAAAATTGCCTATTAATCCTCAGAGGCTGAAGAGATCCACAAAGTATTTTTGATTAATTAAACCACCCAGTTTGGGTAATGCCCATTCCACTTACACACATCTCAAAGTCTCAGCGAAAAATCTACTTCTTCTCCCTTCTGTCACTGGCTGGTGTTATTAAATCGCCTCTAAGCTGCTATAAATTATTAATTAGGAAAACAGCCTTGTGTCTGACAAGACTGGTTCTGCCATTTTGTCAAACCCATTAACCTTGTTAGAGGAACGTGTGTGTTCTGTCCCATTATCCAGCAAACTCTAACATCAAGATAAACAAGGTTATCTGTCCCTTGCCTGTAGGAATATTTTACAGCTTTTAGCACTGCTGTTTTCTTAAAGTCCTGTGAAAACAAGAAATGCAGATTTTGGCTGCCTCTGCGTGGTCCCTCCATTCCCATGACACTGCTGTTTTAGGACTAGATGACGGAAACAGTAGAACACAGTGAGAAAACCTTATTTGAAGATTATTTAATTTCTACATAAGTTATTATCAATATCAGCAGGAAGGGTCCTGATCCCCAGCTGAGTGGAGTAACAAAATATTTGCAGGTGTCTGTGGAAAGAACATTTTTTGCAAGATGAGTTACTCTGGATCCTTACAAAAACTTCTTTCCAAGCACAAGGGAGAGCCTAAGCTAAAGATCACAGGGGAGGGTCACTGTAAATCTTTGTGAATCTTCACTTCTGGGTGATGGCCTCCACATGTGAATTTTGGAGATCAAGTTCACTCTTTTTCTTCAAAAACCAGGCTTTTCACTCCCTTTGCAGAATAAGTTGATGGGTCTTAAGACCTTATTCTCCCAGGGTTTGGATGTATAGTTATGACCATATAACAAGAGCTCCTGCTCATATTATTTCTTCCTCTGTTTTTCCCTGGTAAAAAAAAAAAAAAAAATTTGGTCATACCTTTACAGAATGTTTTCAATTTATCAGACATCTTTCTGCCATGTAAAGTTCAAATTATGGCTGTCAACACCATTTCCCTCTAAAAGGAAAATTTAGCTGAAAATATTTTCTGGTGTTTAGGATTCTATGCTTAAAAAACCTGACTTTTCAAAGAGAGAAGGCTGTAAACCTCATGCAGAAGTGAGTGTTTTTATTCAGTCCACGCTGGGCACAACATTTTTATTGGGAACAAACAGGTGCAGAATAGATATCAAATCAAATGAGCTGGAAGTTTGTTGGAAGGAAATGGCTTTTGTGGTTTCATACTTTGTTCATTAAAATGCCAATAACTTGACAGCACAGTGCTTAGTTATGGTCAGCACTCCAGACACCCCTGTGCTCCATAAATAACATTTATGTTGCCAACTTCTTCACATGCACAGGAAGTTTTTATTGTCATCATCTTGGTTCCTGTCTCTACCTTCTGGTAGGTTGTTGCTGCTTTCCCTTGAAGAACTTCATCTTACTTGTGTCTTCTTTTCAAACTCAAGTCGTGTTCTGGAGGAAAAAAAAAGATTTTCAAAAGGTTTGTCTAATACACAGAGCCCTTGAGCACACCCTCTTTAAATATAGTTTTCCAGTCTGCCGTAATTTTGAATTTTTAACTTTTCCTTAATTTTCATTTTTATTATGTTTTTCTTAATCCCTTCTGATCAGTCTCTTTATTAAACTAACAAAATTTTTTTCTAAAGGTTTAATACCTTTAACACACATTAAATTCCCAGAGCTTTGTTCCTAATGCAAGATTCCAATGGTTTTTCAGCACCCTGGGTTATTTGGGATGTACATCCCCGTGGAACTGGGGATCACCATCATCATCATCATCACAATTTAAAAATAAAAAAATAATATCATGACCCTTCTTGAAATAATTGGAAGCTTAAAAATTGAAAATCCAACTGTTGTTTGGTGGAATTTATAGGGGCCTTAAGTAGAAGTGAATTTCACTGCTGTCTGTGTGGTTTTTGTGCTTATCAGGGAACCTTGTTGAAATTGCTAGGGAGGTTTGATTTAATCTTCCTGTGAGGTTTTCCTAAGGTGTTCACTAAAGTAAATATCAGTACTGTAAGATGTTGCTTGCAAGTATTTTCTTGTAATGCACTTAATATCTCATTCCCACAACAAGCAAATGACTCAGTTTGTTATAGAAATATGAGATTATGATCTAGAAAGACAAAGAAACAAATAATTCCCCTCTCCCCCCGTTTTATGGAAAAAAATGTTTCTAGGAAGGAAAAGGAAGCTAGTTAGAATAGTACCACTGACTAATTTTTCACCAAAAATGTATTTCAAAATTCATTCCATTATTTGGATGAAAAAGTTTTTCCAATAGACAATAAAACTACCAGCTCTTCCAACATATTAATCACATTTGTCATTGTTAATTTTTCAGCTTATTTTCATTTAGGGAATGGAATAAAGTCATGTCTTGAACAAGGAGCCATTTTTTTGTCTCTTCTGATAAAACAGGAATTTTATTCCAATGCTGTGGGGACTGATTAAAAACACAGCCAGGAATGGGAATAAATGAGTCCACGTGGGTAAGATTTATCCTTTAGGAGAGACAGACTTTAGGGGAGAAATCCATTTATTTGTTTTTTTGGAAGTGCCTGTTGGCATTGGGGATGCTCACCTGTTGTGGATACCAGGCATCCACAGAGGCCTGGCAAACCTGGCAGGATGGGGAGGAATTTTATGCCCTTCTGCAGCACAGCTGTGAAGCTGAACAGAGCAAGAAATTTGGTTTAGGAATGAGAACCCTATCCTAGATCTGGTGCCCACCCCAGAGTGAAATGTCTGTAAGTGTTGTGTTAATTTTTACAGAGCTGGATCCTGTTCATCCCCAACTTCCAACTGTGCAAAATATCATCTGAAGGTGATGGAGCAGATTCCTCTTTAGCTTTGGCCCTTTCAGTCTGCAGCTTTGGCACAGAGGATGAGGCCACTTCATCTGAGAATTCTTCACCTCAGGGAGGGAATTTTCTCGTGTGAAATAAATCTTCTGTGCTCCAATGCTTCTCTCTTCCTTCATATCAGGAACAATTATTGTTGTTGCTTTCTCTGTGGCGTCCCAAGCCAGAAAAGGTGAGATTTCTTAGAGTCAAAGGATTATTTAGGTTGGAAGGGACCTATAAAATCACTGAGTTCAAATGTTAACCCAGCGCTGCCAGGTCCACCACTAAACCCTGCCCCAAGTGCCACATTCACACGTGTTTTAAAATCCTCCAGGGATGGTGACTTCATCACTTCCATGAGCAGCCTGTTCCAATGTCTGACCAGTCTTTCTGTGAAGAAATATTTCCTGAAATCCAACCTAAACCTCCCCTGGTGCATCTTGAGATAATTTCCTCTCATTCTGTCTCTTGTTACCTGGGGGAAAAGATCAATCCCATGTAATTCCAACCTCCTTTCGGGAAGATGAGGAGCTCCCTTTCCAGGCTGAGCTGCACTTCATGGCTTTTTTTGGGTCTCCAACAGCCTCTGAGGGCTACATGCCAGCTGGGACTAGAAAATTCCCCTGAATCCTCCAATCTTCACCAACAACAGCATCCACAACCCCTGCTGGTTCTGAATAAATATTTGGACTCTACAAGGTGAGTTAAACATCAGGCCACACTGAGAGACAAAGCCACTTGTCACCATGAGCTGTTTTCTGTCAGGCACAGATTTGGCTGCTCAGTGGGGACTAAAAAGATGAGCAAAATTAGCTTTTGTTGTGCTGTGTGCACTGTCAATCCATTTTCCATGTTCCACAGTGGTGACCTGGAGGTTTGCTGCACACAATTTTTCATTCCATCTGGCTTGTTTGAAGGCTGGGAGGGGAAAAATGTGACTGGATGGGAGGGTTGGAGTGGATACATGCAGTCCTAAGTGTTTTCAATAGAGCATTAATTGAAATGTTGTAGATGCTGTTTGCCTCAGCTGTAGCTGTTCATAATAATTAGGTTGATGGATTCAGAGAGGAACAAAAAAAATGTCTCTCTTCTCAGAGAGAAGGACATTTAAGCACTGGGTTGGGGATCTGGGAGTCTAGCAAAACCCTGCTTCTGGTAAATTGAACATGTACAAGTGCTGGAGCTGGATGGGATGTATCCAGCAGGGAGCTGGCTGACAAAATACTGCCATTTCCTATCTTCACTGAAAGTTTGCTGTGCTAAAGAGGTGTCACAAGTGCAAATAAAATTTAAAAACCCCCAGAGTTTAGAGAGCTGTGTGGCACTTGCCTTACCACAGTCCCTGGAAATGAAACGTACCCTCCCATGACCACTGCACAAGAAGAAGTTCGCCCTCATGTCCAGGGAAAACTTCCTGGGATCAGTCCCTGCCCATTCCTCTGGTGCCATTGCTGGACCCCACAGAGCAGGGCCTGGTCCCTGCAGACAGGGACACACAGGGATGGACCCCTCTCAGTCGTCTCTTCTTGAGGCTGAGCAGCCCCAGCTGTCTCAGCCTTTACTCACCACAGAGATGCTCCAGCCCCTTCATCACTTTCAAAGTCCTCCTCTGGACCTGCTCCAGGAGCTCCACAGTTCTAGTTTACCCCTCTCCTCTTGGGAAATGCTTTTTTTCTCCAAGTTCTCCTGTCTTAAAATATGCCCAGGTGACAAAACCCAGCTATGATGAGAAGAAACACAGTCTGGCCACCTGATTTATGCTGCCTTAGACTGGACACTGCAGCACTGAGAGAACCCATTTCTGTTTCTCATTTTTCTTGATTTCCTTGTCTTTGACCTCACTCTTTTGAAGATTTTGAGGGTTTTAAAATTACCCACCCCTTGTCTCCACTCTGCCAGACTTCCTTCAACAACTCAGGATGATGCCTTGAGACGGCTGACCTGGAACAGAGGCTGGACAGAGCTAAAGAATAAAGCAGGGATTTATTCAAAGGCCTCCATGGATCCACCTTGGGCAGCACAAGAGCCCAGCCAGGGCTGCACCCAAGATCAACCCAAATGGTCCCAAAATGCACGAGCGCTCCCGGGGTCTCTCCCTTGGCTCAGCTCTGCTCCATTTGCACCTTGCAGTTCATTGTCCCGTTCCAGCTTTAGCCCAGGCACTCCCACCCTGCTTGTTTTTCTCTCTGCAGCCCACGCTGTTTGTGCTCCTGGGCTGAGCTTTGGATCATTTGTCCTTGGTGCCCAGCTGGAGCAGGAATTGTTTTGTCTCCCTGCTCTGTGCAGAGAGCTCACCATCCCCTGATATGAAGCTCAGGCCCACACACTAAAGCAGCACAGAATGTGAAAAATATAAAAGCTAAAACCTGAGGCATCCAGAAGAGGCGTGGGATTCTCAAGGGTCTTTTGCTTGATCTGTCAAGCTCATGAATTTGGATGGAAACATGGACGGAACGCGTGGGAGCTGAGAAATGAGCACATCCCATTCTCTGAGGAGCGCCCATGGTCTCTGGTCACAGACCCACAGAAAATCTGAGCTGATGAACCCCCTTAAAAGCTGAGAAGTGACTATGGGAGATGTGTCCAGCCCTAATTCCTGGAAATTCATAGCAAAACAGGACATTTTGGTCCTGATGTGGCCAATTTGGGCTGCACATCACTGGAGTGACAGCAAGCACAGCCAGCTGTGCCACAGAAGGTGGAAACTTCTCCACCCACAGACACTTGGGATGCTCTGGCCTCAAAGCAGATGATTCACCATCCCTGCACATGCAATTTCACCCTGGCCAAAGCTCCATCTCAGCAGCTGTTTTGTTTAATTTGCCACTGCCATGACCACAACCATACAAGGACAGGTAATAGCTGTTCCTGGTAAAATGGGTGTCCCCTCCAACCTTTACCTGATCCGTGACTCATGTCCCCACTCGTGTCCCCAGCCAGGTCACCACACTGCCAGCTGGACAGGAAATCACAGAAGCAAACTTTTTGGGAGAAATCTGGTAAATTGAAGTCGAAAGAGTGTCTTGGTCGAAAGTGTTTGCTCCAGTGTTGTTGGGGTCACAACTGTCCCCAAGTTCCACATCATTTAAATACCCTCAAGGATGGTGACTCCCTGGGCACCTGTTTCAACACTTGACAACCCTTTCCATGAAGAATTTTTTCCTACCACCCAATCTTAACCCCCTCTGGCCCAAATTGAAGCCATTTCCTCTTGTCCTATCACTTTTTCCTTGGGATCTGATTACTTGGTGTGAAATCCCTCACAGGTATAAATATATATTAAAATATCCAAAGCAATTAAAAGTTTTTCTTTTCCTTCTTGATTTCTATAGAGACATCACAACACGTTTTATTTTGCTTCTTTTTGGTGACAATCAGGAAAGGGGGAAACTTATATTTTCCTTTTCAACTATAGTTAATTTTTTTTTCTCTCTTCATATTGACACAGGAACTGGTGCTTTAAGGAGAAAAAAAAATATAATTTGGGCATTCATTTAAATTTAGTTCCTCATATTACAGGATAAATTTATTTTATATATAAGGTGTCTAAGCAAAATCACACCCTGGAGATGCCTTTTTTCTTTGAGTGACTATGGAGGGAGCTGAGGAAGGTGGCTTGGATGCTTTTGTGGCACTCAGTGAAATGAATTTCACTCTCCTTTCTAGGACTCACAATAAATAACACAACAACTGGGAACACTCTGGTTTCCTCACCCATGGCAAGCAGTATTTTTCCCTTCATTGTCATTCTGGTGAAATGTTAGAATGATATTTTTTAATTTTTTTATTAGACCTTTCATGTCTAATAAATGTTTGGCACCACCATCATAGCTTACCCCTTCCAGACCATATCAGAAAATAAACTGGATTAAAACCATTCCATACTGATGGAGGATTATCCTTAGTATTCTTGCTTATTTGAAAAAGAAGTCCACATTTAAATTTCAAGTTAATATTTTAGGATTTAAGAGCTTTCTTTTTTCTTTTTTTTTCCCCAGAGTCTACTGAGTTATAGATTTTCAGTAGCAAGGATAAGTAAGAGAACATTTATTCGCTCAGGCTGACATTAGAGTCATACCTTTTGAATAAAACAGGACAAGGGATGCTCAAAAACTCTGAAAAGGAGAGCAGACTGTACCTCTGCTGCTGCAGCCATGGATCTGCTTCTGCTGCTGATTTTTCAGCTGAAAAAAACAACTCTTTGTTTGAGAATTCCCATTGGTTGTTGAGGAAATAATGATGAGTCCTGGAAAAAAAAAAGGGCAATTCTAGATGGGCATATGGAAAAGAAAGAGAGAAATTCCCACAGTAGCACAGGCCTTGTGTATAGATTTTTTAACAATTAAAAAAAAAAAAAAGAAAAAGAAAAAATGGGGGGAAAAGAGAAGCAAATAGAAGGTTCTGGGCTAAAAAGCTTATTTTGGGTGTCTGAGTGATAAAAAAGGAGATAAGATCTATCACAAAGGATTTACTTTTAGCATTCATAAGCACCTGAAAAAAATAGACATTTCTGCCTGAGCTGCTCCCACGGGGCTCCTTGAGAAAGTCTGATCAATTCAGTCAATGGACAGTGAGATCCAATCCTCTCATCCTCAATTACATCCAGTGCAGGTGACATAAGCCATGCTGAAAAACTGCCTGGGTTTGTCCATTGATGGTCAGGGAAGCCCTGGGGGATGAAATTCCCACCCACATCTGTGCCTCAGGCATCCCAGGAGAGGGGAGGAAAATCCCACCAGGGGAAAGAGAGCAGGGCCAGCCAATTAACACTTCATAAAACAGGGTCATCAGTGCCACCTTGTAGGAGCCCTGGGTGCTGAGAATTTCAGACTGTCTGTGCTGCCAGGCACTGACCCCCAGGAGAACACTGCATTGACCTGAGGCCGTGGAGAAGATTTCCAAAATGGAATGACAGAACTGGGATTGTGGGGGTGGAGTTTGAATAGAAGTGTGTGACATCACAGGGTGGGAAACTCAGAGTTTAAGGGTTTAGAATACAGTAATAGATATAAAAGAAGATGGAGGTTTTAGGGTGGAGGCTGCTCCTTCTTCTTCCCATTCTTCTCCATGGGTTTGGGTGGTTTTGTGTAATTGATAAAAAAGTCCCCATTGCAGGCCACAGGTGGTTGGTTATTGGGTTAAAAATGAAAATAATTGAGGTGTCATTTCTTAATTAGACAGTTGATTCTTAAAAGGCCTTGTAGAGAGAGATATGAGGCTATTTTGTAGCTTGTTAGTGAAATGCTGTAGAACTCACGCTTTGTAAAACTGTAATATTGATAAGAATTAATAAACATCTGAGTCTGACACACAGAATATCGTCTCAAGTGCTTTAATCCCAACCCTGACCAGGCAGAAAAAGAAGATAAAAATGTGATGCCACCTCTCCTCATGCCTCATGTTTCATGGAGTCCCAGAATGGTTTGGTTGGAAGGGACCTCCAGGATCATCCAGTTCCACCCCCTGCCATGGGTGGGGACACCTCCCACTGGACCAGGCTGCTCCAAGCCCTGGCAAAGGTTGCTGGAAAAATGAATATGACACTGTCATAAAATTGCCTTTTTTTGAATGCTGCAACACACAGAAGTTGGCCCAAGGATGTAATTATTTCATTCCAAGACATTTGGGCTTTTGAGTGCTAAGCTCCAGATCAAACCCCAGCTGCTAAGGAAAGGGAAAGGAGGACTCTTCTCTCCCCTGACAGGACTGTCTCCTTCTCTCCTTCTTCTCTCCCCTAAAAAAGATATTTTGACCTTTTCTTCTTGAATCAGGCTTTGTGATTTATTCTTCTTGGATTCACATTTTACAAGCTTCTCCTCTGGAAAATCTGTCTTTCTTGTAAAAGCAAAATTAAAAGCAATAATTTGGGTGTAATACACATCAATTAGCAAATGCTTCTGCACTTTCCCAACTCTTTATCAACCCAGCTGCCCTTTGTAGGATAAGGAGCTGGGAATTTTGAGGAAAACTTATGGATAACAGAGTTCCAGGAAGAAAGGTCAGGACCTCTTTGAACAATTGAAACTATGCTACATTGGTCAGCTTCATTTTGTCTTGCACTTAGGTCTGAAATATTTGATTCTGAACATTCCAGCACACAAAGCTGATCAGACTGGGTAAAACTATGAACTATTTTCATCTTCCAGCAGAGAGTGTGTTCTGGTTTTTGTTTTTAGTTGTTTTTGTTTTTTTGGGTTTTTTTTATCAACCATTTGTTTTACCATGGGGATTTATTTGCTATGTATTAGCTGAATTCTTCTGAAGTTAATAGGTTTTTTCACAGAAACAATGAGCAATTTGTAAAAATAATTCCCTGGTGTCCTTGGTCAAGCCTAAAGTCTTGTATCAGGAAGAAAAACCTGACACATTAAACTCTGTAGCCTTAAATTTTTGCAGAAACAGAGGGTTTAATAAGCTGTGAAAGAACATATTTAATTAAAAAAAATTAAAAAAAGAGCCAAGGCAACAAGAGGCCACAAACTACTACAGGAAGAAGAAGAAATCAGGGCAGGCCAAATTCTCAGAGTAAACTGGTGAGATTGCAGTAAAGTCAGTGGTGCTGGGTCAAATTAATCCGAGTTGCGGATCTGGATTGAAGAGGATAAGTATGTGAGAGCACTGCTGAATCAAAGGCAGATGAAAACACTGCTGAACTGAACTGAGTATTCCCACTGCCCTCCAGAATAGAGAAGAAAATCAGGTCATGTTTCTGCTGTCTTTCCACAGCTTCCAAAATAATAATGGTTTACTCCTAATACTGCTGTAATTTAGCACTATGCGCTGCTTTATTTACACACACAGCACCATTTTAATCCACATTTTCCTCTTCTTTCCATTCTCCCAAATTAAATTATAGCCTTGATGGCTCTGGGTAATGCACAACGAAAATACTTTCCTTGAGCTATGATTCTAAATCCCCAAATGGATTTTTATAAATAAACTGCTGAGGTATCATTCCTCTGTCATTTGATATATTAAAAATTAGGATGTATTTTTCCCTCCATGCTGCTCTGAAGCAGGAAATAATTTTCATTTTCCTTTGCTGTACCACAATCAAAGTTTGTAGGCAGCAGTTTAGCTTAATCATACTTATGCAATTACTGTCAGAGCCTGACATTTTCCTTTCACCTTTACTATTCCCAGGAGATTAAGCTATCAACCCTTCAAGATCATTACAGTTGTTTACATGCAGGTGGCAAAAGGAGTCTCAAACAGCAGGAAATCTTTGTCTCTGGCTATGGCATGAACCAAACTCTTTGTATTTTGGGGATTCTTTATTTAGTGGAATGGAATGGAAGCAATATCCACACCCAAGAAATGGACTGAACAGGGAAACACAAATACTTTTTGAGACAGCAGGATAGAAATTCTAATGGAATGGCTGTTCCACAGACATCCCAGGATGTGTGTTTCCATGCTGAAATGATGGGAATCACCTGGATATCAGATAATCCTTTCCATTTTTCTTCTCCTCTTCAGCCAACCATGGTTGTTGCCCTGAGAGGAAACTTTGCAGAAGTGTCGAGTAGCTGAGGAGGAGGAAGGAGCAGCAGATGTGTCTCACAGGTTTTGATTCTCCACTCCATTTTGTTTTGTTTTTCTATTTTTTATGCCAGTTAAACAGAACCTTCTGCAGGTGTTCCTGCCCCTGGGGAGGCTGCTCAGAGCAGCTGCTCTCGGACTGCCCAGCACCGGGGCTGTGTGAGCTCTGAAATGTCAGGGCTTGAAAGCAGCAGCTGTTTCTGCAAGGCTCCCGTGGCTGAAAGGAGTTGGCAGAGATTTAAAAAACCTGTCTGGCTTCTCAGTCACCCCCTCACTTGGCCTTTTGGAAGCAGCTCTTGCTCAGGTGAGATGTTCTTGCAGGTGCACACACTCTAGACAGTCCCTGGGCTTCCTCATGTTTATTGTAAGTAGAGCCATAGCATCAAAATAAAGACTGGTTTGGGTTGGAAGGGACCTCAAAAACCACCCAGTTCCCTCCCTCTGCCCTGGGCAAGGACACCTTCCCCTAGACCAGGTTGCTGGCCTGCAACTCTTCCACACAACACTGGACACCTCTTCTCTCTCAGATGCTGTAGCAAACTTTGCTTCCAGTTCCATTTTCACCTGCCCAGCACCACCAGCACATAAAATGCAAGGCACAAACAAAGTCTTCATCATTTTTTAATTGATTTCCTAAGGGAAGGGAAGTTTCTGCATCCCTGCTGCATGTCTGCCAGTCCCCACTATTCATCAAATACCTTGGCCAGGTTCAATCATCATTAGACAAGGGGTGAATGCTTCAAGGATATTAAAGTCTGCTAAGGATGGTTAGGAAGAAAGAGGAGATGGGCAACAGCTGGTGTTGCAATTATAAGAATTGGATATTCAGGATTTTAATCATAATATTTGACACCAGAGAATCTTCAGAATGGAAAATAAACCAGATTTTTCAAGGCCTTCTGCTAATGAAGATCTTTATTCTTTTCTTTTTTAAATCCCCTGGGCAACCAGCACAATCTGGTGAACATTTCTATGGTTAAACTTGTTGTTTTTCAATTTGTATAAATAAACTTATTTGTTTAGTTACTCCGTTCCCTCAAGTTGTTAAAACCACATCAAGATACTTTTAATTTGTCAGTTTATTATATTCCTCATTTCATTAAACTGAAGCAGTTACTTAAAGCTTTCAATGTTCACTCCTCCAGCACAGACACAGAAATCAGGATTACCTCAAAGGTTCTCCTTATTTCTCTAGCTATATAATCTCCCCTTTCTTTACAGTGTAGGGCTAAGTCTTCTATTATTGCTATGGAATGTTTAAAACCCATTCAAAATGCTATCAAGGTTGTTTCCAAAGATGTTTGGAATGAAAATCACTAAGGAAGCCATTTTCAGTAATTTCATGAACTCCATTTCTTCCCTGAATTTATATTTTAGTGTGAAAGGTAATAGTATGGTCATGTAAGTAAAAATTATCATAATTTTAATTAACTGCCTTGCTTAACATAATAAAAACTCCTATCTATTAAACAGAGGATTTCTTAATTAAAAAATAAAAGATGATTGTATATTTTAAACTGCTCTTTCCAGTGACAAGAATGCAGCAAATATTTCACTTGGCTGAATGAGGAAATTAAATGGTGAAGGGATTGCTTTCCACACGTGATTCCTCAGGCCAGCACAACCTGTGTGCAGCCTCAAGCAAATGCACACCAGACTTGAGGCATTTGCTCAGTAGATTATCCTTCCTTTTGAACCAGAGTCACAAATTCTGCTCTATGCTGCAGTTTTCAACCTCTTCCTGCAGCTGAACTTCAAGCACAAGTTGGGAATCCAACTGGATAATTAGTGTCTTACCAAAGCTTTCATTAATCAACCTTTTCATGTATCGAGGGTGGAGAGGATTTCAAGATCTGATATTTCTCACATGGAGATAAAGGAGGCTAATGGACAAAAATAATCCTTTCCAAACACAAATGAATAGCTGGGCTGACTGGGATGCAGAATAAAGCAGTGGAGCAGCAAAAGGTTCACCATGTCACAGGAGACGGAGGCAGACACAGATAATTTTGCTCTAGCAGAATTTGCCATGTTAAATAAATGTGATTCTTCAGCTTCTTTGCACAAATGTTGCTGATTCTCTGTGACTGCAAGGACTATAAATTTCAGGTTGCATTTCGCCCCTCGCTGTGCAACACCTTGCAAAAAACTGAAGTACCCACTGTCAGTGTTGAACCAGCATGAACCTGAAGGACATTCTCAGCAGAAGGCAGTTCATTTAAGGATCTCTAATTAATTAAAGACAGGAATAAGGACCTGTCTGTCTTATAAGCTTCCAGGACTGTTGTACTCTGAGTCTTGAAAGTCATGAATGCTAGAACTCTTGCAATGCTCAAGACATCAATCTTGGGGCTTAATTTTTTAGGCTCTTACTTCTTAAAAATCTTATGCAAAGAAATTCTAAATAATGTGCTAATTTTCTGTTTAATTACTGCTTTTTTTTTTTTTTTTGGGCTTCTGGCTCTGTACAATAATATTGTAAAGAATTTGTCCTGAGGACCAAGAGCTGTTTCATAAAGAGATTAAAAAGCGTGGACAAAATTATCATGAGCAATGTGTTGAGTGGACTCAGTCCAGCTCCCAAAGGGCTCTAACACTGCATAAGGCAAAATATTTGTACAACTTATAAAGCTGTGAGCATGAATAAAATAACGTGATCTCCCTTTGATCTTTCCTAAGGGCAAAGATAAAAGGATACTTACAAAGGGATGTGAAATTTCACCTTTTTGTTGCCATTACCTCGTAAGTCACAGGTTGTGTCTCCATTTCTCATTCCAGTCACTGAGCTCTTCATTTCCTGAGCACTCATTTGTAAAAGATTTTTCTCAAGATAACATTCTAACATTTTAGATTATTTTAAAAGATTTTTTATTAATTTTAGATTATTTTTATTAATTTTTTAAAATTATGGGGTTTTTATTTAAAATTTTTAAAGATTTTTTTAGATTTTTTAGCTTAAAATACAGCTCACAGGAAACAGTAGTTCCTCCTCCAAAGTAAAACAAACAAGTATCAACCAGAATAATGACTCCATGATTTGCCTGTTCAAGTTCTTTAAGGTTGCTACTTTCTTTCATTTTCACCACTGTAAGAGATTGATCTGAAATTTATTTACATTGAAGAGCCAATGAAAGCAGAAATATGAGGTGTAGTATTGTGTTTGTAAGTAGATATGGCCAGATTTTTAGATGTGGCACTTAGAGACATGAGTTAGGGGTTGGGCCTGGCAGGGCAAGGTTAATGCCTGGACTCAGTCATCCTGGAGGTTTTTTCCAACTTTCATGACTCCAGGATTCAATGATTTTATACCCAGGTAGAGATGTAAAAACAGGTAAAAATGTATTTTACATTTGCACTTTCAGGTTGTGTTAATGGTTTTATTTTCATAGCATACCAGAGAGACTGGCAGGAAAAATAGCTAATATTCTACTGGAGGTTTTTATGATAGTTATATTTCACTATATAACTATATGATAGTTATCTCCTAATCATCATCATCTCAAAATCCTCAATCACAATTATCCCTATAAGGTGTCCAGGAGGTACAACCTGACTTTTCCATTGCATGCAAATTATTACTGCCAGAATTGAATAGCTTTATTCAAGTTACACAAAGAGCAAAGTTCCTTTCCCGAGATGCTGTCTTGGTTTGAAAAGTCTGCTAAGGAAGGCAGGAGCCTTCCTTGAAATGGAAAATGTAAACCGCCTCCATTCAAACTATCATAATTTTGAAAATAAGGGGCTCTCAGGCAAAGATAGGGGAATAGGAACAACAGCTCTTTACAAGGAAAATAAAAATGCAGTAATACAAAACAAAAGTGACAGAGTCAGAACATGCCCTGACTCCCTGTGGGTCAGGGTGGTGGCAGCAGTGCCATTCCATGGTGGCTCAGCCCTCCTGCAGTGCCAGCTGTGGTTCTGCTGGAGCAGGGATCTGTCAGAACCCAGGACATTCCTCCGGCTGCCCTGGGTGATTCGAGACCCTGGCAAGCGGCTCAGAGACCTTGGCATGGAGTCAAAAACACCTGTGCCTTCGATTTTAGTCCATGGAAAAATAATTACCAACTTTGTGTGGATGTTTACAAGCCTCAAGAGTTTGACTAGAATGATAGTTAATTTGTCACAGGGTGGAAAAGTCGAATTTTGGGATTTTAGAATGGGGGTACAAGAGGCAAGATGGAAGAATCTCAGCATGTCCTGTCCTTCTCCTTCTTCTTGTCCTCCATCTTCTGCTGTGATGGTGGCACTTTAGGATTGGTGTAGAGTAGAGACAGACTGTCTACCATAGGTGATAGGTATTGGAAAATTATTGTAAATAAAGTCCACATGGACACATGGAGTTCTTAGTATAAAAAGTTAACACTGCCCCAAGGGCAGGCACTGTGCCACAACCTGACCTGCTGGACAGATCTCAGCAGGTCAGAGAAAGAATGTAAGAGATTAGAGAAAATAAACAACCTGGAAAAGCAGAACGGACAAATCTCGACGACTTCTTTGGTCACGGGGCTAGGAAAAAGACTTTCTAGTACCTCAGGGGTCATCTCAACCTCAGAAACCTGAGAGGGACCTGGACAAGGCTGGAGTTTTCCTCTGCAGCTCCAGGGCTGCTGGAGATGGGCCTGCTCTCCCTCTGGGAATGCAGGGCAGAAGAAAGCTGCTCCTCTGGGAATGCAGGGGGCAAAGGCTGCTGTGCTGCTCCAGGCTCAGATTGGATCCAGGTAGGAATGCTTGGCTCCTGCCCTGGGCGCAGCATCTCCCCATGGGATGATGGAATTGGATCAGCCATGCAGGGACACTCAGTGGCCATGGACAGCAGAGATCTCCTGGAGGGAGGATTGGCTGTGGGAGAGATAAAGAAACCTGCCCCATGAACAGAGAGAACTGCCCCAGCTCTGACAGATGGCAACAGAACACACCCCCCAAACTATATCTCACAACCCAGGACAGACCCCACAAAATAGAATCAATAGCTGGATTCATTTGACCAGGCACATTCTAATTTTATGCAGCAGCCCCAGTGTCACCTCCCAAGCAGCAGAGCTGGAGTGGGCTCTCCACACTGCACATTTTTAAGTGCCCTATGTTCAGCCAGGTTATAAATTAGCCCTTCACATCCTGAAGTAAAACTGGAGAGGTGCTTGCAATGGAAATACAAGAGCAGGCACAATGAAATGGGCATTTTGAGCAGAGATAACCCGTGCCTAGCTCCTGAAAATGAACAGCCAGGCTGCTGGCAATTATCTCTAATTACAGTTGGTACAAAAGAGTTTTCATAATACACTTTTGTGCAATGTGCAACCTTGAGATGAGATCCCAAGGCTGAAACATTTGTTCCCCTTTTCCATTAGGCGTGTTTTAAAAAAAATAATAATTAGAAGATCATTCAGGAGGAAAGATAACACTCGGAAATGGTCACTTAATAAAGATATAAGACTTTCTTCTCAAGAAGCCTGATCCTGTCCCAGTATTTTAATATGAACCATCACGTAAACATTTAAATACAAGAACTGAAAGAAAAGAGAGAGAAAAAGTATCATTAAACCCATTTTCCAGATAAAGAATCTGCCACAAAAAGTTATTTGCATACATTCTGCTTCAAAGCTCAGAAACTCCCAGCCCAAGGGTAATTTTTAGGACTCAAATAACTTGGACTTTTTCAGAAAAGTTCTCTCAAAAAGATCACAAAAAATATATATCATCCTCAGTGATAGTTTTTCTGATCATTTTTTAAGTTTAGATTTTGCTTTGCCCCTGTTGCAGTGATTAAGTGTGAAGCAAAGAGATCAATACACCTTGATAAGATAGCAAAGGATAATCTTTCTTCAGTGCTAGGAACATAAATATTGGACTGCTCTTGTCAAGCAGATCCTACTGCAAGACCTGCCCAGATGTTTGCAGTTTTGTCCATCCATTCATCATTCCTTGTTTGGTCTGCTTTTTCCATCTGAGCTCTGTTGGTACACAGCTGTTTTTGAGCAAATCTTGGGACTGAAATTCTGCCTTTCCTTACACACTGCTGATAAGGGGCACCAGGGGAGCTGAGCTGAACATGAAAAATAAGCCCTTATTTATGGACTGGGTAAAACAAATTCTTTTTTGCCGCTGTCCTCTCGTGCTCCTTATGCTGCCACATGAAACTTTCAGTATTTACTGAATCATTTACCTGACCCACAGCCTTCACTGTGTTTAGAACTAGGATTGCTTTGAATACTCAGCTAAAAGTAATTACCAGGAACAATAAATATCAAGATTTTAATTGCACTCCATTTATCTCTTGGTTCTTAGAAAATATTTCAAATGTCTGTTTCATGAACCGAAAGAGAAATAGAAAAATTAAAATGTTATTTGTCTCTAAGTCTCCCATCTCAGGAATCTGTTTAAGTACTTTCTGAATAATAAAAGTCACAAAAATCTCCTCTGGGACAAATGAGCTTCAGCATATTGGTCTTGCACTTGAAAGGTCTGATTTTGTGGAGGGCTGGTTGTACTTTCTTCCTTCAGCATTGTAAGAAATTGGTGTCCCTTCTCACCTTCAATGATCAAAAGATTCTCTTGAGCCATTATGGCAATTAGTCTCATAGACAGCACTGAATTAAAATGGAATATTTTACACTTGTTAATTGCCTGAGATCCGCAGATGAAGGTACTTGAATGTGTTGCCCAGAGAAGCTGTGGCTGCCCCTGGATCCCTGGAAGTGTCCAAGACCAGGTTGGACAGGGCTTGGAGCGCCCTGGAACAGTCAAAGGTGTCCCTGACCATGCCAGGGGTCTGGAATCAGATGAGCTTTAAGTTTCCTTCCAACCCAAACCATTCTGTGTTTCTATAAGAGGTATTTAAAATGAATTTCATTATTCCTAATGAGTACAAGGCTATACCAGTCAAGACAGATCTGAAGGAGAACAGCTGAAGCAATGCTGCAAAAAGTGGCCCAATAAATATGATCATTATTCAAATAGCCCCAGAGAACTGTGGTAGCACAGATGACAGAGCACTGGGTTTGCTTTGCTATCCATTGTCACATTTTCAAGCTAATGAGCACTAGGACATGTTTGGTCTGATCTGCAGCTGTGACACTGTGGGTAGCCTGAATCTAGAGAGTTTCCTAGGTTCTCTGGACAATAAAAAAGAATAAGAAACAATTGAAAAAAACTTTTTTTTAACATATAACTAATTTTAGGTAACTCTGAGATTGCCCTCAGGGCCCAAACCAGAATATCTTTTTAAAAGGAAAGTCCTGTGGAACGGGAGGAGCTGTGTGCTTCATGCCTTGCCTGAACAGCAGAGATGTTGCCCTAGAAACACAGCAAAGAGTAAGTTTGACAAGGCAATCTCTGCTGTACAAAAAAAAATTAACTGTTTCCATGTGCTGCACTGACCGTGGCTGTAGATTTCAGGAATCTCCCACCCATCCCTATTTGGGAAATTTTAAAATGTTCCAGTGTGTGCTTTTCAAATACATCAGGGCTCAGTTCTGCAGAGGATGCCTGGTCTATCACTGGGACCATGGCTTGGCAGGAGGAACACCTGGTGTTCCCAAATTTCCAGCCAGTGCCTGTGGTGTCAGGAGATCAGGTGCTGGTGGCTGGCATGGTGATATCTCTGTGTTTATTCTACAGAAAAAACAGCTCAAAGCAGAAGTCTTGGAAGCTGTCCCTCACGGCAGCATCTCCTTGGAGCATCTGCTCCTTTTCAACCCTGCAAATGGAGCTGGAGGAGATGTTGGCCATCCTATGATCATTAATTTGAAGTGAAACTTGGAGGCTCCAAAGGTGTGGAATGTGCATATCTCCCTTCAAAGAGACTATTAAAGAAGAAACTCTTCTCACTGAGAGAGAGACAGTTTTGCAATCTCCGTTTTTATCAAAATAATAATGGTAATTTTTCACATTCACTGCGTTCAGCCAGAGTTAACTGTGAGCTCACAGGGAGATAATACAGCTGAAGTTGCCCAAACAGAGGACACAACCAGAACAGAGCTTTCCTAATTCAACCATGGTCCTGGTTTCTGATGATGGGGATTCTTTTTTGTCCCCTCCCACATTCCTTGGGCTTGACCAGGCTGTTGAACAGTCACGATGAACCTTTTGTGCTTCTCCACAGAACAAAGGCTCCCCTCTGAGAGCCTGTGAAGTTTCACCACTCTCTGAGATCTATCCCCAAAACTTCAGTGGGAGACACATTTAAGGTTGTTCATTCAGGACACTTCACACTTCATTCCAAGCCTAATTACTTCCATTCAAGTAGTATAAAAGATAAATTAATGTATTCCAGGAGCAGGCATTTTCCTGCCTTATATTCCTCCTCAGTATGGGCAGTTCTTCAAGCATTTCTAAACCCTTCTCCTCTGATCCAGCCTTCCTTTTATTCTCTCCCTCCCCTTTTTTCCTGCTTCAAGTCAATTTTATTTGATTTTTTTGCTCTGCTTGCTTTGGAAAAAATCTCTTCAAGGCTCTTTTTTGCTTAAAGCTCTCTGTAGAGTGACTGACAAGAAACTTTTCCTTTTATTAGCTCCACTCCTACACTCAGGTGGCTCCCTCATTTTGCCACATGAGGTGGTCAAAGTGCCCTTTTAATTCCATATTGTGATCTTGCCAAAGATGAGTTGTAGCTATTGCAAGGTGGGCTCCTAAAAGGTACATCTCCATTTCAGGGGCGAGCATTCCTGACTCCCTTTTAATTAATAAAAAGAGATATGTAGGATACCTAAAAGTCTGTTGGTGTCTTTGGTATTTGGGTTAGCATGACCTGAAATATTTTCTGTTGGTGGCTATTTAACTGTAAGGTGATTCTCTCATACTAACTCAAATATTGAACAGTCGTGCAGGGTTATATCAGTCCTACCCCAGAATTATGACTGAGAATTGGTGGAATGTATCTCCAGGACATGAGCCTACATCCTGTTCATGTCCTTCAGTGAAATAATTTTGATTTTAGTTTCTCGCTGCAGTACTGGGGGGAAAAAAAAAAGTATTAAAAGGTTATTAAGGATTCATCGATGCTACATTTTAAATAGAAATTCTGAAAGCACAAAATGTCTGTGGAATCACAGTGCTAGTGTTGATACAAGTACAGAGAAAATAACTATGTTTCTATGATAACCAGCTATTGACGGGCATAGCTGTTATCTTATTTTGCAGGGGAAAAAAATAAAGACTAAACATTTGCCATTAGAATTTTCTTGGATTTTTTTGGTGTCCTGGTAGTTTCAAGTCATAACCAAAGGGGAATTTTGTTTTCTTCTGTGAAAATGTATTTTCAGGCTACAGACAGAGGAAGGTTATTTAGCCTCTGAGTTGCAGAATTCAAACAATACTTTCAAATAATCACTTTTCTTATACAAAAGCACATGTCATCTTCCCTAAATGGCTGAAGAGCACCACAAAGACAAGGTCATGTTTGCCCTGTTTCTTTTGAATGTTGTCAGACACGATGCTGAGTTAGACAGAACTTCCATCTGAGCAGAGCAAATATTCCTGCAGTGCCTCAAATAATCCTTATAACACCGATGTCAGTGACAAAAGGCCATGGAAACCCTTTATTCATTTTATTGCAATCATGAAGTCGGGATGAGAGATGAGCTAGGATGAGATGTGGTGCTCAAAAACCCTGACAAAGCCTTTACTTGGATATTTTCTACTGATACAGATTTTTTACTCTTCTAAGGCCTTTAAAGAAGAACAGTACTTCTCAGAGTTAACTCTTACAGAATTCCCAGAATGACCAGGCTGGAAGAGACCTCCAAGATCATCGAGTCCAACCCAGCCCCAACACCTCAACTCAACCCTGGCACCAAGTGCCATATTACATACAACTGCAGTATGGCACTGCTAAATATCACATACAGTATAAGATAATTTAGGATATTTCACAGGGTTTTATGTTTGGTGAACCAAAACCTCATCCCTGGTTAGTAAAAAAAGGAGCAACCATAATTCCCTTGTCATAATTTCTCATGAGCCAACAGACAAAATCAGCAAAGGTCTGAAGTAAGACCCTGTTTGCCAGAGCTTTGAAATTTTACCAAAGAATTTTTTCAATCAAAGAGATTATTTTTAATGTTGCTCTTGGCAAGGCTGGCCTTTGGGCGGCTGAACTACCCGGATCAGGGTATAGGTTTATTTACTTACACCAGCTTTTGTGGCTGGGATAGCTTAGACAGAGGTAATAGATCCACCACAGACAGGGCAGATCCACATCCTCTTGAAATTCAAGTGAAGTTCAGGCAGGATATGACAAACAGACACAAAAATGGAAACAAATAAATCAGACTGTGATGTCTAGTGAGCACAGAGAGAATTGATACACGCACCTAATACTTGGATCTTTAATTAAATTTAGTTGTTTTTGTCTTTGGCTTAATCCTACCACACCTGTTGTGCCTGTAGGGTCACGTAGGCACATCCAAGCTCAACACCCTCAGCAGCTCCCAGGGCTGGATTTCCTCTGCATGGAGAAACTCCCTGAAGTCAGTGCCATGCATGGCAAATTGGGAGAGCAGCACTTGTGCCTCCCCAAGAGCTCTGTGTGAATATCACCATTTCCCCCAGCATTGCTAAGAGACGTTCATCTGTTGTAGAGGTGGCTGTGTGCGGTCACTGGGGTAAACAAAACAACCCAAATAAACACAAAAACAGCCCCTGCCTTGCAGGAGAGAGGTGACATGGACAGAATTGCAATCAGAGCAGCTGCAGTGGAGATCTCAACGCAGGAAATCCAGCAATGCCACAGGGAGGGTGATGGAGCAAAGTTAATCCTATTATAAATTAGTTTGTGCTTCCTGCTCTGAATGCTCGGGTTGCCTTCTTTGTTTCTAGAAAACATGATTTGGGAGGCTTAGCCTGCACAAACAACTGAGTCAACAAGTCCTGTGCCTGCAGGAAAGAAACAGGACAGGCCTGGTTTGTGCTGATTCATGGCTATTTATTCAAGGTTTAGAGGTTTGGCCATAGATCACCAGGATTTAAATTATTCTCTGAAAGGATAAAACTTGAATTAATTGGTTAATTAAGTCCTTTAGCCACTGTCAGTGAATCGTGGCTTAGTAGACTACTTATATGTAAAACACAAATCAGGACTGCAGGCTCCAGTCTAATCAGAAGAAAGGTCCTGCTGCTCATAGATCTTTCCTCACAGCTGTCATCTGCTTAAAGGATTCATTCAACAATCTAAATTGCAGAAAAAGTAAATAAACCCTAAAAATAAGTCAAGACTGTTTATCACATCTGGGATTGGATAGAGCCAAAACACAACTAAAGTGCAAAGTCTGCATCCTATTTGTGCTAATAATGATTTATTTTTTTTAAGTATATGTACTTGAGCTCTTTGATACAAGTGGCTGGCTTTAAAAAAAACAACCCTATTCTCTGTTTTACAGAAATCTTTGGGTGCTTGACATCACTGAAATTTTGAAACACTCAGACTAGAATTTGCCCATGTACTTAAATAAAATCTGAGCTATGAGCACTCTATTGATCACAGTGTGCTTTTGTTCACCTATAGGCTACCTGGCATAAAGCCCCCAAAGCAGAGGATATGAAATTCTGATGATTTCTTGAGCATCCAATGCCTCAAAAATACTCCAGGGTTTCAGTTTGCTTTCCTTTTCATAGTAAGCCCTAATCCTCCAGGGATAAACACCTAGAAATTTATGCCATTCACCTTCTTTACTGCATCCCCTGCCAGTCCTGGGGAGACTTGGAGGCACCTTTCAGACACAGCATGCAGGACAATGTGAAGGAAGATTAGATATTGATCTGTGGAGCAGCAGTGGAAAAATGGTGGTGCCCTGATCACCTGCATCACCTCCTCTGTTTGGAGTTTGCCTCACCTAAATAAAATGTTTATTCATTTTGAGATGGTGTCCTGGGCTGCAAGATGTGGCTGGGGGTGTGTGTTCTATTTGCCATCTGTCAGAGCTGGGGCAGTTATCTCTGTTCATGGGGCAGGTTTCTTTATCTCTCCCACAGCCAATCCTCCCTCCAGGAGATCTCTGCTGTCCATGGCCACTGAGTGTCCCTGCATGGCTGATCAAATTCCATCATCCCATGGGGAGATGCTGCGCCCAGGGCAGGAGCCAAGCATTCCTACCTGGATCCAATCTGAGCCTGGAACAGCACAGCAGCCTTTGCCCCCTGCATTCCCAGAGGAGCAGCTTTCTTCCATGGCTGAGCCACCATGGAATGGCACTGCTGCCACCACCCTGACACACAGGGGGTCAGCTCCTCTTCTGACTCTGGCAGTGGTTTTTTTTTTTTTTTGTTTTTTTTTTTTTTCGTTTTTTTGTTTGTACTGTTGCATTTTTATTTTTAATTTTCCTAGTAAAGAATTGTTATTCCTATTCCCATATCTTTGCCTGAGAGCCTCTTAATTCCAAAATTATAATTTGAAGGGAGGGGGTTTACATTCTCTGTTTCAAGGGAGGCTCCTGCCTTCCTTAGCAGACATCTGTCTTTTCAAACAAAGACAGGAGATGGTTTCTCCTCCTCAGGTGATTACTAGGGAAGCTGGTGTTGGTCTCTGCCCTTATATGAGTGGGAAAAGCCCTTCAGAGAGGAGTTTTTGGATGGTTCAAAGGGCAAAGAGTTGGTCACTTCTGTCTCTGGACAGTGTCAGAAGTGTGTCTGTGCTATGGCTGGAAGCTCATACAGCACATACCCCATAAAAATGGGAAGGGATTGTTTCTGAGATTCCTTTTAGTCAGCCTCAGTACCAATAAATACACATCACTTTTTTTTTGTTGTTGTTGTTTTTTTAAGTAAACCAAGCTAATTTGTCATAGATAAAAACCATGTGTTCACACATGTCTGACAATTCTATTATTTCATAAAGTTATGAATGTTTTCTTTTAATGAAAGGTCTCTGCTGCTCAGCACCAAATTAATAAGGCAGTTATACATTAGGTGAATATTAAATAATTGTTAAATGACATCTTCAGGCACGATAAGCAAATAAGAGCCTAATCTACTCATTCTATAATTATCCTAAAATTATATGTGCAGCAATATGGAATTAAAACTGTTCTTACAATTTAAAAATAGGAATTCAAACATGAGAGACACAGCTATCCTTAGCAAAAAGTGATTCACTGTTAACCTGTTCCATATAATCTTTTCTACAGGTGCTTTAATGAATTTAAGTGAATGCTTAAACCCTGAAGGAGAAAAGGAAGCATTGCTGAGTCTTGAAATAAAATGTTTTGGGGAAAACTCCCTCAGGTCAGAGTTTAAAGGCTTAAATGAATCACTGAATGAGGTGAACTGTAAATATTACACCTCTAATGTCTTGGGGTGCATTCTGCACCCAACAGAAAGAGAAGAACAGAATCACAGACTGGTTTAGGGTAGAAAGGAACTTAGAGATCACCCCATTCCAACACTTAAAAGGGTTGTATGCAAATATACAACACACTGAGATAAACAATTCAGGAGAGGATTAGTTAAAAAAAATCTTCGTAGCATGAATTAAGTCAGACAGGAATTTCTGGATCACAAACTTCAGATCTGAAAGGAAAAACATTTCAAATATGTACAAGGACCTGTCAGAACGAGTTCTGGTTTTAACTCTGCCAAAATATCTGTGATGTCATTTGCATCATGTTCCAGATGTGATTCATTAGTTTTATTATCATTTGCATCAGGTTTTCATGCCCCAGTGCTGTACCAGCTTTGAACAATTAGAAAAGATCAGGCAGGGACCCAAAGGAAGCAGTGGATGTGAGCATATTTTTATCCACACTCTATAAAACTGGCATCAAAATAATTGACTTTTTACAAAGTGTGAAACATGTCAGATCCAGCTGATTCTTCTTTCCTGGAAGTGCTCAAGGCCAGGTTGGATGGGGCTTGGAGTGGAAAGTGTCCCTGCCCATGGCAGGGGTTGGAACTGGATGATCTTTAAGGTCCCTTCCAAACAAAACCATTCTGGATTCTGACTTATGCAGCAAGGATATTTAACAGACAGAGATGGTTAAAATTGTCAGGGACTTCTGGAGAATGTCCAGATCACCCCATCTCTTCAGAGAAAGGTTGTCCAGGATTTTTTCCAGTTGGATTATGAATATCTCCAGGGATGGTGTCATAGTTGAGATGGAGACAATACAAAGCAATAGACTCAATTTTCAGGAGGTTTCAAAACTGGTTTTATTCTAGCATGCATGCTTTTTGCTACATTCCCAAAAACTCCAAAGTTTACAGTTTACTCATTGGTCAGAAGAGACAAACAAAGTGCTTATTGGAATGAGCAGTTGCAGGTTTCTCTTATGTATCCTTCTTTCTTTCTTGGTTTCTATGTCAACAACCTTGGTAGAAAATTCTTTCAGGAGTTAACATGGATCCTCTTATCAAACTTCTCTCTGGCTCACAGAAGTCACTGTAAAACCTCTTCCACAGGATGGATGCTACACAGCTTCTCTGGACAAACTGTGACTGGTCTCTCTGACAGTAAATGTCCTTTGGAAAAAAGTTCAGATGGGATTTCCTCTTCTTGCAGGTTGCACGTTCTTTCTCTTGGTGTTATTGAGAGTACCCTGGCTATGTCTTCTTTCTTCCCCCACAAGATATTTATCTCCACTGATAAGAAGGGGATAAATTCCCTTCTGTTCTTCATGCTGGCCCAGCTCTCTGGGTCTGAGGTTTTAAACACCTTTGTGGAGCTGCAGCAGACTCAGTCGAGGCTGTCCATGCCTGGTTTGCACCTCTAGGCCAGCACAGGGCACAGATCCCAGGAACATCCCAGTGGGGATGAGCAGGGGGAAAGATCCCTTCCCTCCACCTGCTGCTGCTGCCGTTCATAATTCAGCCCAAGGGGCTTGTAATTTACTTTGCTCTGAGGACACACTGCAGTTTCATGAGTACCTGGGACCCCTCAGGGCTTTTCTGCAAAGCTCCTTGCCAGCCCACAGCACTGGTTTATTCCTCCCCAGGTGAAGGATCAACATTTCCCTTCAGTGATTTCATGAGAATCCTCTCTTCCCATTTTCCCAGACCAACAGGGTTGTCTGAATGGCCAAACAACCACTCCCCCTGGATTTTTATTGTCTCCAACCTTACAGATATCCCAGTCATTTATAAGACTAATAAAAAATACAACATGGTATCCATCCCAAAATCAACGCCTGTGGTACTGCATTCCTGACTTGCCGCCTGCCCAACTTCCTGCTGCTGATCACATCCCTTTGATCTCCCTATTTCAGCCCATTTTCAGTTCACCTCAGTGTGTATTTGTATCCCCTGTTCATATGGTCATAGTCCATCCATCTTTTCTCCCCGATTTGCTCCTGGATCTGATCAGCTGCCCTAAAAAGTTGCATATCATAGAATAATAGATCATAGAATTGTTTGGGTTAGAAAGGATCTTAAAAACCATCCAGTCCCAACCCTCCTTCCATGGGCAGAGACACGTCCCACTATCCCAGGTTGCTCCCAGCCCCATCCAACCTGACCTTGAATGCTTCCAGGGATCCAGGGGCAACCAGAGCTTCTCTGGACTACCTGTGCCAGTGTATGTAAAGAATATATGTTAAATCCAGCCTTTGCAGAGCTGAGGCTGTACACAGTGAGGCAGAGGCAGGAATATCAGGCTCCTGTTGAGCATTTCCAGTGCTGTAGTGAGCTGTGCCTTGCTCTGAGTCAGTCTGCCAGTCACAGGGGTGCAGCTGATGCTCGGACTCATCCCAGTTAATTTTAGCTGCCAACAAGTTTGCTGTCTGCTCTGAGCCAGCCTTTTAGGCTGACTCTGTTGTCAACACACAGAGACAAGTAACCCCAGAGGGCAATGCATCCAACCTCTCTGCATCAGCTCCAGAGAGACATAATGAAGGGCTTGGATTAGATGCCTAATTATTGGATGGTGAAGGTTAGGGAAGATGAATCCCATCAGAAAAAAAAAAACAAAAAACCAACCCAACCAACCAAACAAAAAACAAAAACAAAAACACAAAAACAGGTTGTAGGAAATGTTTTGCAGGCTCCCTGCCAGCTAAGGACTCCTCTCTGCAGTGACATCTGTCCCTGTTCCAACTCCTTGCCTCTTCCAAGCAATGTGCAAAAGAGGAAGCAGAAGAAGGGAACAACTTGACTTCAATATTCCTGGAGCAGTATTTTTATTCTGCCCATCTCTGGGATGAGCTGAGAAGGAAGAATGCTTTGGAGTGGCGGGGAGTGAATAAAGTGGGGTCAGTGTGCCCAGGTTTGTTTGTTCTTCCCTGTGCTGCTGTTTTCTGCTGCGAGCCTGTTCTCTTTGTTTCTTGCATGGGGACAGATTGCACTCCCCTGCTCAATACCCACAAGGCATTTGTGGGGCTGGAATTGGGCAGGGAGAATATTCAGAGAGCAAAGGGAATGTGGGCCCAAACAGGGACAAACAGGCAGATTTAGGGCTCCCTGCTAAACAAAACCTCAACCTCCATGCTGTGTTAGCACACATCTAACCCAAGCACTGAGCCATTGGGATTGATATCTGGGTTATGAACCATATCACAGTTATTATGTCAGCAGATTCTGCCCTTCAGCTTTTGCTTCACTCCCCAAAATAAAGGTTTCTACTTTTCATTTCCAGATCCACAACCATTCCTTATGATGTCCAAAGTGAACAAGGGATCCAATTTCATTTCCAGCATAGTAACTTAGCCTTGGTATGATGCATTTATGTATTTTTTTGTTTGTTTGTTTAATTTTAACAATGATAATACAAAGACCACCTCCTACTGCAGCTGCAATTTGTGAGGCATTATAGGGAAATTTAGCTAGGGTATGAAAAATTGGAATAGATTGGGGAAGAAACACTTGATGTGCTAATCATGCCCTGAAGATATGTCAGATATGTCACTAGATGTCAATCAATCCTGTGTTGTGTTGCCCACAGCAGGGCCAGCCTTCACACACACAGTCTGTGAAAAAGTCTGGAAAAAATGAAAAAGTCTGGAAACAAAAACACAAAAAACCCTCCAAACCAACAAAAACAAAACAAAACAAAAAACCAAACCAAAACAAAACAAAAAAACCCAAACAAAAAACCAAACAAACAAACAACCCCCCCAAAAAACAACCAAGAACAAACAAAAACCCAACCAAACAAAAAAACCCACAAACAAAAATCCAAACAAAAATAAACCAAACAAAAATCCAAACAAAAACCCCCAAACAAACAAACAAAAACAAAACAAAAACCCAAAAAACCCAAAAAAAACCCCAAAACAAACAGACAAATTAAAAAAACCCAGGGGTTAAGGCAGGGATGAAGCCACAAAGAGATCAAAAAAGACATCCCTGGAGCTTCTCTACAAGGGAGATCTCCAAGACCTGGTTCTCCCTCCCTGGTGGAGATCCCCTTACTGGCCTCCCTAAACACACTGCAGCAAATGGGTGATTTTTGGAGTAATTTTGGTATTTTTCTTGCTGGATGTAATGCTTTTCTTCAATCACTAGTTTGCAGCAGTCATTCCCAAATTGTGTGCAGCACTTCTGAGCCATAACTTGGGTGGTCTTTTTCAAGCTCACATCCCACAGAGCCTGCAGCCAGATTGAACATCCTGACATAATGCTGGTTCAGATTACAATCCTTCTTTAGCTGTATCACATATCAAACATTTATAAGCATGTTTACAATGCTAATTTCTTTACAAGGCAAACTTATCTTTCCCAACCATCAAAAGAGGTTTCCCCAGAGGAATTTTTGTTTAGCTGACAATGAGAAAAGCACTCTCATAGATGAGAAAGGCAAACCCACTAAGCCCTTTTCATTGGAATTACATGAACACATTCCCAAAGATGTACAAGGAGAGAGAAGCCTCTTCACTTACAGTATGTGAACCTATGGCTTGAAGAGCACTTAAATGATATTGAGTTATCTACATCTCCAGACAGCAGAGAAAAATCCCACCCTGGAAATCACTGGTGATGCTGATCAGTCCTTTCCTGTGAATGAACTCACTCGAGATGCCTGAGATAGAGATATCTACCTTCATTCAAGTGAATCCCACTCTTGAGTGGCCCCATCAAGCAGTGAACAAACTGGATCTTCACCAACAAGCACTGGCACAGGCACCTGGAGAAAGCTTTTGCAGACGTGGTAGGAAGCTCATGGCTCAGAATAACATGGATGGTGGAGATGTGAAGAGTGGATGTGTTCTCACTACACTGAAAAACAAAATCAACCTCTTACGGGCTCAAAAACCTGCTGAGGGTAGCTGGATCCCTAAGTTTGATGTCATACTTTGCCCTGGATTTGCACATCCTTTGGGAAGGGTTGCCAGGTTTAAAGGCAGGGAAGTGTTTAGTTGGATGTCAGGTGGACAATCCTTCCAGCCAGAGCCTTCATTTATTTGGAGATGTCACAGGTTTAGCTGGATGTGCATTCTATTTGCCATCTGTCAGAGGTGGGGCAGTTATCTGCTGTTCATGGGGCAGGTTTCTTTATCTCTCCCAGCCAATCCTCCCTCCAGGAGATCTCTGCTGTCCATGGCCACTGAGTGTCCCTGCATGGCTGATCCAATTCCATCATCCCATGGGGAGATGCTGCGCCCAGGGCAGGAGCCAAGCATTCCTACCTGGATCCAATCTGAGCCTGGAACAGCACAGCAGCCTTTGCCCCCTGCATTCCCAGAGGAGCAGCTTTCTCCTGCCCTGCATTCCCAGAGGGAGAGCAGGCCCATCTCCAGCAGCCCTGGAGCTGCAGAGGAAAACTGCAGCCTTGTGCAGGATCCCTGCTCCAGCAGAACCACAGCTGGCACTGCAGGAGGGCTGAGCCACCATGGAATGGCACTGCTGCCACCACCCTGACCCACAGAGTGACAGGTCTATTCTGACTCTGGCAGTGTTGTTTTTTGTTTGTTTGTTTGTTTTACATAGTATTGTAAAAATACAAATACTATTGCATTTGTATTTTTAATTTTTCTAATAAGGAACTGTTATTCCTATTCCCATCTCTTCGCCTGAGAGGCTTTTATTTTCTAAATTATAATAATTTGGATGGAGGGGGTTTACATTCTCTGTTTCAAGAGAGGTTCCTGCATTCCTTAGCAGACACCTGTCTTTTTCAAACCAAGACAGGAGAGCATCTTCACCTTCCCATTTCTGTCACCAACTGTGTCACAAGCCTCTACTGACAGAGAAACACAGGGATTGTGTGCCCTGCTCATTCCCCAGCCTGATTGTACAACCAGCCCACACTTGCCTGTGTTAGTGCTCAACTCATCTCTCTGATGAGTACAGCTATTAATAGGAGCTCAGGAATAATATTTAAAGCAGACAAATCAGCATCTTCAGCAGCCTGATATGTTGGCACAGCAACAGTATTATGTGAAGGCTATTGATCCAGAGTACCTTCAAAAATGAATACACATTTTGCAACTGTTTATTATTTCACGATTTTTAATTTTTTTTTGCTTATTGAAAATTTTATTTAATTATTAAATTTATAAATACGTTGATGTATTTTTTATTTTGCATATTGAACACATGCTCCTTGCCATGAATAAACAATGAAGAAACAAAGTACTGAGCCCCACTACAGGAAGAAAAATGTTGAGAGCATCATCAGGGCTTGTGGGTCCTATTCCATGTTCATACACACAAGGAAATTGGTCAGATCTACTTCTTCCCCTACTGTGGTATTCTGAATATAAATTGTGAGATAGAGCTGTGACCTGCAGAAGGAATAGATAAAATTATGATCAGTAGATAAAATTATGATCATCATCCCTTTTGTTGGAAAGGGGAATGAACAAAAGGCAGGTGTATTTCCACTGCTTAACAAGCTGTTTAAGCAAAAAAGGTATTAATCCACATGTTTTTCCTGAAGGATTCAGACATGACAAGCAAGGAAAAATAACAGCACAGCTGGTTTATTAATTGTTATTGAATTGTCACTGCAGACATCATTTACAGTCCTTGGAATAATTACTACTAGAGCTGATTTGGTGGATTTCTCCAAAATCACCTGGTTTACAGTAAAAGAACTGCCTCCTCCTCAAAAAAAAACCCAAAAAAACTGTCTCTAAAGTGAACTTAAAAACTGACATTTAATTTTCAAGTTCTTAATTTGGGATAAATTGATTCTACCCTGCATGTCACACAGTCAGACACTGAGCCCAAGAGTTGTGGGAACTTCTAGACAGCTCCTAAGAGAAGGAAGAACACAATAGGTGTGGTGGCACAGCACTGAGTTCTCAGTTAACAAAATAATTGACTTTCTCCCCCCACAGCCAGGCAGGAGGTCATTAGCCAGTGCCTCGAAAGCCATTGATTGATTCAGCCCAAAATCCACAGGCACCTTGTAGAGGCAGAAATGAAAACAACAGCAGGGAGGAGCTCTGGGTTATAAGGCCAAGTTCAAGATTTTGGCTCACACACATTGGTTTGGATTTTGGGTGAATTTGGTTCACCTCTCTGTTAGTTTGACTCATCAGCCTGGTGGTAGTGTCTCGAGGTAAAAATAGAAATGGTGGTGATGCCGCCAGAGATCTGAAGCTGCCCACATTGAATGGGAATAACTAAGTCCTGCCTACTGCCATGACAAGTTCTTTGGGAGAAGCAGAGAACAGGGAAACCTTAATTCTTCTTTGTGGCATTCACATTCTCTGAAAAATCCCTTTGCCCAGATTTTTCTCCGGGCAAGCTGAGAAGCCTCACAAAAAAAGGAAAACAATTCTTATCTCATTTGCTTCTCCTGTGTTGTGCTCATGTGGAATGTGTTTGGAGATTGTTTACCCACAGGTGATTGTTTCATTGGATTCTGCTGTGAGTTGTTTTCACTCTTTGGCCAATCAGGGCCAAGCTGTGTCAGGCTCTGGAGAGAGTAATGAGTTTTCATCATTATCTTTTTAGCCTTCTGTCTGTATCTTATCTGTATTCTTTAGCATAGTATAGTATTCTTTAATATAATACAGTATAAAAAAGTAATAAATTAGCCTTCTGAGAACATGGAGTCAGATTCATCATTCCTGCCTTCATCAGGGCACCCTGCAAATACAGTACTGCTTTAAGCAGGACATCACCCAAAAAAAAACCCAAAACCAGACAAACCCCAAAAAAACCCCACCAGCTGATTTCTTGCAGACATATCTCCCCTCTCGGACTGTCTTTCCAAAAATTTTTCATATTTTTCATCCCAGTCCCAGAATCAGGCTCAGTCTTATCCCTCTTATCTGGCAAACACATCTCTTAGTGCCAAACACTTGTGTCAGGAAGGGAAAGAAGTTTCTAGAAGATCTTAAACCACTTTTGGTCTGATCTGCTGAATGCAAGTGTGAGCAGATTTAGTTATGTCTTTCTTTGTCACACAACAAAGAAAGGAATGGAAAGTCAAAGAAGGAAGATGGACTGAGTCTGATTCCTCTACCAGTAGTTCAAGTATGAACATAAACAAAAGAATTTATGGTGATTGTTCCTTCCTGTTGAGGAAGAAAAGGTTCAAAACAACAATGTTTAGGTTTAGTGCTTAGGGCAGAGCTTCTGAGACTTGCCAAGGAATTTCTGAAGTCCTGACAGGGACTGGCAGTGCATCACCACTGCCCTTCAGAAAAAGGTAACTTTCAAAATCAGCATTCTGGATTGTCAGCTTGGTTTGTTCAGCCTCTGGGGGGGACCTTAGAGCCCCTTCCAGGGCATGAAGGGGCTCAAAGAGAGCTGGAGAGGGACTTGGGACAAGGGTCTGGAATGACAGGTCAAGGGGGAATGGTTTAGAACTGAAGGAGGGCAGGGATAGATGGAATACTGGGAAGAAATTGTTCCCTGGGAGTGTGCTGAAGCCCTGGCAGACGGTGCCCAGAGAAGCTGATCCACCTCTGTATCCCTGGAAGTGTCCAAGTCTAGGTTGGATGGAGCTTGGAGCAGCCTGGGACAGCGGAAGTTGTCCCTGCCCATGGCAGTGTTTGTAACTAGGTGACCTTTAGGGTCCCTTCCCACCCACATCATTCTGTGATTTTTGAAGAAAAAAACCAATAATTTTTAGATCCTGGTCCTGAAAATCATTTCCCACAACAAAAAACTCAAAAGCATTCCCTTCCAGTTTCTTTGGAAGGATGTAGCATAAAGGCATTTTGATGTAGCACTTCTGCATGAATCCTGTTACCTTCCTGGCAAACACAATGTGTAGTCATGAAACAGAATAAAAGAAAAAATCTTTATGTTTGCATTTTCTCATCAACTGCAATGATAGAGGAAAATTCTTTAATTACTGCTCCTCTGTATGATTCTTTTCAGACTACACATTGTCCTTGAATGAAAAAGAGTAAGGAAATATGTAATACTAAAGGAAGGATAACTTCAAAATTGTATTTTGAGTGGGGATTATTGTGGTGTTACTACAAGCTCCTTTTTGGCAGGGAAACTGTGCTTCAAGGGAACAGCTACCTCTGCCTCAAGATCAGTTAAAGCATTCAGCTGCAGCCCAGAGCAACTTAAGAAAAGATGTTTTTTCTTTCCCATTCCCATCTTTGCTGGTTTTCCAGTTGGCAGCTGAACTCTCTAAATAGCTGGGGAGATGATTAGTCTCAACGATGAGACTGAAAGATTCACAAATGAAATAATTACCCCGCATTTGTGCAGAGCTCTGCAACAAAACTTCTAACACCAGCACTGGGCACAGAAGGGGATGTATCCAAGATAAGATCAAGACCAGTTTTACATCATTGTTTCTATCCTAATGAAGCTGTTCATACTGCATGGCTACTGTTTTTAAGGGTCTCATCTGTGGGAAATAGATTTATAGATATTTTTAAAGTTTGACAGAAGGTTTACACACTGCGTATTTGTATGTAAATTTTGAGATAAGAAATGTTGACTTAGAAATGTTATGGAATAGGATAGACATTGTTGAGAGAGAAATTGAATTACAAACAGGTTTTATAGGATCTTGTAAATAAGATTAGAGGTTTTAGAGAAATAGAGCTAGAGAAAATAGAGAAAATGAAAAATATATTGTAGTAGGACCCACGAGGGGTAATTTTAGATGATTGGCTTTGAGGTATTTTCAGCATGGTGTGGCTAAAGCTGACAGGCCAAGAAATGCTTATAATGTATTGTAATTAGGAAATAATTGACTTCTGATTGTGATGGTGTGAATGATAACATCTGTGTTGTCTCACCCTTCACATGAGACTGAAAATGGAATAAAAGTTTTTAAAACACCTCTCAGTTGCCCCAGCTCTGGGTCAGAAAAGGGTATATTCTGACAAATTTTGTAAAAACTGTTAATAAGCATAATTAGCTGTTTCTCTTGTGAGTGCAGAAGTAAAAATTGCACCTGAAAAAGCATTTACACACATATGAATATTTTTAAATTTTCTAAAAAATGGGTATTTGGTAATATCTGTTTGCTATAGTTGTATAGGGTCTCATCCAAAAAAAAACCAATGTCTTCTAAAAAGCCCAGGACCTGGCTCTGCCTTCCCCTACCAGCCTGATTTTTTTTCATGTGTGTTTGTAGAAATTAAGCTGCAGGCAGCAGTTTGCTTCCATGACTTGGAAAATCCCATCTCTCCATGAACTGTTCATACACCATCCTGCCTTTCCAATAATGTTGTTGTTGGCCTTGCTCAGACAGCCGAGTCAGAAAAAATTTGCTGATGGTTTTCCCCACGCCGCCTCTCATGTATTGATTTCTCTCCTGTGGTTTGTGAGTCGTTCTCCTTTTCCCTGGTTCCCAGGATTGCCTCGCTGCAGGAAGCAAGGCTCTGTTGCAAAGGCCTCTCTGTGCTGCTGTGGAATGCCTCCACTTGGCATTGGCTTTTCAAAAGCTTTTCTCTCTGCTTTCTGAAGACCCACAACAGGTTTTAGTTTCAATTGCCCAGGCAGAGTTTTCTTAGAGAAGAAAAAAGGAAAAAAGGGAAAAAAAAAAAAAAAAAAAGGTGATTTCCCAGCACTGAAATCACCTTGCTTGAAAAGCTGCTAAAACCCAAGTGTGCACTGAAGTGTATTTATTGTCTGTTTTACAAATGAAGACAGAGAAGTTCTGGTGTTGTGAGATGAGGTGATTTTCATCAAACTCAGAAGCATTCAGAATTGCCTTCAGATGTTATTAAATTCCTCTATGAATTATTAAAATCCACCATCACTCCGTGTGGTCTTGCCTCAGTGAGATTTGAGCAGTTTCTAACATCTAAATTCAAGACAAAACTCACAACTCATCCACAACAGAAATATCAAGTTGCAACATGTGAAAATCTGTATTACAACACTGCTTTTCTTCTGTCATTCCTTCCACAATCAGGACTCTTTCCTTATACATTGCCTGAATCAAAATTTATGGGTCTTCCATTGCTATAATGGATCTTGTTGTGCATCTAAAGCTGGGTTCCCTCCCCATTATTTTAACCTTTTAAAAGTCTAGTTTGAGCTCATTCTCTGTATTCGTTTTGTAAGAAAAAACCTGTTGAGCATGTGGCATATACTTAAACAAAATTGGGAATTCCTAAATATCAAGCAAATACCTCAGCCAGAGCAAATACAATGGGACAGAAAGGGGATCACCTTTAGCAGACAGATGGGATGTTCCTCACAAAGAACATGCAAATGCACCTGAAAAACATGATTTCTCATTCTCCCACACCAGCAAGTACAACAATCATTTTAAGACCAGCAAAGATTGTTATCAAGACATATTCTCCCTCCAGTCACATTGGCTTCTATTTTCATTTACATTACACAGGAAGAGTTAGTACTTCCAGCAGCAAGGGTCATTTGGAGATCCCCAAGTCAAAAATATCATTTAAGTCTTCATTTTGAATGGAATGAATTCAAAGCAGAGGAACAACAAATCTGGAAGATTAGGGGGGAAAAAAAATCACAAGAAAAATGAAAAAAAGAAAAAAAAGAAAGAGGATGATGAAGTTTTTAAGTTCCTGAAGTCCTCTGCTTGCTGCTTGACAGTCGAAGAGATAAAGGAAAGAGTCAACTCTTACAACTAAATGCAACCCCACATAGCCAAGGCAAAATTGTGGTTCTGTGAAAAATTCCTGAGTGTTCCGATGCCATTAGACATATGAATAGATTAATGGAAGCTTAGGGGAAGATGGAGTGCAATCTTGTTAATTAGTCAAAGAGATACCCATGGTTATGATCTCATTTGTTCATGCTCTGAGTCACCACCAAAATCATGGTTGCTCACACAGGCAGCTTTTGGATCATCCATCACCTGTTAAACCCTAATTCACAATTTCCCCAAGTAGATGCATCCTAAATCACTCCTGAAGTCCCTCCTGACAGATTGCTGCCATACAAAACCAACACACAGCCTTAATCTTCCATGTGTTGTCCGGGAAAATAACAAATATTTACGGAAAACTCTCACATCCTGCCACGTGTGGAGGCTTCAGGAGCATCAGGCTCAGCTCAAGACTCAGCAGTGACACAAAAACAGGGCAGGCAGAGCCCATCCAAGCACAACGTTGGGGAGGGAACAAACCTCACCAGAAACTTCTGGAGCTCTGCTGGAAGTAAACAGGTGTAAATAATTCACTGTGCATTCATGAGCTGCTTTCAAGAAGTGCCTGGGAAAGGGGGGACAGACACCAGCACAATGCAGCAGCCCACATTTTACCTGATTGAAAAGAAACACGTTCAGTGCTGAATGGCAATGTGAAGTCTTGCCTTTCACAGTGCCTGTGACAAGCTCATACAAACATTCAATCTAATGGTCCTTGATTACCAAGCAAGGCTCTTAAGTCTGCCAAGCAATTCTGCAGCCTGGATTTTCAAACCAAAAAAAAATGGGATTTTTTGTTCTGAAGCCTGAAGCATGGAAAGAATAGCAACCCTCAGGGACACTCCTCTGTTGGAAAATGAGGTATTATTTCAGAATCTTGAAAGCAGAACAAACAATTTCGTAGAATTATGGGGTCACAGAATGGTTTGGGTTGGAAGAGACCCTGAAGATCATCGAGCTCCACCTCCCTGCCATGGCAGGGACACCTTCCACTGTCCCAGGTTGCTCCAAGCCCCATCCAGCCTGGCCTTGGACATTTTCAGGGATCCAGGGGCAGCCACAGCTGCTCTGGGCATCCTGTGCCAGGGCCTCACCACTCTCCCAGGAAAAAGTTTCTTCCCAATATCCAATCTAAACCTGCCCTCTTTCAGTTTAAAGCCTGAGCATGGCCCTATTCCATTGGAAGAAAGGAGTCAATGTATGTCCTGCGCCTGCACATTCCTCCTGTGGGACTTCAGATCCATTATTTATTTAAAATGAGCCACACATCAAACAGAACAGACAAGAAGACAAACAGAAAACACAGATTTCACTCTATATTCAGAAAATATTTGAGCTTGGCAGAGTTTCCTGCTCCAACCTACTCCAACCACTCTCCTCAAGCAGGATTAGCTACAGCAGCTGTTCCAGGACAGTGTCCAGGAAGGTTTTGAATGTCTCCAAGGATGGGGACTCCAGAACCACTCTGGGAAAACTGTTACAGTCTTAGACCACCCACACAGTAAGGAATCTTTTCTTGCACTTAAAAGCCATTTCCAGTATTTCTTTTTGTGCCCATTACCTTTTGTCCTGCCACTGAACACCAATGGGAAGAGCCTGGCTCCACCTTCTTCCCTTCCTCCCAACAGGAGAAGTAAGTACACATTCAATCTGAAAGGTAATTTCAGAACAAATATTAGAACATATTGCATCAACATTTCTACTTCAAGGGGTTGATTGAGTACACAGGGCTGCAAACAGACACTGCCATCATGGGAATTCAAATTCACAGAGTAATACATTGATATGATGTTTAAACATAATATTTTATTTCTATCCACACAACCAACAAATAATGGTAACACAACCAATATAAACAGTAACAAGCCCTGAATTTGTTGCAAGCCCTCACTCACCATGTTGATTGTTTTTTGCTTTGGGTTTTTCACTAATAAACAGAACAAATGGCAAAGCTCACCAGAAAAACACACAGAAGCTTTAGAGCTTAATTGGCTTCTACATTTGGGTCAGCAAATGTTCCTGCTACAAAGCCAGTGAGGGATTCTTGCAACCTATTCATGTTTCTCACCAGCACAACAGCAGCTAAAAAGATAGGCAACCATGGCTACCGTCATGGGATCAGCAAACTTCTTTTCACAGCTGTAAATATTTGTAGTGGAGCCAATTAGAGGCAGTGTGGTTTTGTCAGCATTGCCTAGGAAACATCAATAGCTGCTCCAAAGAATCCCCCACCTCTCCTGATCCTGCTGGAGTTTATTGAACAGTGCAGTGGATGATGGTGCCTCCTCCACACACTGAGCTAGATCTAGGTGAGAAACCAGCTCTGGCAAGGATTAAAGCTGCTCCTGGAGGCACTGAGCTCCTCAGCTCTCTGGTGGGACTATGAAAGCAGCAGGGAGGCAGCTGGGGAAGATCCCAGGCAGTGAGATTCATTTTAAACTAAGTGGAAGATTTCAGGTTCCTTTAGTACATCTTGTTTGTGTCAAAATCCCTGTTCTGAGCAAATGCCTTTGAAGGGCATTTGGGCACTGATGCATCTGCTCTCAGGGGAACTCTACAAGCAAGAGAGCCATGTGTATAGAAGTCATGGATAAAAGTGGTTTCCTTTTCTTCTGAGTGTAAAAGCAAACATGGCCTCATAAGACTGGGAAAATTTTAAAGAACTAGCACCTTACATCTTTCTGTACAAGGTCCTCCAAAACACAAGGGACCTACAAGCAACATCCCTCAGCTACAGAGCAAAGGAGTCTGTGTGTCCTGTCAGCTTCAATAAGTATTTACCACATCTTGACTTACACTTGTCAGGCTGATGTTCTTCAGTTCAGATACACTTCACTGATATTCAGGACAACATCTAGTCCATGCTATGAAAAGGTGAAGGGTGTAGCACATGAAAGGGTAATCCCAAAACTGATTACAGAGTCATAGAATCTCAAAAGCCCTCCAAGATCATTGATTTTCCAAGAGTTAAGCCAGTGTTGCCATGTTCACCATTGAACCCTGTCCCCAGGTGCCACATCCAAACACCTTTTGAAGCCTTCCAGGGAAGTTTTATGCCACGTGGATGAGAGGACATTTGAAAAATTTCCTATTAGCCACACACTAATATCTCCTCTTTGATTTTTAGCAGCTCTCCAGCTGATTCCCCAGATCCCTAACAGTTTCTCCTGGCAAACCACTTTAATGTGAATGATGGCTGTGAGCACATCAATGATGTTGAGTGCTCTTTGTGCTCCATCTCAGTTCTCAGCACTTCCTCTGAAGTGAAACCTTCCTCTGAAAGTTTTCCTATTTAAAGAGAACATCCCTCATACAAGCTGCCAGGTGACAAGGGAAACAGGGCTGAGGTTCCCCACGTGATGTTGGGTACATTATTGCAATCATCATGAGAATCTCTGCACTGTTCTTGCACGAGTAAAGGGCAGCTGAACCCAGGGTAAGTTCAGTGCAAAGGGCACAACTCTGCCCTGCCACAGCAAATTTTAATGTCAGGCATTTCTCCCTGTCCTGCCCAGCACTGCAGTCAGTAATACTGCAGCTCAGCAGGTAACACAGGTATATGGCATGAAAGAAAGAGAGCATGAAAAAAATGAATTTAAAACCCCTCGACTTATAAAAACATCCCTAAACCCTTTCCTAATTTTCACTGAAGAGGGACAAGTTGTCAAACAGATCTGCTTCTTCTGCAAGCATTTTGGAAGCTGGTTAATATCTCTCCATGCCTTTTTTCCTGATGCACTGACTGAAACCTCCCAGTTTTCCAGTGGGAAGCAGCCAGCAACCAGCAGAGCAGCAGCAGAAGTGCTGAGCTCTCAGGGTGAGAGGGTGAAGGAGCAGGAGCCACAGGCACCCTGCTGACACGCAGGAACACGTCTGCTTTTGCAGAGAAGTCGTGCAGTTGTTTACTGTCAGCTGGGATAACAGGATCATTGCTCAGGCACCCCGGGATGCAAACATCATCCACTGCCATGAACAGAAAGGTGACAGCTCACACTGTGATAACCACCCTGCTACCTCATTTCTCATGCTGTTACATAAATCCTTGGGAGGATAATGGGCAACAGACTTGCTCAAAAGACTAAAAAAATTTCTGGGATGTCAGTGCATCAGGATTAGGTTAACATAATTCTCTAGTCAGGCAGATTTGGAGAGAATTGAAAAAAAATATTCCTTCAGATTTACCAGCCTAAACAAAGGCTTGATGTTATTGGGAATCTTCTGCACACACAAGTCTGCCCGTGCAATCTGGGACTTCCCATTCACTCAGTTCATTATCATGGAAGAGCAAATACCTTGGAACAAAATGGAACATAAGCTGCTTCATCTGCAAAACCAGTACTGAGCAGTGCTGCCTCAAATCTAGAAAAATCAGTAATTTTTTGGATCACAAAGAGAAAATGGTCAAGAACCTCATGTACAGTAGCTTTTTATCCACAGCAGAATATTCAATGACATGATGGTAAAGCCATCATCAAATCAGAGGTGAGAGAATTGCTGGCCCATTAATTCTGCCAATAATTGAGTTCATTACAGATCATGGTGCTGTGCTATCAAATTACTCAATTTTAATAACACTATAAAGAAAATAGAGACCCTGCTCCAATAATTTCAGCCATCTGAAAAGCTTATGCAGTGAGCAGTTTATACCAAAAGTAACATCCAAGACCATGAGCAAAATTTAATGCAAAGTCCTGCAGAACAAAATGAAAGGTAGGAGAACTTGACTTTTAGGGTTATGATCTCACTCTGCCCAGACACCAGAACCTTAAAATCAGAAGATGGGGCAAGGAATTGCATAATTTACCATCTAATTCCACGTATCTAATATATTTGATAGATTTGCAGAAGATTTTGCAGATAGATTTTGTGCCAGAAAAATTATTTCCAAATTTTTCACTGGGATTTGCATATTCTCCATAAGTTCCTCTTCCATTCTGTTAGAAACATCCCAATTAGCAAGGGCTAATGCTCCTCCTCTAATTAAGTCATGATCTCAACACTAACTATGCAAGGAGCTCTTGGGAAGGTGAGTCAAGGAATAATTTAGGTTGGAAAAGACCCTTAAGATCAAGTCCAAGATTTGACCTAACTCTGCCATGTCCACCACTAAACCAGGTCCCTAAGCACCACATCTATGTATCTTTTAAATACTTCCAAGGGTAGTGAATGGCTTAATCTGTCTGTAGGAGATTATACTTTTTGGTTCCCTCACACACAGGATCATCAAAACTGGGAGATCAACCTCAGTATCACAACTGAGCAGTGTGATCATTTTATTTGCTGCTTTCAAAGGCATTTATTTTTTTAATCAGGCATTCCACAGTTCCTATAATCCCATCTTCAGCAGCTCTAACTTAAAACAGAAAAAAAACCCATAGCAAACTTTCCCTAGAGGTTGCACTGGTGATACTGGGGTGTCCCTGCTTCCATGCCACCCAGTTTTGTCATTTACTGAAAGACACCTGCCTTGCACTAACCCAGACTTTTTAGACAGGAACCATCCTCGAGTGCTGTGCCCAGCTCTGGTCCCTCAGCTTGGGAAGGACCTTGGGACACTGAGCACATCCAGAGGAGGCAACGAGGCTGGAGAGGGGCTGGGAACACAAACCCTGAGAGCAACCATTGAGGGAGCTGGGGGTGCTCAGCCTGGAGAAAAGGAGACTCAGGGCTGCCCTCAGCACTCTCTGCAGCTCCTGAAAGGTGCCTGTGCTCAGCTGGGGCTGGGCTCTTTCTCCAGGCAGCACTGACACAACCAGAGCACACAGCCTCGAGCTGCACCAAGGCAAATACAGGCTGGAGAGCAGGAAAAAGCTTTTCCCAGAAAGAGTGATAAAGTTCTGGAATGGCTGCCCGGGGAGGTGGTGGAGTCCCCATCCCTGGGTGTGTTTAACACAGCCTGGATGTGGCACTGGGTGCCAGGGTTGAGTTGAGGTGTTGGGGCTGGGTTGGACTTGATGATCTTGAAGGTCTCTTCCAACCTGGCCATTCTGGGAATTCTGTGAATCCTGTGGATCACAGCAGGATCCAGCTGAACCTGGGGGAAAATATTCTGGAGAATTAAAACTCAACCAAACCATGAGCAAACCACTGAGGTGCTATTGCTGCCGAACTGAAACCACTGGTGGTGTGAAGATCAGAAAAGCAGTGCAAAGAGGGACAAAAGGTGAGAGACAATAGATAAATTAAGAGAGAGCTCTAAGTTTGCATAGAATGAGGTTGAAATCTTGCTGTCATGTGATGTTCAAAGGTGCTCCTGCCTGGGCAGCTGCACAGGTCACACTGAGCCTCTGCAGAGCACCACTGGCTCTCTTTCTAGGCCAGGCTCTGTGTGCCCAAGCTCTCCCAAAGACCCTTCAGCCAGTTTTATTTCTAGTAAAATGCTTATGAAAGGGTTTTTTTCATGTTTGAATGTCATGCTTTTGTAATTAAGCAAGATCTAACTCTTCCCATGTGTTCTCTTCTCTTTGTGCTTTACAGAGGAACAGAACTGGGAGCAGCGAGGGGAAAAGGGGTAAACACAGAATGAGATAATCATTTAGGTTGGAAAAGATCTCGAAGACCATCAAGTCCAATCATTAATCCATCACTGCCTGCACATCAGATCAACAACTCCATTTCAAGAGGAGAGCCCAGGTCCTCTCAGTTAATGTCACCAATCATTCTGGAGTATTTTACGCAAAATGCACCTCTTATTTCACTCATTTCCTGTACATTAGTGAGAAGGAAAAGAAGAAAAGAGATAGAAAAGTAGGGTGCACACTGTAACAGCACTGCCATTTGCAAAAATACCTCCCACCTCCCTCTGTGACTGTCATTAGAGAGCAGTTTGTGACACAGAAAATTCCCCCAAAGTCTACTTGCTTGCCTTTCAAAGGGCTCCATTTCCAAACCTGCCAGTTCCCTCATCCTCAAGAACTTCTCTGCTATAATCACTCTATTATCCAGACCTGAATTTTCCTTAAATAATAGGCAGAGATATCACAGATGCTCTTACAAGCATTTTTTCCTTGTAATTTTGAAATCTTGATTCATTTTTCAAAGTCTTATAAAAATTATAATGCTGGGTAAAATGATGTGACCCACTGTACACAGGAGAACAGACTAGAGGCTGTTAATTCTCCCCCTCAGGCTCTAAAAGCATTGAAGACTCAGGGCAAGCTCAGAAGCTGGCTAATGATTTAATTTTAGGCTTCCTGAGGACTGGTTCATGTATTGAAACTTGAATTTACATCAGGTCTATTCTTAAGAGATTTGTGAAGTAGAAGAACAGGGGCATCTCCACTGTCTTGAAGCAAAATGAACAAATTACACAAGAAGTTTTCTTGCAATCTACTTTAGTTTGAGCTACATTCAGGTTTTGGTGGGTAAGAACTATAAAATAAAGGCCACTCTGAACACACCATCCTGCTGCAGTTTGATTTCCTCATGTGCATCTCTACCTGAGGGTTCTTCCATGCTACTGATTCACACAACTTGTGTGAATACAAGGAGCTTGATCTCATCTTCATTCAGCACCAACTGAATGCAATAACACTCCTTTAAAGTAATTTTCTCCATCAGTGATCTCCCACAAGCAATTTCTTAAAGATAATTTTCAAATAGTGGGATAATAAGTGCTCCTTCCGCAGCACATGGTCATCAAATTCCTGCTATCAAAGGCTTTATGTTTCCACATTTCCATGTTGATATAATATCATGGGTCCTGCAAAAGGGCAGTAAATACTGGTGCAAAATTTTCCTCCCAGTTCTCTCTCATTCAACAACTTTGTCCTTCCTCCAAGATGCACTTTGACTCTCCTGCAAGCCTTTTTCAGAGCAGGAATATATGGATAAGTGAACAATTAAATTTCAATTATGCACAACTCAGTTGTAAGTGCAACCTGTTCTCCTCCCCAAATGAAGTGGTGTTTTTCTGGACTCAGTAAAATCAGTGTTTCAGAGGGCACTGATGAGAATCCTGGTTCCTACTCCTTGCATTCCTTCAGAGGCAGTGAAACCAAGCTGCTGCCCTTCTCTCAGCTTTGGTGGGAAATCAGTTTGGTTTGTGTGCTGCTTCACATCTCAATCCACATCTCTGTGGGTAAGGAACACCAATACCAAGGGTTCCAGAGGGTAACAGAGAAGGTCCAGGATCTACTACACCTGCCTGGATCTATTCTTCAAGCAAAATGACCAGCAAAAGGAAAAAATCTTTATTTTCAAGGTACTATATATATATATATATATATATATATAGATAGATATAGATGTGGCATTCACATTCTCTGAACTGAGAGAGACAATTCTCTCTCTCAAGCTTTTTTCCTGGAGAAGCACAGAGAGACAAGAGAGAAAACAATTCTTATCTCCACTTGCTGCTCCTGTTGTTTTTGCACATGTGGAATGTGTTAGGAGGATTGTTTCCCTGGAGGGATTTGGTAATTAGATTCTGGTAATAGTTGTTTATATTAATTAACCTATTGAGTCAAAGCTGTGTCCTAGCTGTCAGCAGACAGTCACGGGTTTTTCTTTAGTATTCTTTAATATTCTTTATAGTACAGATATAGTATAGTATAATGTAATAATATAGTTTAATAAAACAATTGTTTAGCCTTCTGAATCAATGGAGTCAGATACCAATCATTCCCTGCGTTGGGGGAACCCTGCATTTACAATTTTACAATATACAGATTTATAAATTTATGCATGGTGTGATTCATGGAGTTGACCTGTACAGGGCCAGGAGTTGGCCTTTGATGATTCTGGTGGTTTCTTCCAACTCAGGATATTTTCTGATATGCAGGAGACAGCAAACCAAAGAGAGGGGGGTCCTACAAGCATGAGGATGCTCCTCCCATGGACCGGACCTGCATTTCACATTCTCTGCTCACCACTGCTTGGACATGGTGTCAAGACTAGAAAAGACTTGTCTCCCTCATGGAATCCTCTACTTGTTAGAAAGCCTTGAGAACAACCTTGCAGATAGCCAGGAATCATCTCCTGGAAAATTACACTGCAGATATTCCTCCAGTACTTTTATTTTTCATCAGCTCCATTTGAAACTTTGTGCTGTGCTGTAATGGCTTTCATGGTTCATTATTCCATCCAGTTGTACAGCACAGTGAATCCAATAATAACAACTCCCAACACTTCAAAAATTACTTGTTCTCCTTGTCATGTCTAATGGCTTTTTTAGATTGCTAGTTAATAATAATCCTAGGCAACAGCATAAATACTCTCACAAAACAAAAAAAAAAAAGTAGAATGATCATGTTTTCACTCCATGCTCAGTGTTCAGACTGTGCATCTTTCTTTCCCCCTGTGAATTCCAGGCATTTGAAGTCTACTGACCCCGTTAGCACAACTCTGCTGGGAGCCATGCTTTAAAAGTGAAAATATCTAACTGCACATATCAATTCCGTGGCACACGGCTGTTCTGAAAAGCTGAATTAGCTTTGGGGAAAAGTTAACCTTGTCACTGCAGAGTGACAAAGCAAAAACTCACTGGTTAAGCTCAGCACACTCTGTCACCCTCCTGCAGCAGGGGAAGGCAGAGGCTGTGAGTTGGGAAATTGGAAGGAAAATAAAGTGATGTGCAGAAGGAGAGGCTGAATGACAATCAATCAAGAGCTGAGCAAGGGGAGTCAGGATGGGAACAGCAAAAAATTGCCATGAGGAGAAAATGGGAAAAATGTACACTGGGATGCAAAGCAGAGGTGAACTGGAATGAAGAGTGCAAAGAGATTCATTTATACCTTGGCCAAAAAACAAAAAATTGAACTTTTACTCTGAGCACGGCATGGCAGAGAGACTGATCCATACCCAACACACGAACCTCTGAAAAGAGCAAGTGTTGCAGGCGCTGCCAACAGATTTTCCTCTGCATATGCTGCTTTTTTTGGTGGCTGAGGATGCCAGCTCGAGAGGAGGACTGGGAGATGAAGCCTTTGCTTCTGTACTCGCTTTGGAGATGAGGGAAGAAACTGTGGAAAATTCCTCAGGTCACAGGAATGACCATTGTCAAAGTTAGAATTAGGATTAATGCCCACCCTGCCCTCACCCTTCAGTTCTGCCTCATTTTTTGCTGTCCCACACAGCCACAGGTTTGCCAAAAGCATCCAGTCACTACTGCCACAGGAATAATCTCCAGTCCATCAAGGCTGATCTGGAAGAATATAAATTATAATGTACTGACTGTGGCATTGATCCACTGGTTCAATGAGCCACAGGAAGAAAATGGAAGAAGAAAAAGGTGATTTGTGGAAGCTGGTTTCTGAAAGACAATAAATAAATAAAAATTAAAATAATCAAATAAAATCAAGTCACTCTGGAACCCCAAAATATTCATGTCAAATGGCAAGTGCATGTTTTGAGACAGCTTTGTCTCCTAGGGCTGGATTTCTGCTCCCGGAGCAAAGAAAGGTTTAAAATCCAGAGTTTCTCAAAGAAATGAAAAAGCTTTTTACTCCCAGTCAGGCAAGCAGAGCCAATGGCAGGCTGGATGTAAGGCAATATGAAAACCTACCATGTTTTCTTTGTGAGAGGCTCCTCAGTGACACTTCAAACACATCAGTGACCTGATTTTCTCCCCAAAATCGTGCACATCTCTTGAGCAATGTCCCCTCTAGAGAAGGCACATCAGTGCCTACATCCTGGAAAAATATTGGAGCATTGGGTGTGGCTTGTTTCTTTATATGGGGCTAAGTTTTGGGTTTGTGCTGGAAATGGTGTGGATAATTCTGGGATGTTTTGTTATGGCTGAGCAGAGCTTGGACAGAGCCTTTTGTGCCTCTCACCCACCCCACCGGGGATGCACAGGGAGTTGGGGGGGGTGGAAACAGCTGGCACAGCTGACCCCAGCTGATCCAAGGGATATTCCAGGCCATGTGGCATCATACTCAGCAATAAAACTCAGGGAAGGGTTGTCCAGGGATAACTGCCTGGAGACTGGCTGGGCATCAGTTGGTTTTTATGCAACATGATTTTGGTACTTCTGGCACAGACTGTGAGGTCTCAGGGGCCGTGTTCAATGGTTCATAAGCAGGAAAGAAACGTTCACACTTTCTGTCTGAAAGTTTCCTTCTTTCCATGAGCTCCCCTTTGCTTCACCTCAAGGAATGTGATCCTGCCAAGACAGTGGCACACGGGAAAAAGCAGATGCCGCTTAAAAGCATTAAAAAAAAAAAGAAGTGACAGTGATAAACAACAAGAACCAGACGTGACAAAGACATAAAATGTGTTTTACTGTGGGGCTGGGTGGAAAAGATTTTGTATGTGGGCTGCAGTTTCATTCCCCATAGGACAGAGAGTGAAAACATCACTGTAAACTCTAATTGAAGTGACAGCTGTAGTTGAACCACGTGTTGTGTATTCACAGGTGTGAAAAATACAGGAATTAATACTCACACCAGGCTTGTGACAAATGCCAGTGTGGAAATATGCAACATATGTAGCATTCAGGAGTTATCTGCTGAGGTATTGGATGTTAAAAAAATCTGTACAACAACTAAGGTACCTTTTCAAGAAGTCCAAAAACTGAAGAGATTTCCTCTCATAAAGAGGAAGAGTGAGTCTGTTGCCAGTCAGAGAATCACAGAATGACAGAAAGGCTGGGTTTGAAGAGACCTTTAAAGATCATTCAGTTCCAATCCCCTGCCATGGTCAGGAATGCCACCCACCAGATCAGGCTGCTCAAGGCTCCAGAAAGCCTGTCCTTGGAAATTTCCAGGGATGGGGCATTCACAGTGTTTACAGGCAGCTTATTCCAGTGCCTCACCATCCTCATATTGAAGAATTTGTTTGTTATAACTAATCTAAGGCATGAGGAAGGGACAGAGGAGTCACTGAGCTCAGTTGGTTGGAGCCTAGGACTTAAAAATGCCAAGATTGTTGTTCCATCCCTGCCCAGGCCATTGGAAGAGCTGGACTTGATGGTCCGTGTGTCCCTTCCAGCTCAGAATCTTCTGTGATTCTGTCAAAATTTTGTAATGCACGTGTAGACTTGGAGGACGAATAATAAATAGATACGTGCTTTCTTTTCCAGGGTTGTGTTCCTGTCCAATGATAACACAGGAGAACCAGTGTCTTTTGTGACTCCTGGCTTTAGTGGTTTTAAACTAAACGAGGAGAGGCTTAGATTAGAGTCAGTTTTATGGATGTTTTTCAGACACAAGGCATTGCAGCCCACATTGCTACTACAGTGAAGGAAAACAGCTCTGACACCTTGCAGATTGTGCCATCTGATTTTCATGGCAAGATTCCCTTTGCAAAGAAAAGGAAATAGACTGGCAATGTCTGCAGAACTTCATGTTTTGTAAGGCCTTTGTGAGATTTTTTGGGGGAAAAGCAATTGAGGCAATGATGTGAATTTTACATGCAAACTTCTGTATCAGGCTGTAGCCTAGCAACATCAGCCACCCAGCATCCAAAAATTTTATCCAGCAAGCTGGTGAATTCAGCAAGTCAGACACTGAGGGAAAGTGTGTGGCTGGTGTCAGCTACATTTTTCTGTAAATTAGCTTTGATAGCATCTTTTAAATCCCTTATCCACGAAGAAGAGGCTGTCACAAAGCTGGAAGGAGGTTTACTATTTATCACTGCACTGCTGCACTCTTGGAGTAGAGGAGGACTGGGTTTTTTTTGCTGACAGTTCTTTGCCTTTGGAGCAGTATCACTATTGTTGGAAACTCTAAAATGGAGAGAGAAACTCCCCAAAAATTTTGGCAGGGAATTTTTAGTGGCTAAACTTTGGCTCCTAAAATTAAACTGCAGGAACCTGGGAAAAAACCCAACACTTTCTTTTTTTGCCAATGAACTTCCAGGTGGTTGGAAAATAGACCAGATCAGCAGACTGGAGAGGCAGCCAGGAAGAGATCAGATGGGTAACTTTTTATGAGCAAGGTTCTTCAGGGGCGACACATGTCCCACCAGATTAAAATTGTAGCTAGACAGCCCCCAGCATGGGTGGAGCTGTGGAAATTACCTGGTATTAACAAATCATTACTCCAAGGGGGCTTTAGCTGTCGGGAGTGAAAACAGAAGATAAGATCTACCCAAGAGATGGACAACAGCTCCATGCACTTAAAACAGCAACTTCAGGGAAAAAAAAAAAACAAACCAGGACCCAGATGCAAACATCTGTTAACAATAAAAGCTGACAAGATTCATTTATGCATTGCACAAAACATCATTAAGATTCAATCTGCCACTTTTATTCTCAGCGCTGTTAAGAATTCAAAGTGCATTTTGGTGTACATGATCATGTTGCTTCAAAAAGCATCTGGTTTTCAGCCTTTCGTGCTCCAACAGGTGCATTTCACACCAAATAGATTCTGCTAACTGTTGTCACCTTTAAGTCTGTAAAAAGATCAGGTGGATAATCTGGCATTTTGAAATATTGGCAACTCCTCATTAGATCACAGGCTATTTTACTTTCCCTTCATTGACTTCACAACACTAGAAGCTGGAAGACCAATGTAAATCCCTTTTCTGCTAATTTAGGAAGAAGGTGCAAATAAAAAATATTCACTTTCAGGGATTTTTCTGACAGATTTAGTTATGCTAAAGGCAGCTTGAAAATCCTTTTGTAACTCTAACTGATCAGAATGCACATTAAAAGGAAGGAAAAACAAATTAAACTGAATTTCCTAGGCCATAAAATCAAACAACATGTAGCTGAAATTAAAAGCAAAATTATGATCATACTATACGTATTTAACACGCCTTGAAAATAAACAATAACCTTAATAAACATTAGAAATAAGGAAAGAAGTATTTAAAAGATTGAAAATGAAGCAAAATTGATAAATGGGATTGTTGCATAGTCTTAATGCCTGTTGTAGGTGCAGTGCCTGGGGAGAAATAACTCCAGGCATGAGAACAGGTTGGGGGCTGACCTGATGGAGAGCAGGAGAAGCGCCGGGGGGTCATGGTGGCCAGCAGGTCAATCATGAGCCAGCAGTGTGCCCATGTGGACAAGAGGGTCACTGGGATCCTGGGGTTCGAGAGGAAGAGTGACCAGAAGCTGGAGGGAGGTGACCCTGCCCCTCTGCTCTGTCCCGGACCTGTGGCCAGTTCTGGGCTCTCCAGGTCAAGACAGGCAAAGAACTCCTGGGGAGGGTCCAGCAGGGGAGAGGATGACTGGGAGAGTTGGAGCATCTCCATATTCTCACTGGGAAACAAATTCCCTCCATGAAGGTGATGCCTCAGGTTTAGCTTTTCTATTTTTCAGATTCTGTGCTGCTCTAGTGTGTGGGTCTGGGTTCACATCAGGGGATGCTGAGCTCTCTGCACAGAGCAGGGAGACAAAACAATTCCTGCTCCAGCTGGGCACCAAGGACAAATGATCCAAAGCTCAGCCCAGGAGCACAAACAGCGTGGGCTGCAGAGAGAAAAACAAGCAGGGTGGGAGTGCCTGGGCTAAAGCTGGAACGGGACAATGAACTGCAAGGTGCAAATGGAGCAGAACTGAGCCAAGGGAGAGACCCCGGGAGCGCTCGTGCATTTTGGGACCATTTGGGTTGATCTTGGGTGCAGCCCTGGCTGGGCTCTTGTGCTGCCCAAGGTGGATCCATGGAGGCCTTTGAATAAATCCCTGCTTTATTCTTGAGCTCTGTCCAGCCTCTGTTCCAGGTCAGCCTTCACCGGGATCAAAGGGAACAAAAGCAAAGCCTCCCTATTTTCTGTGTTCTGCATTTTCCCTTTTTGAGAATGTTGCTGTGAGCAACAGAAAAGGAAGGACCTTAATAAGGAGCATTTATTGCAAATGAAAGGAAGCAGCCTCTGGACTTCAAAGGTCATTTTTGGAACAGCACTGCTTGGGGAGAGGCAGGGTGGAAAACATCTTCCTGAGCCCTCCAAACGCCCAGGTAGAGGAAGGGAAAGGAATAGAAAAGAATGTGATCATATGGCAAGAAATGCAGGAAAAAGCTTAATTGCCCAGCAAAAAGAAAACCAAATGTTTTCATCAGAAACAAGCTTGTTTATTGCTGGAAAAAACGGGAGATTTTACACTTTTTACTGTGCCAAAGAACAAAGCAAGCTTCATGTCCTCAAAAAGACAATATCCTGTGGGTAAGCTCAGAATTTACTTGACTGAAATAATCAAAGTGAAGATCAAATTCCAAGATGGCACTTTGAGTCAGGAAGTCTGTAATGTCTGGTGATTCCAGAGATTGCAGATGTCCTCCAGGGGACACTGTGAGCATCAGGAAAGACACTCAGGAGCTCAGTGTGAAGATGCAAATGACAATAACAAGCTGGTGGTTTAATTTTTGCTGTGTTGAAGAAAACTAGAGGCATTAAAGACAATAAATTAGTATTTTACTCTGGGCCAGGATGTATAGAGGCTGAAACTCAAGAGCACAATAATGTTTGTCACTTCCTTTTTACAATTCCTTTTTCCCAGCAGGAGTCCTTGACTTCTTCAATATTTCTCTGTGTTTGAACTCCTGGCTGGTTTCCAAGAAGCCTTGGTTTGGAATTATTTTTATTATTCAAAGAGCTTTCACGTGTCAAACAGGTTTCCTTTTCTTTACTTCTCCTTAAAAATCATTATATGAAGACAGATCGTTTTGATGTCTTATGTAGATATTTTATAATAAAAAGGATTAAAGCACAGAGTGGCTAGAACAACAATAAAATATTTTCCTGAAAGGTACAGATAAGTACTAATTAAATAACTAGGGAATCCACATGAATAAATTCACAGAAGGGAAAGTCTTATTCCAAATATCAGCCCAAAAACAGTCAAGAAAATTCCTTCATCCTTAGGAAGATCATCAGGAGGTTAGTCATTAACCTTGGGGTTGTGAGTGAGTTTTTAATGTGAATTTTAATTCAGTTTCTCTCTAGCCCAAAATATTTCAACCAGGAGCTGAGAAATTAAAAAAAAAAATCTTCTTATTAGTACACAGTCCTCAAATGAGTTACTGAAGGAAGCAACATCAATAAATATTACAGTTGATAAGAAATATTAATAACCCTCTACTACCAGAGAAATGTGATGTGTCAGCCTCCCATCAGATCTCTCCTGGTTTTGGGTGTGAAAGATGTTTATCTGCTGTGGAATTATCTAAGAAAATTTTGAGAAGAGCAAATCTGGACTAAAATTTGCTATTAGGAGTAGGGCAAGAAATTAAACACAAAAGGAGAGGATGGGAAAAGAACTGCAGGAAAGGAAACTAATAGTGGGAAATGGATGAAGAGGAAAATGCAGAAGAAAAGGCAAAAAAATAAGAGCAGCAGAAAAGCACAGAAGAAAATGAAGGCTTTTGATGGAAACTTATTGTTCTAATTCAGGAATTGAAAGGTTGCAGCCTAAAATGCCAACATTTCCCTTGCTATCAACATCCAGAATATGATCTATTACTGTAATTTTGCAGAGCTCACTACTCAGTGAATATGGGAATATTTAACTGTCAGCAGTAAATGTCCATATTTACAGAAAATGCAAGGCAACAGAGTAATAGTTATAATTATTAGGATGAGTAGAAAATTGGGAAATGGCATGGAAGTCGGTGGAGAACACCATGAAAATATATGTTAAAAAATATTAAAATGGATGGGCAAGATCTTCCAAAATAATTGTGAAAAAAAGGTTAAAGTAGCAATGACAATATTATAAGAAAAAGGTAGATGTTATCTCAAAAGAGAAATAAGATGGTATGGGGCAAATGACAGATTTTTCTACTTTTAATTAAGGCAAAAGGTAAAAGAAATTAATCAGATACTAAAGAACTACCCTTGCCTCAACTAGAAAATTACTGTATCGTGTCTATTTTCCCATTGTAAAAAAGACTATTTAAAAATCTTATGACAAAGTCCAGAAATGTTTATGATCTAATTTTATGAAGCTGTTAAAAACAATATGAACTTTTGTGCTCTCAGAGTTATTAACTCCATTGTGGAAGGTAAACACATTCCTATCTCTGGAAAGAAAATAATGATAACAAAAAAAAAAAAGCTCATGGAAGAGCAAACAATTTAGTGCATATGAATCTGATTTTTAACATGAAAGGTTTTAGTAAAAGCAATTGCAGTTTAGGGGGATACACAGAAGTCTTATTACCAGAGAAGAGCAGTGAGTTTTGTTGTTTTTTTTTTTTTCCCATGAAAACTCAAAATAATGTGGGAAGAAAATAGGGACTGATTTATTACTATTTTATTAATGTGTATACACACAGAGAATATGATGTTTTCACATCCATAAAAACTCGAGGTTTAATTTCTTACATCCCTTTGGGCACAAAAAAAAATGTACTTTGTGAAAAGAAAGGGGATTTCTGTGGATGCCATGTTGGGAGGAAGATTGGCTTCAGTGTTTAATACAAGATGTAAATGTTTTGGGGTTTTTTCATAAAGATCCTTGAGTTTCCATGCTCACTGAGGGAAATTCCTGAGATCAACACAAAATGAGCAGCACTGATCCCTGAGCACTTACTCCAAGATACCTTGACTGATTTGCACCATCATGACAGGAATTACTAGGAATTTTTACAGCTCTGTTCCTAAAATTCACAGAATTCAGCTGCTACTGCCTTGTTCCACCATGAGAACAGCAGGTCAAGAAAGTGATGTTTGCTCTGTTGGGGTCACAGGCAATGGAAAGGAGAACTGCATTGTGCAGGTTTTGTCACATCAGCTGAAGATTTCCTCAGCCCTGCTCTAAAGGGACCCCAAAAACAAATTCAGGATCTCTCTTTTTTTTCCCCTCACAATCACTTGATGCCTCAAAGATTCCTAAAGGATGAATCTCAGTCATATTCAGGGAAAAGAGCAAGCACAAAGGTCCCATGTTTAGGACTGAGGATGTTCCCAGTACATGCTCATTTATAATTTTCAAGTCAAGTTTTTTTCCATTCTCTTTTAGGGGAAAAGAGAGACATTAGGATGACATTGTAAAATACTCCAAATGCACTGGGTGACATTTTTTCCAGTGCTCAGGAGAAAATTTTCTCAGATTGACTATGATTTAATAATATTATCTTGTCTCTGTTCATTCGTAAGGTGAGCAGGGTGGGCAGGTAAAACAAAGAATTCTTACCATAAGGAAAAAATATTTGTCCAGACACCAGCAGTCTGTCATCTCCCACATGCACTGCTCATTTCCCAGCCACTTTGAGCCTGATCTGGGCACTTCTTTCACCCACACCATGACTGAAAGGTCACACTAATGTCCAGAAGTCAGTTTTTAATACTGGAATATCTCCTCACACAAGAGAACTTGAATGTTGGTTTCAGAACCGATCTGTGACCCAAGGTCTTTGTTTGTATCAGAAATGTAAAGGGTCTTTTCTTCAGTCCCTTAAAAAATCCTCATAAATTTAAGCAGAAGGGAATCTTTCTTCCCAATGCTCTGTGTCCAAGATACACTTGGAATTAAGATTTCCTGCATGGCAGTGAAAATACCCAAGATCCTGACACCAGCAGCCCACTCTCAAGGCTGAATTTTGCTAACTCCATCATGCCACACAGAGGCAGCCTTTCTCCCAGTTTCAGGGTACAAAAGGTGAGTCTTGAAAAGCAGGGGATGTTTCCTGTCCCGTAACACCCAACCTGCACAAACCTTCCTTCAGGAACTCAGCTCTGGGGGCTGCAACTTGTTTGCATCCATTTTTCTGGAAGATTAGGAGGACACAGAGCAGTGCAGTGTTGGATATTTGGTTAGATTTAGCTCTTGTCTCCATGCCATTGCAGGAAACAAAGGGCAGAAGAGATCACAGGACAAGAGAAATGTGATTAAAAAAAAAAGATTTGCTCCATCTGAACTAAGTTTATGGTTGACATTGAGCACAAGCTGATTCTTAGTGTTGCTGTGCCTATACACACAGAAAGAAAATATACATTGCACAGCTTTCCAAAGAATAAGTTGATATGGAGTAAATCACAGAAAATTCCATTTTCTTCATGGAGGAAAAGGCCCTTCTTTATTCATAGAACTCCTTTTTATCCAGTTTTTCAGACCTTGTGTGGGACTCCAATTGGTCAGTAGCTTTCTTGCCAATTACTTATTGGTAAGTAACAAGTTGTTATTCTGTATTCATTGCTCACTCAAACTTAGTGTCTGTGTGCAGTCGCTTGTAAGAGATAGTTTTTATTTCTCTAACAGTGTAAAAACAGTTTATACAGGTGCAAGTTGGTTTTCTTTTTTTTTGTTTATTTTTTTTGTTTGTTTTTTTTTTTTGTATTTTTTTTTCACCCAGAAATAGATTGTTATGTTAATAAACTGCTCACACCAGGATTGCTTTCACATGGGAATTTGCAAAATGCCAGCTTCGACAAGGCCAGCCAGTTATTCCAGGAGAGCAGGCTTGATTTTATGAAGCCTTTCTTTATGATTTTTCTACTTTACTGCAACAAGTTAATAGTAACAGCAAATACAGGCACTCTTACTGAGTCTCTTTCACCTCCTCCATTTCAATTAAAAAGAAGCAACAAAACACAAACCCAACCACCAAACTCTCTGAACTTCCTGACAATTAATTTCTTTGAAAATATAAACTTTCAATATATATATTTGAAAAATTTTGATTGTTCCCACACTATTCCCCTTGGCTGCTGGTTTACCCCAGCACAGGAAATGCAGGATAACATCCAGACTGTCAGCATCCCTTTCAAGCTGTCAGAGCAGATCAGAGGAGCTCACATCAGCCACGTTTACACCTCAAATGCTGCATCTGCTCCTACAGCCATTTAGGGAATCAGAAAATTCTGCTCAGGCACAAATCCCCAGCAGACACAATGCTCAGCAGAGCCCTTCAGGGCTTGGGGAATGGCTGCAAAATCAACCCAGTGAGGCCCCAAAGCAGCAGCAGGAGAACCCTTGGGCCTGAAATGTGCATTAAAGGTTGCACTGAACTCTGGCACCCTGGCAAGAGCAGCTTTTCCCTTGGGATAACAGGATGTTTTCATGGCAGCCTGAGGAACACTGGATCACCATATGCTCAGGCAGCTCCAGAGTGCTCGAGACAATGCAAAAAGCACAAAGAAATGGCTTTTCACAAACGCATTCACACAGCAAGGATGAGAACCCAAGAGCAAAATGCTTTGCTGATGGAGAGGAGCGATCCCTCAGCCTGTCTCATACACCAAACACACACTGCTACAGGTTCTCACTTTACTTAGAACAGGTTGAAAATTGCTAATAAAAAAATTAAAATTATTGGGGCTTGGAGGAAGATTTTGAACCTGTTTAAGAGTTGTCTCACAGTATCTGTCATGAAATTTTTCAGACTCAAGACACTGATTTTGCTATCTTTATACTGTCTGGATAAAAAAATAAAACAACAAAAACTCAGATAACTGGTGACTGTGCTTCAAAAATGGTGTGTTTGGGGTTTTTTAGTTCCCAAAACTGCTTTAATGAGTTGTATAGGAAAGATAAAGACCTACATCTGCTTCTGTCTGGGAAACAGAAGCCTTAAGGCTACTGAAAGTCTACTGACAAGATAGTGGTAAATAAAACACCTCTGTTTATATGGAAACAAACATATATATAATAACATAAAATACATCATTTATATATAAAGAAAACAATGTATTTGTTTTCATGTATAAATATATATAATTTCATACACATTTCAAGTCTAATATATGAGAAAATCATTCAAATATGCAAACTAAAAGTGGAAAAATTCTTTCTCTGTAGTTGGAATGAAAGCTCATTCTGAACCAGCTATTAATGTGAATAAAACCAGGGGCTCATTCAAGTCCTGCCTGAAGCTCAGGTCCCCCCTCTCTCCAGTATCCTCCCTGTCAAGATCTTCCCCACATTCTCCAGCTAAACCTGATTTATTTGAGGTGTTAGCAGAGCCCTCAAAGCATCTCTTTGGATCTTTTTCAAAGAAGCCAAGGCAGTGAATAACTTTGTTAAAACCTTCACATTAAACCCAAAACTTTCAGGTTGGATATTATTTGTTATGAGTTTGACCAGGATTTCTGTGGAGGGAGAACCCACAAGCACCAGATTCCCTTGGGATTATTGCTCCAGTGGTGCTGGAAGAGAGTTGTTGTCCTCCATGCCCTTCCACAGAGCTCAGGGACAGCATCTGAAGGATTTTGCTCCTCTTGGGCACCTGAACTCATCAGAGAGGATTTGGGAATGGCTGGAAGGGAGAGGCTTTGCCAGGCTTTGATCTCACCCTGTCTTTGAAGATCCTGACTGCCCTTAGCAGGAGCTCATCTCAGCACAGTAAATCCCAGGCACGGAATGGTGATTTACAAGATCCTGGCCTGGGGAGAAAAAGAATCCAACAGACAAGAAAAAATTTGATCTAGACAGGTAAATTAGCTCCAGCAGCCAGAGAGTTAAAACTACTTCCAAGGAAAAAAGAAAGTAACCAATTAAGAACAAATTAGGAATTTATGGATAATTAGATGAGTCCACCTCGACTCAGGACATGGTTCCTACTTATCCAAACTGAAAATGGAGAAAAGTGACAGTAAAGCCTCACTTTTAGTATGTATTTACTCAGTAAGATTTTAATTTTGGAGTAATTGTGGAACTTGTGGAATCCACTGCAACATTTTGGGGATGAAAGGATGAGATAACTGATAGATAATGGGTACTCAAATTGAAAATCCAACTACACTTGCAATCTGAATCTCTAAACTGGGGAGGAAAAGCTTTGAAAATGCTGACCTAAGTATTCACAGGGAGATTTGCATCAAGAAACCCAATATACCCTAAGACTGATGTCTTGAAATCTGGAACTGTAATAATATCTCCTCACCAGAGAAAAAGGGCCAAATTCCCATTTATTTGCAGAAAAATGAAGTGATATTTTTGTTTTTATTTTTTTTTTGGGAATAGGTTTAGATGCAAATATTATTCTATTTATTCCAAATTTTACTCCTACCTTCTCTAATAAAGTAGTGTTTGCAAAATCAAATTAAGTCAATTTTTTAAACTGACAATTTAAATTAAATAAAGGCACAATATGAGTAACTAAGGCATTATAAAGCACAGAACACATCCCAGTTATCTGCTCAGCACTGACTGTGATTTATCAGGTGCCACAGCACAGAGGCCATGGCACTGCAGCCAAGAAGTATCAGAAATTTGGAGCTGCACCTTCCCAGTCAAATTCTAAACACAATTCTAAGTTCTGCCAGATCTCAATATTTCATCACCTTTTCTCTCATTTTAATAATCAAACTGGCAAAATCAAAACACTTCAAATTTTTAAAAAACATATTTCTCTCTTTTTTTTTGTTCTTAGCTGGGAGCTGAAGTGATAAATGCAGCTGGATCAGGATTTTTGCTGTTCAAAAGTACATTTTGACTTGCAGACATCAGTAATGCCATAAAAAGATTAACAGCACCATGGATAGGGCTTGAGGGAAATAAGCTGCAAACACAAAGTTGCTGAAGACTCACGATTTAATTGAAAGTGACTTTCATACAAAATGAATTAGTGACACTGTGTCCTGCAGCTCTGAGTCTCAGAGTGATTTACCCAATTTTCATGGAAATAAAAGAAATTTGAGCAAAAATCATATTAAAAATATAGTTTCATGATTTTTATCAAATGTACGAGTGATTTTAAAGATGAAAAAGATCACTTAAGCCATCTCAGTGACTCTGTTAAGAAACAAACTAATTAGTAAGGCCGTGTCTAATCAGTACTTGTTTTCTCAGTGAGATGAGCCACAGCACAGGGTTACTTTTCCAGGCTGTTAAGAGCTGTGGAATGTCCTGGGAAGAAGAAGCTCTTACACTTGGGTGTGCCAAGGCTTTCTAACTTTGTCCTCAGTGGTGTTTCCAGGCTGTGAAGGGCACCCCCACGTATTCACAAACCACGTGGCACCTGAGAACTTCTGAAAGGTGCTTGAGCAGCTGAACAAGCTGAGCAAAGCTTCTCCTGCTTCTCAACACGAAGGGCAAGTGCTTGGGCTGGTTGAAGTATCATCACCCACAAGTGGCACTCAGCCCTTGGGTCTCCCAGAGGCCAGGTGCTCAAAGAATTGGAATTTCTGGGGGTTTTTTCTCTTAGAGGTTGGCATTGGGCTTGTGCTGCCGGATGCCACAATAAGCACCAGGGTGACTTGAACAGTGTAATATTGTATTTGCAGGGACCCTCGTGGCAGGCAGGAATGATGGATCTGACTCCGTGTTCTCAGAAGGCTGATTTATTATTTTTTTATACTATATTATATTAAAGAATACTATACTATGCTAAAGAATACAGAAAGGATACTTACAGAATGCTAAAAAGATAATAATGAAAACTCGTGACTCTTTCCAGAGCCCTGACACAACTTGGCACTGATTGGCTAAAGAGTGAAACAACTCCCACCAGAATCCAATGAAACAATCACCTGTGGGTAAACAATCTCCAAACACATTCCACATGAGCACAACACAGGAGAAGTAAATGAGATAAGAATTGTTTTCCTTTTCTCTGAGGCTTCTCAGCTGGGAAACCCTGGATGAAGGGATTTCAGAGAATGTGAATGCCACAGTGTAAAGTGCAAAAAAGTGTAAAAAGTGGCAGCTGTGTAATTTGTTTAATTTACTCAGTTTACTCAGAAGTAACTCATGATTTCCAAGCCAGGCACTCCCTATTCCATGCTGAGATGTGCTCACTTCCCTGTGAAACTGAGAGCCAGAAATCAGCCCAGCTCTTCCAAAATGCTCCCTTTAAAAGCAGAATAACAGAGATACTTCTAAGTCCTTTCATCTTCAGTGAAAGCTCTAAGTAATTGTCTTTTTTGTTTCTCCCCCTCTGGACTGGTGACAGGGATTCAGTTCAGAAGAAAAATAATCTTGCCCAAGTCTTCAAAGACAACATGAGAAATCCAGTGAAAAATTCTCAGTCAGATCTGCTGATTACGGCAGAGATCAATCACACAACCACTTTTTGTAGAGCTAGAAAGTTTTTTAAGTCAGGTATACTTTTATGAGCACTTCAATTTACTGCTCTATTTCCACTTTAATTGCCAGCGTTTCTCTTGACATGTTTTCTCTCCAGCCCATGTCTACTTTAACAAGTCCTGCAGCTCTGGAGAGAGAAACTCTGTTGAGCAAAATAATTAGTGTTGAAGAGTCAGCGTTCCCACTATGTGCTTTTCAGAAGGTTTTATTTTGAATTATCCCATCCTACTGCCCACTGGCATTTTACATGTTTGTCAGAAGTGCATCTTCCAGTTAATTTGCACCCAAAAGTAATTCAGCTGATTTTCTCTGACATGGCTCCACGATATGACAAGACAGCATGGGAACCATGGAGAATTGGGAGAGTCACTTCCAGAGTGCACTTCTGATCTGTAAATGATGTCTGCTTAAATTTTAGGCAGCTAAAATCTGCAGCTTTCCAAAGTGTAACTGTTTTCCAAAAGACAATTCAGATCCACAGGATACAAGATCGTCATCAACATCAACTTGGCAGCAAAAAAGCAACTCACAGCAACAACTTTCTGCTACGAGAGAGAAGGGAGAAAGTCTGAAAACACAGAGAAAACGTTGGTCTTCCTGACTCACAGTTATCACATCAAGCAAAAAAAGAAAGCAAAGGGCAACAGTATGGTCACTGTTTTATTCTCTGATGGGAAACTCAGTATAAGATGAAAACTCCTATTTTATTATTGTTGTGCACCTCAGCCCGAGGAGGTCAGCACACCTTCCAAGGGAAGGTTGGAATTTTCTCCAGCAATTTTGCAAAGCTGCTGCTTTTCAGTTACTGAACTGTGGGATCCTTTTTTGTCCCTGCAGCTCAGTGCTGCAAGGATTTTAATTTCTGAAAAATGTTCCACTGTCAGAAACACAAAGTCTGCTTGTTTAGATCAAATGTCACATTTCATTCATAAAGCTGCATTTACTAAATACGCTTTACCTTTAAAAAAAAAGGAGGAGCAGCCTAAGGATTATCAGCTGAACTTCCAAGAGCTAAAATGGTCCCTGAAAGTTTTCTTCCTTGAGGAATTACCTTGAGAGTGGCAGGACAGCCTCATCAACAGTTTTATACATATATATCCTGATATTTTCTTGGGATGGATGAATTTGTCTTCACATCCTTGAGGTGGTCAAGATGCAAGAGGACTGACCAGTCTATGAGTTTCCCAGTAGTATGGAATTCTGGAATGTCCAGTGGTGACCTCACAGACCACAGCATCTCTACCAAAGAAGGCCAATGTCCCATCCTGCAGGGGCTCAGATGGTCAACATCCAATATCCAATCTGAAGGAGGGGAGGTTTAGATTCAATATGAAGAAATTCCTCACTCTGAGGGTGGGGGGACTCTGGCACAGGTTCTCAGAGAAGCTGTGGCTGCCTCTGGATCCTTGGCAGTGTCCAAGGCCAGGTGGGATGGGGCTTGGAGCCCGCTGGGATAGTGGAAGGTGTCCTTGCCCATGGCAGGGGTGGTACTGGATGATCTCAAAGGTACCTTTCAACCCGAATCATTCTCTGATTTTACAACCTAGATACTCTAGGAAGACAGATTTTTTTCTTCCCAGCTGCCTTGCAACTGTGTCTGCACAAAGAAAAATTTACCTGTGCCTTTTGAAACATCTGAGAGCACGCAGAGAGTCTCATTGCAATGATGGGGGCACAAGTTAAGTTCTGTACTGGCTAAACTCACCTGTGTCCATCAGAAGAAAGTCCCATTCCCCAAATGCTGGAGCCTCTAGCCTAGACAGCAAATTTTTAGCAAAAAGGGTTCTGGGAAAGTTTTCTGGAAGAGCCTTTGTCAGGCTTGTATCTCAGTAGCAACAAAACCCTCCTCCCTGGCTGGGCCAAACATTTCCTCACAGTAATTAGAGGCATCACTTATGTTTTTGGTTGGCCAACTACAATATCCAAACTGACACCATCTTCTCATCTTTTTGCATGATCCTTCTCATTCCATCAAATATCAATCACTTGTCTCCTCCAGTATCAAGAAATAAGCACAGCAGAGCAGCCAAATGTAGTTTAAGTGGGAAATTTCATATACAGATAGGCAGGAACAGGATGTCTGAAAAAGAATTTAAAAATCTGAATACCTCATCTGAATGTCATACCTCAGAGTCATCTAAAAAGCAAAGGACTTCAGCTGTAGAACCTTGATGTGATTTTTCTCTCCACTCTAGTCACAGCCTCCTGGTTTTGCCTTGCACCTGACCTCTCTGTAGCAAGGTGGTCCTAATCAAGCATTGTTCCTTGATTACTCCTAATGAATGTGTTGAATGATTGAGTTATCAGCAGGGCTTTTATAGTTATCTTCCAACAGAGTCCTGAGTGGCCATTGGCTGGGGTGGTTCCAAACAAATGCACTGACAGTTCTGCCTCTTCTGAAGTTGCTCATAAACCTGTAGACATGGTTCTTTTCTTCCCAGTTCCCACTAAAATCCCCAACAATGGTCACCCCATGTGGCTACTGCCAGCCATATCCCACCTGCAATGACAACCAGTTATTTTCCTCATTTTCTCTGTGCTCACCCACTCACCAGTGTCCCTTGTCTGTCTGGTTTTTATCATTACACACACTTCCCAAGGACAAAGCCTGTATTTAGTTCTGGGCTCATGCAGCAGGATCACAATCCATGCTGAAGTTTCCCAGGTACTACAGTAATCAATAGCAACCACACCAAACATGGATTACTGGTGAATGAGTCAAACAGTGCATGTCCTCACAATGATATTTTGAACATAAAGGAAAAGCTTAATGGAGTAGAAAACACATCCAGATTAACAGTGTCCAAAGCAAGTTAATGCTCAAGGGGGGTCCAAACCCATCCCACGTTTGACTTTGAAAAGGTTAAATTCACCCTCTAACTATCAAGGCCTGTAGCAGACCCCACACTGTCCCTGGGAACACATTGTCAATTTGCTGTTCTGACAGATGATGGTGAAGGTGGGGAAATGATCCAGAAAAGTGGCATTGATTGTGAAGAGCAGCAAAATTTGCCAGTCATTGCTTGTTGCTAAGCTGCAACAACAACACAAAAAAAGCCTCCATCAGCTCTCAGTGTGTCAGTTCCAAATATCAATGAGATGTGGTATTTACAGTGCTTGTGCAAGGCCCAGGGAAAGGCTGAGACTGCATCCTGCACTTAGAGCAATTTGGATGGGACTTTAAATACCAAGAACCTCCTCACTTGGTTTCACCAAACGAGCTGTGTGATGTTTTCCCTTGGGCAATTGATGCTTTTCATCTACAGGCTGTGATCCATTTATAAAAATGCAGGGCAGATATTTTGGAGAAAGGGAAAACTACCTGGCCTAAACAAGTCTGCAATTTAGTCTGCAAGCAGGTGTTTGTCAGATCCTCCTCTTAGGAATCACATGCCCTTTAGAGCACTAAATCTCAATTCCCAGCCTGGAATTTGTTAACTAGAGCTGGACAGTAGAGCTGCAGCCAAAATAAACAATTTTTTTATGGCAAGCTTGTGCAAGGAACCAGCCTCAGTGGTCTGTTCCTTCTTCCTTGCTCTAAATATTATTCAGCTGTAACAAAACCCAGCTGATGACTTTTCCCCACACTCTATATGCCCTCCGAAAATCTGATGCAAGACACACAAATTTCCACACAGAAAATTTCCACTTGCTTTGTGTCCAGGGGATGGAGAGAGCTGGCACAAAACTTTTAACCCTTTCACAGAAAAATCCCTAGTAGTAGCAGGGAAGATAGCAGAGTAAATATTGCACAGCTCCTTTATACTTTATACCTTTATCTCCAGCTCCTTTATACTTTACACCTTTTTACCCAGCTCTGCAAAGATTGCCCAAGGTCAACAAGGGATTTACCAGTATAGCAACATTAATTACATGAATAATATGAATATTATAATATAAATAAGCATATCAATGCACAGGTAGAAGCTGGGTTTGGGGTTTTTTTGGTTTTTTTTGGTTTTATTTTTTACAGACTACATGCAAACACCTTACTACATGTAATTAAAACTCTTTGCCATGAAAAATGGCTTGCAATTTGAAGCATAAAGCTCAGAATAGTGACAGAAAGGCTTCTCTGCACCCCTTCTTTTTTCTTCCTCTTCACACCTGTCATCCCCTAGTTTTACTCACAGTATTTTTACAGAGGTCAATAATATTGGTAAACAAAGTAAGGAGTGCAAAATGAAGTACAAACCTGTCAGGTGATGAATTCCTTCCTTAAGCGCATCAGAGGCTGCACAGGTTATGAGATGACAAAGCATTATTTTCAGATGTCCAAACATTCAATCAAGAACTCTTTCCTTCCTAATTTCATTCTAAGATCTCATTTTCCCACTCTTCTTCCAACACTGCCATATTAGAGGCCACAATTAAAACCCTCTGACTCCCAGATCCACTTATTTTACAATAACAAAAAAAGCTTTTATTATATGCCAAAGGCCTCATTTAAAAATCACAGAATCAAAGAATTATTTGGGTTGGAAAAGACCACTGAGATAATCAAGTCCAACCATTAACCCAGAACTAGCAAGGCCACCCCTAAACAGTGTCCCCACGTGCCACATCTTTTAAATCTCTCCAGGGATGGTGACTCCACCACCTCCCTGGGCAGTGCCAGTGGCAAGTGATGAGCCAGTGGCAAGTGATGAGCCGGTGCCATCATGATGATCTTGTGCTTCTCACCTCTTTTGGTGAGAAATTTTCCATTTCCTTTGTTTTTATCACTGGGAGAAGAGACCAACCCCCCACCTGCCTACAACCTTCTTTAAGGGAGTTGTAGGGAATGATAAATAAATTGAGGAAGATGACACAGACTCACACAAAAATTACAGGCACAGTTTGATCTCCACCCACTGTAGCAATGAATACACCTTGAAAGGGAGGCAACAGCAAAAAGAAAACAAGAAACAAACCCCAACCCAAAATAAAGCACATCAGCTTGACAAAAAATAAGAAAGTTCAAGTTCTGAAGGCAGAATTCTAACAGCATGGAAAAGATTATTTTTTTCCTCATAAGAGGATAAAACTGAGCTACCTAAAGAAACAAGCCCAGAGCAAATATCATGTATTAGCAACAGATTTAAAATCCTCTCTTCCTTTCCTCCCAGGAACCCTGCGTATCTTTGTGAGGCATTTTTCCATCTATCTGCATTGTAAGCAAGAACAAGGAGTTGGGAAGGGATTGCTCCCTGAAATCAGCACTTTTGAGGTTGCACCTTGAATGCTGTTGGCAGGGAAGATGTGTGCTGATGTCTTTACAAACAATTCCACAGGTGAGGGGACGGCTGTCAATGGCTTTGAGATGGGGTTCAAGTCTCTACCAACTTCAACCGCGGGTTTGTTACAGAGCCCGGGCAGTTTGGCTCCTGAAACAGCCAAATGGGGCCACACAACCCTGAGTTTCTAAACTTTGGGGTAGAATGACAGCTTCAAGGGGGGGATATGTGGCAGGGATATTCGGGAAGGCTGTACCTTCCTGGTACCTCGGGCAGTGGGGGAAGGAAGAGGAGCAGCCGGAGTTTGGGATGAAAGGAGGCTGCGCCCTCCGGAACCTGGAGAGAGAAAACCCCGCGGGGATGAGCCCCAGGGGCCTCTGTGCCTTTACCCCAGTGCAGCTGCAGGATCCTCTGGCTCTTCTATGGACACTGCCTTTTCCCAGTGGGTTTTCCCCACACAGTTTGGGCCCCTCATGACAAGAAAGACATTGAGGGGCAGGAGAGTGTCCAGGGAAGGGAATGGAGCTGGGGAAGGGGATGGAGCACTAGGAGAGGCTGAGGGGGCTGGAAAGGGGCTCAGCTTGGAGAAAAGGAAGCTCGGGGGGGACTTTGTGGCTCTGCATAACTCCTGACAGGAGGGGACAGCTGGTGGAGGGGGTGGGTCAGGCTCTACTCCCAGGGAACAGGGACAGGAGGAGAGGAAATGGCCTCAAGTTGTGCCAGGTGAGGTTTAGTTTGGATATTAGGGAAAATTTTTTCTTGGAAAGAATTGTCAAGCACTGGCACAAGGATGTCCAGGGAAGTGGTGGAATCACCATCCCGGGAAGTGCTCAAAGAATTGTGTGGATGTGGCAATAGTGAGGAAAGTTTAGCAGTGAACGTGGTGGTGCTGGTTAATGGCTGAACTCAATGATCTTCCTGGTCTTTTCCCAGCTCAATGATTCTCTGATTCTATGTTTTTATGAGCTGAGGGCAGTTTTTCAGCACTAAATGGGGTCCTCCAAGAACAGCCCCAGTCCCATCACCTGTTTTTCTCCTCCAGCCAACGCCAGACTGCCTTGTCCTTATTTGCCTTTCCTTGTTCTCCCTGTCTCTCCACAAGAACTACATAGCTCCAGCACAGGGACAGAGCAGGAGGGAGAGGTGATGAAGTAAATCAAAGCTCTCAGTTGAGCTCAACAATAAAACTTGCATGAACTTGGAGGCAAAACTTTTGTTTTTCTTGAAACCAGGAGCGGAAGAGGGACTGAACTCTCCTGCCTTGTTTTTATTGCTGCTCAGAGAGCCAGAAATGTCCACACATCAATAGAGTTAAAAAGCAAGATTGTAAGAACCAGATGTTGAGATATTTTTGGATGCAATCATGGATCAGGCCACAGTGCTTAACAGCTCCTGTCCAAAGCTAATTTTTGAGAGAACAGAGCGCACATCACGCACATGTTTGCTGGCTCTGTGCCGAGCCCTGCACAGTGCACAGAATGAGAGCTTTCCTCAAATTGGTTTGGCTGGTTGGGTTTTCTTGGTTTATATTCTCCTATTAAAGCTCATAGTGAATTGCATTTTTACTGCAGAATTATACCAAAAAGCCTGCAAAGGAAATCATTTAGCTATCCAGGAGGTCGATTTCTCAGTTTTGTTCAGTGGTTGGTTTTATTTTTCATAGAGATTATTGCCAGCTTATTTTCTCTTACTCACTTTAAAGTTTTTAAGATGTTTTCCCGTAGGAATAACATTCCTGCTGTAATTTTTGCTTTCCTTTTTTTGAGATGAAAGCAGCATAAAGGACATAAATGTCTCCCTTGTTTCATTCGTGAGAAATCACAGCAAATTCACCTGTGGGAACCAGCTTTCCTGGCAACCCAAAAGTCATGTTGCCGCATGGGGACAGATGCACTAGGAGCAGTTTTGCACTTGATTTATATTTCCTGAACTCTTTGTAGCAAAAGAATTCCTCTGGGGCCTAAGGGTGTGGAAGATGGAGAGCTCACCTTGACTTCAGTAAGAAGAACCAGACGCTCACATCTCTGCTTAGGAGATGTAGGTTGGGAAAAGAGAGGAACGAAGGAGAATCAAGGCCAGGTTGGACGAGGCTTGCAGCAACCTGGGGTAGTGGAAGGTGTCTCTGCCCAGGGGGTTGGAGTTGGATGGTCTTTAAAGTCCCTCCCAACCCAAACCATTCTAGGATTCCATGACAGAACAATTTTCCCCAAATGGAACCAAGTCTTAGGGTCCAAGATATCTCAAGCATTGCTGTGTGAAATCCCTCTTCTGTAAAAGTCCTGACCCCTCTATCACATCTTGAACTACTCAGAAAGGAACTGCTTTCCAAATAAACTGAATTATTTATCTGCCTGTTATTCAGTCCTGCAGCTCTCACAGAAAATAACCCTGAAATGTTCAACAGTTGGGATTTCCAGACCTCAGCTACTATTGATTCTCATCCTCCATGGTCCCATATCTTCAGAAGATAAACTTTTTTGCTTGAAGTTTCACCGTCTCCGTTCATCCTTTTTTTAAATTTTATTTTTTCTCCACAAGCTGCTTTAGTAAAATTTCTTTCAAACATCCATCCTGTGAGTGAAGGCTTGGTTTTCCTGTGTCACATTGGAGAGCACACTCTGACCCAGAAGAGCTGTCACAAACACTGAGGAGATGACTACAGGCTCCTGCCTGAGGATGATCAAGCTGAATGGAAGACAATAGCTTCAACATGTCAATCATTGAGCCATTAGGACACCAACTGTTGGGCAGAAATTAATGAGCCAGGGTCTAATTTGACATGGATAGAACTGACAAATGTTGTGACCATGGGATCTCAGGGCTAAGAAAAAGAGCACAAGATTCTTTCCTTTCAATCCTTTTTAATGCTTTTATTCATAGATGGCTTGCTAACTGATTTAAGAGCAGGAGAACAAATTTTTGCAGAAAAATTTAAGATCAGGCTGGGCCATTATAAACCCTACAAGGAGAGGTAGAAGACCTAATAAACTATTTCATTTCAGGCAGCTGGGTGTTTGCATTAAAGTTCCGAGCATATTTCACAATCCAGGGAATGAGGCAGCTGTCCCCAAAGACAAATGCAAAGCATTGCCCCTGATTTATATAAAGTGACAGCAACCCTGACCTAACCTCACCTGCCAAGTGCCATCAAAAGGTTCTCCACATCCCCACTATTTGTCTTTCTCCCAAATGTGTGAATCATGGATCATGAAGATCCATGAGGAGGAGTCAATCATGAGGGATGGTCCTTCATTGGCACCAGCTCCATCACCAGCCAGGCTCTTGCTACACTGAAATTAAAAATGAACTCCCACTAAAATTTTCCCTGATATGCAACAAACCAATCAATCAATCAATCAATCAATATTTCTGTCCTTTCACCACAGAAGTAGTCTAGGGTTTAATGGATGAGCAGCAGCAGACCAGTGTGGGATTAGGGGTAGTTGGAAAGACTTTCCTTCCCTGAGGTGTTCTGGGAGCTCCACTGGGCTCTCTGACTGCAGAACAGAAATCCTGATGGTTGAAATGACATAAAGGGTTCCAACACCCTCTGGGACCTCCCCTGCGTCCTGTATCCAACTGACAGTGATGCTGTGCAGAGCTCTCAGAAATTTAGGGCAATGCTGTTTCTAATCACATCTCTCTGTTCAACTGGGAAGCACCAGGCAAGAGATACGAATGAGTGAAACCCCATTAAAATCCCAAAGCTGCCCTAGGGGAGGCTAAGGATCAGATTCTAAGCACCTCAGTCAGCAGTAAGAGGGCAAACAAAACATTTATTCCTGAAACAGAGATTATAAACACAGCTTTTGTACCAATGGGCTCCTGTTCAAAAACATGAATGAACACCAGAACCTGCCCAAACCAGGGAAAAGAGCATTAAAGGATGTGAAATCTGTATCTACATGATAAATGAGTGACACAAAGGATTCCCCAGCCCTGAGTCTCCTGTGCTTTGAGGTTTCACACTGGATTTTGCTAATAGCTTATGTATCTTCCCTGTGCACCAGTGCTCCAAGGCAGCCTTCACAGACGTGTCATATGGGCTCCCAAACATGTTGTGACTGCAAGAATCTTTATTTTGGCAGGACAGGCCTGGGGAGGGGAGAAGATGCTGCTGGAAAGCGAAATCCAACCCGTTCTTCTGTCAATACACTAATTAACAATTGGCAAGATTATGCTAAATACGACAGATCTTTAATTTTCACAAGATGTTCTTCATTAAGCAGGCTAATCAAACATGAGCAGCATCCTGAGAGAAAGCACAGACAACCAAAGCGACACAAGCATCTTCCCCTGCTCCCTTTTCCTTGCCAAGGCAATGCCAATATCCAGGTCTGGGGGATGATGAATTTTCCTCTCCTTTCTCCAGATAATGGGCAAGGAAAGGTACAGGAAAACCAGGAGCACTAAAGAAGGGAAGAGACTTACCTAGATTTAGGGGGTAATTTACTGATTACAAAGAGACTTGTGTAAATTAAAAAAAAAATAGAGGAAGGAATAGAAAGGTATTTTTTAATGTGCACAGAGTTTTGCAAAATCTCAAGCACAAAAATAACTTTTTACTCAATTTTTGCTCCTTTCAAATAGGAAAGGAAAAGAAAAAACTCATCCTGAAAGAGAAAACTTTCCCTTCTAAGTTCAGTGCAACATAACATTTAGGTTTCAAATCCTGTCCATTTTTTTAAAGTCTTAGAACAAATCAAGAAAAGTAGCAAAAGGATTTGTCCAATCCAAATATTTTGGTTAAAATATTTTTATTGTCTTTGTAGTTTGAGTAATGAGACTTCCAGATTCAAGGCAAAACTGTTCTGTGAAATAGATAAATTACAGGGTTTTTTTTCTGCACAGCCTCTCTGGGAAGCCTTTTTAACTCTTTGACGGTCCTGATGGGTGAAATGTTTCTCTTTAGACCCAATCAGAACCTTTCTTGCTTTAACTCATGTCACTTTTCTCTCATCCTTCAATCAGCACCATTGTCTTCACTATTAATATTCATTTCTGCATCCTCCTGTATTTCACTTAGAATTTCTGGTGTCAAAGGACACAAATGATCAAGTCAGAGATGCACTGAAGTTAAATCCATGTGTGCATCAAGTGAAAAAAAATACCAAAACATCAAAAAACTAGCCAGGACTTTTCAAAAGTCAGCCATAAGTCAGAGTAAACTTTATTCTGAATCTCAGTTTCTAATCTCAGGAGGGGGAAGAAAACCTGCAACTGAGATTCTGTCTCTGAGGTTATCAAGAAGTGTGACTGAGATGTGTGAAGGTCACAGCTGTGAAGGGGAGCAATAGCTGGGATAATGCAGCTAATAAGTCAGAAATCCAAATTATTATCAATCTCCCCACTGAGCTCAATTCACTCTTGCATTGCCAGGCTTGGTAGTGAAGACAAGAAAATGAAAGCTGGAAGACACATGGCTTTGCATCTTTCATTTATAAAATACAAACTCAGGGGGATCCCTGAGGGGATTTAGCTCTGCTTCTGCCATGGAATTGTGGATGTTTATTGGAAACTCTTCACACCTCAGAGCTCTGCTCCCTCACCTGTCCACCCCATGGCTGAATTTTCTATCTCAGACCAAGTTTGGCAAGACCATGGGGGAGAAAGCAGACAAATGCCATTAATTTAGTGCCTGTGAGCATGAGACCAACATTTTTTTCATGCTTGAAGCTATAATACAACAAAATGTTAACAGAGATGCAAGCATGGATTCCCACCTGGTGTCTTTGTGAAGGGAGTGTAAAATCCAGAGAGGTACAAAGCAGACAGGTGATGACAACTCAGACTGGAACTCTACAGTGATTTGATGCCTTGTGCAGGCTGACCTAGAGCAGAGACTGGACAGAGTTAAAGAATAAACCAGGGATTTATTCAAAGGCCTCCATAGATCCACCTTGGGCAGCACAAGAGCCCAGCCAGGGCTGCACCCAAGATGAACCCAAATGGTCCCAAAATGCACGAGCGCTCCCGGGGTCTCTCCCTTGGATCAGTTCTGCTCCATTTGCACCTTGCAGTTCATTGTCCCGTTCCAGCTTTAGCCCAGGCACTCCCACCCTGCTTGTTTTTCTCTCTGCAGCCCACGCTGTTTGTGCTCCTGGGCTGAGCTTTGGATCATTTGTCCTTGGTGCCCAGCTGGAGCAGGAATTGTTTTGTCTCCCTGCTCTGTGCAGAGAGCTCAGCATCCCCTGATGTGAATCCAGCCCCACACACTAAAGCAGCACAGAACCTGAAAAGTAGAAAAGCTAAAACCTGAGGCATCAGCTTCAGCTAATGCTTCAGGTCATCCAACCCAGCTTACACCTCCCTGGTTTCCCAGGAGCCTTGTGACACTTATCTTGGAGTGACTTCAGTGGGATTTCATGGCCATGGAGGTCTCTAGTGCTTCTGAGTATCTGCCACCAAGTTCCTTATCTTTATGCAGTACTTTTAAATGTTTTTCTACAAAGCATCAAACCAGAGTGAACTATCTTCCACTGAAGGTTTCATTAGGGAGGTTTTACAGAGCTCAGCTGGAGGAGAAGGAGCAAAAAATAATCCTTAATTTATGAATTTTCACTCTGAGCACAGCGACTCCCTGTTCAAGCTGAGATTTTCATATTCTGTTGTTAAATCCATGGCTTCAGAACCTGGTAGCAATCTGAGTTGCTGTTCTACACAAGTAGCCCTTAAATAATCTATGAAGACATTTGCACATCTAGAATGAATGTCAGGCTTTCAAAAAAAAGCAACAGAGAGCTTTAAAAAGTCCTGATTACCTTGTGCTCAGTATCAACTTTATTCCCTTTTCTTTGTCTCTGTCCGATTCCATCACAAGTGAGCAACATCCACTATCATTCCATCTCTTTGGAGCCAGTCCCTGTGTGTCTCTGTCCTCCATTTGATCAGCCATCTGGAAAATGACAATTTCTTGACAGCTTTAAAACATTTTCCTTTAAGCTGCAGCATTGTTCACATGCAGAGGGCGCTTTTGACATGATGAGGGCTTTAGTAGAAGGCTTTGGTAGCAAGTAGGGAAAGAAACCATATGCACACTGATTAAAAATGCAACAAACCAAAACACAAAACCTCATAAAAAACAAAAACAAACAAAACCAAAACCAAAACCAAAAGAAACTCCAAAACAAAACAACAAAAACCCCAAACCAAACAAAACCACACAGAAACAAAAAAAATCCCGAATCATCAAACATCAAGCTCAAAAAAGGGATGGTTTCCAATTCCATGACAGTTGTCAACCCAAGCAGTTCTACTTTGATTTCATCTGTTTGCCAACTCCAATCAACCCATACCTTAGGACATGTGGAGCACAAGAATGTGGGATAAAATGTGGCATAAATGCACTGGAATTGGTCATATGGAAATTTAGATAAGTAGCCATTTCTGGAGCAGGGGGAACTGAGGTAGAAGTAGTTATTTTCTGTCATATACCAGTCAATACTTGAATAGATTTTAGGTAATGCTGTGATTTAGCCAAAGTCTTAACTGCTGATATTTTTCCAAGTGATAACAATAGCCAAAGGAGGAAAGACTATTTTAACTGAGAAGAGAATGAAATTTTACATGACGGCTCCATGTAGGAAGATGGGACATCTCAGTAATGTTCCTTTCTTAGAACATGACATTTTGGATGACTTGAGAGAAAAAAATTTAGAGTGGGCTTGTCTTTGAACAACAACAATAATTTTGTGGTGTTGTACAAAAATACAAAATTGATCAACGGAAAAGAAATATCCAGGAATATTTCAGGATATCAATCTCTGACATAAGTAGAGTTATTGGATTATTTTTATTATTAGTATTCTTATAATTTTATATTATATATTATTTAATAATAACACTAATATTAATATCAATAATGTATTATATTATTGGTATTCAATATTATTTAATATTCAGTTTATCTCCCATACAAGTTGTACAAAACTTTATTTAAAACACATGACATCTCTCTGAAATCAAAGCTCTGACAGCAATAATCATAATTTTAAAAAAATCCTATGGATTTCAGTATTATTTGCACACTAATAAAAAACTTCCCTGTTTACTGTTAAGGATAAAAGTAAGCACACCAGGAAAAACAAATTGAAAAGTAAAACAGTTGAGCTTGTGTTCATCTCATCTTTCCTAAAGAACCGAGTGGAAGCAAGGCCAGCACTGCAGATCCCCTTTGAGGCCAGGGAAAAGAATATAAAGGGAAAGAAAAAGAAAGATAGGAATGGTTTTTTACCCTTTGTGTATAGCAGGAGGGCAATTTGATGACGAGGATTCAAACTTAGGCTTCAGCTGAGTGCCTGGAGTTTGCTGGGATTTATCTAAAATTAGGTGCTTGTGTCCAAATGGGGAGGAAGACGCAGCAGATGGGAAGTGAAACGGGGAGGGTGTTTTGGCAAGACGCTCGTGTCGTGCTTCATGGGAGAAACGTATTTTGGGAAGAGACAAAAATGTCCACACAGAGAATTCCAGGCATGTGGAAGAGACTTCGTGTGAGACTGCACAGAGCCTCAGAGGAGAGGCAGACCCAGCAAGGATCACGTTGCGCTTGCCTGGAGAGTGCCCTGCTATGGAAAACGCTTTGGAAACACGAGGCAGGAGATCAGCGATTACAGGCTCTCAGAAGTCAAAACAAGGCATGTTAACGTGACTGCTTTTTTTATTTTCTCATGGTTTACTTTCTCAAAGTCATGCAAGGATGAGATTTCAGTCTCTGACTGTGATTGCATTGCTAGGAAAAACATAAAAGTTTGGGATGCTATATGGGGAGAAGATTTTGGGTAAGAGGGGTCTGGGGATCAATGTTTGGAAGTGCTCTAAAATGTAGGAAGTTGCCATTTCTTAGAAAGCACACAAAACAATGTAATAAGCACAGAGAGAATTGTAGAATCACAAAATCACAGAGTGGTTTGGATTGAATGGGACCTTAAGCTCATCCAGTCCCACCTCCTGCTGTGTCAGGAACACCTTCCACTATCCCGTGCTATTCCAAGCCCCTCCAGCCTGGCCTTGGGCACTGCCAGGGATCCAGGGGCAGCCACAGCTTCTCTGGGCACCCTGTGCCAGGGCCTCTCCACCCTCTGAGTAAGGAATTCCTCCCAAACATCTGATCTTAACCTGCCCTCTGTCCGTTTAAAAGAAGAGGAAGTCCATTTCCCTCCTTTTTATGACCCCCTTAAAGCAGTGGGAACATCTCTGGAAACATTCAAGGCCAGGTTGGACTGGGCTCTGAGCAGCCTGGTCTGGTGGAAGATGTCTGTGCTCATTCCAGGGGGTTGGGCCAGGTGGTGTTTGGAGGTCCTGAACTGCTTCAGGATTTTTTGAAGGCTCATTTTGAGCATGCCTTTGGGCCAGCACAGGTGAGACAGCCCCATTTTGGATGCCCTGTGTTAATAATGGGTCAGCTAATCTAATAATAATAGATCAGCACACAGCAAAAAGCAGCAGGGAACAGGGACGCTGGAGGGAAACCTCCCTGGGAGTGCTGCAGCCACAGAGGGAAACTCTTGGATGTACCAGCTGTTAGTGATAAGGAGAAGAAAGAATTGTTTCACAGTTTTTAAGGCACATTTACTTCTTAGGGAAGCTAAGCTTAAGCTTTGCAATGTATTACATTCTTATGGGTTTATCCCTCAGCTCAGTTGCATTTTTTTTTAAATTAAAATGCTGCCCCAAAATGCCAATAAATCCCTGTTGTTTGAGTTCAGCCTATCCACTAAAATGTTGACTTTGGCCCTTAGATATTCTCTTAAATCTTCTCTCCTAAATCAAGGTGAAAAACTGGGAAGTGTTTTTTTTTTTTCCACTTCCCAGTACAATTCCAGTCTATTTCTGGGGGAATATGTTGTCTCAGAGTGCATACCTAGGGCACAGCCTCCCCTCTGAACCCGTAAACCTGGCTCAAACTCTAAATAAAAAAAAAACCTTCTACTTTCCTCATTATTTCAGAGAGTCAAAGCAGCCAAATTTCTCAAAGTTTACTGGTCTAAAAATATCCCCAAACACTCAGTTTAGATTTTGAAGCAAAAATAATATAGTCAGATCTTAGTTCACAGTATTTTAGCCCAGCATTTTTATTTAAGCCCAGCCTGAGATAAACAGAAAAGCACAGTGTGGCATCAGCAAGACCAGTGAGCAGATGATGGGCGGGAAAGAGAGGCATTTGGTTGCTTGAAAAATAAGTTTATTTCAGATACATTGCAAAGGGAAAGAGAAGGGAAATAAAACCTAAAGAGGAAAGAGTAAAAGAATTTTTTTATTTAGCAGCCTAAATCTACATAGCACTTTAAAATTGAGCAGGCAGCTCAATTATTAGTCTATAAAAAGCTAAAAAGAGAGGTATCTTGAGCTGCTATTTCAAGTCAGAGCTTTTATGTGATGCTAAGAGGCCCCGTATTCTATTTATTTCAGTTGGATTCACTCTGTAATTTTTTAACATGGTAGAAAACTCTGTCAGACACTCAATCTAAAGAACTACATTTCCTTTCAAGACAAATCACTGCCATCTGAGCAGATGTAACAGCCCATTTCTTTGTGCTCATCAGTAATATCAGCTGCTCCTTTTCTCCCAGAAAAAGAGGATGGGGAAGAGCAGCAGTGCTGAGAAATCAGGAAATACATAAATTCCAGCAGAAACAGCAATGTGTGTTTTTATCCCCCCTAAACAAAGGGCACTGAGGCCATGTATTAAAGGCTGCTCCTAATTGCCAAATATTTGTTATTCCTCTCCTAAACCACCCTGGGTCAGCTATGAAGTGTAATAGCAGTATTTTCTCTACTGTAGTATATATTTTGAGGAAATAAAAAAAAAAAAAAAAAAAGAAAAAAAAAAAGATGTTGGGTGCCTGGACATTTCAGATTACATGGCCTCAATCCATGGTTAAAAAAAAACAACTGACTTTTACAGGAATGTATTTCTGGAGAAGAAGGCAGTTTAGCACCTTCTTCTCTTAAGTTATCATTATGTGGAGAAGCCCAGAAATAAAATAAAATGTGAATGAGGTTGTGAAATTTTTCTTCTGCTGTCAGAACACAGCCTTGGGCTAGAACTGACCCAGAGTTCCTTTCCTACCCAGGCACCTCATTGTTTGCATGGCTTTAGAAAGGGAATTTTAACAGCTGGATGGTGAAGAATCTGCCATTTCTGATGTAGCTCTTACAGGTGAAACTGGCATCATCCCTGTCAAGTTTGATCTTCTTTTTTCTGCCAAGGTTGGGATTAAATGTGTGAGATGGTGTTTCTTGTTGGGACTCAGATGTTTATCAGTTCTTATCCATGTCACACTCTCACAAACCCTGAGTTCTGCAGCACTGCACTCTAACAAACTCAAAATGGAGCCCCATCTCTCTCTGCAAGGCCTTTGAAGGATCAACTGCCCAATTAAGAAATGACTCCGAAATTATTTTTACTTTTAACCCAATAACCAACCACCAGTGCCTGCAATGGGGACTTTTTTATCCAATTACACAAAACCACCCAAACCCAAGGAGAAGAAGGTGAAGACAAAGGTGAAGAAGAAGGACCAGCCTCCAACCTAAAACCTCTATCTTGCTTTATATCTATTACGGTATTCTAAACCCTTAAACTCTAAGTTTCCCACCCTGTGATGTCACACACTTCTATTCAAACTCCACCCCCACAATCCCAGGTCTGTCATTCCATTCTGGAAGCTTCTCCACGGCCTCAGGTCAATGCAGTGTTCTCCTGGGGGTCAGTGCCTGGCAGCACAGACAGTCTGAAATTCTCAGCAGCCAGGGTTCCAACACATGCCCACTTCCCAGATCTATCACACACACCCAAAAATTGCCACATTCCAGCTCCCAGCTGAGGGCCAGGGAGGTCAGAACATCTGAGACACCACTGACATCCAGCACATCAGGGTGGATCAACATCTTCACACCAGATCATCCAAAGCATCACTGAGTGAACAGGGAGGTAGGACCTGGTTGATTTGAGTTTTAAGGATTCAGATTGTCCATCACTGATTATCATGATTGTTAATGAGGTTGTAGCTTCTATTTCATTTTTAAATAGCCCTGTATGGGGATTTATTGAGTAGACACAATCCATAGAGAGGAAAAAAGATCTGCAGAAGGCTTTCACTTAACCTGAAGGTCTTAAACAAACCTACACCAGGATTTAATCTGAGCCATAACTTGGCTCAGCCATGGGTTTCAGCTGCAAATTTTTTACTCCATGTTGATCAGTGTAATGAGGAACCTCATTTCATTTGAATTCCCTGGGTAAATGCTGCCTCAGAAGGAAGCTTTCACTTCCAGCAACAATCTTTTCAAGCCCTCCAGGTAAATATAGGATAAGGTGGAGTGTAGACAATGTTTAATAGAAAAGTCAAATCACTGGTAAGGTATCAAAGCAGCACCTGCCTTTGTTAAAATCAACCTTGACAAATGCTTTAAAGTTCTTTCTTTCATTCCCATGCAGTGACAAGCTGACAACAGCCCCATCCATAAAGAGCAGAAATCTCCCAGCAGATCTTCAGTTCCACACTCAGCCCAAGGGTTTGTACTTTCTATTCTCCATGGCTCTGGGGTTCCATTCTGACACACACTATTGATGTTTTCAGCTCAGCCAAGTAATTGCTCCTGGATCCATGGGGTTCCTCCCTTCTCAGGCTGTCTCAGTTCTCTCAGTTTAGCAGCTGGGGTCAGGCTGTTTCTACAGACAAAGGACAGGTGAGGTGAGGGCATGAGCACTTTCTCTTTGTTGGAGGGGTTGCTGCTTTTTCCTTCCAAGCATTTTTTTATACTCTGTGCCCTTTCTGAATCCTCTCGTCGTTTGGCCAAGGATTGAATTTCAATCTTCCTCTCAAATTAAATAAGTATTGCTATAAATAAGGATCTAACTGCCATCCCTGTTTGGCTGTTTATGACCTCCCACTCTAGGGGACTTTCTCAAAATGCTTCCCCTCTTTCTTGTTGAAACCAGTCCTCTGTGACTCCACGACTCCTTTCCCAGCCCATTTTATTCATGAATCAGAAAGACTGAAAAAGTTTTATTTCTCTTCTTTGTATTTTCTTCTTGCCTTGAAGTTTCTTATCAGGAGGACAGAATGTGGCAGCAGGCCTTGTTTTGGTGTCTTTTCCCTCCCTGTCAACTTAGAAGTTCATGTAGAGTGTTCACATTGCCCAGAGGACTCTGCCTGTTCAGGATCTTATTTTTATAACCATAGGATCCACCTAGAGAGGAACAAGAGAGAGATAAACTATCCCAACCCTCTCCTTACATTTTTAAAGTTGGTAAATGCTGCCTAACTCACTCAACATTTTGTTTGTACTTTAATTTAAGGTCTCTAGTCAGGTAATTTTATAAAAGAGGCCTAACGGGCAGACACAGGGGACTGGGGAGAGGCCAGGAATTCAGGAAATTGCAAGAGATTCACTCTTTTGGTAAAATTTATTTCACAGAATCACAGAATCATGGAATTGTTTGGGGTGGAAGGACCTTAAATCTCATACAGTTCCACCCCCCTGCCATGGCCAGGGACACCTTCCACTGTCCCAGGCTGCTCCAAGCCCCATCCAGCCTGAGCCTGGACACTTCCAGGGATCCAGGTGCAGCCCCAGCTTCTCTGGGCACCCTGTGCCAGGTTCCCACCTTCACAGGGAAGAATTTCTTCTAATATCCAACCTTAAACCAGCTCTCTTTAACGTTGCCCTTTTTTTCCTATTTTATCATTCAACACTCATGCTGGTTTTGGCCAACTTTTAAATGATCAGCTTTAGTTGCTTCACTGATGGAGCTTTTCCACAAAAAAAAGCTGCAAAATTACAAGGTTGTCCTTTCCCAAGTGCTCACCCAAATGTTTGATTCACCCCGTTCAGCTCGTTCTCACTCCCTTCACAAACCTTTTAATGAGGCAGCGGCAGGGAAAACTGCTTACATAACAAATTGCATAACAAATCTTATCTTTGCCTCAGAAAAGTTGGGTCACATCAACCATCTGGGAAACAAAAGCCTGAATCATCTGCCATGCATACACACACACATATAGATATATATTTATATATATGAAAATCTATGTGTGTGCACATTTGACTCTTACATGAATCACACCCAAAGCTCTACGAAAATGCCACGCCAGCTGAAATCTTCCTCCAAAGCTGTTATTTCTGAATGAAAGCTGTCCCCCTTCAATGAATGATGCATTTGAGCCACTATAGATATGCAAAGGCATCTTGTTTGCACTGTGCAGAATCTTCCTACAAAGCTTTAACTACTCATCTCCTGTGCTGCTTCAGCACATGACTCAGAGTAGGAGTCACCAGGACCAGTGGAAGGGAAAATGGGGGGGAAAGTGTAATTTTGATGAAGAGACAGATTCCTGCCCGTTCTCCACTGGATTTGGGAAAGATCTGTGATTCCATTAAGTTTTGGAGGGCAGAACACAATGCACCAAAACGTGATAGTTATAAATTCTGTCACTGCCACCATACATAATTTCTCAGGACTTTGAGACAAATACTCATCTCCCAGATAAAAACAAGATATAAATGAGTCTTCAAACAGAGAAGTCTTGGCTAAATCATGATCCAGCTGTAGCCCAGGAGGCTCCTTTTGGAGTAAAGTGATGTGTTAGTCAGACTGCTTTCATGGGTGCAAGATGTGTGCGCCACCAGATTGCCCATCAGAACATTATTTAACATGACCCAGGTGTGGGTGCACACTTGTATTCTTTTCAAAATAATCAAAAAACCCTCCCATGATTTAGTATTTGCAGCAGATACTGTCTTAAAAACTGAATGGTGTCTGCTGAAGGGTACAGATGGTATTTGAGTTGACCTCAAGACTGTCAGGACATATTGCCCTGCAATTTTCATTGCTCTGTTTTGGGAATAAATTTTGTATAACTTGATATTCTTGCTCTGTGAGGTTATGGTTATTTTGATCTGGTGTTAAGACGCCTCTCCCCAGGTTTCCTGTTAAATGGAACTGTGCTCTAAGGGTGTAAATAATAAAGTATCATTTGCATTACAAACCTTACATGTGGTGTACAATATTTAATATACTTAATTAATATAATATTGAGTAACTACCTTATATGAGTAGAAAAAGAGAATATCAGTAATATAGAGACATCAAATATCGTGAATATTAAAAACCACCTGGAATTACCAATACAAGCAGGAGCAGTGGTGAATCAGAATCTTCACTGACAGGAAATGACGACCTTCTCTACAATGAATGCAGAAATGTTGTTAAAAGATTTTTCAATGAAATGTGAATATCTGTGTAAAATTGTGAATTATCAGCTCAGAGCTTTCTACATCTACAATAAACATTTCCTTTGAGAGCAACATGAGAGGGATCAAAGCATTTGTAAAACTCTTTCTTGGGAAAAGTGTCCTATTTTCCTTATGTGATCCATTGTCACATTATGGAAACTCTTACCCTTTGTGCTCCGTTCACTACGAATTTTTACATATCAAAACTTGGACCAAACAACTATTTAAAAGGCTGTCAGAGAAAATAATTATTGCTGAATTAGAGAGAAGGACATTATTTGGTTAAAAAGTTATATAAAAAGTTGGAAAGTGGTGATAGGAATAAATAACTATTTCTCCCAATGGATGGCATTGAAATGGGATCCTTCTGAGTGCTCTGCTATAACCTGGGATGGTCAAAATATTTGTAATTGATTTAGAACAGGAAAGGGTGAATGGTGCCTGACATTTTACTGATGACAGAATTTGATTGAGTAAAGATCAAATACTGCTGGGGGGATTAGAGAAGGGTATTTTGATGCCCGTTGGCTTTTGATTGAGTAGGAGATGGAAAAAAATACAGCACAAAAAATAACCTCTGAAATCGAAATTTGAGAATCATAAGGAAAATAATGGAGAACAAAATGAAAGTATCAGCATGGTGCTGATTCATGGACCTTGGGATGTTAAGTTCTGATTTTTCACCTCCATGATTCATGGTTTATGAAAAGGAGGAATGCAGGATAACATTTTAATAAGGAAATACTTGATTAACTTTGAGAGAATGAAATCTATTTACAATTACTTCCTTGGCCATATAAAATGTGCAAAATTATTTATTTCAATTCCAATGCATTATCCTGTGAAAAAGTGAAAGTTTTAATCAATGTGGGTTTACTAAATAACTTCCTGTTTCCTTCAGCATTAATAATGTAGAATGTGCAGGTGACTTTATCACTACCGATTCATAAAAAATATTACATATGTCATCGTGTACTTAACTGTAACCTCCTTACAAGGGAAAGAGCCTAACACCCAAAATATCTTTTCCAAACATTGCTATCTTTTGCATTTTTGGCAACATTCCCAGCAAAAAAATAGAAGATTGGAAGAACCTGGATATAATATCCAAAAATGATTGCCTGGAATCCTACCAAGTTTTCGCCCATTAGCAATAATCTCAGTGGCTTTAGTCAACAAGAAAAAAATCAAAATCTGCTGTTAGAAAGATTTGGAAAAATTTTGGGCAATAGTAAATGCGTGGCTGCTGCTTTAGGTGGAGAAGGCAGAAATCTCCTAGGATTTGTTTTTGTTTATGACCTATTGTCTAAGCAAGGTCATCAGTACAGAAATTAGCATCAAGGTTAACTGAACTTGTCTCATGTGGTTCAAATTTTGGGCATTTTGCATTGATGCACAAGTGCATCCTGCTCCAGACAGGAAGAAAATGAAGAAACAGGCTGGGAGAGCTGGGAATGTTCACCTGGAGAGGAGAAGGCTCCAGGGAGAGCTCAGAGCCCCTTCCAGGGCCTGAAGGGGCTCCAGGAGAGCTGGAGAGGGACTGGGACAAGGGATGGAGGGATGAAACAAGGGGAAATGGCTTCAAACTGAAGAGAGGAACTTGCTTTAGAGTTAGGAAGAAATTTTTCCCTGTGAGGATGGTGGATCCCTGGAAGTGTCCAAGGCCAGGCTGGATGAGGCTTGGAGCACCTTTGGATAGTGGAAGGTGTCCCTGCCCATGGCAGGGGTGGGACTGGATGATCTTTAAGATCCGTTTCAACTTAAACTATTCTATTCCATGATTCCATGAAACAGCTCCTCATAAGATACTTGCAAGTATTTTTTGTGCCCTGATTCATTAGAACATATATGGCTTCCACATGGTTTAATATTTGCAAGGTACAGTAAAAAACTCTCATCCTGAGACATGCTGTAAGAACTTGCCATTTAAGGGGGAGACTGTACAGGCAAAACCTTTTGAAACAGAAAATGAATTGTGATATTGGCCATGGAATTCCAGTTTGGATCATCCAAAACCAAACTGGACTGATATTCCTTTTTTTCCTGGTAAAGAAACCAATGAGAGGAAAGAGAGAGGAAAGGGAGAGATGAAGAGACATTTTTCCCTCATTAAGTAGTTGGAATTAAAACATTTTTCACTTTGGCTTTCTACTTTTTCAGTCCTTTAAATGCTAATGTCAGAAACATCATCACTGGGGCATGTGACACAGGGAAAAGATTGACTTACAGCTAGGCAAGAGTCCAGCTCCCCAGTAGCATTCTGCCAATTATGTGCACTTTAAATTAAAGGATTTTCTTCTTCTCCCCAGTTGACTCGGGATATTTTTGACTCCCATTTAATTGCCATTCAGGCTGCATCTCATAGGTATACATACAGAAGGTATGCAGAAAGGAAAAATAAGTAACAGCAGTTTTGAAGTGACTTCTACCAAAATTTTCTTATGTAACCAAAGTTTTTTTCACTCCATTCTTTTTACCATTACTGAAACCTCAGATGAACAAGTCCCTGGGCAGGGTATTCCCAGACCCTAAGATCAAAGCCACACCATGGAGCAGGGTGCCTCAACACACGTTCCAGCAGGCAGCAGGCCATGGAACACTTCTACATGTGAGGAGAAAAAGAAGTTAACTTTGGCCAGTGTGGTAATGGTGCACACAATGGTGATTGACAAAGTGTGGGATTTATTGATGGTGTTTAGCAAGTGGTTTGCCCTGAGCATGTCACGATCATAGAATGGCACTGTAAAGATATAAACTCTAATTATTTAAAACACTAGCAGCCCTATTTATTTATTTTCAATTGTGGAGATACTGAACATGAAGTCCAGGGCCTTTCAGAGTTGCCATGGCAACTGGACACTTTGATGGGTGATTATAGTGGTACCATTTTGGCATCAGGCATGAACTTTGATTGCTATGGCAACGTCACAGCCATAACTTCTATTTCATTCAGCTCATACTTTGTTCCTGAGGAGCCTCTTTGCTTGCTGCTTGTGAGGAAGCTGAGAACTGTGTCAGCTGCACCAGAGAGGAGCTGTTAGGAGCAACACCAAATGGGCTTTCCCAGCTTAAAGAATACTCCACATCAAGGAACGATTCACTCAGTGCTCTCATTATCCCTGGGAAGGAGCTGAGCTTCTTGGCTGACGTAAATGGAGGTGGCTCCATTAAGGGCAGCAAAGTCTCTTGAATCCAAATTGGGCACCAGGGAAAAAACCCCACATTTCTGAATTCTGGTTGAATATGCATTGATAGAGGTGAAGAATCCCTCTTGTCTAGTTTGGCATTCGAACAGTGAAATACAAGGAAATGGTAGGGATGACAGAGATCAGAGGAAGAGAGGAAGAATCAAAAAGAAAAAAAAAAACCAAACAAACAACAACAATAAAAAAACCCTGGAAAAACATGTTTACCAGACAGTTTAGCTTTTTGAAATTCATATCAGCTTAGAGATAAAAAAACAAATTTGTCAATATTTATGGAGTTTTAGCATGAGAAAATTCATGCAGGTTTCTTCAGGTACAATGACAGGAGATTCACCTGAATTGTGGGAATAATAGAGAGATTCTGAAAGGCAGTTACTTCTTATAGGCAATAAGGAAGTGAAGGGGTTTTTGATTCATACAGAACAAGCAAAAGGATACATTTCTTATATAATTTCTTGTTAAACTCTTATTCTTCATCAAAGGATGTTCCAGATGTCAAACACTGCCATATACAGAAAACTCTGAAGAAATGTAATACAACAAAGTCCATTGAGGATTATTAATATAAAGACAAAATTTTCTTTCAGGAAGTCTCCAAACTGCAATTCACTGGAGGCTGAGAGAGCACATCGGGGTGAGATCACTACACATCTGAGCTTCTCCTAAACCCTTCCATGAACAAGAACCAGTGCAAAAGGGATGCTGATCTTGGTGAGACTTGGGTTTGGTTGCTTGTGGCCATCCTCATGCTCTTAGACTCATTAGTCTGTGAAAGGGTAAATAGATAAATAAGGATGTCTTCACAAAATCACAGAATGGTTTGGGGGGACCCAAATTAATCTTATCCCAACTCCCCTGCCATGGACAGCAACACCTCTCACAAGATGAGTTTGCTCAGAGCTCCATCCAACCTGGCTTTGCACACTTCCAGGGAAGGGATATCCACAACTTCTCAGGGCAACCTGTTCCAGTGCCTCACCACTCCCACAGTAAAAAAAAGTCTTCATTATGTCAAATGTAAACCTACCCTACTTCAGTTTAATACCATTTCTCCTTGTCCTGTCACTGTGGGCCTTGGTAAAAAAAAAAAAAAAAAAAAAAAAAAAAAAAGTCTTCCTTATAAGCTCCCCTTCATTTATGGAACATCTGGAATAAAGTTTCCTTTATTCAGGATGAGCAACCCCAATTGTCTCAGTCTCTCATCACAGCAGAGGTGCTCCAGCTCTCTGAGCATCTTTGTGGCCCATTCCAGGATCTGCTCAGACAGTTCCATGTCTTTCATGTACTGGGGAGCCCAGAACTGGATGTAGAGTCAGCATCCAGAGTTTGGTGCTTAACAAAAAGGACATTTATACACTGTGAAGCACAGGTGACAATCTGTAACTCCTGGAGGTGCCACATCTCACAACCAGTCCTCCTTCTGACATCTATCTCGCAGCATTAAATAAATGCACTGACATACTGATTTTGCTAAAACATTCAAGCACAAAAAGTGATGAGTTGGAGTAATTATGATGCTTAAAAGTCTGCTCAGACTTTCTTAATTTATTACATCAGTTTCAGTTTGCACTGCTCGGAAAAAAAATGTCTAAATCTATCAGTGAAGAGCAGGACTTTCAATGAGTTGCAAAAGAGAAAAATATGCAATAATTTAACAGGCTTGATAATATTACTCATCTGTATCTCAGTGTAGTTATTTCTAGAACTGAACTCACCTCTCCCTGGTACAAGTATGTGAATAAATTGTACCTCTATATAAATAAATAAAGAGATGGCAGCACTGTGTGGGCTGCAGTAAAGGATTATTCATCTATCACAGAATGTCTGCCAGATGCTTTGGAGCTTTAGATCCACCTGTGTATTTTAGCATCCAAAACTTTGATGTTTACAGGATTTAATCTGTTCTGCTCAGCTCAGACTGTAGAGTCCAACACCAATACCTAAAGTGATCTGGAGATATGAGGCTACTCATGGGTGTTAAAGGTCATCACTACAACCTGAAATGTGCTGGGCTGAAATCTTTAGTTCAGCATGAAATTGCACAGGGAAGATGCTCAAAGAGCAGCTGTGTTGGGCATGGGTGAGTTCTGTATTTCTGTTACAGAACCCAGCACCCCGACCTGCTCCTTCACCAACCCCACTGAATTTAAGGCAAGAATTGGTCAGAGACACCCAGGGGTGAAATCTGCCCATAACCTTCAAGCACCTTCAAGCCATGTAGCAGGAGAAAAGTTTTTTTTTTGCTAGGACCTAGTCCTCAGAGATTTGTGATTTTTTCGAAATGCTGAGAAAAGAAGATAACAAGTGCTACTGAAAAACACCTATCTGTTATGCACAGCAAGAAGAGCATACTTGGTAGAAGGTGCAGGAGAAGGACAAAAATGAAGTGTTCATGCTTATAATCTTTGTTATAAAAAAAAAGCACAAAAGACCTAAAAAACCACCAAACCTCAAACCATCACGACTATTTAGAGTTCTGAGAATTCTGCTTTTGACAAAACAGTGAAGGATAGCAACCAAAGTAGCCAAAGTTTGAAGTAATTAATAAGTGTCTGGAGTTTCAGCCTTTATTCAGCCCTATTTTTCAGTTCTAATGAAAGAAGTTGAATTTTAGCTGGGGAGCTGAAGTACAGCTTCCTTCCAGGAAAGCAAAAGTGGTAATCACACTTAGATCAGTTTGTCACTGATAAAGCTGTGAACCCTTGGCACAAAGACTCTCTGTGAGACACTCAGGCTCTTTCTCTGCCTCAGGTCAAAGGCTGCTGCCTAATGCTCATCAGTTACTTCACCTCCATGTACTCCATTCTCCCAGCTGTGATAATGGGAATGATGTGTTATTCACAAGCTTTGTGTTTTATGGATGGGAAGAGCTGTCTGTGTTTTTTACTTCCTCACTGGGGCAAAAGAGGTTGATTTTGTTCCTTTCAAAAATACAGGTTTTCGAAGTGACAGATGGCCTCACTATTGTCAGTTGTCAGAGGCTTTTGATCAGCAGTGAAGCAGAAAAAAAATGTATAATGGATTTTATCAGGTGTGCTCTAAAAAGCCTCAGCAGAGTAAGACTTCTTGATCAAAAGCACTAAGGGAAATATCACCTTTTTTTTTGGAGTGCACGTGTGACTCTTCACAGACATGAAAAATGTGGGCTGTTCTGCAAAATGAACTTCATCTTTTCAAGAGGGGTACAGATTTCCAAGGTTGTGCATCTTATTGAAGATTATGAAGTGCCAATCAAAAAATAAAAAGACTAAAAAATGCTTCTTTGTCAGGGAAAAACACCTGAATCAGTCATTCCTGCAACTATTCATAGAATCATGGAATGGCTTAGGTTGGAAGGGATCTTCAAGATCACCAGATTCCACCCCCCTGCCATGGGCAGGGACACCTTCCACTGTCCCAGGCTGCTCCAAGCCCCGTCCAGCCTGGCCTTGGACTCTTCCAGGGATCCAGAGGCAGCCACAGCTTCTCTGGGCACCCTGTGCCAGGGCCTCCCAACCCTCACAGGGAAGAATTTATTCCTAATCTCTACTTTAAACCTATCCATTTTCAGTTTAAAGCCATTAAAGCCATTAAATTTTCTTTTTCCTTTGCTGTGACCTTTCCAACACGGTTTTTGCACATGATGCTGGTGCCTGGACTGAGGCTGCCATCATCCCCCAAATTCCCAGCTCAGAAGATCAGCTTTGCTGGGTATTTCCTACCAAGCACAAATTATGAACAGAGCATCAAGAAGAGAAAAGCACACAGCAAATATTTATTGGCTGACACACACTGTGGAGAGCAAGGATCCATTTTCTACCAAGTGAAAGATTAATGCACCCATGACCCTAAAAGTGGCTGCTGGCCAGGCCTGTTTGCCCCTTTGTCCTGTTGATTTGCCATCTTTCAGTTGTCTGTTTCTTCCTTGATGGTTTTAATAGCTCCTCATGTCCATTCCTTTCTGTCCTGGAATGCCTACGTACCGCTGGCTCAAAAATGTAACTTCTCTCACGTGGCTTTAACACACAGACCTCCTCACACAGCTCAAAATCATGATCCCAGCATCTGCTGCACCAAACTGGGCCAAATGGGATCACACAGATATAACCACGGGCTGTGGGTTACAGGAGAAGGGAAGAGAAGGGATTTGGGGGAGTTTATCCAGCTCTAACTCGACACAGCTCTGACTGAAAAACCGAGTTTTGGAATTTACTACATGTTGGAAGAAGAGGCTGAGTGGTTTTCCTCAAGCCCTACAGTGTTTAGATTACCAGAACCTACAGGAAATGGACTTCAGAAGATGAAAGTTAGTCATGAACAAACAGTTCATCAGAAGAAAACACATTTGAAAGCAAGGCTCTTAATCATCTTTCAAGAACTACAAAACAAAATGAAACAACCAAAATAAAGTAGATCAAAAAGAAGAGGGTATTAGTAATTCTCAAAAAGCCTGTTCACTTTGCACTGAATCTGAAAATTCACATCAATAGAATTTACAATCAGAATAACCCAGGATGATGTGCCAGCAGAGCAGTGAACAGCATCTGGTCTGATTCCTCCCATGGATGTGCTCATAAATAAATGCAGAAGTGGTGGCATAAATCTCTCATGAATGTCTAAAACAGGATTGTTAGCACCCAAACCTAAGCAAAAAATTTGTAGAGTGCCTGACATCTCAGCAGGACCTGTTCAGCGCAGCAAGTGAGGAACAGGAAAAACTCCTTACAATCAAGAATTGACTGACTTTTAGAAAATTCTTCCCCTTGAGGGTGTGAGGACTTGGCACAGGCTGCCCCGAGGAACATTTTACTCACCAAAAAAAACAGAACCCAGAGGAAATTGTCTAAAAATTAGCAAAACTTGAAGAGAGTGACTGAGGACTTACAAAATTAAGGCTCACAAGCACTAAATGAACCCTGTTACAAGATTAATATAGTCTTTATTTGTGTTTGGGAACCCCTGAGAAGCACAGCACTTGTTCTGCTCTTCTTTCTTGATTCATACATTCCTTTCTGGTTTAGTTTTTGTTCATTTGTTTTAGGGGTCTTTTTTTGTTTTTTTAGGATTTTGTTTCTCTGTTTCCTTTTTGTTGCTGTTGGTTTTTTTTTAAGTAATTCATGCATGACACCAAATATTCTGTGTATAGAGAGAATATCTCAGTATCATTTTCTTCAAGCAATGAATGGAGAAAATTCATCTTCTGTGGGTCTGGAACAAAACTGAAATATGAAAGAAATTATGAGGAACTAAAACAAAAAAAAAATTAAAAAAGGTAAAAATAAAGGTTTTATGCTCAGCTTTTTTTAAACCCCTGTGGTTCCACTGGCTGGATAATACAGGGAGTTGTTCCATGCTCCTTCCTATAAGTAGGTACTGAAGGAAAAACTACCACTCCTGGAGCTTCTTGTTATAATTTCTCTGCCAAAACTTGCTTATCCATAGCTGAATCAGCAGAGATAAGAGCATACAGTTGCTCCTGTGAAGATTTTGATAACTTAGCTCAAAGCTTCCTCATGAGGAATTTATTTGTGGCTGACTGATTCTTGGGTTAGAGCAGAATGCTGTCCTCTGATAAGCAGCCTACAGTGGTAAAAAACAAACTCCAGGAAAAGGTGAGTGCTTCATGTTTTAAATTAGTGGTGGGAAAGAACAAATGAAAAAAAAAGTGGGATTTTAATAAATTTCTTGGGATAAATTTAGCTATATTGCACTGGAGAGGTCATCACCACAGAATCATTAAACAAACAGCTTGGGTTGGAAGGGACCCTAGGGAATATCTGGTTCCAGCTTTTCACCTGGACAAGAATTTGAAGTCTGTGGTGATCTGGCCTGTGACATTGATGGTTTTCCAAGAAATGTCTAATATCAGGCTAATCATACTCTGAAATAGTTGTTCTGCTAAGGGATAATTGAAGTTCAGGTGGCTACGCTGCACTGGAAAAATTTTACTCTGTGGAAATGTGAAGGAAGATGAACCTCAGCCTTAATGTCTTGATTGACTAAACCAGCAGGAAGCACTTCCCACCCTGAACAGCCCAGGGAAGGTGTTTTCCCATAAATTCCATGTATGGAGGCAGTGGGTGAATCCACACCAAACCCAAAGTCTTTTTTTGTGATTAACTGATTTCCAAAAAGGTTCTTCCCCTGTGAGTGTCTCCCTCCCTCCTCTGGCCTGCTGTGGAGCACCCAGCATAGAAATTGTTCTCTGCCTCAAAATCTGTCTGCTTTGGTGCTTAAAAACACTTACAGTTAGAAAACCTGCACAATTCTAGTGGACGTGTCATTTAATTCAGTCCTGCCTCCAAAGACAGAATTTATCCTGTTTTTGGAGAAAATGAGAAATTGTGGGAGGTGCTTCTTGGAGATAATGGTCTTGAATAGCAACTTCTTGCCTAACCTAAATATTGCTACAATACTACAGGAAAATTCAGGAGGCAAATTAGAAAACTCACATCACTTGTGAGCCCCAGAATGAAAGAGCTTGGTGTAGAGAGCTGAAATACTTGATGAAATGTGCATTCTTTTTTAATTCATCATATATTCATATGGTAAATGGGAATACACATTATATTTGCCCTCCCATAAATGCAATTCCCTACAATATGTTTTCTCAGCTTCTTTTACCTGTCCCCCTTTTCTGATCCTTTATTTTCCCCTCAAGAATCTTAAATACCAACATTTGTAGGTTCTTTAGGCCTGAAACAAAGATTCAGGAGTAAAAAACCCACTCAATTCATATCAGTGACATAAATCAAAAACCTTGGAAACAAATCTCTTTTGAAAAATCAGAAAGAATGAGAGAAAGTTGGTTTTCACCCAGTGTTGGGTTTCATTTTGGAAATGTAAAGGTGATCAAAAAGTTGTCCAGATCTAAAATAAGCCATTAGCAAAGTGCACATGCCCTCCAAACACTTGCTGGGTAAACAATTTTTCAAGCTGAGAAGAAGAGGCTGAATTCAGAGATTTATAAATTGGGATAAACTTCAGGCAAAAGTGAACTTCCATAATCCAAATTATTCATGATTCATCTGCAATGCTGGTATGGCTACATTATATTTGCTTCTGACATTTGTTCTATTTAGTTCTAGCTTTCACTGCACTGGATTTCTCAACCTACCCTGTATCTCTTTCAAACCTAACATATTTTTATTGTCTGTGCCTCAACATCCAACTACATGTTTCCTTCTCAGCTGCTATATTTTCATTCCACATCTGAATTTACAGTCCATTGTTTCCCTTTAACCTTTCTGCTTGGACACTGAAGATCTCTGTGCTGCCGCTCCTTCTTGTGAGTAAACAGCAGCATGAAATAAAGGTCAGCTCAGTGATGCAGGCTTGTATCCTCCTCAGGGAGCAGTCTGGCCTGGTGGAGATTCCCTTTGGGATGATAGATCCATTCCAGCTGGAGGGGCTGGAACCAGCAGCTCTTTCTGAACTACTGATTCCCATCGTGTTTCTCCCTGGAAAGAGCATTGTTCGCATGTGCAGCAAGGCTGAGCTGGCCATCAGCTCCTCAGGGATGCAACATTTATCCCAAAGGCAAGAAGCAGGATCAGTGCTCTGGGTAGCTGAGCCTGTAAGAGCAGTAAATTCATCACCCTTGCTTGTGTTCCCATGTGGATGCAGTTTGTGCCATCAGCTCTCTGGGGTCTCCAGCACAGGAAGGACCTGGAGCTGCTGGAGCCAGTCCAGAGGACGCACCAGGATGATCAGAGCAGCTCTGCTGGGAGGAAAGGCTGAGGGAATTGGGATGGCTCAGCCTGGAAAAAAGGAGCTTGGGTTGTTTAGCCTGGAGAAAAGGAGACTTAGGGCTGCCCTCATCACTCTCTGCAGCTCCTGAAAGGTGCCTGTGCTCAGCTGGGGCTGGGCTCTTTCTCCAGGCAGCACTGACACAAACAGAGCACACAGCCTCGAGCTGCACCAAGGCAAATACAGGCTGGAGAGCAGGAAAAAGTATTTTTACAGATAAGAGTGATAAAGTTCTGGAATGGCTGCCCGGGGAGGTGGTGGAGTCCCCATCCCTGGGTGTGTTTAACACAGCCTGGATGTGGCACTGGGTGCCAGGGTTGAGTTGAGGTGTTGGGGCTGGGTTGGACTCGATGATCTTGAAGGTCTCTTCCAACCTGGGAATTCTGTGAAAAGAGAAGCTTTGGAGTGACCTCATTGTGGCCTTCCAATGCCTAAAGGGAGCCTGCAAGGAAGAGGGAGAGAGACAGTTCACAAGAGTATGGAATGACAGGACAAGGGGGAATGGCTTCAAACTGAGAGAGGAGATTTAGATTGGATATTGAGAAGAAATTCTTCCCTGTGAGGGTGGGGAGGCCCAGAGACCCTGGCACAGAGTGCCCAGAGCAGCTGTGGCTGCCCCCGGATCCCTGGAAGTGTCCAAGGCCAGGCTGGATGGGGCTTGGAGCAACCTGGGACAGTGGAAGATGTCCCTGCCCATGGCAGGGGGTTAGAAGTAGATGGGACTTTAAGATCCCTCCCAACTCAGGCCATTCCATGATTTTATGACTCTTCAATGATTCCATGATTCTGTGAGTCAATGATCACAACTCTTAAGAAATTCTTGAGGGCAATTCTGTCAGCACACCAATAGTAAATGGACTCTGCACAGGGCTCAATCACATCAGAATGTTTCTCCTGTCCTGAAATACAAGGTAAAAGATGAAAAAATTATCAGTAGTACCCTGCCCTTGTCTATCTGTACTTATTCTACTACTAACTGTGATGTCTGACTTGGCTAAACACAGCAGAACCAAGGAACCACAGAATATCCTGAGCTGGAAGGGACCCACAGGGATCAGCAAGTCCAACCCCTGGCCCTGCACAGGAAAACCTGAAAAATCCCACCCTGTGCTTGAGAGAGTTGTCCAAGTGCTTCTTGATCTCTGTCAGGCTTGGTGCTGTGACCTCCTGCTTGAGAGATTTTCCAGGCCCAACCACCCTCTGGATGAAAAACCTTTTCCTAATATCCCACCTAAACCTTCCCTGACAGGTCTTAATGCCATGTGGAATTTATGGATGAGTGCAGACAGATTTCTGACCTTCACAATTAATTTTTACTCTCTCCTTCCATCTCTAAGTGAATCTTTGTTGTCACTTCTTCACTGTTTCACTGATAGATATTTCACCTTTCACTTTTCCTATTCCTCTCCATAGTATAAGGCAATTTTATATTTTAAAATTTAAACTATAAGGCATCATATTTTTTTCCTCTTTCATATTTTTCCCTCTGTTTGGTCCAGATGGAGAATTTCATATCAATCCTAAATGACACAGGAAACAGTTCTGCCTGACTGACTCAGTCTTTGCATAACAGGGGCTGTACTGGGAATCTTCACTTTAGTGCATAATTGTGGTAATCTAAAGGCATTCTCAGCAATGTGTATTTTCTTGTGTATGAAACACACTTGAAGCTGTTGATTGATGCACTTAGAATTGCTTCATGCACCATCTGTATCCATCTGTGCACGCTTGAACACTGTTTAAAACCCTCACTCGATCACCAGTATATTAGAGAGAAGTGGTATTTCTGTTAATAGAGTGCATTAATAAAGATCAAATGATGTCTCACTTCATTCAGCCCTATCCAATACATTCATTGTCTGATCAGTTGAAAATTAGAGAAGTCTCACTTAACATGTGTTAATGCTTCAAGCACCAACTCTCATCATTTTCACTAAAATTATTGCACAAAATGACAGACTTGTTTTGGAAAAAATCAAGAAGCAGCAGTTAGAATCTTAATGACTAAAAAACTGAAAGCATTTTTAGAAAGAGAAATGTTTAGAAGTTTTTCTCCCCTTTTTTATATACCTATTTTGGTCTCACAGGAAATTTGACCAAAAACTTTGAAAGTCGTCTCAATAATTCATACTGAAATATTCTTCAAACAGAACCCTTTTAACCCAGGCCTTCTCATTTACATATCAATTTGCATAAATATCAGAACATACCAGGGATGCTTTCTTTCACTAATTATCAGTTCCTTGCCAGTGAACATAGGCATCTGGGATTTTGATAGGAATGTAACGACTTTTAAATCATTACAAATACAAAATTATTTTAAATATGGCCTGACCTAACAGAGATCCTCAGAACCTTGCTGGCCTCTCACACAGAATCATAGAATCAGAGAGTCATAAAATCATGGAACCATAGAATCACAGAGTCATAGAATCATGGAATCATAGAGTCATAAAATCATGGCATCATAGAATGATAGAGTCATAGAAACACAAAGTCACAGAGTTATAGAATCATAGTCACAGAGTCATAGAGAAATGGAATAATAGATTAACACAGTCATAGAATCACAAAGTCACAGAGTTATAGAATCATGGAATCATAGTGCTGAGACACTGGAACAGTTTCCTGGAGATATTTTGGCTGCCCCATCCCTGGAAGTTTTCTGGCCACGATGGATGGGGCTTAGAGCAACCTGGTCAAGTAGAAAGTGTCCCTGCCCATGGCAGGGGTAGAACTGGATGATTTTTAAGGTCCTTTCCAACCCAAACTATTCCCTGACTTTATGATTTTGTCATCCATCCACCCTACATGGATATCTGGATGCCTCTGAGCATCTGAAATGACACCAGAGGACTTTCTGAGGACAACAGAATCGAGTCCCTTGTGAGAAAGTCCAGTGCTTACCACAATACACATCCCTCTGAGGAGCTGAATCACACTCTGAAACCCAGAGACAGCAACAGGCAGCTCTGCCCTGACTGTGAGGGCCCAGACCTGCACGAGGTTGCCCAGCACTGATGTCTCCCTCTGCCAATGGACTTTCATCCAGGGACACAAAGGTGAGAGGTGTATGGCATTCACATTCTCTGAAAAAAATCCCATCACCCAGGATTTTTCTCCTGGGAAGCTGAGAAGCCTCAGAGAAAAAAGGAAAACAATTCTTATCTCATTTGCTTCTCCTGTGTTGTGCTCGTGTGGAATGTGTTTGGAGATTGTTTACCCACAGGTGATTGTTCCATTGGTTTCTACTGTGAGTTGTTTTCACTCTTTGGCCAATCAGGGCCAAGCTGTGTCAGGCTCTGGAGAGAGTCACGAGTTTTCATCATTATCTTTTTAGCCTTCTGTCTGTATCTTATCTGTATTCTTTAGTATAGTTTAGTATTCTTTAATATTAAATAGTGTCATAAAGTAATAAATTAGCCTTCTGAGAACATGGAGTCAGATTCATCATTCCTGCCTTCGTCGGGACGTTCCCTGCAAATACAATAAGAGGCAATGAATATGAGTTAGAACTTCATGTCGTTAAGTTCAGCACAAGTTGTTTATCTGGACCATTTTTCATGATGGACTCATTTTAGTGAGTCTTAAATCCAGGTAAAATCCCATAACAAAAAAAATAATAAAAAAGGAAAACACCATCCATAGATATAACGGGACTCTCACCAGACAGAGATTCTTTCCTTCCCAGACAGAAGCCAGGGATGGCTCCAGCTGAATATTTCAGAGGGATTCCTCAGATGTGCATTTCATTAACTGCATAGTGCCACCCTTCAGTCCTGAATCTGGATTTTTTTCCTTGACACATGGAGCTCTCAATGCACCCTGCATTTCTCTGTTCACAGAGCTTCTCCCTTCTCACGAAAGCGCATTTCCCAACAGCCCCAATTACTGTCACCTCCTTTTACTTGACATTAATTGCAAGACAAGCAGAACTAGCTGTACTTAGGCCTGCCACGCTGATCTGCAACTGATTTAACACCTGCATTTTTGCTTGCTGTTCAGTGCAGCAGTACAGAAAACAGCTGTGGTGCTTTTAGTTTAGGAGGCAAAATAGCTTTAATTTTATATTTTATTTTAAAAAATCCTATCTAAGACATATTTGTAAAAAATCCTGTCTGAGACAAATGCTCACTGGAGATCAAGATGTACAGGCAGCATCTCTCATGTATATACATATTCAGTAGATTTTGTTTTGGGAGGGTGGGTTTTTGGTTTCTTTCTTGATTATAATAATCTTGAGGAAACTGATTAACCCAAAGTCAGTGATTTCAGTCAGAATATGCTTATGGGGAAGGAAAGTGAGGAGGTTTGAACCATTTTTGCAAGTCTTCAATATAAATATTTTTGTAAAAATTAATTCTGCTATCTTTTGCCCAGCTTTGAGAAGGCAAGAACTAATATTTTGTACCAATGGTATAATTATTTCTATACCCGTGCTTACATGCATTCAGTCCCAGGCTGAACTGTCCTCATCCTGCTGACTTTCAAAGGGTCAGCACATCTCAGGAACTTAGAAAATCTGTGTTTAAAACCAGACTTAAAGTTTTTTCTCTATAAACAGGAGATGGACCCTGAAGTAGAATCTGTGATTCTGCTCAGACACGGAGCAACATCCCTGACCTCTGTGTGCCTCTGTCTTTGCCTCTGTCTCTGGGTTAATCAGGACTTTAATATCATCTGTACCACACTATTTTAATGTATTCAAACAATTCCATGGGAGCAAAGTTTAGGCATTTCCTCAGGAGACAGGGAGTGGGAGCTGGCTCTGGTTTTAATTCCAGTAATTGAGTTCATTACCCATAGCTGTCTTTTGAGCACACACAGGGTAGGAAGGCAACGTGACCTCCTGGGAGAGGAAAGCTCCAGAAGTCTGATGTCTGAGATGATTTTGTTCCTAATCTGCTTCAGAAAAAAACATGGCTCTTCACCCCTGACATCCTTTATCTTGCCATCTCATTTCAAGTATTTTTTAGAGCCAAAACAAGGTCTGTCCTTCACTGTATTTTTATATAACACTTGAAACGATGTCTTTCCCATCTGAGCTGGAATATCCATAAAGTGCTGATATAGAATACCAGGTTATGATTTTACACCATGATAGGGGTCTTTCCACTTAATTGCCTAATTTTGCTATTTACATATGAATTTCCCATATAAGGACTCATTATTTCCAGAGAGAAAGTGACTATTTGGGGAAATTAAAGTTCTAATTGGGCTTCTTCTGGGACATGTCAGGTGGATTTTTTCTCCATTAATGTCTAGGGCCTGAAGAATACCCCTCCCTATGGGTATGGGTATGGGTACTGGTGAGCTATAACTAATTTTACCTCCCTCAGGGCTGGTGAAGTTCCAGATTGAAGCCATTTGAAGTCCTTCTGGGCATCCAAATCCCTCTTTTCCTTTGTGGTGGGTTTGCATGGCAAGGTTCTGGCAGGGGGGTGAATACAGAGGTGGCTTTTGTGAGGAGCTGCCAGGAGCTTCCCCTGTGTCCCTGTCCTGAGTGGTAAGAGATGTGTGTGTTCTATTTGCCATCTGTCAGAGCTGGGGCAGTTCTCTCTGTTCATGGGGCAGTTTTCTTCATCTCTCCCACAGCCAATCCTCCCTCCAGGAGATCTCTGCTGTCCATGGCCACTGAGTGTCCCTGCATGGCTGATCAAATTCCATCATCCCATGGGGAGATGCTGCGCCCAGGGCAGGAGCCAAGCATTCCTACCTGGATCCAATCTGAGCCTGGCAACAGCACAGCAGCCTTTGCCCCCTGCATTCCCAGAGGAGCAGCTTTCTTCTGCCCTGCATTCCCAGAGGGAGAGCAGGCCCATCTCCAGCAGCCCTGGAGCTGCAGAGGAAAACTCCAGCCTTGTGCAGGATCCCTGCTCCAGCAGAACCACAGCTGGCCCTGCAGGAGGGCTGAGCCACCATGGAATGGCACTGCTGCCACTACCCTGACCCACAGGGGGTCAGCGCTTCTTCTGACTCTGTCCATGTGGGTTTTTATTGTTTGTACTATTGCATTTGTATTTTTAATTTTCCTATTAAAGAACTGATATTCCTATTCCCATATCTTTGCCTGAGAACCCCTTAATTTCAAAATTATAATAATTCGGATGGAGGGGGTTTACATTTTCCATTTCAAGGAAAGTTCCTGCCTTCCTTAGCAGACACCTGTCTTTTCAAATCAAGAGAGTCCCACAGAGCCAATTCCAACCATGAGATGTTCTCAACTGATTTCAGCAGCTCCCAGCATCTGCAGTGCAGGGATCTATGAACAATTTGCATTCAGAAAGAGATAAAACCTTTTAAGCATGGTTCCTCTGATGCATTAGCAATGTCTACCCTTCTGATGCCTTGATCTGCTCCCAGTAAAACTTATTTCTCTCTTCTGATGCTAAGGAGACTCTCAGCTGAAGATGTTTACATTGCAGATGTCTATAAACGGTCAGGCACCAGCCTATATTTACAATCTGGATGTTCACCAACTGATTCGGTCTGAAACACGAGACTTCCTGGCTCTTAAAGTCCATCTTATGAAATTAGAATTACATGTAAAGAGCATTGCTTGTAGTCAGGCAAGGGAAACTGAAGAAGGCACCTTGAGCTCCTGGAGCTGCCTTTGTATGGGGAATTTTGTGACTACATTTCTGAAAGACATACAAGACATTCAGCTTCCTGGAGGTTTTGCCAGCCTGAAATAATTTCAGCCCCCCACCTCTCCGAATTACTGAATTTCAGCCTTCATCTACCAGCTGCTCCACCTTTCCAGTGCACCCACAGATGCACATCCATCTCTCACTGCATGCACATAAATGAATAGGATTTTAATATGAGCAGGGGGAAGTACTATAAAACCAAACAAGATTATGTTACAGGAATTAAATCAGATTACATCTCAGCTCCCCAAGTCGATGGGGGAGTGGAGGGATGGACTGTATTAATTAAAAAAGATGATGTTTAGACATGCATTCAGGGCTATGTAAAGGCTGAGAGCAGATACTAGCTGAGGTCACCATCAAGCTGACTGCTGAGCTTGGAAGGGGAGGTGCAACATGACAGGTGAAAGAAAAATGCTTTCCTTTGGGCTTGCCTTGCAGAGAAGAGCTGCTGCCACAGGATTGTGGTGGTGGAATGTCTTTTCTAGAGCACCCACAGTGAGGGATTTGGTACAGAATGGGCTTTTAGAGCTTGTTGTCACCACCCCAAGCTGGCCTTACATGAACAGCACTGGAGCCTGGTGCCAGCAGATTTTTGCAGCACTTTCAGATTTTACATTCTAACAAGAGACGATCTCTCATACACAGCTCAGACAGACGCTCTGACTGCCCACTGCCGTGCATGGGCACTGAGGTAAATTTGCAGAGGAATGATAATCCCTAATCCTCCCAACCCTTAACCCTGATGTCTCTGCAGCCTCCTCAGTGAAGCGAATTATGCAAATTTTGCATGGCTTCCCATCAGAACAAAAATATGATGGGCCTCCAGCCTCCTGGTGCTGCAGTAAACCTGGATCTGGCAAAGGAAAACCAAAGCAGAGAGAGAAAGAGAGGTCTTTTTACCAAGAATCCCCTCTCAAATCACCCTGAAAGCACATTTAGCTGCCTGTAGCATTTCCTTTTGACGAAGAAAAAAGTAATAATCATCCCCAGCTGTGACCCTAGCAATAAACACATTCCTATTGTCGTTCTCAGGCCATAAACCCACGGCTTCTCTGCTGGAAACAAAGACTCGTTCAGGTGCCAAGCATGAAGGGCTGTTATTTGTACAAAAATTGCACTTTTAGGGGAAGTTCACAATCACTCCAAGAAGTCTGTGTGCTTTCAAGCAGTGTGAACCTACCGTTCCCAGCAGTCTGCACATCATCTAGTTTGTGTTGACTTCTCTGCAGCCACAGAAGACACGGAGTTTAAAATATTGTTGTGTTCTTCCAATTCAATTTACCAGCTTCTGCCTTAGATGGCTCACCTGCTGTGGACCTAATTCTGCTCCCAGTTATACAAGAGTAAACCAGCAGGAAAAGCTCTCCCCAACCCTGAGTTATATTGGAGGGAGGAAAAAAGAAGCTGTACAGGTGCCCTTTGTCACAAGGACTGTACAGCAACACCAATCCTCCTAAGATCTAAAGAAAAGGGTTCCAAGAAACCATGAAAATAATACACATTTCTTTCTTTGACTCCAGCAAAAAAAAAAATATTGGCCTACTGAACCCTAAAGGGGACTTACACAGGGGTTCATGGAAATTCATTAGGTATTGCATTATTCATTCATTTTACTTTTGAAGAATAATAATCATTATTATGATAATGCTGTTAACACCCAGAATATCAGTTGGTCTTAGAGAATAAAGAATAGTCTGAAAAGAACCAAGAATTGTCTAAAAGGATATGATTTATCTGAAAATACTGTGTAGATGTCTGTACCTTGGTTGTTTCTCTCAACTCTTTCAGAATCACTGGGAAATAAGGATTTGTTGGGGATGATTAATCTCATGTTGAAATAAGTGTCTGCAATAAGTCAAAGGAATCATCTGTTTCTCTGTTACTCATAGCAAGAAATTCAGCTCCTGCTGAGCCATATTCATCAACAATGCAGATATCTCACTTTATGGGAGATATTTAATCATGGGGTCAGACTGTAAGGTTATACTGCTACAGAGAGAAAAATAATTGATATTTTGAGGTAAGATATCTACCCTTTAAATGCAGGTTCTCGCAGGTGCTGTGCTGCTGTGCACCAGCAGAATTTGCTCATCTTGAAAGTTTTTATGGGGTGATGGGAATGGACAAGGTGAACAAGAAATTGACTCAGAAAACTGAGTTTTATCCATCTCGTTTTATTATGAAAATCGTCATATAAATTTTTGCTCTTCCTGTGGCCAGTAATTTTTCCATCCAGATAAATCTGCATGTCTTTTTGAGACAAAATCCCAGTTTCACTGGATTTCTGCATCTGTGGAGGCTGACTGGAAGGAATGGGCTGTTCAGGATTCACTTTGAACTGAGTGCAGCTTATGTGCAGTTCTCTTATAGCCATTTCCTAGCATCCAAATCCCATTATAAACCCCCCAAATTCAGTATTTTCCATGCTTCTCAAGGGTTGCCCTGGCTTTCTTCTCTCTATGAAAAGTGTTGAAAAACCCAGAGGAGTGAAAATTATGTTTTCTTTCCTCCTTGTCCATGTGATCCCTGCAGTTCCCTGCCCTTTGCACTGTGCTTGACTCTAAGGAAGAGCACACAGCCCTTAAGCTTTAAGCACACTGTCAAAAATCATTATATCTTCTAAACAGGAAAGAGAGTTTGATGAAAAAAAATGAAGGAAAAAGACCAGATTCTTGGAGTATATTTCAAGATGCTTTACTTTATCCTTAGGATTCAAAGATGCCTTACAATGTACTAATAAAAGAAGAAAACATTGTGGGTGGTTTTGTTGCGAGGTTTTTTACTTTTTTAATGTTTTTTTGTCCTTATTACTACAGTCCAGCAGACCTGCTCAGCAGTAATTAGAGACAGGTTTTGTGTGGATTTCCTTGTCTGTCCTGTCCCTGTGGAAACTGGGGGGTGATCAGGATGTGGAGCAGAGAGAACAGGAGGTGGCTGGAATAGCAGCTTTCCTTCTGAATTCCCCTCAGCACACTCTCTGTGCGTCAATATTCCATGTTCTCCACCTCCTAGCCACAGGAAAGGCTTTTGTGAGCTGCTCTGCAGCTTTCCCTGCCCCATCCATCACCCCATGGCTCCTGACCCTGCCCCAGCCCTCGTTCACGAGAGGGAAGAGATCTCCTGGGTGGGCTCTGGAAAAGAAAGCTGCTGGAGCCAGTGGCACATGCTGGTCACCAAATTATCCCTTGGTGTGGACCAGAGCAAACCCTGCCTTGGAAGATGGTGTAAAAGCAGCAGGATTGAGGGAAGCAGTGGCACACCAGGAGACATTTTACAGCCCTAGGAGCAGTGGTTGTGCTCTCTTTTCTATCTGGGCTACTCTGAGTTTCAAGTTTAAGGGTCCAAACTCAAGAGGACCAATATCAGAACCCCATTAGATCACACAGACTGGCAGCACCTTTGTTTGTTACTTCTGAAGGACTCCACAACTCCAGAGAATATTCTCTCAGCACCTAAAGTCCTTTTGGTAAATCTCCATGAACACCTTCTAAACCAGCTCCTTTTCCATGTCCTGCTGCCCCAAACTTTTCTGCTTCAAGGAGAAGGAAAGAGAAGGAAAGGGAATTTGGAACAACACCTGGCTGTGTATCCTGTGCACTTCACAGGGATGATGACAGACCCATCTTCCTTTCCTACAAACCCTCCTTCCTCCTTCCCTTGCCCTGCTCATTGTGCGCAGTTAATTCTCTTCTCTGAGACTCTCTTTAATTCCAGTGGAGGATAAAAGCTGGCTCTAACAATGCAGCACATCCCCATAAAAGCAGGAAAAGAAAGAAAGAGAGATTCCAGCTTCATACTGGGTTACAAATCAGTCAGTTCTTGGCTGCCAGCTGATAGGATTATCCTAAATAGGCTTTGTGAGGCTTGGGTTTTATGCACACGCACTCGTCCAAATTAAGTGATAATGTTTTTGATGCTTGAATTAAATAATAATGTGAGAATATCAGGCACTGATCGCGTCAAACAACTACAAATACCAATCTGGTATCTTATTAATCATTAAAATGAGCCCCGTGAAAGCAGCAGCTCCTCAGCTTTTATGAACTGGCATTTCTCCACTGAAATCAGCAGCACTGGATTAATTTTCTGCTGCGGGGAATTCGACCCATTATGTGTTTATATTATTGTTAAATGTTACATTAGGGTTGGCACTGTATTGAGGCTTTGCAGGGAGAGATGTACATAAAATTATCATAATGATGGACTTAATTGTGAACATCTTTCCTTTTGAGCAGTGTTTCAGTTAAATTTTAACATTATTCATTCAAAAGTGAGACGGGCATAAAAGAAATATAATATATAATTTAATATACATATAAATAAATATATATTATAAAAATATAAAATAAATGGAATCTATAATTCTATGATTCTGTGGTATGTGACTGAGTACATGACAGAAATTCTCTCTTATGCACTCACACATTTCAGGCAAAGGCAAAATTCCCCTGTGTTTTTCAGCCCAGCTGTGAAGCAGAGAATGATATTACATGCAGAGGCCTCCACCATAAACTAAACTCTTAAAGAGCAAAGAATAATTTTCTCTTCAGGATTCAGTTTTGGGTTCTAATTATCACAATTTGGCAAGTTAACTATGTTGTTGTAATGGCCCATATGCACCACATCAGCCTGCAGGAAACATTAATGCCTGAAAGCTGAACTTCTTTTTATGGATGCTTGGCCTTTTCACAAGTGCTAAGTAAAATATATTAAAATTATCTCAGTGAGTTTAAGTTACAAGACAGTTCATTACATGTGCCACGTGGCTGACAGAGTGCATCTCATCAGTAACCACTGCTCAGGTGATGATAGAACTTTAATTGGCTCATTAATTTGAGACTTCAGCTGGTACATTGGAAGTAGAATTTTCCTTGCCTGGTGGAGGTGCACAAACTTTTCAAACTGCAAGTAGCAATTCTTGCCAGCATAGGAGGGGAAATTTCTTTTGCTGTTAATTCAGGAGTTTGTGTTGCCTGCACACCCAGGCGCTGTCTGTCTCAGCTCCTGTCAGGATCTTCATTCCAACAAGCTGTCGCCACTGGCTCTATTTTGTGAGCCAAAAGCAGCCAGTCTGCTCCTCCACACCAACCTGTATAACAGCCCAAAATTCCATCCCACCACTCATTTTGCCTATCCAGTGATTGGCCTCAAACCAATCTGCAATGAAAGATTTTCTCCATGAAGATTTTACTAACGATCCCTGTCACCCCATTTATTATATGTTCTCATTTCTGGTTTGATTTGTCCAGCTTTAATTTCCTCTTAGAGTCTTCTGTTTTCCCATCCTTTGCCAAACTGTAAGGATGCCAGAGTCAGAATTATGTCTTCTGTAAGTACTTAGATATCAGACACAAAGGGATAACATGGCTCATTATAAAGTTCCTTCCCTTTTACTCTTTTAAAAAGTTATTAATGCATAAAATTTTACTGCGCCGATTGCTGGTTCTTTTATCATTTTGTGCTGTTAAAAAAGCTGCAAATATCTCTCAGTTAATTCAGAACACCCATGAATTATTACTGCCAGCCCACTCTGTTTTATTTGGCGCCCTGACTCGCTAGACTGTTGGGTCTGCTGTAAATTCAATTATGCAAAGCACCCACTGGGCTCCTGAGCAAGAGAATGTCCTCGTGCTTGTGTTCCACACTGGTGGAGTACAGCACAAGGTGTTTGGAGCTGCCCAAACTCCAAAGTTTAACTGGGGTGATGTTGTGTCTGGGCTAATTAATCCTGTTTCTCTGTGGAACTAATTAGCTGGGGTGCTGTGGTGTGGAGCCTGAGTTATCATATCAGGTTTGGTTCTGTCTTGATTTCCTCCAGCTTAGGGATCTCTGTGCCTTTCTTGAAACCATGAGGTACACATAAAACTGAATGTGAAGAGAGTCCCACTGCAGAAAACCCTCAAATCCTCAGTTTACAAAATGCATCAACCATGAGCATTAATGAGGGTATCAGGGACGGATCACTCATCACATACAGGAAAAGCTTTTTATGCCAAGATCTTAGAAATGTCACTCAAACCCCACATCTGAATCAGTGACAAAACCAGACTCTATCACAAAAAAAAAGCCCCAAACCAAAAAACTGAAAACAAGTCACGTTACCAGAAAGAGAAGAGCTGACAGAAGATCAGGGAAGTGAAGCTCTCCACATCAGTTCTGTGTTTGGATCGTTGATTCCAGTCATGGCTGGAATCAAGAGCATTTCACTGGATGTGGTTTCACATCAAGAGCAGTTCACTGGATGTGGTTTCCTCAGTTCTTTACCTCCACACAGCAGAAGGACATGGAATTTACCAGCTTCACAAACCTGATGTGATAGAAATTTTTTATCTATTGATGTGCAAGCGCAGCTTGCTCCCAGTTTAAGGAAGAAGGGGTGTAAAATGTGTAAAGTCACTGTGGAAGGCTCTGAACCTGCCTCCAAACTGAGAAGAATCCTAATGGGCTGTCATTAAATGACAGGGAAAGAAAGGACCATTGAGTGAAAAAATCTATGCTTTTTTGGAAGATCCCTGTTCTGCCAGCACCCAAAATACACAGAAACTGGCACTGCAAGCTTTAAAACTTCAGGAGACCTGAAGGGATGATTTGTTTGCCCAAAGAATCCTTGCAAACCACCTGACATGCACCTGTCACTCAGAAGTGGCAGCATCTCTGACAGCTGCACAAACCCAGTTCACACCTCCAGTGTGAACACAGTTTTCAGCTGCTGTCCAGAGCCAGGATTCTGTTGAAAGGTGTATTTAGCAAATGTAAATGATCTGCCATGACCTTATTTGGTTTTGAGAACCTGCCAATGTCATTCTAGACTGAAAGAAATTCTTGTTAAGGCTTGGATTAAGAAGATCATGGCTTACTTGGAGCACTCTGCACGTGGATAAAAACACAACTCCCATGAAGCAAAACGCAAAATACTCGAGTTAGTTGGAGCAGTCACGTCTATGTATAAGTTTGTTTCTTTGTGGGTGCTCTTTGGGGTACATTCTGATGGCAAGACTACTTTTAATTGATGTTTGGAGAGGCATCTGGAATGATTTGCTTGATGACTTGCCGGGATGACTCATGTCCAGCAGGAAACAAGGCAGTGATAAACTCAAATGAGGCTGTGGGAGGCAACATGCTAAAAGCTCATTATAAGCATCATTCTTTTAACCAGTTTTATGATGCAGAACAGATTCCAGGTTATTGCAATCATTTTACAGCAAAGGGCAGATAAGGACTAGGGTGGGACGTTCCTCCAGGCAATATCCTCTTCTCTTTGTAGAAAATTTGGAGAGTAATTTTCAAAAGAATCTGGACTCAGAGCAATCTGTTTCTCCTCTACACCTGGCATGCTCTGGAAACTTTGGAAGGAATTCTACTCATTTGAAGATGCTCTGTGAGGTGTCAGTGTGAATGTGATTTACAGAAAGATAAAATATAGACAAGTTATTATGAAAAAGGCCAGGAAAAGTCGAACTCCACGACCACTCTTTGAAGGAAAGGATCCCAAATATCCCTGTCTTTAATTCCCTGTCTTTCACACAGATAAAAACCTGTAATGGGTTGACCTTGTCTGGCTGCCAGGTGGCCAGAACTTCATATTAAAGCCAAGAAAAAGGAGGAGGATGTGGGATACTCCTGATTATGAGCTTTGTCTTCTGAAACAACATACTCTATGTCCTGGGAAGAGACAGGATATTCTCCATTTGCTGATGGGAAGCAGATAATACATATTTCCTTTTCCTTTGGACCACACACAGCTTTTGCTTTTGCTTTGTTAAACAGCCTTCCACTTGACCAAAAAGGGTTTTTTCATCCTATTTTCTCCCTCTCTGTTCTGCTGAGAAGGGGAATGATGGAGTGGCTTGGTGGGCACCTGGCATCCAGCAATGCCAACCCACCACAGCTTTTTTATTTAGTTTAATTTCCCCTGGGCTAAAGCACAGCCCCATCCATCTTTGCCCTTGCACTTTGCAGTTTGGTCCCTGGTTAAGGAAGGTCTAGCTCACACTACCTGTTATTTGATAGTCAAAGTAAAAAAATGCTCATAAGGTGTGATTTACAGAACATATTTTGTGCAACTCCTTGGAGTTTAGATCAGTAATGAGAAACTAAATTTGACTCCCTGACCATGGATGGGCAGGAACTACTTCTGCTGGAAAATCAAACCCCTCATTATAGCAAATAAATCACATCTATGTTCTTTGGAATTCTGTCTTCATTCCACTGTAAATTACGGACTACCTGAGTTGGGATACAAGAAAGATCTGCATTTCTGCATAACCATTTAAGTTTGCTCACATCTTACTCATTTATTTGCTATTCCTGTTGTAATATATATACACAAATATGGAAAATTTTAGGGGTGTCAATATTTTTCATGGTATCCTTTAGTAATCATGTTTTGGTTTTTTGGAAAAACAAAGTTTTTTTTCTGAAGAAAACAGTTCAGTAGGGAAAAAAAAATAAGGATGAGAAGAAGCCTTAGTGGATAACTATAATTTTCTTATTCTTGTGAGAACCCTGCATTTCTGATTTCCATACACAGACTCTCGATGCACACTGGATAGCTGTGTCCTTGATATTTGCAAAATTAGCAGCAAGATATGCATAGGAAATTCTTGATAAGTACTCATTAGTCAGTCATCACTACCCAATTATGCTAATGAATCAGAAGGAATGGGAAGTGCTGAAGGAGGGTCTGCACTTTTAGATGAAGCTTCCAGAAGGTCTGAATTGAGAGGGCATTTTAAGGCATTCTGCAGTGAAACAGAAATGGAAGAATTGCAGTGGTGATGTTTAAGGCAAGATACATGAAGTTTTTTATCAGGCAACCAGAAATAAGCCACCTGTTTGCTTGGGGAATTAAATCAAGCTTCCTGCTGGAACAGGGTGGGATGGTAATGACACCAATAGTTGGGATTTTGGGTGCAACAAGATGTTGGTGGTTATATTTATAGAGGTTTTAATAGGAGCTGGAAACAAAGTAATAGTCAAATATTTTGAGAAGAATCCTGCTGGTTTTAGCAGTCATAAACTTACCTGAATAGTCTAAATTAAACTCTTAGGTACCCCCAGTGGTCTGTAAGGAGAGATAGATACTTACAGTAGGTGATTCATCCCATCTTAAAACATTTATCTATGATTTCTGCACAAAAATGCATTCTAGAGGTATCTAGAAGTACCTTTCTCTTTCTTTCTCTCTTTTTTTTACTTGGCAGTAAAAAAAAAACCAAAAACAAACAACCTTATAAACCAGATGACAGAGATGTTTAGGTTTTGAATAGCTACTAGATTTTAAATGATGTTTGGAGCTATCCCCATACCTGAGGAGGGCTGGGATTCAAGGCCTCCCAAATATTTCAAGTTGTTCTTCTAATGATGAGTATTTGATTAGAGAAGTCTGGGCATTTCTCAAGTGGATTTTCTTCCTCTTCAAAAAATGCTGATACGTAAGGGAGAACATGGTTCACCAAAAAACTGAGGATTTTTATAAGAACACCATATAAATACCGAATATATACTCTCAATCTAATCTTGAAATACAGTTTAAAATCAAATTTTATGTGGGGAAGAGCAAAAGGTTTGGCTATAACATGGTTTATTGCCACTATGCCAGCATGCTGCTCCACATATACTTACTTTGACAGGTGTAAAAATGTAAACCTGGACCCAAATGCCTTGGAAAAAATAGGAATTACCTCCAGTCATTTATAAGGGTTTTCATTTGTCTTCTTTGCAGTCTGTGTCCCTCTGGTTGTGCTGCTTTGACATAATTGCTCTAACACAACACTGAGCCTGTATTTCTGTCTTCTTTCCAGGCTGAAGAAGCCTCCCTGGATTCCTCTGTGAGTGGGTTTTTGCTGTTTGAATGTGCCACTAAACCAGTCAGTGAGGCTGCCTGCAAAATCAAAAGTGACTACATCAATAAAATCAGTGTGTACAGCTGAGACAAAAACACACTACAAAACCGAAACAAAATAAACCAAAAAAACCCCACATTAACCCCATAAAATTAAAAACAAGCACAGTAGCTTAAAAGTATCCATACTAAATACAAATATTATGGACTCAAAGATTCTTGAGAGCACTGGATGTGTTCAGTCAGGACGAGCATCTTCCCAGTTTCCTAATATAATTACCATAAAGAAATTTTTGTGTGATTTTGGAGGAAAAATGCCTTTATTTTTAATCTTTGCAGGCTCTCTTGAGCCTTTTGCAGTCTGCAACTTTACACCATTATTTGGCTGAACAATTGAAGGGAAATGGCTTTTTTTGTCAAGCAATTTTCCAAAGAATGTGTGTATATATATATATATAATTTCAACCATATCTAGTACATGTTTATTTCTGAGATGAAGAAGCTTTTACCATCCCTAGTAAAATAACTATAAATAGCATTTTTGAGAATGGCAGTTCTTTACCAGCTGACACAAATCTGAATGGAAAATAAAGTATATAAAGATCTGTCAATGCAATAGAGGGTTTAAAAATCCTTATTTTATGTCATCATGTAGCTGAATAAAGGATAGCATGGCCTAGACAGCACAAAATACCCAATTTCTGTTCTAATAGTTCATCTTTAGTCTGTTCTTTCATCCTCACTATTTCTTAGACGCAGCTCATGGCTTAATCTGAATGCAGAATAAACAGGAAAAAGTGGGACTTCAGGCCACTTCTGAAAATGATGGAACTTTAAGTAAGACTTCTTTTGCCAGGTACAGTAAAAAAGGAGATGAAATTAATTTAGGAGGATGTGTGTAGCTCTGACATGGAATCTTGCCCATTAAAATTTCAGCAACTGGTCAAGACAAGGATTAATCAACAAAAACTGACTCTGTCATCTGCACCTGAACCTGTGACTGGTGGTTTCTATCAGAAGGGAACCAGCAATGAGGGAGTTGTTGAGAAAATAATTTATTCCAACACCTTGAGCATAACAATGGAATTTAGATGTCACTTCCCTGCTCTGTGACAGATTCTCACTTTGATTTCAAGGCTTGTTATTTAGGTCCAGCCTTGGCAGGGATTTAAAGGTAGGAATCACCGCCAAGATATTGGGGTGGGTTTCACTTTACAAAAATCTCAGTATAATGCCTCACACAGAAACCTTACACAGGTAATAAACAGTATAAAAAGCTAAATTTCTAGAAGAATATTTAAATTCTAGCAGGTGTATGGCATTCACATTCTCTGAAAAAAAATCCCATCACCCAGGATTTTTCTCCTGGGAAGCTGAGAAGCCTCAGAGAAAAAGGAAAACAATTCTTATCTCATTTGCTTCTCCTGTGTTGTGCTCATGTGGAATGTGTTTGGAGATTGTTTACCCACAGGTGATTGTTCCATTGGGTTCTGCTGTGAGTTGTTTTCACTCTTTGGCCAATCAGGGCCAAGCTGTCATATGACTCTGGGAAGAGTCACAAGTTTTCATTATTATCTTTTTAGCCTTCTGTGAGTATCCTTTCTGCATTCTTTGGTATAGTATAGTATTCTTTAATATAATTTAGTATTATAAAGTAATAAATTAGCCTTCTGAGAACATGGAGTCAGATTCATCATTCCTCTCTGCCATGAGGGTCCCTGCAAATACAACAGAGGTGGATTTTCCTGCCTCAGCACTGGCACAAAGTCTCAGGTCTGATTCCCAGGGACACTGAGGCATCCCAGAGCTGATGGATCTGGTACTAAAATCTGTCCCCTTCTGGAGAGACCGGCCTGGAGATGGCAGAACATCTGAAATTGCACCAGGTTTTTATGTTTAACCATCTAAATCACATCTCGAACTGACACTTAAAGGTTAAGGACCTAAATATTTCTAAAGGATTTAGGACTTTTTCACTTGGGCAAGCACAGGGCTATGGCACAGCTTGAGATACCACTCTTTTATAGGGTGGATTTATGAACTCTTAGCATCATTTCACTTCTGCAACATGAAGAATGTGCCATGATGTGCAGATGATGCTATTTAATTAGAAAAAAAAATTGTGGTGGTCAGAGGCTTGATACAATAATCATTCTTTGATTCAGCTGTAGGAGATTGCCTCTTCAGCCCTTCCCTTTAAAATGTTTTTCAGCTTGGAGGAAAAAAAAAAGGCCAGAAAGGATTACCAATTTTCACATTCCTTTTTTCACTAATGAACAAGAAAAACAAAGCAAGAAAAGCCTCTAAGGAGCTCTCTAACTTCCCTCAGAAAACACCAAAATGCTAGGATTGAGTTATTATCCCTGGGATCCACAGTAAATTCTATTTTCAGCATTTTTAAAAAATCACTACTCAGGTATTTTTTTTTCTGTAAATAACAAAAAAAAAAAAAAAAAAAAAAAAAAAAGTAACAAGCTTTTCTTCCAGATTTTATATTCACCACCTCTGAAGAAGCCAAGGGAATCTGCAAAGAACAGAATAATCTGTTCAATTCATAGGATGATGAAGAGCACTGAATAGAGTTTTCCCCCTTATCATACATTAACCCATGTCATGGTACCCTGATGCTCTCCACTATCACAAAAAACTGGAAATAAAATCTTCCTCTACTTTCTGAAAGTTACAATTAATATCAATACTCTCATTTTGTTAGTGGCAGCTTGCTTTAAAATATGATTTTCAGAAAGCAATTTGTTTACAGAATTGCTGAATATTTGACAGCAAACACCCAGGTTGTTTTCCTTGGCTAAGAAATTCCTCCTGCACATGTGGCTCTGGGTACTTTCACCTACTCACCACCACCTTCTAGAACACTGCTGTGGAGGCATAAATTGGTTTTTTTTTTTCCCATCATACTTCAATATTTCATCTGAGGAACTCTGCCAGCTCCTAAGAGAGATGCTCTTGGTTTTCCAGGACTCCTTTGAGGATCACTGAATGACCCTGCCATGGTGATTCCCATGCTCATCCCATTTGGCTCCAGGAGAGCTGTGCAATCCCCCTCTGGGTATAAATTATTCAGGGCCTCTTTATTGCTTCATAAGGTTAATGTGAGAACAGCAGTTGGTGTAGATCAGCTGCACTCAGCTTGTTCAGAGCTGAATTAAAGACAATATTTCAGTGCAAACCATCCCAGGACTTCCACAACAACATCTTAACACTCCATCAGTAGCAACAAATGTAAAGCTCTGTAATTAATGTTCTGGGGGAAGTTTGGAGATGCAAACTTTAATTACCTGCACTAAATTTAGCTGGAAAATCAGGTTAATTACCCAATTTCAAGGTGCCATGGAGAATTAAATGCAAATGATGGCTAAAACACCACAGACTGGTAACTGGAAAAAAGAAGTCTTGTGAAAAGTTCAGTGGTGTTTCATGGCTGGGTTCACATCCTTTTTGAAGGTCATTCCAGCTCCACTGCGAGCTTTCGCTTCCTGCTGGGGAAAGATTTTATTAAATTTTTATTTATTTAATTAATTTATTATTTATTTATTAATATTTTATATTTATTTTATAACAATTCATCTCAGTGAGGTACCAAAATTGAGGTGGAAGCTAACTAGTGAAAACCACCATGCGCAAATCAAGCCGTTTCTCCTGCCTATAATTTTATTTTCTTTTCCAGCAATAAGACTGAAGCTTCACTTATTTGGCCCAAGTTACACCTTGGTGCTGGATTGATTCTGTTCCAGATAAATCAGAAAAACTTAAAACCTTGCTGGGAAGAGCAGTGCTGGCCCCACTGATACCCACCTGATATCTGAGCTAGTGTGGAGAATTGTTAACTCCCCTTCCAGTGGTGGTTTTTGCACCATCATTTGCTGAATATTTGACAAGATTTAAGTGGGTCCTGTAAAGGCTACAGCTGAATTTTCTGAAAGTATAACTTATCTGAGATTTGGGTATTGTTCAAATCTTTTTCGAGGTATTTAAAAGCTGTTCCATCAGTGGGTGCCGTGCCCTGGAGCAAAGAGCTCCAGTGGCCAAGGGCAGAGCAGGATTCAGCCTCACTGGGATGTCCTGGAGAGATAAAGCAAAAAGACAGCAAGAACAGATAAAAGCAGTCAGTAAAAATACAAAAAAGAAAAAACAATAAACACCCCAAAAAAGTAAACAAGAAAAAGAAAAAAAACCACAACAAAACAAAAACCCCAAAACAAACAAGCAAGAAAAAAATCAACAACAAAAAGCCCCAAAACAAAACAAACACAAAAGCAAAAAAACACAAACAAAACCTCCAAACTGAAACCAAACAAACCTCCCCTTAAAAAACCAAAAAAACCCAATTTTTCCTGCCTATTGACCAACAAGTAAAACAGTAAGAAAAGGAAAAAAAAGAAAAAAAGCCCAACAACAAAAGCAAATAATGTTTCTGACTTATTATTTCTATTGTATTGTTTGCCAATGCACACTGTATTCCTAGAGCCTGGTGAAATTACCACAGCAGGGAACACACTTTTTCTACAGGAAACAAAAGAAAAAAATGACATTTTGATGTTACAGAGAGAGAAACCCACAAAATCTTTTTTTTTTTTTTAATTTACATGTCAGAGTTCATTAATTTTAGCTAAAACGAAAATCCCACAGCTTCAGAAACTTGCTGTAAAGCACTGAGACATGAGCACAAGATTTGAATTAAAACCCAGTTATATCGATTAAGAAATTTATTTGTATATTATACAAGATTATAATAAATATTATAATATATATTATATCTATTATATATTATATTATATATTATACCTAATATATATATTATATTACAATTATATATATATTAGTAGTTTATATACAATTAGTATTAATATAATAATATGTATATTAATACATTATATATAAAGTTATATGTTATAATGTTATAATATATTTATGTACCTTTATTTTATTTATCTATTTATATATCTATTAAGAAAAATTAAGAAATTCACACATATTAAGACATTTGCATATTAATATCTATATATCAATAATAAATTGATACATTATTTAATATATTAAGATCTTTATATATTAATATTTAGATGCTTATATATTAATATTTATATATGTATATATGTATATATATGTATATATTTATATAATTATATATCTGTATATTTATATAATTATATATTTATATAATTATATATTTATATATTTATATATTCATATATTAATAATTAGTAAAAAAGTTAATTAGGGAGACTCCCATTTTTTGCCCTTCCATGTTTATAAATCATAAGAAGAAATTGCACTAATCCAGATTATTTCAAGGCTTTTTTCATGCAGAAAAGCGTGGTGTCATGATAATTAACAACTGAAATTAATGAAAGGAGCCCTTCACTGCTCAGTTGTCTTTAGAGGCAGGTATTTATTTAGAGGCAGGTATTTACCCATCAGCACTTCTAGGCTGCCACAAATCCTGAGCAGCACCAGAGGAGATGTTTAAGGAAGTGATCAATGGGCTTGGAAGTCTCAAGTGGTGCCCATTGCTTGCAGCCTCCAGTGATAAAAGGGGGAAAAAAGAAGTTAAAAAAGCCATTTTGAAGTTGTAAATAAACTTTATTTACTTTGCTTGCTTGCTCTTTCCCATTGAGATTTTATTTGTTAATTTAAAAGGATGGATGGATCTATGGAATGACCAAAGAACTGGAATATCCTGGAGAAGAGCTGAGCTGCATGGGATGAAAATAAGGATCCATGTGAAATCAGACCATTCTTATGCTGTGCAAATACAACTCCATTAGAAGACTCTACAGTGTCACCAGCAATGGATTTGGAAATTGCACACTCTGAAATTATGATGACAAAAAGGAGTTCGCTTTTCAGAAGAGATTGCCTTGATCATGCTTAAATTAAATTATTTCAAATTACCTCATCATATCTACCTGTAGCTAAACACAAGGTAGAAAAGATTTTTCTTTTATTAGAAACTGGATTGTTGAAAATGAAAAAGAAAAATTATTACTTGCCTCAAATCTTGCTTCAGCTTGTTCTTCTTTTAATTTTTATTTTTCCCAAAAGATCATTAGGTGCTTGGCACCAGTGCAGGCATATGAATACATCTCCCAGTAATAGCTTTTACAAATCTGATGACACATTTCAGAGGAGAAAGCTTTCCTCTTAACTGCAATAACTCGTGTTAGCAGCCTCAGTGAAAGAGTGGAGATGGTGTTAAAAATTATAATCAATGACTCAAGGGAGAGCTACGAATTACTGTGCCACATTAGAAGAAAATCAAAACTCAAACAGCAAACCTTCCATGATAATAGGTGAATAAATAGGAGATAGGGGATGCAAAACAGGGATTATGGCTGCCCCTGCCCATCCTGCAAAGACATCCTGTTGCCTCAGGTTTTAGCTTTTATATTTTCAGATTCTGTGCTGCTTTAGTGTGTGGGGCTGGGTTCACATCAGGGGATGCTGAGCTCTCTGCACAGAGCAGGGAGACAAAACAATTCCTGCTCCAGCTGGGCACCAAGGACAAATGATCCAAAGCTCAGCCCAGGAGCACAAACAGCGTGGGCTGCAGAGAGAAAAACAAGCAGGGTGGGAGTGCCTGGGCTAAAGCTGGAACGGGACAATGAACTGCAAGGTGCAAATGGAGCAGAACTGAGCCAAGGGAGAGACCCCGGGAGCGCTCGTGCATTTTGGGACCATTTGGGTTGATCTTGGGTGCAGCCCTGGCTGGGCTCTTGTGCTGCCCAAGGTGGATCCATGGAGGAGATCCTTTCAATAAATCCCTATGTCATTCTTTAGCTCCATCTAGTCTCTGTTCTAGGTCAGCCTTCACAAGGCATCAATTCCACAAAAGAGAGCAAATCAGAAATTTATGACTGGAAGATAAGACCTTAATCCCATTTTAAATGAAAAAGGCCTTTGGAATTTGGCAGGGTGGCCAACGGTCAGAGCACTGATGTTAAAGACTTTGCTATTCAGAGCCATGAATGTAGTGGAAGGTGAATATTCAGAACGTGGACCATTTTGTGAACATCTGCCAAAGGTGCACATCTCCAAGCAGGCTGCAGGCAGGAGGTTAGGAAAGGAGACCCCAAAGTTTACCCAAATTCTTCTTCATGAACTCCCTGTAATTCAGATACCCTGCATTCCTCTAGAAGGCTTATTAATTATTTCTTTTTAGATACCTGCTCTGTGCCTTGTTGCACAGCCCCACCTGTTACATCCCTTGGCCTCTGTTCAGGATCAGGATGAATTATGGGATGTCTTCTTTGACCCAAATACCCCTTCAGGGTTTGGATGCCCTCCCTACTATGCACTTACACACCAAGAATATCCTGAGGGAGATTTATTTAGGACTATTTTCCCCTTCGGCCAGCAGCCCCCATTAACAGCTACCCAGGCAGCCCTTGAAACTCAGAATAAATGGCACCAGGCAGGTTTTGCTCCCCTGGGGAAGCACTGGGGAGCTGCTCACTGCAGATGCACCAGCCTTGTATCATTATTGTCTTGAGAGTGAAATGTTCATGTCTCTCCAGGCACCCTGGAGTCTTTCTTAAGACATCTGTCTTTTAGACAAGAGAAAAATGACGTTATTTCAATTCTGCATGCAAAGCTCCAAGAAACAGTTTAGAGGCAGAGGAGCATAAATAAAAGATTATTAGAACTTATAAAAATCTGCATAAATAAAATTCATCCACTGAACAATGGGCTTGGCTTTAACCCAGAGGATCAGCCTCACTTTTCATGCAGAGGAGAAAAAGGCTGGCAGAAAGTTTATTCAGCTCACCTAATTGATGTCTGGTCTTCAAGCAATACCCTCATCCCCTCCTCTATTAAATAAATCACGATCTGAGCCCACAGCTGTCCTTATATGTTCATTTATACAAAAATTCAATATCTAGAGAATTTCTGGTCATATTGCAAACCTCCAGCAAATCTTACATTTATTCTGTTTACAATTATCTAAATTATAATTGGGTAAACATCTCAAATAATGCATCATGCAGCCAGAACAGTGACCAAGACACCACCTAGCAAATGTATTAAATCAATTTATCCTCCCCAATAATTCCCAGGCATGGTGCAGAAGTTGCCACAAGCAAATGAGTATTCCCATTTATCCATGCAGGCACTTGATCCCGTTTTGAAAGCTCGGAGATTTTCATGGATCAGAGCTAGCAAAATGCTCTCTGGCCCATCTCAATTATTAATATGGCTTTAGCCTGGCTGTGGAGCCTCAGAAGTGCTGATTGTTATGTGTGGTCTGGACAGAGCCATCAAACAGGGCAGCAGCAAACAAAGGTGGCTTCTGCCAAGCACAGAGCTCTGGCTATGGCTGGAGAAACCACAAATCCACGGGAATGTTGTATTTCTCATAGATTAACAGTTTCTCTTTGGAAAACCATGTGCAATAAAAGTTGTGCTAAAAATAATTTGCCATGTGAACGTAGGAAGAAGACTCCTAGAGAAGGCTTGGGTTTGGGTGCTTGCAGCACAGACAATCCCAGGCAGAATAATTTATCGGGAATTACAGCAGCTTGGGGGTGAATGGCCCTCTCTGGGTAGCTCTAAGAACCACAGAGAAGTTTAGGTTGGGAGGATTTTAGAACTGATCTTTTCTTCCACCACCTGCCATGGGCAGGGACACCTTCCACTATCCCAGGGTGCTCCAAGCCCTGTCCAGTCTGGCTTTGGACACTTCCAGGGATCTAGGGGCAGCCACAGCTTCTCTGGGCACCCTGAGAAGCCAAGAAGCCCTCACAGCCAAGAATTTCTTCCAAATATCTCATCTAACCAAACTGTCAGTTAAAAGCCATTCCCCTCGTCCTACTACATCAATTATTTACCTCAGTTTGGGATGAATGACTCTCTCTCTCTGGCTCTCAGGAGTCACAGGATGCCCTGAAGCTCTTCCACAGATAAAAAAAAAACTTCTTCCAGGCATCACTTGCAAAACCTGACTATTTAATCCAAGTCCAGAGGCCAAGGGCGTCAGTTCTAGAGAGCTGATGCATCCCTCACCATTTTATGTGTCACACACAAAAGGGAGGCCCAGAGTTGTTCATAAAAATGAAAGATCAGAATTTGTTGTGTACCACATCTGAAAATGGATGTGGTTTTTGGCTTTTCAGCAGCACAATGCCTCCAGTGCAATCTGGTGATTCATTGGTGTGGTCAGAAGTGATGGGCTCATTTATTCCTGGAGGGTGATTTACTGGAGCTCCTATTATTGTCCTTATTCTCCCACTGAAGTCACTGATGTCATCACTGACTTCCCCCTCATAAATCAAAAAAATCAGAAGGCTTTTTATATCATCTACTTTTACGTCCTGTGGAGCATAGTCCGGGGATTTCTCTGACTGGTTCTCCAACAGGTTTCTACTTAAAAATTTATAAAGAGCATTCTGTACCAGTATCCTTCCTTTAGGTACTTTTATTTTTGGTGAATTGCTCACAGTTTGTTTTAAAATAGTTAGACTGTGGAAAACTCTTGGAATTCAGGTGAAAATAAATTTTTGGGATCTTTTCCCCTGAGGGTGGAATTCAGCTTTATCAAAATTAAGGTATCAACCTGCTGCCATCTGTATGAGCCTTTTTTATTTAATATTAAGTAGGTTTTGTTATTTTTTATATTAAGTTATCCTTTATTCATTATTTTTATATTACACATACATTGTAACCATGTTTTCATCTTCAATCACCAGGAAACCTAACACTTAATATTTCCATCAGGTTATAAATTATTTTACAGTTATTTTGTTCTCAGCACAAATTTGTCTTGTACATCCCACGAAGGAATAATTTAATATTTGTCTTGCAGATGTCACTGAAGTCTATATTAAAAACAAAAAAAAACCCCTAAATTTGAATCTTCCCTCAGAGAACATGCAGCAGGAAATGTTGTTTGGTGTAATGCAAAAACATTAGAGACTGCACACTGAGTCACTTCTTGGATATAAAACATCCTCCTTCTCATTCTGGGTCTCCAGGGTTTGATTTTTTAGCATAATTTGAAAAGCTCAAGGCTGTAATAAACAGTTTACCAAATTATATCCTCTCAGATTCTGAGATGGGAATTTGTGACAATAAATTCAACCTGCAGATAGCCCTGCAAGGGAGAACAGCAGCTACAACAGGTGAGTGGATTATGGAAAAGAGAAAAATAACAAAAATAACAAGAGGGTTTTTTTCCCTTCACTTTCAACTCACTGATTCTCAGGATTTAATTTTTTTTTTTCCTTAATCAACAAAAGAGATTTCAAGCCTGGGGTCTGTCAGAAGAGCTGTCGTGTTCTAGATGGAACAATAAGAGGCACAATATAGAGACAATGGCTATTAGCTTTCTTCTAAATCCTTTAAGTGAAATAATTAGGATCAGGATAGGTTTCCAAACATTCTTACTGAACTTTTTAACAGCACATTTCCCCTTCATTGTTCAAAGCTGACAAATGGAAAATGGAATAAGGAAGAGGTCAGTGGAGATCATTCAAGCCTGGGGTATTTTATACCTGTTGCTTGTCAGATGTCTTCCATTTCCATGTCTGTATTACACCATAATTCAATTTTCATGAGGATTTTTTTTTTTTTTGCTACATTTGCTTGATCCAAGAATAAAAAAAAAATCAGGATTAGCTTATGCTTAGAATTTTTATCTATCTCTTCCCTACATTTGAAGCTGAGCATTAACTAAAAAATCACATCGACCTTGTCTACTGTAATAAATTGGGATTTTGATATTTGGGGCTACTCTTTAGGTCATGTTTAATACAGTTATTACACAGTGAAGGAGTTAGTGTCATATTCTGATCAAAACCTAGTTTTGGCTCCTTAACATTTCTGCTCTTACTATTACTACTCAAGCAAACTTTTTAGCCTGGAAAATGGAATTAAACTTTACTCTCCAAGCAGTGGGACCATGATCCCAGGTGGAAAACCCAGCTGAACTTCCTTCTGCTCCCTCATTTATTCAGGCATTAATTCACCATCCTATCGGACAGCAAACATAAAATAAATAACTGGTATTTTAAAGACAGAAGCTTGTAAAGTCTCTCAGAATAATTGCCACCTAATTTGGAATGTCACTGATTTGTTTTGTTTATACACCACAGCAGCACAACTGAGATATTTAAAAATTATCTTTTCTTTTGATTATTTCCACCCCCACTCTACCCCCAAATATGTTTAGATGCAGTTTATTATCTTTGAAAATCCCAGCCAGGAAGATTAACTAGGAATAACAATGTAAGTCAGGGACAGGCAGCTGTTCATGCTGATAAGAGCCAGGAGGGTTGATAATTGTCATCAGAGAGCAACTAAGAAAAGGAGAGAAAATCAATGGATCTAAGCAATTTTTCAAGGAAATCTTGCATTAAAATGTGGTGAGAAATCAGGGTGGGGGAATGACCTTGTTTCTGAATGTACTGTTGTCTCTAAAGATGTATGAATAAAACACCTCTTGGTAATTCAGCTTCTTAACACTGAGATGTTAAACTATTCCTGTTAGGATTTTAAAAGATAAATAAATATTCCTTCTGAGTTGAAGCTTATACTATTCAAATAAAGTTCTGCTCTGGGGCTGGAACTCCTAAACAACCATGGGTTATAGGTATGATCCCAAAGGGTCTGGGAGATTTCTTAATTATTAAAATATGCTTTTTTTTGCTTTTTTACTTCTTTTATTTTGTCTTAGTAAAAACAGAAAAAAAAAACCCAACAAAAAACTGCAATGACAATATTTTGCTTGTTTGCTGAAGTAAATTAATTGCTTTCAAATCTTTACCCAGCTTTGGGTTGTCTTCTGTGAAAGTTGTTACAGATTATATTCCATTTTCTTTCACTTCATAGCTTCAGTGCAGGAGAGAACACAGATGTTTGCATTCCTGACATTGAAAATGAAACTTTTAAAAATGAGTGTAAAATTCTTTCCTCTTAGTAAAGCAGATTTGTCTTTGCCCCACATTGTTGCTTCTATAGCTGCACTCTTACTCCATGAGAGAGTTTATTCTAAAATAACATTTTTAAAATACAGATGCACTTGGAAAAGCATTTTTATAAGTGCTTCTTCAGGTGAGATATTTTTAAATAACACAGAAACATGTTCTGTATTGACATTTCAGCTTCCCCAGGTGTTTTTTCTTCTGACTCTCCCAATATCTGAGCAGTGAATGTGTCAAGGTTCTACCCCCTCTTCCTGAATTAAGGTCTGAATTATTCTGACGTCAGTGACCCTGAAGGACTGAATTTTATCCTTATGGAGAAAATCCGTTAAATTTTTTTTAAAAATTATCCATGTGTTTTTGTCTCCTCTGAAATGGAGGATTTCCATTAAACCACCTTGAGGGACCTTCCAAGGAGTCCCAGAGCGGCTGGGGTTTGAAGGGACCTCTGGAGATCATCCAGTCCAACCTCCCTGCTGATACCTGGAGCACTTTGCACAGGATCACCTCCCTGTGGGTCCAGAGAAGGAGATATTTGTTGTAGTAAAGTAGAAAAATTGTAAAGAAAGGCTTCAAAAAATCAAGCCTGCTCTTCTGGAATCAGTGGTTGGCATTGTCAAAGCTGGCATTTTGCAAGTTCCCATGTGAAAGCAACCCTGGTGTGAGCAGTTCACTAACACAACAATCTATTCCAGGGTGAAAAACAACTGGCACCTGTAGAAACTGTTTTTACACAGTTAGAAAAATGAAAACTATCTCTCACAAACAGCCTTCCTTACATGTACACACCAAAGGTTTGAGTGACCAATGAATACAGAATAACAACTTGTTACTAGCCAATAAAGTAATTAGCAAAAAAAACTACTGACCAATTGGAGTCCCACATGAGGTCTCTGAAACTGGATAAAAAGGAGTTATGTGACTAAAGAAGGGCCTTTTTCCACCATGAAGAAAATGGAGTCTGTGTGATTTATTCCCATAGCTATTTCTTCTCCCTGAAAATTACTTCTTCAAAGAAGGAATCCCAGGAGTGAGGGAAGAGCTGGGGAAGTCACTGTGCATCATGGAGCTGGACAGTGAAGTTGATCATGGAAGGAAACACTCCTGATCATCTTTGCTCTTCTCAGGCATAGATATCCCAAAGGAAAAGAAAAAAAAAGAGAAAAAGAACAGTGCTAGTAATTTATGTGCAGAAACAACCTATTAGATTTAAGTGAAGGCGACAATAAAACTCATAGACTACAAACCCAGCAGTCTTTTTATTTTTCCTGTGAAAGATAGATGTTCCTAATTTTCCACCTGTGTGGGCTTCTAATGGATTTACTCAGTGCCTTGAAGCAGCTGTTCCCAAGGTGTGGCTGAGAGCAGAGCTCTGAACCTCAGTCTGCCTTTTCACTGTGGTACTCCCATCCTTTCTGCAGCTTCTGACTGGAGTTAATTTTCCCCTCAGTAGCCACTACAAGGCTGTGGTTTACATCTGGGCTGAAATGTTGTCAGAATATCAAGTGAGCACCGATTTTAACCAAATAATGCTTTCATCTGAGTTGGGTTTATTTCCCCAAGACAGACAATGTTCCTGAAAGGAATCTGCCCAGCAGGATTAGAAAATGGACAGTGGGAATTAGAGTGTTTTGAAGGGAAAGTGGATATATTTACTCACAGTAATTATACCCACAGTGCTCAGGGAATGCAGAGTTGACACTGTGCTTGCTGTTCTTGTGGAAGGCATCCCTGCCCATGGGAGGAGTTGGAACAAGATCATTTTAAGGTCCCTTCCCACAGAACTATCCTGTGATTTTTAGATTTCTTTGTGGGTTTTGTTTTTTTGGTGGTTTTTTTTTTTTTTTTTTTTAGATTTTTAGCGATTTTTTTTTTCTTTTTCAGATTTTTTCTGTGTTTTTTAGATTTTTTGCTTTGAAAGCATTGAGTCCCTTAGAAAAGGCCAAGCTGGGTGATTTGTACCTTGAGTCAGCTGTGACTGTGGGAAAACCCACAAGTGTGGGGAGACTGAGGCTCACAGGTTGTTTCAATCAGCACATTTATTCCTGAAGCCAGCCCTGCAGAAGATGACAACAAAAAATGGCTTTGTTTTCCTCCTCTGCACTGGAGCAGGGGCACCAGTGGCCATTAGTTTTGTCACTAAGGCAACTACAGGCAGGGAGGGAGAAGGAAAGGTTTTACAGAGCACTTTTCCTATGGCAGCAGCTTCCCTAGCACATGAATCCTTCCTTTCCTGGGAGCACAGGAATGCCTGGTTTGCTGCAGGGGAAATTATTTACCCCTGCAATATTAAAAGAGCACACAAGGGCTGTGGGAGGTAGCAGAGGTGAAGCTGCTTTCTGCAGTGTGGTCTGGGCTCTGTTTCTCAGTCCAGGCATGTGTTTCATGAACAAAAATCAGTTTAGAGCAAGGCAAGATGCCTCCCTCCCACCTCCCCCACCCACTCCCCCAGCATAACACAAACCAGAAGCTCCTCAACCAGCCAGAATGAGGGAATCAATTACATCTCTGTCTCTTAGGAAGAAGCAGAGCCTATAATGCAGATGTTTTTACAGCTGGGAGTACTGCTGATGATTTAATGCTTTAGGATAATTGATCCCTACCATAGTTGTTTTTACAGATGAAGGGGGGGATAAGGTTTGAAGGGGAAGAGAGTGATAAATGTTTGCAAAAAAAGGAGATGAGCTGCCATTAAATGCGCCCCCCCCTTTGATAAGATATGGCACTTAAAATAATATTTAATAGAGATGGTTTGGAGAGAGGCTTAGCTCACAGAAAACAGCAATTCCAGCTCTTGCTGAGCTCTCACTGCCCCTGGAGCTGCATCCTGTGTGCACAGTGCTTCCCTGTTTGCATAAATCCTTGGCTTTGCTCTCAGCAAGTGACCAAAGGAGAGTGGGGAACAGGCTGAAACACAACTCACAGCTTTGTTTACTGCACTGGGCAGTAGTTCCCCCTCTAACTGCATTATCCACGCTGTCAGAGGATCAGGTTTGTTGTTGATAGCTTTGATGTGGTAGCAAACCATGACACTTCTCACCCCCATTACCTCATAATGAGCAGCCAGCCTTGCTATTTGGGAGGTCACTGTACATTATTTATCTATCAGGATCATTTTAGAGTCCAGCTTAAGCAAATCCCAGTCCCAGGACACTGACAGATGATTTTTTTCTCTGCTACAGACATAACAATTGAGAGGGACCATAGCGACATTAAAAACCTCCAGCTGATCATTTATTATTTATCCCTACAAACCTTAGCAGATGAAATAGTTGTAAGAGCTAAATAACCAGAGGAGGAGTGAGACAGAGAAATTCTCTATTCTTGCCTGAAATCAAAACCCCAAACTTGCAACAGTGTTGAAATAGTAAGACAAAAAGGAAGGTCTTTAATGGAAGCTTCCAGGTGACCCCATGGTTATGGGCATACTCAGCATCAGATTTCTACAGTTTTTATAAGTTTAACAAATTAGAATATTTAACAAATATTATCTTATTGGAAGAGCAGTTGGTTAGGTAATTTTTCCGTGTTCTGAACCACCGGGGATGGTCCAAAGGCTTCTTTGCCCCATTTCTTCTTGTGTCTTCTCAGATTCTGGTTGGAAAAGAAAATGTCTTTTTGGAGGTTCTCTTCCTGAAAATAAGACTAAACAGTATTTCAGCCATGTGTTAGAAGGTTAGTTTATTGTTCTGAAAAAGAGGGGGAAAGGGTAGGAAAACACCATAAGCTGCAACCATCTATTAGCAGTCTGCAAAGCTACAAATATATAGGAAAAATATATAGAAAGCAAAAATCTGTTTGGCAACAGAAGCCAACTCTGGATTTCTAATAAAAAAGATTCCAAATTGGAACAAATCAATAAACACAAGAACCAGTATTCCTGTGCTGTTCACTTAGTCACAGTGCTTCTGTGTAGCCTCAAAATCCAGGTTTACAGTTTTCCCAAATCATTAGATGTAGTGTATCTGATGGATTTAATTGATTAGATATAAAAGCAGTAATTGTTATTGCCGTAATTGATGCGTGACAAGAAATAAAAATAGATTTACTATTTTCTCCTGTCCCTGCACAGTTATGATTTGGAATATCGATCTGGTATAATCACTTTTTATTTTTAAATCTATCTTGACACATATACTTACTCATATCCTCAGAACTGCTTGGCATGGATGTTTCTTTGCTAATGATGTCAAACCCAGAGTAACTTCTACCAAAATATATATGATCTAATTTTGGATACTATTCAGAAAATTGGAGGTTATTTTAAATCCAAAGAGAGACTAAAATTTGCTTGTAGAGTCTGTGGGTGAGATTTGCAGGTACTGTAAAAACTCCTCAAGATTTCACCTGCATTCAGTGGCATTTTTCAGATTTATTCCTACTGAGGTGTGAGATCAGGAAATCTGATACTTTCTACTGTTGCTAAAATATCTCCAAGGCAGAAATTGAGGTATTTCTGATATCACAGTTTTGAGAATGTGTGCAAATGTGTGTGTGGAGATGATTCCTGTAAACACTGTCCATACTTGTCACCTCCATACAAACATTGTGGCCTTGGGTTGCTTTCATCTGAATCTTCTCCTCTCTCATCCAAAAGAGAAGAAACACAAGATGATTTAAATTGAAGCAGGGATTTTTTTTGATAACCTTAAATCATGGAAAGGGAATGTGATGTGAACTAAGATGGCCACATTCTCCATGAGCAATTAACTGTTTAATTTGTCTTTATTGCCTGAATTAGGTAGGAAAGTTTTTTTTTATGAGTTACAGTTGAGGTAAAACATTCTTGTCAGAGATTCTGAATGCTCACACCTTGCAAAAGTTTCAGGAGAGATCCCATTTAAATCTGAAAGCCTGTCTGTTTCTCATATGAGTTGGTATCACAAAAAAATCCAAGACTTTTCCTTACAAGCTTCACCAAACTTTTCTTGTCATGGACAGATAAACAAGAGAAGATTTGAGAGCTCATGGGTCAGCTCAGTTGCCAAGTCAGCTGCTGGTTTCAGGCCACTGAGTTCAGCTGAAGTTTGTTAAAATGTTGGTCCTCATCCCATTTTTAATCATGGAGAAATAGAATCAGGGCTTCTATTCATAATAAATGTAAACTATTTGATCAATGGCACAGACTTAAAAGACTGTGTCGTAAATGCATTTTTAGCAGAACAGGATACTGATTCTTGCAAAAGTTGTTTATCTGGGATTAGGGGTTTTTTCCGACTTTTTTTTCAAGTAAGCCAACAACAGACTTCCACAGACTCTTTGTTCCTCAAGAAAGATAAAACAAATGGTCATCAGATTACCTGCAACATGGAGGGAGCCTTGGTGGGAGGCAGTGTTAGAATCCAGCAGTTTGTGTCCTTGGGCTGTTTCCTGTGTGAAGCAGTGATTGGAAAGATTGCAGCTGGACCTGTCTGAATGATCATCCCCAGATATCAGCGTGCTCCATCTGATCTCCTTCCAGCAAGCTGATGGAACAACAACAACCTACAAACACATCCTGGCAGACAGCAGCCTACCAGCAGGTTAACGTTCCCTGGAAATGGAGAGCAGCTAAGGGAAAGGTTTTACATCTGCCCTGTCCTTCTCCCAGCCCTGGAAGGAAATTCTGGGACAGAGAATGAGTGGGAAATGCAGGTTTCTTGGAAAGACTTTCACTCTAAATGTTGGGGTTTTTTTGTTTAACTCATAACATTTTACACCCTGAGGAGCATGCACCAGCCATGGGTTGGGTTTGAGGCAAGGCCCCTTCAAAACCTTCAAAACCTTATTTCTGTGCCATCATCCCAACTACCTGCTCAGCAGCTCATTATTTTGTTACAGCACATTGCTGTTGCAACAGGTTTGCTTCAGAAGAAAATGAATCATGCCTTGAATATTGACTCTGTGGACTTGATGTGCATCGACTACAAGGGAGTGTGGGCTGAGTGAGTAATGGCAATGTCTGCATTTAGCCAGCACTGCTTTTGGAGAGATGACATTGAGGGCTTGGCTCTCCCCTGAGCTGCCAAACAGCCATGGCATCAGAAGACTGCAAAGGGCTGAAGAGCAGACCAAGAACTTGGGTGTCAAGGGTGGAGGCTGCTGAGAAATATTTGTTTCCAGTGCTTGCCATCACTGTTCCTTCACATGAGCCTATAGGACAAAGGGAGTGAGTCTCACAGATGGGAAGGAGGTGGATGCTGGGGGTGGGTATGGGCAGATTTGTTCAATATTTTGAGATGCTATAAAAATGGCCTCTGCAAAAAAATCCTACAACTATAACTGTGGAGAATTAGATGCCCCTTGTGATCAGGGTAACTGAGAACATGGAAAGGCTGGACTGGGGCTAATGAAGTTTATATAAAATATGTGTGACTGTGAGACAACAATTCCATTATATATATATTTATGTGGAGATGTTAGTCTTCTTTTCAAGAATTTCTGTGTGTAGTTAAACAAGGGTTTATAAATGACTCATGGTTCAGTTTGGATTTTACAACAGGGTAGGAATACACTGCAGTAATTGAAGTTAGAAAACCATGAACCTAAAAATATTTCAATGAACTTAATAGTGGGTTAAATATAAGGGAATTAAGAGCATCCACTCACCCAACCATCCTCCAAGCCAACAAGAAATAGCAAAGGAATGGTGAAAAAAATCCATGTGTTTTTTAAAAGAGGGAAATCTGCAATGGAGCTGTTGAGGTGGAGGCTGTATCCCAGAATACCAGAGAAACACTAAATTTAACCAAATAATCCTTTAATCTGATTTGGATTCATTTCCCCAAGACAGACCACATCCCAAGAAGGAATCTTCCCAGGAAGTTTAGAAAATGGCCAGTGGGAAGTTGAGTTTTTTTGAAAAGAAGTGGGGTGTATTTACTCACAGGAACTTCTCAGTGCTCAGGGAGTGCAGCGACCTCTTGACATTGCCTTTGCAGTTGTGGTGGAAGGTGTCCCTATCCATAGCAGGACTTTGGATCTGTAATGCTCCTTCCAAACCAAACCATTCTGGGATTTGACATTTACCTCCTTCCTCTTTATCATCCCCAGGAGCAATATCTCCAAGGTCACAGTTATTTATCTTATTTTCTTCCCCTTTCTCATGCTTCCAACTCCTCTTTCTTTCCTTAAATCATTGTTTCCTTTCTCATGGACGTGGAAAAGTTTGGGACAGTGTTGCCATTTCATCTCTTCCAGTAATGAGGTTTGGCCAAAGAGCACTCCAGCCTGTGGTTGTTGTGATCTTTCTCAGCTGTTTTGTGAAGAAAAAAAAACAGCAACAGAAGAATGGAAGGAAACCAGCACACTGTCATCTCCATGTAAATGGGATATGTGTTACTTTTCCCCAGTGCATGGACATAAATTGCTCCCAGATTTTGGTGAATTTTCAAAGAGGATGTCTTATTTTATTTTGAAGGGAAGATTTACTGACTCTGAGCGGGACTGTGGGTGGCAGCATCAGGGACGCTGCATTTGGCTTTAAATGGGGCATTTGGGGGAGATCTAACATTCACAAAATCATAAAACAGCTTGGATTAGAGGGGACCTATAAAGATCTAGTCCAAGCCCCTTTTTGGGGTGACTCAGAGTCACATCCAGCCTGATCTTGAGTGTTTCTGGGGATGGGGCATCCACAGCCTCTCTGAGGAACCTGTGCCAGTGTTTTCTCACACTCATAGTAAAAAAAATTCCTCCATGAATCTAGTTTGACTCTCTACTCTTCCATTTTGAAGCCATTACCCTTTGTCCCGTCAAACAGAACCTGCTAAAATGTCTTTTCCCATCTTATAAGTTCCACTAAGTGAATCAACAGAAACTATTAATGCTGCCTTAGGTAGTGTGGAACTGCATTTCTTGCTCGGGCTTGCCAGGGATACAATTCCTGTTGATAATTTAAAACCATTCTTAAGGAAATTACTTATTTATGAAGCTTCTTCCCAGTGGCCAGGCCAGGAATGCCATATAAGACATCACTGAAGTATCTGGTTATGACTTATGGCATGATTATGACAATGCCACAAACAACATGATGTGAAATGGAACTGTAAAGAACAGCTTCTGCAAAATTACAGAATCTTTAAGGCTGGAAAGGACCTCCAAGTCTGAGTCCAGCAGTTCACCCAGAGCCACCATGTTCATCACTAACCTGTGTCCCCAAGAGTCACATGCACAGGTTCTCTGAACACTCTCAGGGATGGTGACTTCACCACTTCCTTGGACAGCCTATTCCTATTCCTGACCACATTTTCAGGTGTACCTCCTCTGGCAGAACTTGAGTGTCTTGGTTTGAAAAGACAGGTGTCTGCTAAGGAAGGCAGGAACTTTCCTTGAAATGGAAAATGTAAATCCCCTCCCTCTGAATTGTTATGATTTTGAAATTAAGAGGCTCTCAGGCAAAGATATAGGAGCAGGAATAACAGCTCTTTACTAGGAAAAATAAAATACAAATGCAGTAATATAAAACAAACCACTGCCAGAGTGAGAAGAGGAGCTGAGCCCCTGTGGGTCAGGGTGGTGGCAGCAGTGCCATTCCATGGTGGCTCAGCCCTCCTGCAGGGCCAGCTGTGGTTCTGCTGGAGCAGGGATCCTGCACAAGGCTGGAGTTTTCCTCTGCAGCTCCAGGGCTGCTGGAGATGGGCCTGCTCTCCCTCTGGGAATGCAGGGCAGAAGAAAGCTGCTCCTCTGGGAATGCAGGGGGCAAAGGCTGCTGTGCTGTTCCAGGCTCAGATTGGATCCAGGTAGGAATGCTTGGCTCCTGCCCTGGGCGCAGCATCTCCCCATGGGATGATGGAATTTGATCAGCCATGCAGGGACACTCAGTGGCCATGGACAGCAGAGATCTGCTGGAGGGAGGATTGGCTGTGGGAGAGATAAAGAAACTGCCCCATGAACAGAGAGAACTGCCCCAGCTCTGACAGATGGCAAATAGAATACACACCCCCATTTCCAACCTAAGACACTGAGGAGACTTCCTCTCATCCTTTTGCTTAGGAGAAGACCCTACCCCCCACCTGGCTAAGCCTCCTTTCAGGTAGTTGTGCAAAACAATGAAGTCTCCCCTGAGATTCCTTTCTTCCCAACTGTAGGAGCACTGCAACGACATCAGGCAGGAGATTTTTCAGGATGTGAGGAAATGGGCACAAATTGAATTACAGAATATTCAACTCAAGCATAAAATACCTTCTTTGCCATGTGGGTGATCCAATACTGGAGGAGGCTTCCTAGGCAGATTGCGGAGTTTCTGTGCCCAGGAACATGTAAAACCCTGTTAGAAACAGCCCTGGGTAGCCTGACCCACTTGATTCCCCTTTGATTGGTGTAATTGGATTTGAGAGCTCCAGAGATCCCTTCCAGACTCGAGTATCCTGTGATTCTCTTACATTTAATAAAGATTAATCTGGAGGCACAGAAGGCCAGCAGGTGAATCCACAGAATTACAAAGGCATCAGAATTATGTGATTTGGGAGCGAGGAGCAGAAGGATCGCAACTCATTTTTAACTCCAAGGTTGCTCTCACAGCTGCTATGTTTCAATCTGACACATTCCATGTCTTGATAAAATGATCTGAAAAATGGTTCCAGCAATGGACAGGAAAACCTGCTCTTGGTAGCAATGTTGTTTATGGACAGAGGCCACTCCATTTCAGAAAATTGCAACAGATTTACAAGCATAGAGAGGATATTTTGATGTACAATGTAAGTGACTATTTCCAGAAATGAACATTTAACTTGATCTTTCTTTTTGAGAATTGCCCTGTCCTGTAGCCCTTCTGAATCAAAACAGAGTAATCCATTTCTCTTATTTCAAGTGAAAAATATTCTATCAGCCCATCTGTATCCAACAGGATGAAAATTTCCTGACAAACAAAAATGCATTGAAATGTCAAAAATTGTATTAGTTCTACTATGACAACAAATACAATTGCTGTTGATTTCCTGAATTAGTAGCTGTCTTTTTTGTTTTCTTCAAAAGCTTATTTGCAGGAAGGAACTAAAATTAAAAAAAAAAGAAAAGCAAAGTACAAAACAAGCCACAAAAAAACCCCAACCAGCCAAACAACCACATCGAAACACTTCTAATTACAAATGATATTTCACAATATACTGCAATAAAGAAATTATGGTATTGCACTGCAACAGAATGTTTAAGTGTCAGACATGAATAATTTGGGCAATCATGTGCTGCAAAATTGCTGTAAGATTTTGAAGAATTATTTTAGTGACACATTAAGCGTGACAAGAAAAGCCTATTCACAAACACTTGCACATTGTCATATTTGAACAATGGCCCGTTAATAACATTTCCATCAAACCTTTTCATGTCATGAGGGCTAAACACTTGAGAGAGAGAAATGAGAGATGATTTGTAGCTGTACCTTCAGGTGCTTTCTTCAATCCCTCCATCTCTGGGTAGAGTTGTAAAAAAAAAAAAGACGTCGATTTTGGAAAAAAATACAAAAAAGCCTGATTATTTAAAGTCAATATAAAGGACTGACAAGATGGCCACTGTATTTCCAAGATCCCACTATGAGGGATTAAATTAAATATTTAAATTAATTAATCCTTAATTTAGAATCACAAACTGATTTAGGTTGGAAAAGCCCTCTATGGTCACAGAGTCCACTCATTAACCCAGTACTGCCAGATCCCCCACAAAACCATGGCCCTAAGTACCACATCCTGATGGTTTTTAACACAGCCCTGAGCATCCTGTTCCAATGCCTGACCACTCTTTCAGTGAAGAAATTTGGAGGACAACTACTCTAAGAACAATGTGAATTATATGGTGAATTATATGGTGAATTATTTACCAACTAATTAAAATGTTCATGTTTATGGAGACAAAATTAAATTGCTTGGAAATTTACAGGGAAAAAAAAATCGTATTTACAATCTTTCCCATGTAAATCTGGTCCAGTTCTCTCTGAATCAGTGCTCTTTATCCAGCTGGCCACCTTTTCTCCTCTAGGTGCATATATCACCAGAAAGTCTTGACTACATGATGGAAAAAATGACAGTCAACATCCCAGAGAACATTTCAGGATTATGAAAAAATTCCAGTCTGCATCTGGCTAAATGCAAGAATTTTCAGAAGTTTTTCATTGCAAGCCAAAAGGAAATTATCCATTTGAGAAAAGGCAGTTGGTTGTGACACCCACCCAGGAGCATCAAAGGGTTTTTGGGAGTCAAGACTTTGCAAAGCCAATCATTCCTCAGTTCTCATGCTCAAGGTTATAGTGGAAGATCATGGCAAAAACTGGAAGAGAACCTCTGATCACTTTTGGGTTATCAGCCACCCTACAAACAACCATCCCTTCTGTAAAAAAAAAGCCAGAATTTCACTTCAAAATGCTCAAATCTGTGGCTGTGTTTCAGTTATTCATTAAAAACTTGTCTGGACTTGACTCCCCGAGCTTTCATTCCTCGAAGTTTCCCTGCACAGACTAAGACTCAGTCTTGAAGGAAATGGGTGTCAACTTTTGCCCAATGTGTCAAACTACCCATCCACTGCACAAATATGAGCTGACAGGATTTTTGAGGCTGTGTGATTAAAAAAAAATAAAAAAAAAAGTTTTTACTGAACCTGCAGTTTAGAGATTCATAAATCTTCATTGGCCAAAATTTGCTTTCTGACTCATGACTTCTCGTGATTTATAACTCAATGTATGCACTTTGTCACAGAAGAGGTTCCAGAGAGAAACTGGAGATGTGAGTGGAGTTAAATATAACACTCAGAACCAAACAAGAACATTCAGATAAATTACTCTGATTGTCCACTATTTGGTTAGTTGGGCAAAAATAAATAAAAAAAAAAACCAAAACAAAACAAAACAAAAAAATCCCACAACATTTTCCAGACAAAAGTCCTTATTCAGAGTGGTTTTCAGCTGAAAACATTTGGCAAGCCCCATTTACCACTGCTCTTCTCTCAACATATAACAGATTCATCCATCTTACACATGAGCACCTCTTCATGCTGGGATGAAATGCAGCCACCCACAGCTGAACTTCACATTACAGGAGTGCACCAGCACACAGGAAATACTTCACAAATGTGCAAGTAGGCGTGTGTGTCTGAATTCTCAGCCTTATAAACTGCTAATCCTCCTCTCTTCCCCCGCAGCTGTGCTAATGGCTCACCTACAAAACCACTATTGAAAAATCTGCATAAAATTTCTGTGTATAATGTGTGTCTATGTTTCCTTCCTGTTGTATCTACCTAATCCTGATTCATCAGCTCGCCTTTCACATACTGCTACAGTCTCAGGTTTTATATATATATATATATATATATATATTTTATTTTTTTTTTCTTGGGCTGGGATTAAATGTGTGAGAATAAATGGTATTTCTTGTTGGGATTCAGATGTTTATCAGTTCTTATCCATGTCACACTCTCACAAACCCTGAGTTCTACAGCACTTCACTCTAACTAAAAATGGAGTCCTATCTTTCTTTCTACAAAACTTTTTAAAGATAAACTGTCCAAATAAGAAATGACAAATTATATTCACTTTTAACCCAATAAACAACCACCCATGCCCTGCAATGGGGACTTTTTTATCCAATTATACAAAACCACCCAAACCCGTGGAGAAGAAGGGGAAGAAGGATCAGCCTCTACCCTAAAACCTCCATCTTGCTTAACATTACTGTATTCTAAACCCTTAAACTCTGAGTTTCCCACCCTGTGATATCACACACTTCTATCCAAACTCCACCCCCACAATCCCAGTTCTGTCATTCCATTTTGGAAGCTTCTCCAGGGCCTCAGGTCAATGCAGTGTTCTCCTGGGGGTCAGTGCCTGGCAGCAGCACAGAAAGTCTGAAATTGTCAGCAACCAGAGTTCCAATACTACAGACCTTTGAGTCTTAGCTACCCCATAACTACTCCATAAGATGAATGGTGAGCCCAATTAAGAGGATTCACAAGGATTCACATTCCCATCAGCTGTTTTCCTCCTTCTTTTTTTTTTTTTTTTTTTTTGTTCTTGTTTGTCTATCAGTGATTAAAGCTGCAGTTCCACTCATTAGTGAAGTGTATTAAATGGTAATATCAATAACTGACAACAGCACTGCTCTGGGATTGGCTGTTCCACAAATCTATATCAACAAGCCAAAGAGAGCTTTTTGAAAACATTGTGTCTCCAGGCATGGTGGAAATGTTTACTCCCTGCTTGGCTCAGGATCAACGTCAGAGATAGAACCAGACAGTACCTATCAAACACAGTGGAATTGTGCTCCATGGTTTCAGATAAAACTCCCTTACACTCAGAGATACCAAGATAAGTTTAGCTGGATTTAGGGGAAAAAATTAGATTTGAAAAAAATTAAAAAGAAAATAACCATCGCATCTACTTTATGTGAATTGCTTCAACAACCATTGCTGACAAATTCTCCAAGTTCAGGGCTTTGATATATGCTTAAATCTTGTTCTCTTAAAAATAGAAATTACTTAGAAACATCTTGTAATTCTGAGGTTTCCATCTAGATAATTTTCCATTTTGGGGAGCTTCTGTGACAGATAGCGATGTAAATCATAACCGTCTTTACTGTAAAGCCCACAGGTTTTCTAATTCTCTGTGGTTTTTCTATAGCAGTTTAAAATCTTAATCCATTTAAGATCCAATTAATCCAACTGCTACCTTCCAGTGCAAACAATGGGACTGTTATTTGCATGGATTTCATGCCCTACCTCCTCTTTCCAGTCCATCTGGGTTTGGGTGTGGAGACCTATCCCTGACTGCACCAGGAAGAACATTCATCTCTTAATTTAAAACAACCCATCTTAATTATTTACAGGCTTTCTCAGGTTTCCAGAGGATGGATATTGTGGCAGAATTAAAAGATCCTTGTCACTGCTCAACGACAGTGTTACCTGGGAAGTCACTTAAATCTCATCAAAACTGATGACAGCATTTTCAAAGTTTAGTTCACATAACAGAGGTGATTATTTTGTTTGTCACAAAAGGAAAATTGCATGTGGTAAGAGACTAAAGGAGCTGCTTATTTTTAGAAATTAATATTTTTAGGTGTTGCTATGGAAGCAGCTTTGAATGTGATCAGAATGGGATAATGCAGGACTTAAAATAAACTTGCAGAGAGCTGCCTACTCACTCTCTGAGCACCCAAAAGATCTCAGGAAATACATCAGACGCCTCAAACTATAAACACAAGAGGAGACATTACATAACTCCAATCAGGTGAAATCACTTCGGAAATGGATGCTGAGATTTGAAGTGATGAGGTGCAATCTTAAAACAGAACTTGTACTGCAAGCTGGGAGACGTCGTTTCCGAATGGAACTTAAACCTTATTCAGTAAAAATCCTCCGTGAAGGAAGACATTTCCTGTACAACAGTAGACAGGTTGATAAAAATTTGAAAAATTGGGTGTTCAATCTGCTACTCAAGAAATAACCAGCTAGATAAGGTTATCTGTCCAGGTACATTTCCAGTAAGCACTTCTGAGCTAAATGAATAAAGAGCAAGGCCTCTGTCCAAAATTTAACATCTTCAGGCAATATTGGGTCAAAAGTCCCCCACATTCTGCCAGGTTGGTTATTTCTCCATAGATTTCTACTTTATCTTTCTACTAAATGCTAGATTACTTTTGGTAATTCACTAGAGGTACCAGGCTGAATCCATTCCCCTCTGCTCAGGTGAGAGCTCCCCTGCAGTGCTGGGCTCTGCTCTGGGGCCCTGGGCACAAGAACCACGTGGAACTGTTGGGATGAGTCCAGAGGAGGAAGAAAAGGATGATACAAGGAGAACCTCTGCTTTGGAGCCAGGCTGGGAGAGCTGGGGGTGCTCACCTGGAGAGGAGAAGGCTCCAGGGAGAGCTCAGAGCCCCTTCCAGGGCATGAAGGGGCTCCAGGAGACCTGGAGAGGGACTGGGGACAAGGAGAAATGGCTTCAAATTGAATAGGGGAAACTTGGTTTAGAGTTTAGGAAGCAATTCTTCCCTGTGAGGGTGCTGGGGCCCTGGCACAGGGTGCCTAGAGCAGCTGTGGCTGCCCCTGGATCCCTGGAAGTGTCCAAGGCCAGGCTGGACAGGGCTTGGAGCAACCTGGGACAGTGGAAGGTGTCCCTGCCAATGGCAGGGGGTGGCACTGGATGATCTTTTAGGTCCCTCCTGACCTAAACATTCTATGATTCTGCAATGTATCTGTAGCCACAGCTCTCTTCACAGAGAGCAGCAGGCGCAATTTCCCAAGGATTTGTCCCGGGAAATGTAGCGAGAAACCTCAGAGAAAAAGAGAAAACAATTCTTATCTCTATTTGCTGCTTCTGTTGGTTTTGCACATGTAGAATGTGTTATGGAGATTGTTTACTGAGACTGAGTTCTTAATTGGACTCTGGTGAAGGTTGTTTGGACTTATTGACCAATAAGGTCAAAACTGTGTCGACTGTCAGAGACAGTCACGGGTTTTTCTTTAGTATCTCTTTAGTACAGCTATAATATAGCATTAATGTAATACAGTATAGTTTTAATAAAGCAATTGTTCAGCGTTCTGAACCATGGAGTCAAAGCACTTTATTCCCTGGCTGGGGGATTGCCTGTTTCTACTATATGTATCAACAGTGGATATGAAGAAATATTTTGAGGAGTTAAATCCATGCAACTTCCACTGAAAAAAAAAGTGAAGTGGATGGAAAATGAACAAGTTCATATTTTCTCTCCATAAAACCCACAACCAGGCCAGCTGTCAGCTCAGATTTTACAAAGTACTGGTTGTGTTTTGCCCCCTTTCCCCACTGAACCTCAGCACTGGGGATGGAAGTCCACAGGCAGGAAGGTGAAAATGGAGAAGTCAGAGTTTTGTTTCTTCCTGTCACCCTCTGAAATTCCCACTTGAGAAAAGGTGAGAAAGTTCCTGAGACTTTTTATAGGTTTGCAAATCTTTTCATCTTGGCTCCTATAAGGAAATTAATAGGGCTGAACATGAGGAAAACTTCAATGTCTTATGTAGACTTTTTTCAACATGTGTTTCACAGGGGCGTGCTTTGGCCCATAATTTAAAAAGTAACAAAACTTAAAGAAATAAGTCAGTTTTCCTGCAAATGTAACTTTTATGTGGATGAAAATCTGTGAAAACTGAGTAAAATGTTATTTTTTATTTGTTCAATTAACATTTATTTAAAAGTCATTTTTAAAAAAGATATTTTTGGGGCATAGTACCCCAATACTGATTGGTAGAGGAATAAAAAAAGGTAGAAAATAGTGCTGAACTAAGGGATAGCAGCTCCATTAAGAACACATTAATGTGTGCCTGGACTTTTTGATGCACTACAATCATCTTTAGAGTTGACAGCACTGACATTTGTGAGTTCGGTCAGCCCAGGATCCCATGCAGAAAAGAGCAGGGCCAGGGAATTTGTCAGTGTCTTCAGGCACAGATGAGTTTCCAGTCAGCAGCTGCAGCCTAACTTCCAAGAAACCTAAATAATTGCAGCATTTCCAGTAAATATTTCCATCTCCTGAAGGTTCATTAAAAATTTTGAATATTTTCTTAGTACAGCACACCTGGTCTCACACCTGTTCATGGCTGGGAAATTAACAGTAATGTGTAAAAAACAAACCAAAACAAAACCAGTAAAAACCGACTCTGCAATGTCGTTTGAAATACGATATTTAGTGTGAAAATGCTTTTTTTTTTTAAGCAGAGAAGAAACTGGTAATTCAGGGTAGGATTTCCCTGGATGGTTAAGACACATAAATTTAAGACTGCAGATTAATGAACTTCTCAGTGCCTCTCAGTGCACTAGGTGTTTATTCAAAGAAGATTTAATCAATTAAACTAAATAGAGCCCAGAAAACATAAATTTCCAAGGACAGGACTGTGAGTTCAGCACCTTTCTTGAGGTCCTGGGAAAGACAAGTGAACAGCAGCACCGCAGGGGATTAAATCTCACATCCAGTGCAATAAATCCATTTAAAACACCACAGAAACTCTTCAGGATAACAACTGATTCCTATTTTGGGTTTGTTTGGTATTTAGTGTTTTGAGATATTTTCCTTATAATTTTTCTAGGTTTGATTATAAAGAATTTAGTGGATAGAGCTGATTCATATATGTTCTTGTCACCAACATCCTTAAAATTCCCAGGTTATTTCTGTGCCTACGTCTCTATCTAAATGTTCTCCAAGCCTGACATCATGAATGGACCTTCCAAGTGTAAAAATGGGATTGACAAAACAATTTTCTCTGGAACAGGCAATGTGAATTTTGGTCCTACCAAATATTAAAGACATAATTGTATTTATCATTACCCACAAGGCATCTGAATAATGCTGACAAAATGCAGAAAATATAGGAAGGAATATATTAAAGGGAAAAGAAAAAAAAATAATAAAAAGGAGTGACTGACAAGGTAAAACAACCTGCTTTTCTATACAACAGCTGCATGAATGTGAGGAAACAGTTTAATATTTAAGGAATTTAGAATTGTACAGCAAATTGTAGATTGGTAAATAAAAAACCCTGAAAAAAACCCTGTTGTGAGGGATGTGGATATCCATATCCCAACAGACCAGTCCATCCCTGGATAATGTGTTTATCTGTTCTCTGAACTGCCCCCAGCTTGTGAGCATTTAATGCCTTTTGCTCTGCAGGCTTTTGAAGCTGGATCATTCCAACATTCATTTAAGCTCTGGTCAATAGTGCTGCAGCAGTTTATTGACAAAGCCAGGTCTGGGTTCAGAGCCTGGGTCACCCAAGGGTTTGCAGCATTGCAGGGAGTTAATCCAGCTGCTGATTTGAGGATTTAAAGTGCAGGATATGCAAATCTGCCAGGAATTACTTCAGTAGCTGTTCAGCTTCTTGTGGTCCGCTTTGCCTGGAGGGAAAAAAATTAAATACCAACACTTTTGGCTTGCTGCAGATAGAGGTTTTCTTCTTTCTTATTAAAAAAAAAAAAAAAAAGCTTTATCTCCATGGTGTTTGGGGTCATTTTACATTTGTATGCATTCAAAGACACCATGAAATCCACACAAAATCCTTTTCACGCATCTACTCCCCTTGAAATTACCTTGAAGCAACAAATCCTTGCTGTAAACTGATTCAGAAGTGCAGCCCCTCTATACACTGCTTTTGAAATTCAGCACGCCTTGATTCTTTATAACTCATGTCCCCAACATCTACAGAACAGTTTTTATACGTGCTCCCTGCTGGAGAAATTGGAGGAAAAAGACCTAAAAAGCCCAAACTAGTTCAGTGCTTCTCTTGGCTCCAGTTTCCTTGGGACTTAATAATGAAAAATTAAAAAAGAAATTGATGATAACAATTATTCAGAGTGAAAAATAAGGGGGGGAAATGCAATCCAATTTCCAGAATTATTCTTTGTCCCAGAATTTGACCTTATTTATGTAAATTCAGGAAAGATCTATTTTTTTTCCCCAGTCTGGACATCCTGACTGCTTCATTCTTCATTACAGCACCCCTTTACTCAAGGACTGAAAACAAAACAAAGACCTGATGCTCAGGGACCAGGTTGAGTGAAGGACCTATCAGTGCTGAATTAATGGCTAGACTCAATAACTTTAGAGGGCTTTGCCAACCTGAATTGATTTGAAGCATTCTCACTTTATTTTTTGTTAATTTGGACATTTTTTCAATTACATTTGCAGTTTAGAAAAGAGAGGAGGAACCAAAAATCCAAAAAGAAAAACAAATATCAATGAGGGCATAAAATAAAACAAAAGCAAGCCCATTTGAATAAGAACCTGGTGCCAAACAAGGACTTTATTCTTCTTGTTGAAGTGTTTCTCACCAGCCAAGGAAGAAGCAGGTGAGCACTTAAGGGCTCTTGCAGAAATCAAGAGAAATCTGACTCATAAATAAACATTCTTGTTCCTTCCATCTCTGCACACATTACAGCTCCCTTGCAGTCAGAGAAATTCAAGAATAATCAACTTAAATCCCGTGTTGGAATGAAATTTGGACATCATTTTGAGCTGTGCCAGGGAGAAAAATCATCCATGCCCATCTCCTCACCTTCCCTTTCCCACCTGTGCTTCTGCAGGCAGGCAGAGGGATTGGTTCAGCTACAAAAACCACACCAAATTAATCAATTTCCAGCTGATAAAGCCCCTAATCTGTTCCTTTGTGCATCCCAGAGCACAAAAGCTCCATGGAGAGCAGCAGCTTTCTGTGGGCTGGAGTGGCTGCACACCCACAGCTGGAGAATTGCTTTTGTCTGTTTTGCAGAAATGCTGCCACATGTCAGGGTTTAATACCTGCAGAGGATATTAAATAGTAATTAAATTGTAGGTGTTGCAGAAGAACAAATTGTTTCAAAAACGGAAGCTATTTTTTGGCTTGATTTCCCTCTTCTCTTATTCTGTGCAGAGCATACATGGTAGGACTGTCCTGTAAGATGTAAACATGGAATTTCTGACCTGAAATCCTGAAAATAATGCCCTGCCCCGTGCTCAGTGTACTCCCAGAATACCACAGAATGAGAGGTTAGGTGTTTTCAGAGGTGACAGAATCTCCAGTAGCTGCCAATTGCTTGGTATAAAGTTTCCTTGGTGTCAGTGAATTGGCCACTTATCATTGCAGAAGTGATGAAACTATTCAAAGTAAAAAAACAACAAACAAACAAAAAACCCAAAAAACCCAAACAAACAAAAAACAAAAAAAAAAAACAAAAACAAAAAAAAAAAACCAAAAAAAAACCAAAACCCACTAAAAAAAATCAAATCAAAACAAGGAATGAAAAAACATAGAGAAATCATTTGTTTGTTTTCATGTTTAATTGGTTATAAACAGGTTTTACACACATGCTTTAACCTCTCATTTTCCCTGCTTTCATAGTTTTCTACAAAAAAAGGGATTTAATTTTTGGAGTCACAATTTCTGAACTCCCTCCCGTCCAAAATTTTCCTTCCTCGTTACTTCATCTAAAAAACCTGAACTGGTCATTTATGCTCTTCTCACTAATCTTTGCCTTGTTTAACCTATGATCCCAGCTTTGACTTTAGGCTTTATTTTCATATCTTAAACCTTGTCTCTTCCCTCAGTAAGAGATATTTTCTCCTGTATTTTCCACTTCATTTCCTTTCACTTCACACTTCAGCCTAACTCTCAGCAATCTGTGGAGGAAATCTTTCCCCACTCCTGTGGAATGAGGGGACACCTGGGGACACGAGTAGGGAAGGCCTCATCAACCCATTTCTCGTTTCAGATCTATCAATTCTCAGAGAAAAATCTGTTACCTAATTTGTCACATATCAAATAGGTTGACAAACAAAAGATAAGAAATTACTCTATTCTTGGAGCTGCTCAGTGATCCTGAGTTAGAAGGCTTCAGATCCACTATTTTCTCCTAAAATTACTCTGCAATTTTTAACCTTTTCCTTCTAGTTTGGCCCATTAGGAATTTCATGGCTACAGCACTGGTAATGAAGTTTTTCAGCTGCTAAATCATTGTTCCTCCTATGCTGATGTAACAATAAAGCTTCCTAAAAACCTCCTGATTTGCTCAAATATTCAGTTACTGAATAGCTAAAAATAGCTGAGGTGCCCTCTGAAACCTCCTTTTGTCTGCACACTTGTTTTCTCCTCTCTCTGTCCAAAAACTGATATTACAGTGATTTCTTTTTCCTTCCCAGAAGGCACATTTGCTAAATTAGAGCCATTGAGTGTTTTACAGTCTGGATCCTTTTTTGGGTTAGAAAATCCCAGTTTGCAGGGGTTTGTCACTAGTGCTAAAGTTGGTGACATTTTTTTGCAGTCAGGTGAAATTCTCTTATTGCCAGACATTTTGAAGCCATGTTGTGACATCAGTACAGAATTTCCTGTATCATCCCTGGTGTCAGCTACATTTGCTAATCTGACTGGATCAGTCTGCAAATCTAAAATATGATTTGTGATTCTCTTACACAGGTGGTGTGAATGTGGTGCCTGAAACAACTCCTGTTTTGTCATTTATTATGGCTTTTAAGGATGCTTTAATAAAAAAAGGTATTTCCCACTCCCCTCAAACTCTTCCTCACTCAACACTACTGAATTCATTTAATGTACTTGTGAAAATATTGCCCCAAAACTGACAGGAATGTGCATAAATGTTACAATAGGGTTTGGAGCAAACCCTTGTTTCAGTATTGGCCAAACTCTTGCTATAATCAATGTGCTAAAACCCACAAAGACAAACATGTACAGATGCTGGGTAAATCTGAATCTGGTGCTGTCAGCCAGGATGCAGGAATAGAAAGTAAATATTTCACAGAAACAGTCCTTTAAATGCTGTTTATTTCATCTTTTTTCACATTGAAGCTTTAACCAGTATTAATGGCATTACCCTTTAAATTCCCTATCTATTGTGAAATTCCTCTTTGCTGCTGTTTATTTTAATCCCAGCTTTAACAAGCTGCTCCTCCTGAACATCCCTGGTTTTCATGGGTTTAAAAACAAACAAAAATGCAGGTTTGTTTAGAGGAAGGAACTGTGCACATCTGCAAAACAGGAAAATTTTTTTTTTTTGCTTTTTTCTCAGGGGCAGCATAAGCTTTCAGGGAAGGTAACAATAAACAGGAGAAAGGAGATAAATTCACCATGTTTCTAAATGTACTTGGACAAATATCAAATGTAAAATATCTGACTACAATAAAAAAGTGGGTTAAATTCTATTCTATGCAAATATACTTACTTGTAAAATAGTGTCAGTCAAGCAGTCTTTTTGTGAAATGACACAGCTCAAGTGTTTGGACAATGCTCCCAGGCACAGGGTGGGATTTTTGGGGTGTCTGTAGGGGCAGGGTTGCATTCACTGATCCTTGTGGGTCCCTTCCAGCTCAGGATATTCTGGGATTCCATGATCCCACTGGGTTGGGAGTTACTCCCTACTTCCCACTTGACCGTAATGTTGTTCCAAGATCTGTCTTTCATTTTCAGCTGAAAATGATCTTTACCAGATCTGGTCAGGAAATAGAGGATATTTTACCCGGCACCACGTAGGTCTCACAATGAAAAGGGGGGAATTTAAAAAGTCTTTAAATGGGCCCAGTATCAAAATCTGGATTTTCCTGTATGGACACACAAGTTGTTGATTTGTGTCCCAATAAAAAGAGCAGGAATGTTAGGTTTGGAGACATTCCCAAGAAACTCTTAATCGCAAAACATTTCTGATCCTAAAACATTTATATTCCCCAAAAATATGGAAATTCAGAAAAGAAGAGATGTCAGTGAGCTTGAACTTTCCTCTGAAATGACTTAGTCAGTGCTGGTCCCACTGATGGGATGATTTCGTTTAACCAATGCGGGTTTCATGAGCCACAATCCTGTAAAACACAACACACCCTGATGACATTTGGAGAGTGTAATTGCTCATGGGAAGCAGAACGGAAAGGCAACAGGAATAAAAGGGTCACTGCACCTTCCAGCTCTTCCTGATGTCCCCAAACTCCTGGGGCATCGTTGTACTTTGATAGCAGGAACTGGCTCTGACCTCGGAGGAATTCCTTTAAGAGAGATTTGAACAAGGAATACCTAAATATAAAGTCATTCAGGCAATCATAAAATCACAGTAGATCTTTAAAATTTATTAAAATTGATGATTGATTTCTGAGAAATTAGCCATTTCAGCACAAAATAACCCCACAGTTACAGCTCTCCATCTTTATTTACGAGTAGGTGGTAACTGAATATCTGCAATTCTTTGTGTTCAATGAAGGAAGGAACTCCAAATTCCACACATTTTTTCTTCAATAATTTCTATTTAAATATAAAAAAATGTCATTTAGGTTCTTAATTTAAGATCTGAAGCTCAAGAATTTGTTTAAGTATGGTTGGATAATGTTTTGCTTGATGACGTTGTGATTTGGCTTTGTGCAAACTCAAATGTATTCTAAGGAGAGAGACCATAATCAAAAGAGAAAGTGCTTTTTTATTTCCTATACAATACACACAAATTCCACGTGGCACTGAAATAGGCCATCAAAAGAATGCAGAATGAATACTTATTTCTAGAGCCCTGAATCGAAATTAATTTCATTTCAGTTAAAAGAGAATTTTTCACTCACTTTCCTCTCAGTTCCCCAAAACCCCAGTTCATAAATGAGTGGATATTTGTAAGACAGCTTTGAAATTATTTTAATGATTCAAGGTTGTATCCAAAGAGTGACTGCAAGAATTTTACCATGAAGTGGGCACTGCCTGCTGCGTTTGTGGGATGAGGTGGAAGGAGGAGATCAAAGCTGAGTTTTAATTATTCCAAGGAATGCTGTGTGTGCATATTTTCCTTTTGCCTTTGAAGAAAAGCAGCAGAGTGGTTTTCAGGAGCCTGAATTTCTGCTGCTCCTGCTAGTTCAGTAAATAGTAGGAATTCAAAAGAAAAATCAGAACTTGTCATTCACCCTTTCAGTCTCTTCACAAAATTACCATTCCCTGGAGCCTGGATGAAATTCAGAAAGTTCTGATTTTAGTAATTTTTCCTGCTACAATGGTAAAAATGTCTGATCTGAGGAAATAAAATTACTTTGGAAGGGGGATTCACTCCTCCAGCCTGGCTGAATTACCAACACGGGCTTCCAAATCTCCAGGACTCCTGGGACTCCAGTGTGGAAAACAGCAATGTTTGGTGCATTTTGAATATTCTGTTAGGCAGAGAGGAAGCTAAAAGAAAAGTGGAAAAGGAATAACAGAAGTTTGATGTCTACCTACAGAATTCCAAATCCCATTCCCATGGAAGACATCTGCAAGGGAGGCACAGCACTGGCAGGGATTTCATTCAGGAGCAATCCTGGTTATTAATGTTCCTATTTTCAGAAGAAAAAAAATCACTTTTGGTTAAAATTTTTATATTAGATACTGGTGCTCTGGCCTGACTCTTTTTCTGATCACCTGTGAGAGGGGCAGATAGGAAGGATGTGTTTGCATCCAGGAGAAAATTGGGATTTATGCATCACAAAGTACACAAAAAAAAAGACAAGAACATCTTGAAAATAAATATATACACTTACTGGAGCAATGGATATAAAATTTAGAGTATAAATGGTGCTAGAGGAAAGAAAGAATTAGACAACACATTAAACTATTAAAACTTGGATTCATAATAGAAAAACCACTGCATCTTTCCCTGCTTTTATCATTTTGAGGCAAATTACCTGGAGAAAAATCTAAATAAAATTCTGAGTATTTTAAATATGCACAGACAGATGGTTGCATTTTCTTGCCCCAATCAGTGGCTGCAATAATAATAGGGTGGTCCAAACTGAAAAAACCACAAAGGCTCAAACTCAGGCAGTAGAATTTAAATACAGGGCAGAGGAGTTTCTGGAAGTGCACAAGGTCGTAGTCTGTTCATTGAAATAAACCCATTGTTTTGAGGATTTTAGGTCTGAATCCTACTGAAATTAATCAAAGGGTTTCAAGTTATGTACTGGTTTTGCTTCAGTAAAAAAAAAAATATTTAAAAGATCTTTATAAATAGGCTGTTGGTTTTTCCTTCACCAACCAGCTGACACACACGAAAGGCTGCATTTCTTGTCAGCTAATTACAGCACATCAGGGATAATGAAATATTTTTGAGAACTGATCCATAATTCTACTCATGCCTTATGAAGCTGTTTCATAAAAGCCAGAAATAATCCCCTCATAGAAATGACAATGTCTGAGGGGCATTAAATGGAAAAAAAAAGGAAGGAAGGGCAATGGGGATGGATAATTGAGGACTTTTTGACAAATGATAGACAACATTCTTAATGCAGAAAAAAAGAGTTTTATTAGAAATAGAAGTTGATTCAGTGTCTATTAAAGTGACTAAAGGATTTTTTTTTTTACTTCCCCTCTACAGGACAGCCATATATCTGAGGGTATCATTGTTTCTTTTCAACTTTGCAGCTCTTGATGGTAAAGATTTCACCAGTTCCTGGTTGTCAGCAGGGAATTGGCTTGGAGAGGCTTGGAGCACGAATCAAAGCATGGCCAGAGGATGGGACAAGGGATTGCTCAGGGCACTGCTGCATTGCCACCAGCTCTGCCTTTGTTCCTGTCACCCAGGAGGGAGCTGGGTGCAGGGGAAGCTGAATGGGCCATGAACAAGTGCTGCAGAGGACATGTGCAGAGTGAAGGATCCTTCTCCAATAAATTCATTAATCTTTGGATGTAGCCCTACAAACCTTGCTAATAAAATCAGCATTTTCGCAGTATCCCTCGAAATTGAAAAGAAAGCAAACCGGGGTTTTTGTGTGTGTGTTGAAGTAGCTGCCTTTCCTCTCACTGAAGCGCCTGAAATCTGGTTTAATTTCAGGTTTGTTCATATTAACCACTAAGGAGGCTCAATCAGATTTTCACAGTGGTGCCAGTGCTTAAGTGAAAAGTAAAAACTGCCAGAATGCTCCTCTTGCTGTTTGTTTCTAATGGAGAGTGAGGAAGCACCATCTGCTTTCTACTATTTTCAGGCACTGCTTGATAGGCTGTGTCAGCAGTGAAAAGGCTGTGTCAGCACACAGACCTTGGAGCCTAAGGGATGAGGGTGCTGGAGCTCTGCCCAGGTACTGCTTTCTGAAAAACCAGGGTCTTCTGCGTCAACAAGTTGAGCACATGGAGACATCAAATTGTCTGTCACAGCATTGGACTTCCTTCAAAACACGCTCAACTTGGCCACTAAGTGCTGTCTGTGACAAGCCAGGAAAAGCACATTTCTCCTGGGGTGGGGGATTGATGCCGAATTTGTTAAGTGGTATATGTTTACATGAAGGAACTTTTTAGAATACTCTGTATTCACATTAACTTAGGCAGTAGTTTTCAGCTGTCTGTGCCGATGCGTTTCACCATAACCTGACCCCCAGGTAAGTGACACACTCTCAGCTGTACTGTTTCATTCCCTAGGCTTTCAGGCAGAGGGATTGGACTCAAACTGTTCTTTGGGTAGAGCCCCTAGAGATGTCTAAAGACTGAACTGTGCCAGGAGGCCCAAATAACCCTGGCCCAAAGGGGAGCAAAGGCAGTTACAGCATTTTACCACATTCATCCTGGATTTCAGTGCTTGGATGCTTTCCATGGCATCATTGATAACACAGGTACTGCTCATTCTCTGTAATTTACCTTGCTAGTTATTTCCACTTAAAACAAGATTTTTTTTTTTTGGTGCTGTTCCCCACCCCCATGATCTTCATCTCTGATCCCACTCCTTGTTGTTCCATTATCCATTAACCTTTCTTGAGGGTGTCTGTAGTGACTCTCCAGTCCCGCACCATGCCACTGAAATGCATCTTCAGGAGCTGTACTTATTATGGCAAAATATTTAGTGACACAGTTAATTACTGATTGCTCCGAGGCTGATCCCTTTGGAAAATGACTCCATTTGCTAATTCTCCTTTCATAATAACCAATTTCAATCAACCGTTTCCTAAGTTCATCCGCTGCCTGCAGGTCTCCCAATGTCTTAGGCTGCAATGCAAGATGTAACCAAAAGTATGTATTCCATTTCCAGGTGGGGCAGTGTTCTTTATCTTTTCCATGATTCATCTCTCATCATTCTGGAGAGATCTCTGCTGTCCATGGCCACTGAGTGTCCCTGCATGGCTGATCCAATTCCATCATCCCATGGGGAGATGCTGCGCCCAGGGCAGGAGCCAAGCATTCCTACCTGGATCCAATCTGAGCCTGGCAACAGCACAGCAGCCTTTGCCCCCTGCATTCCCAGAGGAGCAGCTTTCTTCTGCCCTGCATTCCCAGAGGGAGAGCAGGCCCATCTCCAGCAGCCCTGGAGCTGCAGAGGAAAACTCCAGCCTTGTGCAGGATCCCTGCTCCAGCAGAACCACAGCTGGCACTGCAGGAGGGCTGAGCCACCATGGAATGGCACTGCTGCCACCACCCTGACCCACAGGGGCTCAGCTCCTCTTCTGACTCTGGCTGTAGTTTTGGGGTTTTTTTGTTTGTACTATTGCATTTGTATTTTTAATTTTCCTAGTAAAGAGCTGTTATTCCTAGTCCCATATCTTCGCCTGAGAGCCCCTTAATTTCAAAATTATAACAATTCAGAGGGAGAGGATTTATATTTTCCATTTCAAGGGAGGCTTCTGCCTTCCTTAGTGCACACCCGTCTTTTCCAACCAAGACACCCAACAACAGCTGCTCCCAAACTGACTCAGTGAGAATCAGACTTTGTAATTTTTCCTAACAGGAAAACTCACCCATGAGTTTTTCCTCACTCCAGTCTGGATTCTTTTGATCCACACACTATGCCTTTGCCATTGGTACAGCTCTAAGGACCTGATGGTGCAATTAATCATTATTTTTCCTAATAATCCCTCTCAAACAATGTGAATGTGTGTTTCCCCCTACTGACACCTTTCCCCCCCATAATCCCATTTTCATGCCTCTAGTCCTGATCCTCTGTGAGCTCCACATCATCCTTGCTCCATGGTATTACACATTTTCTTATCTGTTCATACGCAGATGTTTTTGTAGATGTCATGGCAGAAAGAGAGTCAACAAAATTAGGAAGAAGGTATGGAAAATACGAGTTATGGCAGTTCCACAATTTAGGAGTTCAGATGTTCAAAACAGTTTCCAAGTTACAGGTAGAGACCAGGATGGAAAAGGCTTCTCTAGGACTTTCAAAACCACTTAAACAGGATTTAAGCACTTAAGCTCTTTTTTGGAATCACATTAATTTTACTTGAAAAGTGTTTGGGAACTTGGGATGGATGGATTAAATACTTAAGGAACTCCTTTGTTAGAAGATCAGAAATGAAAAAATTGTTCCCTGTGAGGGTGGTGGGACCCTGGCACAGGGTGCCCAGAGAAGCTGTGGCTGCTCTGGATCCCTGGAAGTGCCCAAGGCCAGGTTGGAACGGGTTTGGAGCAGCCTGGGATGGTGGAAGGTGTCCCTGCCCATGGCAGGGGGGTGGAACTGGGTGATTTTAAGGTCCCTTCCAACCCAAACCATTCTGTGATTCTTTCAATCTATAACTTCACTTATTTCAGGTTTAATCATTTAGTCTAACCTCATGATCAAACTCCTTCACAGCCAGTGGAAAGGCACAGATTTTCCTTTAAATATTTATTTTGCTGTGGCCTGACTCTGAAGAAATCTGTCCCTCCCTCGGATTTCAAAGGGAGTTTAAATGACTGGCTTAATTTCCAATAGTTAATACCAGGTGGGTTGAATCCTATTTCCCATACCAGTTCTGCGGTTGGTCTCACCCATGGAAAACTGGCCTTAGAGGTCAGATTTTATCTTCCAGTTTTTATTATCTGACTAATTATTTCAGCAAACTCAACAGTTTTGCCATCAAGAACATAAACACCCAGGCTGTGTTTAACAGTTTGAATCCACACAAATGCTAAAGGAAATGCAGGCCATGTTTAAAATGGGAAACAGTAGTGTTTATATTTCTTAACCACAGAATCATTGTCATCAAATAATTTATATTGAAAATACCTCTAAGATCATCAATACACAAATCTTGCCATTTTCTGCAAAAAGATGGGACAAAGATATTATTGTCCATAAAGTGATGTTTGCTGATCTGTTTTTTTACTGCTAATGTACAAAGATGGGAGCTTTGTAAATGAGTGAAAATGAGTTTTTAATGTGGAATTACATTACTGCCCAAGGCTTAATTATGTTCAATTACTGATATAATGGTGAAGTTTCAGTGGCTCAGTCACAGATTTCACACAGTACTCATAAAACTGAGGAGAGGTTTGGCCACTGATTTCACAGTCCAGTCTAGGAGATACTGGAAATTTTTTCTATTCTTCTTGTGAGACTCTGCTTTGACTGAAACTTTCCCATTACTCATCCCTTTAGCATCAAGATGCCTTGACAGGCAGGCAGGCTGACAGATAAAGTAGAGGTGGTAAGGAAAACAATTTTTTTGGCAAGGTATGTCCTCAGCAAAGCTCAGAAATTTCTTCAGGCTAAGAAAGAAAACTTATGAAAGGCTGACAACTGAAAGTCTCCCTCAAGTCACTGGAAAACAAAAATAAGGACAACCAAGACACTCCTTTAAAGGAAAAAGAACCCCAATCAACAAAAACCAAAACCAAATAACTATGCACCTTAAATTGATAAAGATATCTCTCTAAGTAATTGCCCTGGACACTTTTACTTCAATTTCTAAGCCTCCTATAACTGCTAATAATTTTAATTATTTAGTTTTACTTATTTAATTATTTTAAAGATGACTTTAAGATCATTTTTCCTGCTGTAAAGATGGGCAACTAGAAGGAAAAAGAGCCAAGCCCTGACCAAGGTTATACAAGAAATCTGTGGAAAATTAGAGAATTAAACAAGGTCCCTTAACTTCTAGGCTAAGAACATATTTAAAAACACAAGCCAACCACAGAAAAATGTCAAAAAATAGGAAACAGCCATCACCCACCCCCCTCACGTTTTTTTTTACTAGACTCTAAGGTGTGAGAAACATTTTTGACCAAAGGCTGAGGAAAAAGCCCCAAAGCCTCATTTTGCACACCTTCAGAGCTGAGCACCGTGAAGTGAACAGCATTTTGGAGAGCCAGCACTCACATGTAGCCACTCAGAAGTTGTGTGCTGTGTTTTCCCTCGCTCCTCAAACACTCAGGCACGTTTTCTGATGACAGCTTTATGCAAGTGACAGCTTCCCTGTCAGCAATATGCTGCTTCATGCAGGCAATTTGGCAAGCAGAAAGCCCCTTTTACCAGAAACAGGGTGTGAGATGATGTCATTTCTCTATAAAGATACCCTCTCCTAAAGAAGGCTCTGGCCAGTGAAAATACCTTCCCTAATAAATATTTTAGAGCCTTTTTTTTTTTATTTTTTTTTTACTGCTGTGCTGTTCCAATCCTGCCTTCTATGTATGCAGACCACAGATAAAGTATTGGAGATCAGCCTTGTGTTGTGTGCCTTTGCTTTGTGTCTTGCAACATTTTGGAGCTGGGGGTGCTCAGCCTGGAGAAAAGGAGACTCAGGGCTGCCCTCATCACTCTCTGCAGCTCCTGAAAGGTGCCTGTGCTCAGCTGGGGCTGGGCTCTTTCTCCAGGCAGCGCTGACACAACCAGAGCACACAGCCTCGAGCTGCACCAAGGCAAATACAGGCTGGAGAGCAGGGAAAAGTTTTCCACAGAAAGAGTGAAAGTTCTGGAATGGCTGCCCGGGGAGGTGGTGGAGTCACCATCCCTGGGTGTGTTTAACACAGCCTGGATGTGGCACTGGGTGCCAGGGTTGAGTTGAGCTGTTGGGGCTGGGTTGGACTCGATGATCTTGAAGGTCTCTTCCAGCCTGGTCATTCTGGGAATCCTGTGAATTCTGTGCTCCTTGCTTTGACACTGAGATTTGGGTTTAAAGGCAGGATTTGCATCAGGGGGGATACATCTGACCTGCACAGAGGGAGGCAGGGTGGAAGAATGTAGGGATGGCTCCAGAGGGTGCTGCTCATGCGTTTGGATGAGAACAGATTGGAGATGTCGCAGGCACGATGTTGGGAATTTGTTGTAAAGTAAATATAGACCTTCAGCAGGGTGGAGCAAATCTAGGAAATGAGCATTGCAAAAAATTGTCAATTTTTTGTATCTTTTCTGCTAAGGTTGGGATTCAATCGTGAGACAGTATTTTTTGTTCAGATCAGATGTTTATTAGTTCTTATCTGTGTTACAGTCTCACAGAGTGTGAGTTTTGCAGTACTTTACCAAGCTACAAAATGGCCTCATATCTCTCTCTACAAGCCTTTTTAAGGATAAACTGTCTCATCAAGAAATTATACTTAAATTATTTTTACTTTTAACCTAATAAACAACTACCCATGCTCCACAATGGGGACTTTTTCATCCAATTACTCAAAACCCCTCAAACCCATGGAGAAGGAGAAGAAGAAGGATTAGCTACTGATTTACAGCTTCTATTTTTATTTATATATTACTATATTTTAAAATCTTAAGCTCTAAGTTTTTCACCCTGTGATATTACACACTTTTATTCATCTTCACACTCATAATCTCAGTTTTATCTTTCAATTTTGGAAGCCTTCTCCACGGCCTCAGGTCAATGCAGTGTTCTCTTGGGGGTCAGTGCCTGGCAGCACAGAAAGTCTGAAATTCTCAGCAGCCAGGGTTCCAACAAAAAAAATCATTTAAACAAAGGGAAATCTTTATTCTGTGACGTGCACTGGGGCTGCTGTGGGAGGCAGAGCTCTGCTGTGGCTCTGGAACATGGGAGGGGGATCAGAGAAAGGCAGAGCTGGTTGATGGGGGAGGATTCTCACATTGGGGGTTTCATTGGTCAGGTCATTCTTCTCATGGAAAACTAAAAGTGAATGCAAACCAAACATTAGCCTGGATTAAACTGAAATTAAAATAGAACTAAAACATAATACATCAATCCTTCTAAAAAATAAAATTAATAAGGATAATCTATTTTTCACAAGTGTGATGGATAAAAAGTGAGACAAGCTCAGTATGCTGTACTGCAGGATACTGAGATAATCCCTGCTTGAGGCCTTTTGCTGTATTTAGTGCCAAACCCAGACACCCTAATCCAAAGTGCTTCATGGTCCTGGTGGGCCAATATTTACCAAAGAAATATGTCTCAAAAGGAGATTTTATCTCATGTTTCAATATAAAGACTGGAATTCACTGTTGCTTCTAGTCCTCTTGTCTTATACTTGCAGTTTATGAGTTGTCATTCAAATTGTGTATTAAATTCTATTTTTAGATTATCTCTATTAATTTTTTTTTTTAGAATAAGGATTGCTGTATTATGTTTTAGTTCTGTTTGACATCATGGTAGTTTTTAATTTCAATTTAGTCCAGACTAATTTATCCTTATAATCTGACTACTATGTATAACCACACAAGTATTTAAACACACAAACTATCCATGAAGATTCAGAAGCATAGCTCTATTACATATAGACATGTAGACAAAATCCATCTGTGTAAACCTAAAGAAATACAGATTATAAGCTAAACTGTAAATTTATTTCTGTTTCCTTTTGAATTTATTCAATTCAAAGCTTGAAAATAAAGTTGGCATAGAAGATAACAAATATACTGAGACATGTCTAGCACTAGTCAACATAAATTGTACTGTCAGTGCTGTCTCCTTGCTTACACCACCAATTTGGGAACAACTTTTAGCTTTGATTCAAATGCCTGCTCATTTTGAAAATGACAAATGAATAGGAAAACATTTCCACTGACATGGGGACATTGGTTTCTTAGAACCCTCAGCTACAAAAGCACTGGGTGGCCAAAATTATGAAAAATTGTATTCCATTTTCCCTGGGAGAGATGTATCTGAGACTGCCCAATTTCTTTTTATGCACTGCCACATTTATTACTATAGTAACAACATACAGCTCTCTAATTTGCTTGATTGCAGGCTGGGGATCAGAGAGAAAAGCAGATTGGTGAAATTTTCAGTAAGATATGAATCTTTCTACTTAAAAAATTGTCCAAGAAGGAACATTCAGTTCTCTGCTGTTGCTATACAAAAATGAAGCCATTTTAATTTTTGTCCTCAGCAAGACCTGATGGAAGAAAAAACAAATTTCTTTTGCTTTCTTTTAGCTCTTATTCCTTTTAGTTTTGTTACTGTGAGTATAGAACTTTCAAAAAACTTTCCCAACATTGATGCTTTCCATCCACTGTTCTGTTTGTTTGGTTTTTTTTTAATTTCATTTTGGATGGTTTTATTTTTATTTTGTCATTGGTGTAGCACCAGCAGCTCTAAAATCCAAGATTCCGCTTAGATTTGTTTTCTCTTTAAATGCCACATACAAAGAAAGAGGAATCTTCTTGTTGCTATCATTGTACAATGATTTGGGGTTAAGAGAAGAGGATTTACTGAGTTTTTGCCACATCCTTTGCTCTGTTTTTAATCTTATGGACAACAAACACCATTTTTATATTTATCCTCCTGCACTTATAGAAGGCTGTGAGACCAGGCTTGTGCTGGTAAATTGGAATATCCTGAGTTTTTATTTGCCAAGCAGGGCAGCAATGACAAATTTTCCTGTGCTCCAGATGTCTCCTGTAGTTAGAGACACACAGAGAAATGTCCAGAGCAGGATTTGTCCTTCTTTATCTCTATATATATTTGAAAGCCTCTGGCAGAACTGCAGGAGAAGCACCCACAGGTTCTTGACTTAGACATTTTCAACCAACCTGGTTGAAATACAGCCACTGCCACCCTCACTTCAAAGCAAAGAGTGCTTTTTTGCCCTGCTAAAGCTCAAACCTATTTTGGTGAATCTATACTCTTCAGATTCTGTAAAATCAGAAAGCCATTTTTTATGTTATTTTTCACTTGAATGTGAAATGCTGTTATCCTGGGAATGCAAAACAGGAAATGAATTATATTTTGCTTGAGAAGAAAGTATTTTTGATAGGAAAAAAAAACCAAAAAAACAGCTCACTTGCCTGGAGCTGTTATTATGTCTACCAAAACCAAAAGTGCTCTTAAGTTACCCTTAAAGCAGCATAATATGCACACAGCAAAAAAAATATAAAGCAGAAACTCTGCAAGTTACTCTCCAGTGTAATTCATTTTCAGGATCCAGCTCCTCCAAAGTCATTATACACTTGGTAATAGAATGCTCCAAACCAAATACAGGATATGTTTTCTAAAGCCTATTATGGCTGACATCAAAAGAGTCAGGAAAGCAGAGATTTCATACAATTTGAATAAACTAATTTACATGCACTCCATCTTCCCAATGATCAAAACACCCTGTGGGACTGATAAGGTTTTTTTTTTCTTTTTTAGTTTTCCTTTTCATGCTTTCAAGGGTGATTTTTGTTACAATTTCCATCCTAATGGTCACAATTTGTACTTTTTGAGTGAACTCACAAGAGATTTAATTGAAAAACAAAGAGAGAAATACCAACATCTACATGAAAGTGCAGAGGTCATATAACTTCATGCTGAGTTATGTATAAATTGAAACTCCATCAAGCAAATTGTCAAAAACCTCTGGAAAACTCCTATGGATATAAAGGCACCATGCCATGGAGAAGAGGATCAGAAGTATGAAGTACAGGATCCTGAAAATCATGGAATTATAAAATAGTTTGGGTTAGAAAGAACCTTAAAAATCATTCAGTTCCATCCCTTGCCATGGGCAGGGACACCTTCCACTGTCCCAGGGTGCTCCAAGCCCTGTCCAGCCTGGCCTTGGACACTTCCAGGGATCCAGGGGCAGCCCCAGCTTCTCTGGGCACCCTGTGCCAGGGCCCCAGCACCCTTACAGGGAGGAATTTCTTCCTAAACTCTAAACCAAGTTTCCCCTCTTCAATTTGAAGCCATTCCCCCTTGTCCCCAGTCCCTGTCCAGCTCTCCTGGAGCCCCTTCAGGCCCTGGCAGGGGCTCTGAGCTCTCCCTGGAGCCTTCTCCTCTCCAGGTGAGCACCCCCAGCTCTCCCAGCCTGGCTCCAGAGCAAAGTTCTCCAGCCCTCAAAGCATCTTCGTGGCCTCCTCTGGACTCATTCCAGCAGCTGCACATCCTCCCCATGTTGTGATGAACCCATCACCACCCCAGGCTGTACTGCAAGGTTATAATGCACTGAACCCTATACCACAGGCCCATAGGATGATCCCAGTGATGAGGATAAGGCCCAAAATACTCAGGAGATAAGGAGATGAGGTGAGGTCAAGCTTTTCTTTGAAAAGGAGAGAAAATCAGTTCCCTAGCTTGAAAAAATGTTCCTACATTTAACCAATTATATGTTGGCATTTTTGGTTGGTTGGTTGGTTGGTTGGTTGGTTGGTTGGTTGGTTATTTTGGGGGTGTATTTCTTTGGGTTTTTTTTTTTTTTGGTTTTTTTTTAAGACCAACCATACCCATTAAAAAAGGTAAAAGAGCACAAGTTTGCACAAGTCTGCAAGGGCACAGTGGAAGTGTGCAGCTTAATGGATATTTTGGGGAGGGTTGTACTCCACTTAACTCATAGCAGGAGAGAGAAGACTTCAGGATGTGATAGATGTGCCCTAATTTATTCCTTTGAAAGGTGGAGGTCTAATCTTGGGACAGTCACTGCCTTTGACATCGACAGAAGGAAATAAACACTCCCATGGAATCATAAAAATTCATCAGATGAGTAAGCTCTGGAGGAAACTGCTTCCAGTGACAGAAGAGAGCAGAAGGTGATCATTGATGTCTTTGACAGAGAAAACACAGAGGAAAGAGTTTAATGTCTTCCAGAAAAAAAAAAAAAAAAAAAGAAGAAATAAAAAGGAGTTACTTCTGCCAGAATTTCATATACTCTCCTGAATTAATAGATATCTGATAGTTTTGTACATGAAGGCATGACCTAAGGTGAAGCAAAGCTCAGGAAAAATGTTCCTTCAGATGAATTCTGGAAGTTGTTTTTCTTGGAGCACAGACATCCACTTCACCCAATAATTACATTAAATATGAACTGGGTTTGGCACAGAAACGAGTTAATATGTGTGAACCACTCAGAAGAGATGCTCCTCTAATTTTAATCAGTTTCACACGGGTAACTGTTAATTTCCTAGCAAAATGAATAATCCTGTTGGAGAAACACAAATATGTGAGAGTAAACAAGCAGACTATAACCTTCAGCTGAGAGGGAAGGACTTTCAGAGCATGAAGTACAGTGAGTGAAAAAGAAACCATATGCCAGCTATTACCCCTTGATAGTTGCTTTGGATACCCAGGAGCATTACTCTGTCTGTTTGTGCAATGTGAGAAGTGGAATTAAGATTTCAGGAGCACAGTTTATTATTCAGAGAGGCTAATACATATGCATAAGTTAGGAGCATTAGTTTTAATAAGGAAATTCACTTGATTACCTAGAAGCATTTTATCAATTTTTATTAGAAATCCAAGTGGTACTCTGTTACAAATAAATTACTGCTGGCTGATAAGCCCCAAATTATTTAACTTCAACCTACTTTGTTATTTAATGCAATGAGAATATATGGTTTCTTCCGTGCTTCTGTGAAATAGGGGGCTATTAATAAATCTGTATTTGCTTGGCTTTCTCTTCAAGGAGATCTTAAAAATACTTATATATTAATATTGAATTAATTTTTGGGGAGGGACAGACCCTTAGCTGGACATCACTGCCTCTCTTCTACCAAGGGCATGATTTATGCTAATTTACTTCAGGTGAAAACTATGAGTATTTCAATACAATTAAGCTGCTGAAGACAAAACTAGATCCTAAATAGGGCCAGAACTTCAGGCTTCCTCTGCAGTCTCTAAAGCTCCATGTTCAAAGAATTTCCTGTAGAGAAAGTCTGTTTTGCAGTATTAATTTCACCAGGAATTAGAGAAATTTAGAGGTATTTATGCACCTGGAGAGGAACTCGAGCACCCAACTCCTTTATGGAGGTCTCAACTGCAACACCTAAATTTACAGAGCCCTTAGAGAGAGGACCTGAATTGCACTCCTAAAAATAAATACCATAGCTTCTGTCCCTCTTTTTCCAAGAAGATATTTTATCTCAGTCTCATTTAAAGGTCTTAAAATTTTAGAGTTTAGACAATTCAATCTCAGCTTATAATGGATAAAGGAAGATAAAATTAATGATTGGGGGATTTCCCCTAAAACTTTATTACATTCTAAGACATCTGAGGGATAATAATTTGAATAACCCATTGTTGCAAAGAAAAGATCAAACCTACACTTGTCTATTGTGTTTAATTAATAAAATTCTGTGGCTTTTGAAATCGCACAGCATTCCCACTCCAGCTTTTCTCTGTGGAGATTGCTTGAAACCAGACAGCAGAACATTTTAATGTGCAGTGAGAGTCAGGAGTGTAAGGTCTCTTTTTCAAAGAAAATAGGGCAATGAATGTGGGGAACCATGCTGGTGACAGACTGTGAAAAGGAGCAGGAATGTATCAAGGTCTTTAATTGACTCCTTCATTCTTAAAGTGAATCCCATGCAGCAGCTCTTTGGCAGGAGTTCTTCTGTTCTGAAGAGCTGTCTGACAGTAACCACAAGGCCATATTAATTCTCCTGACACCTGAGAGCATCAGACCATCGCATGATGACTTCATACTCATTAAAGTCTCTTCTAAACCACCTTTGATAAGCTGCAGGACTGCAGAACACAGAAGAAATAGACTTGGCGAAATTACTGCTCCTAATTTGTAGGACAGGAGTCGAAATTCTCACTTTCTGTAACTCCCTGAAAAGAGGATGTAGCAAGGGGAGGGTCAGGCTCTTCTCCCAGGCAGACAGTGACAAGGCTCTTCTCCCAGGCAGCCAGTGGCAGGACCAGAGGACCTGGCCTCAAGCTGTGACAGGGGAGGTTCAGGCTGGACACCAGAAAGGATTTCTGCACCAAAAGGGTTGTTAAATATTGGAATGTGCTGCCCAGTGAGGTTTGGAGTCCCCATCCCTGGAGGTGTCCAAGGAAAGCCTGGATGTGGCGCTCAGTGCTCTGGGCTGGGGACAAGGTTGGCATGGGGCATAGCTTGAGCTTGATGTTCTTTGAGGGCTTTTGCAACCTCAGTGATTCTGTGAAATTCCATCCCATGATCCTTTTTGAGGCATTTTGTTTTCCTGACTGCAACAAGAAGATGAGGAAGTGTTTGATACTGCCCGTTAGCCAAGAAGTGGTGGTTGACCATGTCCAAGCTGCTTAGTCAGGTGTGGTGTGAAGTGGAACCCTCTGGGAAAGGAGCCTTTTCCTGATATCCAACCTAAACCTCCACAGAAACCACGTGAAAACTGTGTTTTCTTTTTTAAAAGGCCGGTTTGGCTTCCTTCATAGTTAACAGGGGAAAAGAGAGAGTTATTTCAGGACATGCTGTGTTTTATCTATTTTAGATATTTATTTGGCAAGGGGTGAGTTGGTCACACAACCCACTGAATCTCCACTGTCAGAGGGAGTCAAAGGTCAAATATAAATATTGAAACTATAAATATCTATAACTATAAATATCTACTAAAAATATTAAACTTTCCATATAAAACCCATATTCCACATTGAAAATCAGCCAGTCCTCTGCTTCCCAAACAGCCATTTTTGGGGAAAGCAGCAGGCAGCAACCACCAGCAGCCTTCCCCACTACCAGAAAGAGTTCCTTCAGTGACTGCACTTCCAGCAGTCAGCTCCCAGGAGCAGATAAATGCTTCCTTTGGGACATGCCCACAGCCATGTACATTTGGATGGCACGGAGCAGCCGAGCGTGTAATTCATATTTATGTGCTGTCAGGATTTAAAACCCAATCATTTCTCCCAATCCAGTGAAAAGACACAGAAAGAAATTTTTTTTGCTGAAATTATAGGTTCAACAATTTGAGGCATTTTCTTTTTTTTTTTCCTTTTCTATCCAGTAACTAGTGGTGATATTTGAAATCTGTCTCAGCCAAGGAGAGCTAAACCCACGTAAACCTTTCCTAACCCCTAGGCTGAAGTCTGGTGGGTTCTATACTTCTCCAGCCTTTTTTTTTTTTTTTTTTTTTTTTTTGTTATTCATGCTAATTACCAGTTACCCATGCTCAAGAAAGGAATAGGATTTGTGGTTAGCTGATGCACCCAGGAGACAGGGAGCCGCATGTTCACCATGCTCTGATGAATGCATACATTACACATATTAATTGGAAGTGGGACTGAAACCTTGCTCCCTTTCCTCCAGTAAGTAACTGGCCTCTGGGACTCAAAATCACATTTACTAATCTCTCTCCCTCTCGGTGGTCCAATTCATGCTGAATTATTTCATGCAAAGTGGAGCAGCTTAAGGAGAGAGTGGAAACATCTGCTTCCCACACGCCAGACAAGTCCCCAGGAGCTGGGAGCATTTTGGCTGGAGGATCTTGTGCACACACAGAGGGTTCATCTTTGGGATTATGCCATGGTTTCTCCCCATCAAGGGGGATGGTTCTGCTGCCCAGGTAAAGGGTGGCAGCATCTCCTCCATGGAAGAAAGGATTCATCTCTATTTTGGGACTTATTTTTGGTTTGTGTGTTTGATTTTTAATATAGACAAAAGACTAAGTTGTTAAATTCCAGGAGCATCCATAACTGTGAATTTCCCACAAAGAGAAGACAGGTCCTTACATTTCAGCATAAAACGCTGAAATCTTCCAGAGTAGTACAATTCAAAGGACAAACCTTCTTTAGAGTTACATTTTACCCAGCCAGCATTTTCCTGTGGGCAGGACTGGCTGTTCTAGCTCTCCTCCTCCTGCAATTCCAGCCAGGATGCCTCTGGGTTGTGCTCAGCAGCCTGGCACCTGAGGCCACTGTCACCAGTAGCACATTATCCACCATCCCACATGTGGCACAGAGTGATTTATTAACTCTCACACAAGAAGTGTGTGGCAAATGGCACGGCTGAACCTTTTTCCTGAACCTTAATGTAATTTCTTATCTGCTGGACTATGCTTTCTCTGAAGGTTTAAATTCTGGAAGTTTTGACAGCCAGATGCCTTTCAGTTACAATTTAATGTCTCAGAATTCAGTCATGCACATATTGCCCTGGTCAAATTCTGATTTGTGGTATCAAAGTCAATTATTTTTCATTTTTTGCTTCCTGGGTAGGCAACTTGTAATGTGAAATGTAACTTGACTGTCCCTATTTGATGTATTGATGGCTCCTTTCCTACTTCACCTGGTGAAGATTATTATTTTCCTAAAACATTTTTCACATGGAATAAAATAAAATTAGTCCTTTATTTTTCTTCCTTTTTTTTTTTTTTTTTTTGGTTTGTTTGTTTTTAAGACAGCATACAAGAGACTTCTCATTCTGGTTACTGAAGCTTGAAAGAGAAGAGAAATACCTCCAACAAGGCTTGAGCCCTCAATGGAAATAAAAGTAGCTGAGCAGGACTATTTGGACTAAAAACCCCATTCATCTACACTATTAATTTTATTCTGTGTGGGAGGGTTCAGTCCTCAAAAATTAAGGACATTTTACACCTAACAAAATAGTATGATTATCCTTATAAATCTGAACAAACCAACTTGTCCTGCCTGGATCCAGTCAGACCAGCTGAATTACAGACTTTGGGGTAGCAAAATCCTGAATCAGGGGCAGGGAGAAGAAGGCACATGGCCAGCAGGTCAAGGCAGGTGGTTCTCCCTCTCTGCTCTGCTCTTGTGCGGTCTCACTTCCAGATCTGGGGTCCCCAGCATCAGAAGAATGTGGAGTTGTTGGAGAAAGTCCAGAGGAGGCCACAAAGATGATCCAAGGGCTGGAGTACCTTGATATGATCCACCTCTGAGGGAGAATGCCTGAGGGTCTTACTAATAGATCCCCTGGGTGAATTAGAGTGAAACAAAACTGAGTTAAAAGGCAGGTGTATTAAAAAAAAAAAAAAAAAAACCCAAAAAACAAACAAAAAAAAAAAAAAAAAAAAACCCAAAACAACAACAAAAAAACCAACCAAACAAAAAAAAACCAAACCAAAACCAAAAAGTTGCAGTGGAAAGGATGTATTTGGATGTTATAGTTCCTTTCTGTAAAATAAAATGAATATTTATAGAAGGAAGGAAGGAAGGAAGGAAGGAAGGAAGGAAGGAAGGAAGGAAGGAAGGAAGGAAGGAAGGAAGGAAGGAAGGAAGGAAGGAAAGAATAGAAAGAAAGAAAAGAAAGAAAGAAAAGAAAGAAAGAAAAGAAAGAAAGGTGTAGAGGGGCCTTTCTTCCCAAAGAAAGAAAGAAAAAGAAAATAGTGCAGATGAAATGAAAGATATCACTAGCCATGCATCCAGGGGCAAGGCTTGAACCTTGTTCTATAGTTTAAAACACACAAATTTAGTTGTCTAAACACAGATATTTGCATATGAGCAAAGTATCTGAGTGCTCCTGATGGCCACTGAAGTTCTGATCAATGCTGTGGACTCGAGAGGGCTGTCCCAGGCACCAGGTGGAGGATGGAACACCAGGATGGACCTTCCAGCACCTTCCTCAACAAACTGAGCTTGGTTTTTTGGAGTTTTTGGGCCTTGGCCACCAGTGAGTCACAGTGTAGATGACTCAGTGTGGGCATCTCCAGGAACACCTGACACCTGTGTTATCACAACAGAATCAGGAGTGGGGTCTGGACACAGTGGCCACTGTGCATGAACAAGAGGCTGTTTGGAGAGAGGGATCAGAACTGCAGCCTGTCTGCTTTCCCATGGGAAAATATTTGCAGACCATTTGCCTCTTTGGGGTTGAAAAATTTCCTTCTCAAGCAGAGCGTAGAGAAAAGGTTACTCTGATTTTGAGATAATGGCTGCTGTTATCTACAAGAGGGACAGGATGTGAGCCCTGGAGCTCTTGCTTTGTGTATTTCAGACCACAAATTCCAGAGGGTACATTATTCTGAGAGTTTCTTACAGGGAGGGCTACAAGATTCCTCTTCTCTAATGAGCAGTGAAGGAAGGACGGTTATGTAAGATGTAAAAAAGTTACAGAATCACAGAATGGTTTGGGTTGGAAGGGACCTCAAAGCTTATTTTATTCCACCCCCTGCCCTGAACACCTTCCACTATCCCAGGCTGCTCTAAGCCCTGTCCAACCTGGCCTTGGGCACTTCCAGGGAAGCTTCTCTGGGCACCCTGCACCAGGGCCTCCCCATCCTCAAAGCCAAGAATTCCTTCCCAATATCCCACCCATCCCTGCCCTCTGGCAGTGGGAAGCCATTCCCTGTGTCCTGTCCCTCCATCCCTTTTCCCCAGTCCCTCTCCAGCTCTCCTGGAGCCCCTTCATGCCCTGGAAGGGGCTCTGAGCTCTCCCTGGAGCCTTCTCCTCTCCAGGTGAGCACCCCCTATTGTAAATGCAGGGCCATCGACGAAGGGAGGAATTATGAGGAGGACTCCATGTTGTCAGAAGGCTAATTTATTACTTTATGACACTATATTCTATTAAAGAATACTAAACTATACTAAAGAATACAGAAAGGATACTTACAGAAGGCTAAAAAGATAATAATGAAAACTCGTGACTCTTTCCAGAGTCCTGACACAGCTTGGCCCTGATTGGCCAAAGAGTGAAAACAACTGACAGCAGAATCCAATGGAACAATCACCTGTGGGTGAACAATCTCCAAACACATTCCACATGAGCACAACACAGGAGAAGCAAATGAGATAAGAATTGTTTTCCTTTTCTCTGAGGCTTCTCTCTGCCTTTCAGCTTCCCAGGAGAAAAGCCCAGGGCGAAGGAATCATGTTCAGAGAACGTGAATGCCACAACCCCCAGCTCTTCCAGCCTGGCTCCAGAGCAGAGGGGCTCCAGACCCCAAAGCATTATATTAGATAAATATTTATCTCAAATATTTGAGACACATAATATTCCTAAAGAACAGTTATCCTACTACTATCCAGTCACTTTCTAGTTTTCACTTTCTGGTTTTGGTAACTGCTTCTAAAATCTATCACCAGCTTTTAATTCTCATCTCACTTCCTCCTACCTTAATTTTTTACTCTGGAATAAAAACCAATCATAGTGCCAGGGATTCACAATTCCTTGTTGCTCTGTATCACAACAGGAGGACTCTCTGGAGAACTGGGTTTGATTGTTGAATCTGATATTGAGCTATGGCACGGTTTTGGGTAAATACCCTTTCAATTTTGTCTTGTTTGGTTGAAAATTCTCATTAAATTTAATTTGTTTCATGTCCATATTTCTGTTTCTCGTCTTAGGTGAGGTTTATTTATGCAAAGTAGGCTGATTGCCTTTCAAAGCCTGAACTAGTCATCCTTTAAGATAAAAATTACCTTCTTAGGTGCCTGTTTTTCCCCAGTGACTCTAAAAAATGGAAGACTTGCATAGACTGAGAGATGTAACTTTTAAATATTTATAATTATGTGAGGTGAATTTCATGTTTTATAAGTAGGACCTCAGGCAAAAACACTTTTAATATGTTGCTTATTTAAGTGGCCTAAATTGAGAGCTCTCATGATAAAATTAATTGTGATCAATTAACATATCAACCCAAATCCTTCTCTAAAGCTTGAGGAAGCATAAGATCTTGTGGTTTGCATTTGGCAGCAAAACCAAGAAAAAAAAAAAAGAAAAAACCACAATTGTGAAAGTTTTGGGGTTTGTCAGCTTTATTTTCTGTCATTTATGTGCTCAATTAACAAAGAAGAGCTTAACAGAAATATTTTTATTTGGCTTTTTTGCTTTGGGATTTCAGCAGGGGCAGAATGCATAAATAGAAATATTTTACAAAATAATATTTTATAATTTTATTTTATAAATTTTTATTTTATAATTATTTTATAAAATAATTCTTTAGGCAAGCAGGGCCTCCCTTGGAGCAGGAATATAGGCATCTTCTGGAGGCTTCCCAGCTGCTTTCCAATGATCTTTTTGGTTTTGTGCTTGGCTACAAGGAAAATCTAGAGAGCGTGTCTGTCAGGCCACGGCTTTCATTGAGAGGAAATTGAAGGAAATCAGGAGCCAGGCTGCACACAGAGCTTCCAACCAGCCAGCTGAGCTCCTTGTTAGTGATACATGACTCAAAATGCACAATGATCATTCTGGAGGTTCATTACAGCTTCAAATTTCATGTTTATATGATCTCCCAAACGCGTGTTGTTATTGCTCCGTCAGCCTCTTCAGTCATTTAACAGCACAGAACAAATAAATTGGCTCTTTTTAGGCTACTTGGAAGATGCTTGACAGGGAAATGCTTGATTTCCTGGAGCAGCATGTGCTATGGATAAACAGGCTTGGAAATGGCTCCTTTTTCTCATGAATTAAAGGCAGGGGGAAGAGCTTTTCTGGCATTCCAGGCTGGGGCACAGTCATTGAACTTTTCTCTCCTGTGCTTTCCATAAAAGACATTCTGGAAGGCATTAGGTCTGGAGTGGCAGAAGGAAGGTGGCAGGGAGAGTCCCTTCTGAGCAGAACTCCATCCACTTGATTAATGTGTGGAGAGGTGATTTATGCTGTATATTAACAGCAACAGCTGTTTGCCAGGGTATTTTTAGTGGCTGCATCTGCAGTTAAGTCCTGACCACAATAAAAATCAAGCACCCACCCTTAATATATAAAATCTTATATATTTTAGAGAACACCTCTCCCATGCTGGGTTTCTGTTGTGCTTCCTTGCTTCAGCTGTCCCTGACTCAGCTCTTCTGAATGCGAATTGCTTTCATTTTCATCCAACTTCCCCTCTGCAGGGAGGAAATCATTCTGGGCTGTTCCACCAGGGAAAGAAAACTGCTGATGTTCAAGTGGTTTGAGCAGCTCTGTGTTTGCTACCAGCTGACAACGAGTCCTGCAGAGCAGTGACTGTCAGGTGATGGACAGATATTGCTGCCTGGAAGAGATGAACACGTAGGAAAACAGTCAGACAAGCCAGCAGATGAATAGATCTGCTGCTCCCTGATTGTTTCTGCTGCCAAGATTACAAGTGTAAGAGACTGACTGATTGATTATCTTCCTCCTCGATACTTAATGGTTATAATAATAGCTGGGGTCAATCTGCCAGCAGTTGCTCATGAAAAGTAATTAATCTGGTTCATACCCTCACCCAGGGGAAGATAAATTATGGATGTATCTTCCTCTGGTTGTCCTTTGCAGAATTTCCTGGCTTCTAAAGCACTCTCACTCCAAATACAGAGTGAGGGATTCTTTATTGAGAGAAATAGAAACTTAAAATCTGTGAAAGCTCAGAAGGAAAATGTCAATCATCTAAAGGTGAAAGCAATAAACTTGGAGTCAACTCTTCATCTCTGCATTCACATCCTCTGGTAGCCAGAAGGAATTGAGTTCTCTGTATGTTCACTGTCCTGCACTACAAACTGCTTGTGGGGATGAACAATCATCTTTTGAAAAACCCATTGTTTTGGGCAGACAGCATTGTTTTGGGCAGACAGGTGAAACTGGATTCATTTCATCTAAAAGCAAAGTGTCTTTTGAAGAGAATTCATCAGAGGGTTGGGCTGGATCATAATCGTAGGTCCCTTCCAGTGGAGAAATTCTATTCTATTCTATTCTATTCTATTCTATTCTATTCTATTCTATTCTATTCTATTCTATTCTATTCTATTCCATTCCATTCCATTTCATTCCATTCCAGTCAATTTTGGAAGCCAAATTTGTAGATGGTCAGGGGAGACACAGAGACTCTTTCAAAAGTCAGTTGAATCTCCCTCTAAGATGTGGCAAACAGAGTTTGGATGAAGTGGAGAAGTTGGGAAGTTCTGGATTCCATCTCCCTGGAATTCATTCTAATGGCAGTAGACATGTTCTGCACAACCAGCTGAGATCTGATTCCTAACTTCAGGCTAGCTAAAAGAAGGCAAGAGAACTTCACCTGTTTACTCATTTTGTCTGCACTAATTTATTTCCATCACTCACTGAGATGTTTTTTCTGTCTCTGAAGGCTTCCTGAACATATCCCTGCCACCATTTCCACAGCCTCCCCTGAGGCAATGTCTGAAAGTTACAGTGATGTCTAAATTGGGGATTTAAAGCTTGCTCCAGCAATTAGCCATGTAGGTTTAATTGCCATGCACTCAGATTTATGCATCATCTGTTATGCACCTTTGAAAAATCTTTCCCTCCACCTAAGCAATAAAGATACACAAAGACTCTCTTCTGCTTTCAGGCCTTTAGCAGCTAAGAGGACTAAACTACAGAGATGCTCTGTGGGGCCATGAATTTTGATTAATTCCCCTGCAATTTGCATACCTAACTAAACAGATTTCCTTCATCATCTGAGCACTGCCACCAGTTCTTAGGATTATGTTTGATTCTCTTTTCAAAGCTGCATTTTAACTTTAAAAGAAATATTTCAAAAAAGAAGATGCTGCTTCTTCAACTTCTGCTGTTCTAGTTCTTTCAGGCTTTGTTTTTCCTGAGACTCTGAAATGCTTGAAGTCTCTGTGGTTTCATTTCCATTCTCTTGAGGAGACACTACAGAGAAAGACCAGAACCAAACCTTGTGTATGGCTTCTAACTTCCAGACCGGCATTAAAAATAAAATCAACTTTTTCTCAACTCTAACACTGAAACCCTGTTCCCATGGTAACAGTGGCACTGGGTGAGTGCTGGGATCAGTCTTTGAGGGACCCGTTCTAGTTGACCATTCTGCGCTGCCCTGGGTCTGCAGAGCTGCTCCTCTCACATATCCTCCCTCCTTTCTCTGGATGAGGTTGCAGGTGGTTTTCTCCTTTTTAACTCTGGGATGCCAGAGTCGCTCCCACTGTCACCGGTGGGCTTGGCCTTGGACATGGGGGAATATTGGTTTCTCTGGGTCTGGATCGAAGGCACTTGAGATGGTAGTTTCATGTTTGGACTCAGGTGTTTGTTATTTCTTATCAGTAAAACAGTCACAACCATGAGTTCAGCAGTGTTTCATCAGCAAGGCACAAAATGCCTAACAATCTCTTGTTACAAGGTCTTTTAAGACTAAACTATCCAATTAAGAAAGGACACCGAGATTATTTTCCCTTTTAACCCAATAACTGATCCCACAGAGCAATGTGGAGTTTTCTGTCCAATTACAAAATGCCACCCAAACCCATGAAGAAGAAGGAAGAAGAAGGTAAAGAAGAACAACCTGCCTCCACCCTAAAGCCTCCATCTTGCTTCATATTTATTTCTATATTCCAAAATCCCAAACTCTAAATTTTCCATGCTGTGATATTACCCACTTCTAACCAACTACACACCCGTAATCCCAGTACTATTAACCAATTTTGGAAGCCTTCTCCACAGCATCAGATCAAAAGCAGTGTTCTCTTGGGGGTCTGTGCCTGTAGGCACAGAAAGTTTAAAATTCTTAGCATCATTCCAACAGGGGAAACTTCACAGCTTCTCACAGAAGCCACCCTGCTAGCTCTGACCACCAAAACCTCATGTGCAAACCCAGTTTTCATATGAGAATTGATACAACTCATACATGAAATATACAGAGAAAGAATGTATGGAAAAGCTTGTTCTAAGGCAACTTTATTTTAGAGAGTAACAGAAACGAGACAGCTGAAATCCTGAAGAATTCACAAAGCAGGTAATAAGGTTTTCTTTCTTTGATTGCTTTTTGTTTATGTAAAACTTTATTTTCATGAACACTCACCAAGCAGAGCTGTAGAGAAAAGCAAATTGGAAAAATCAGCTCTAAGGACCATGTTGCAAATCTTCTTGATATTTTCAGTTTGCTCTCTGGAAGAATTCAGAGCATACAGCAACAGGTTTCTCCTCTTCACAGCCCTGAACATCTGAGATGTGAGGGGAGTAAATTAAACACTTCACTTGCTGAACATGTCCAGGGCTGTCTCCTGAGTCTGCTGCAGAGGAGACTGAAATAAGCAGTGCAGCAAACAAGAGGGGCAATGGAGCAGGATTTGGTGCTTCTCAGCAAGTTCACTGTGTTTCACCTGCTGCACAGAAACTGCCCTGGTTTTCTGTCTAATGTGTAGCTCTGTGTCTTCTGGTTTTCTTTGGTGAGCAGCTCCATTTGCCATCTCTTTTTCAGATTCTGTGGCTGCAGTGTCTCACAGAGCACCTCTGTTCTTCATTCTGCTTCTCCCTCAACTTTCCCTCTCACTCTTGGTACGCTTCATGCCTTGTTTCCTTAGAAAGCAGTGGGATACTGAAAGGGTGAAGGGTGTGGAGCACAAATCTTATAGGGACCAAGTGATAGAGCTGGGGGTGTTTAGCCTGGCCAAAAGTAGGATGAGGCCAGACTTTAGTGCTCTCTACAACCACCTGAGAGCAGGTTGTAGCCAGAGCAGGGCAGTTTCTTCTCCAAAATCCTGAGGAACTTGAGGACTTGGCCTCCAGTTCCACCAGGGGAGGTTTAGATTGGATAATTGGGAAAACTTCTTCCCAGAAGGAGTTGTCAAGCAGTGGAACAGGCTGGACAGGGAAATGGTGGAGTCCCCAGCCCTGGAGGTGTTTAAAAGACACAGATGTGGCAAATGGGGATGGGGTTTAGTGATGGGGTTGACAGTTCTGGGTTAATTGTTGGACTCAATGGTGTTAGGGTTTTTTTTCCCTAAATTATTCTATAGAAAAGATTCATCCCACTTTCAGCTGCAATTCAGTTACAAAAAAATCACTTACACATGCAGGCAGTAGAGATAGGATTCAGCTGTGATTCTTGAATTGGGATTCAAATGCTGCAATTTAGACACTCTTTAGTCAGATGCCTAAAAATTAAACTTCTAAATTAAACAGAGAACAATTTAAAAGTCACTGCTGAGTGATAACACATCTGGAGTGTGGTTCAACTCACAAATGTTTTACACATTTTGCTTAGGAAAAAATAACCAGCCCCTAGAGGTGCCTGTATACCCTGCTGACTCCCCAGGAAGCCTCTGACACACACCTTGATCTGGATCAGAGAAAATCCAACAATGTGGGACAGTATTTAGGATCCAAGACAGATTTTTAACAATCATCAGATTTTGAAAGTTTAGCCACTGTAGTTTAATTTTGCTGAAATATTGTCAAGAGAATCAGAAGAGGGAACACATGAGTCAGAAAGTCTGTGACAGTAATTTTTAAACTTTACATCCCTGCAAAAAGTTTAAAGGATGTAAAAATACTCTGTGTTTCTGAGCTGCCTTCCCTGGCTGACTTTTACCAGCTGTATTCCTGATGCTGAGAATGGCAAGGCAGCTTTGGCCAGACTGGGACTTTTTTTCCTGGAGGATTTGGTGACTTCTACCTCAGGCAGATTCTTAAGCACACCTTGCAAAAGAGAGTGTTGGAACCCTGGTCTCTGAGAATTTCAGGCTTTCTGTGCTGCCAGGCACTGACCCCCAAGAGAACACTGCATTGACCTGAGGCCCTGGAGAAGCTTCCAAAATGGAATGACAGAACTGGGATTGTGGGGGTGGAGTTTGAATAAAAGTGTGTGATATCACAGGGTGGGAAACTCAGAGTTTAAGGGTTTAGAATGTAGTAATATAGATAAAGCAAGATGGAGGTTTTAGGGTAGAGGTTGGTCCTTCTTCTTCACCTTCACCTTCTTCTTCACCACCTTCTTCTTCACCTTCTTTACCTTCTTCTCCATGGGTTTGGGTGGTTTTGTGTAATTGGATAAAAAGTCCCCATTGCAGGGCACAGGTTGTTGGTTATTGGATTAAAAGTAAAAATAATTTCAGTGTCATTTCTGAATTGGACAGTTGATCCTTCAAAGGCCTTGCAGAGAGAGAGATGGGGCTCCATTTTGAGTTTGTTAGAGCGAAGTGCTGCAGAACTCAGGATTTGTGAGACTGTGACATGGATAAGAACTGCTAAACATCTGAGTCCCAACAAGAAATACCGTCTCATGTATTTAATCCTGAACTTGGCAGACAAAAGATGCAAAGAATTGATGGAGAGCAGCCTCCCAGCACTAACAGCCTGCCCAGGGCTGAGCTGAGCCCAGGGCTCCCCTGCCAGCACCCCTCTGCCCCCACTGCTGCAGGACTGATTCCTGCTCTCCAGCTGAGCACCCACAGCAGAGCAGCTCGTGCCTCCTTGCCCTGTTGGGTTATTTATCCAGGCTCCCCAGCTGCACACTCCCCCAGCAAAGGGCTCTCACACTGTGCTTTCACCCAGCACGTGTCAATCCCTGCAATTCTCTGGCTTTCAAGGTGAGCACAGAGCAGCCACAGAGGCTTTGGACTGCCCTGCTGCTGATCCCTCTGCACATGTTTACCCAGTAGGAAACCAGCTGCCTGCTGTTTGCCCAATTTTTGCTGCTAAAAGCCTTGTTTTTCTCATCAAAAAAAGCCCTCAGCACTCAAAATCTCAAAAGCCTCATGTTTTTTATGAGGATCTTTTATCAGCATATGTTCCATCGTTGCTTGTATCTACTCTTGCTGATGGCACTCGCTGGCACAGACTGGTTATAATCCCTTTATTGAGACATTTAGCTGGTTACAGCTCCTGGAGATATTTTATAAGTGCTCAGGTAAACAGACATGCAGGGGGAAAATGATGTGGGATTAGAGGATCACAAAATCATGGAATGGTTTGGGTTGGGGAGGATCTTCAAGATCATCTCATTCCAGCCCCTGCTATGGGCAGGGGCAGCTTCCACTGTCCCATCCAGCCTGGTCTTGTGTCATAAGAAAAACCAATATTAAGCAAATACCTGTTCCAGCTGCTCAGAGGAGCCCTAAGGAAAATGCAAAATAAGATGTTCATACTTAGTCACGGTGTTAAATTGCATTGAATTGTTCAGGTCTGACATCTGCATCTGAATTTTAGTTTTTCAGATAGATCAAAGATTTCAGCATGGACTTGATAATCTTTTCTCAAAGTCAACAATCTGTGATGAACACCTTGCTTTCATTAAGGAAGGATTTTTGACACACACATTGAACTGTAATGGGAACACTTCATTTTTCTTTTGCTATTTTATATTTCAATGTTTAAATATGTTCCAATATATGTTCCATTGTTTAAATATGTTATTCCAATATTAAGAAAGACAATTGGAATACTCATAGAAGAGTGGTTTATGGCCAAAAGCAGAGCAGTCCCCTGTGAAGCAAAAAAGCAGAAAAATTAGAGGAATTTAACTTCCTGTTGTCTCAGTCTGTCATTACATGAGTCACCAAATATTCCTGTCCATCACACATCAGAAGCTGAGGTACCAATGTTCTGGCAGTTCTCTCGCTGGGTACAGAGGTAACAACTTCCTTCTAAAAGCATCTGAATTGTTGTGAAATAGCTGATAAATGCAAGCATCAGAAAGGAGAGGAGGGGGGAAAGGCAGAAAAAATAAAATAAGAGAGAGAAACAAAAAGAACCCAACATTTTAAATGTGAACAGTGAATTAATCCAATTAAATGTCCTCCACCGAGTCTCTGGGAGGAAAGAAAATTACTGGTGTTTCAATAGCTGCTACTTTATTAAAAGCCATTCTATTTTTTCTCCAAAGCTTTTAAAGCAGAGACAGATGGAGATTAAAATATAACCAGTAGTTAAAAGCTACTTTCCTTTTGTTACTGCGGTTCTGAAAGAGCCCTCAGAAAACAGATGCATTAAAAGCTCAGGCAGGAGGACAGGCAGCACTTGCACCTGGTCACTTCAGTGTATTTTGTCCTGTTCCCATGTTTATGTCATGAAAAACAAAGCAAGTTCCATGTACCAGGAAAACAGGTAACAGGAAAACATGCTTAATTTAGTACTGAAAAAAAACCCTTCAGGATTGTCTGTGTAGTTAGGTGAGAGAAATCAGGATGTGAAAGAATATTGGGTGTATTTAATCCCAAAACAAGCCTGTAACTGCACTAGTAACCAATAGTGGGGCATTTTTAACGTGGTCAAAAGAGCTTCTCCAGCACCCAGAGCAGAAAGCAGGGAGAGCTGGGCTGCCACTTCCTAATCTGTGACAAAATTGGCTGCCCCAAGAAATGGCTCTTGAGCAGCAGTGGAGCTAGGACAGAGAGATGGGATGAGCCCAGGGCCTGCATGGCCATGCAGGGCTCTGGGAGTCTCCTGGATGTGAGCCCTGAGGCATCCTGTGGGATGCTGGCACATCCCAGGGCAGAGCTTGTGGATGCAGGAGCTGCCCTGTGGGTGCCAAGCAGAAAAGCTGACTGCTAAAACTGGTCACAGCTGCTGGGAACCTGCTTTGACGTGACTCCAGGGTGGCCTTGAAAACTGTAACTTTCAGAGAATTGCAGAATGGTTTGGGCTGGAAGGGATCTTAAAGATCAGCTCACTCCACCCCCTGCCATGGGCAGGGACACCTTCCACTATCCTAGGGTGATCCAAGCCCTGCCCAGCCTGGCTTTGGACACTGCCAGGGATCCAGGGGCAGCCACAGCTTCTCTGGGAAACCTATCCAAGTACCTCACCACCCTCACAACAAAGGATTTCTTCCTAGTATTCTATCTAACCCTTCCCTCTGTCCATTTGAAGCCTTTATTTTATTTTTTTAAAATTTTTTTGGCGAGTGTCAGCCACCATTTCCTGCCACGTGTGCTGGGAGGGACCATCTGCCAAAACATCTACAGCTGATCCAGGTGGGATTCCCTTGAAAGCCAAGGAGAGCCAGCAAGGGGAGTCTGCTGTGCCATTCATCTCATTTTTATACTGAAATTCTAAAATGGATCAGGTAAATCACACCTCAAAATGTTCTCTTCTGTCTACAAAGACAGCCTGAGTTGTCTGGACTTAATTTAGGCACCTACCTCTTAGACTACTAAATATTGTCAGATGAATCCCATCTCTTTGCACCTTCCTAGATGGTAAAAAAGGTGAAAGTTTTATTCTTCTATTAAAAAAAATTATGAGACACACAGTTCCTCTGACATCTCTTCAGCAGGTAGCCCACAAAGGGGAACTCCAGGATATTTTTCTGCAGTAGATGAGAAATGCATTTTGATTTTTAATGTTTTCTGCATTTCCTGATTAAAAATACTAGTTCAAGTTTAACATTAATAAAAATGAACCCAAATGAGTGCTTTGGAATCATGTAGAAATAAGCCTGTGTTCAGCACTGAATATGGGAATGGGTCAATCTGGTTCCCACAGCTGGTGTGGACTGTTGCCCAAAGATGCAACAACCCTTCAGAAACATTACAGGGACTCTAAAATCAGTGAAAATAAAATGTTCATTTTCAATAAAATGTCAGTATTTCTAAAATGTTCCATCTAGTCCTGGGTATGACGCTAATAGTAAGTTACTTTTGCCAATACTTGCATTGTTGCAGCCCTTTTTTATCAGGAGAAAATTGCAAAAGCTATTTTCAGTCAGAATGGGAATTATATTTTCTAATCCTCTTTATAAAATATAAGAGCTCTGGAGATTGTGACTGTGGTATGTGGAAAATATTTCCGTTAACATTCATCATTCCAGAACATCCATCAACATTCATAAAATTCTCTTCTCTCTTCTCCCTTCCCTTCCCCACCTATCCACAAAAAATCCACTGTTTTTTCTTTAATAAAACCTAAAGATATCCAACCACCTACCAAAACCAGAATCCATCTTCACTTCAGGTATAGCTTTTACCAAAACTGATCCTGACAGAGGTCACTATAAACCTACAAAGTTTTCTCTCAAAATTCCACTGAAATGTATTTAAATAACATAAAATCCCTAAGGAAACAATAGCAGGGACTGCTGAGGTTTTGTCACAATAGTATGGTGGCACTCTGAGATTTTTAGAGCTGACATCATAAATGTGTTCACTACTGTCACAACCAAGTGACCAAGGGGACACCATGAATGAATTTCCCACAGCTGAGCAGCCAAGCAGCTGTGGCACTAAGCCCAGGCCAGCTGTTAATTCATTTTTTTTTTCTTGGCATCTCAGGTGGATTTAAAGCTTGAATTGAGCTCTGTGGAACCACAACAACCCTGCTGCCTGCACCAAGCTCCAGGCTTTTGCTCCAAATCCACGTTTGCTGGGGGTTGGGATGCAGCCTGAGAGCCCTGCTCCTGGCAGGAGCTGCCTTACCTCAAACACCAGCTCTGAGGCACTGGTTAATCCCCCCAAAATGATTCAGCCTTTGTTTTGGCAACTTTGCCATCTGCTGCTTCTCCAGAGTGTGGGGATGGCCCCACAGACCATCCCCTCCCAGGCCTCCACCAGCAGTACAATTTATTCCCACCACACCTGGATTTTTCTATCTGCTGCCGTGGAATGTCATCGTGTCCCCAAGGGTGGGCTCCAGTGTGGCTGGAAAAGGGAAGTGACACATCTTCCACTTGGCTCTCAGTCACCAGTGTCCTCGAAATCAGCTCCCAGGCTGTGTGCTGGCTGGTCCAGGAGACTCTAGATTTTATTCAGGAATGAGTAGGAGCTCAAGCCATGCCTAAATCCACACCTGGGCATCTCGTAAGCTGCACAAGGCTTGGCAGGTTGGCCTCAAGGGCTCCTTGGGCTCACTTCACCAAGGGATGTCCAGCATAAATAGGTGACACAACCTCCCAGAGGGACTTCCAGGTATTGTATTTGTGGGGTTCCCAGACGAAGGAAGGAATGATGAATTTGACTCCATGTTTTTAGAAGGCTAATTTATTATTATATTATATTATATTATATTATATTATATTATATTATATTATATTATATTATATTATATTATATTATATTATATTATGCTATACTAAACTATACTAAAGAATACAGAAAGGATACTTGCAGAAGGCTAAAAGGATACTAATGAAAACCCCTGACTCTTTCCAGAGCCTCTACACAGCTTGGCCCTGATTGTTTATTAAGTCAAAACAATTCATATGAAACCAATGAAACAATCACCTGTTGGATAAACAATCTCCAACCACATTCTGAAGCAACACAAGAGAAGCAAATCAAATAATTTTTGTTTTCCTTTTTCTCTGGGGCTTCTCAGGTTCCCAGGAGCAAAATCCTGGGCGAAGGGATTTTCCCAGAAAATGTGACTGCCACATCCAGGTGCTTTTGCAGCCATAAAATTGTCTAGATTGGGAAAAACATCTAAATCATTAAGTCAAACCTGGACAAGCAGCAAGGGGAAAGAAAGATGTAATGTCCTGGCTGTAGGATGGAGGGTGGAGTGCATTGGTGTGGAATGCTGAGGGTGTCACTGGAAGGGTGGTGAGATAATTCACCCGCTGGATGGAACATCTTAATTGGTGTGAGCCGAGGGAATCCGGCAAAGGAGAATCCTGTGTCACAGGGATGGGGTCTGGGAAGGTCCTGGCTGCCATCTAGTGGAGTAGGGATGTGTCTTTGGACTAAAATAAATATATAGGTAGCACATATCACAGAGAAGCAGTCTGTGATCTGTGGGATAATTCGCATCTTTACTCCAGGAAAAAGTCATAAAAAACAAAGTAGCTTAGAAACCAGTGAAACTGGGGACAGAACCACACTGTAATTGCAGGAAACGGGATAAAAGATCAGGAGGTAAAAGAACCCCTCGTCACTCTTTTTCTGGAACAGTTTGTGTCCTCCTTCTTACCTCCATGGAAAACCACAAAAGGTTTTTCATGCAAACTAAAGAAATTTGGGCCGTTTTCAGAGTAATCAAATGAAATTTCTGTTCCCCCACCCCAGTGTGTGGTCTACTGTGTGCTCTTTGCAACACAAATGCACTTTTTTTTGCTAGCAAAGGGGGTAGATGTTTTAACTGGAAGTTCATTTTGGAACTTTCTGATCAGCATTTTGTTCATGCTGTCCACCAGTGATGGTGGTCAAACCTCACACCCGGAGAAGAGGGGAAGCTTGGGGCAGGCATGTGGTCTGCTTCCCAGATTCCACCTGGTCATTTTCCAAATTTTTCATTCATTTCTCCAGCCTTGTCTTGAACCCACTTAGACTTTGCCTCTCTGGCGATGCTTTCAGTGTTGGGCAGGGTGTGAGGGAACTTTTAAGGAAAAACGCTTTCACTTCCACCCTGTTGCTGCTCATTTTCCTTTAAAATGCTTTGTTTTCCCTCATGGCATTTTACCTTCTCTCTGTAGGTCTCAGTGGCTGAGACGGCACAGCTAACACAGAATAAACAGAATATCTGGGAGTTGTTTTCCCATCAAGCTGATTTGGACTCAGAGTTCTGTTTTATTCAGTGTCATTATCTGTTCGCTCAGGAGATGGAGAAAATCCTTAACTTCTTAAGGCACCCTGTGGATTAGGTGTGGGTATTTCTCTGGTTTCTAAAATCCCTTCAAATCATCAGAAATTAACTCTTTTGCCAAAACCAGGTGTTTCTACAATTTCCTGTAGTCCTAATCCTCTGGAAATTGGGGCATTTTCTGGCTGGAAACCCAAGTTATGAAAATAAAGCTTGTGCTTAGGAAGGGGAGGAGAGGCACTACCTCACCCTCTCATCATTTCCTAAACTTGATTTAGCTAAAACAGCTGGAGATAAATCCCACTCCCAGTTTAAATGTGTGGTTTTAGTTTTTCCTGAACCATAGAATTCAAGAATGAGTTGGAAGGGGCCTTAAAAATCATTTTGTTCCAAACCCCTGCCATGGTCAGGGACACCTTCCATAGACCAGCTCTGCACAGGCCCAGCTACAATATACATAAAATGTCTCAAAAGTTAGCTGAGTGTTATAGAGGAAATAAAGAAACACAGATCCATTGCAGACATTTGTGTTAAAAAAATTAAAGATATATTGTATGTGCTCCTGTCACTTTAAGGAAAGTATTTATTGTCCACTTTGACACAGAGTGGTTTTGTTCAATCACATCCAAAATGACAGGAAAATCCTATTGATCCATGAAATTACAGATAATATTTTAGCATTCTTTTGCCATACTGTTAAATTTTAATATATATTAAAAATCGGTGGCGTTTGAAGCAAAATATAGTAGAAACAAACATCCCATTCATTTAATTCATGTCAAGAAATACGAACACAATGCATTTTCATTTGCAGCTAAACAACATTATTTTCTGCAAGCCCAGGAATCATGAAATATTCATAGAAACTGCAACTCTTTTTTTTTTTTTTTTTTTTTAGCTCTTTGGATATAGGATTTTTCATAGTGTGCCATAAAACAATTTCCCCTGACCAAAAACTTCCCCATCATCCTGACTAATTTTGCAGTGGGCAGGAGCTGATGAAAAGCTTTGTCCTTTAGGGACAACGTCAGAACTGAAGAGTACCATATTAACATCTTAATTTGGTAATGCCAGAGCACAATTCAAGCCAGACAGTGCTGGTGTAAACGCGATTGTGTCTCTTGCTATCAAAGCTGATCTCAATTTCAGTTTCCAGAGCTCTCCCTGACCAGCAGGGGAGAGCAGAATCATCATTAAAGGATGTTCCAGGCTTGCTCCCAACCCATCACAGACTGTGACATCTCCCTGTTCCTACAGGTACCCACAGGCATCACAGCACATCTGGGATCTTACACGGAAGGATTTCAGCTACAAATTGGTTCAGGTAACAAATGATGCCAGTAGAATTTTATTGCAATAATCAATCTAAAGGCCCTTTGGGCCATTTTTAATATTGCTATGTTTTCTTTTCTCCAGTGTCCTACTCCAAGGTCGGTGTCATCACTGTGGGACATCCCTTGGAAGAGGTACCAAGGATTTGCTGCACCAGAGCGTGAATCATAAGTCAAATAAAACAAAGTATTGAACAGTTATCCTTGCTGTACTGAAAATCAAAATTATTTCATGGTATAAAAACAATAATAGTGACCTGTCCTTGATGTCAGATAAAGACAGAAGAACCAGAGGTGATCTCTGATAGTTATGGGATACACTGTTTAATTTTGTTCATATAAAATATATTCTGTTAGTAGAAGAGAATTTGCCATTAAACTTAGCAGTTACAGTGTGTGGGGAAGCATGTAAGGCACTAACCTAGACAGAAGAAAATCAGTGTAAAAGGGTTATTGCCTGACTGAGGGAAGATGAAAAAATAATGACAAAACTAGTGGGCAAAAGCCCAACAGAAAATGCCACCTGAATGTGAATGTAAAAGAAACAAACCAAGTGCTCCTACAAAAAAAATGCGATGTTTCCATTCAAAAAACTAATTGGAAGGCATTCCTTATTTTTAGGTATCTGGCAGGTATTTTGGAGGATAGGAGCAGAAAAGTTAACCAATATCATACAAACTAAGTGATTTAACTTATACCTAAGCAGGCAGAAACTTGAAAATTAACACCAAAAACTGGTTTTTTTTTTTACTTTTGTAGCCTGCAGTGAGAGCATCTCATACCCCCAGGCCTTGAAGCAGCTTTTCATTTCTGTCTCTACTCATTGCATTGTAAACCCTGTAGCAATTTGCACACCCTTGAATAATTTTCTGTCTTCAACCCAGCTTTTTGTTGCTCTGGCCCTACTTCAAGTGAAAGTAAATCACACTTAGTCAAATTTATTCTTCAAAGGTTAAGGAGTTTCTGCTGCCTATACTTTTCATACTTTTGTTATCAAACCTTGCATGTGACAGACAAGAACGTGTAGAAAAATAATCTTGTGTGATAAGTGTGCACATGCTCCTAAACTCATGTTAAGGCCATAAAAATAATCTAAAGTGAATGCAATTCCCATCCTGAAAAGCTGAATTGCTTCAGTTTTTGAATCCTGCTCAACATTTTATACTCAAAATAGGATTTAGTAAAAACGTAATGCAATCCTAATCTCCATGTCATGCCTTGTCATAACTGATATTAATACTCTAATTAAATCATTTGAGTCATATCTTGTGATTTTAACCACTTCTGTTTCCAGTTTCAGCTATCCCTGAGAAAATATTCCCTGGATAGTAGCTAGGGTTTCTTTCAGGAAGGAACAAAATGACATCTTTAAGATTCCTACTCTTCTTCTTGCTAGAAAAGCTGAGGTGACTGGAGAAAGACAAAGACTCAGTGTGTAATAACCCTATTTAGGTGAGCATGGATGCCACAGGTACTGGAATGCAGCCAAATAATTGTGCCTATTATATATGATACAGAGCCAATGGAAATTATTTGGGCAGACCAACTTATTTTTGATGCAGAGGGATTTGGGTCAATCCCTTAATCCAAATTTCTCTAAAACCAAGAGCCCTGAGAAGTCCCTGTGTTCATGTGTCTTCATATCTGTAACTAACCCATCCTTTTAAAGTCAGAGTCGACGTGGAAACCCCATTTCAGAATGTCAGGGGCTAATTACAATCCAGAAAATCCATTTGATATGGTCAAGAGTCTTAATATGACACTTTGACCTCAAACAAACATTGTTTGAGGCAGGGAGACCAGAAAGTGCCATCAGACATTCAGAAATCAGCTGAGCCTCACAGTGGTTGATATGTTCAGCAGAAAAAGGAATTTTATTTGGTTTTTATTGCTTTTTGTCTTATGCTTTTAGAGCATGATGGTATTCACAGTAAATTTGCTGATTTTTCCACCAGCAGCAATGCAGCAGCTGCAAGAAATTTTCCATCTATATATTTAAGGGAAGAGATGGGTAAAAATTATCTAGTTTTCATGAGTTATTATAATTTCAGCTGATAGAGACCATGATCTTTGGGAGGCTGAGAAACATTTCTCTCCAGGAAAGAGCTCATGTTTGCTGGTTATGCCACTTTTCCACCAGAGCTGGGTGCTGTGGGACACTGAAGGCCATGTGAAGGCTTCTCTCTGTCAGTCCCTTTCCACCCAGATCTGTTTGAATTCTTCTGGATAATGGAAGGAAACCAGTAAAACTATATCTTGGGCTCCACATTGTAAAATGTGTTCCATGGAGTCACTTCAGAAATGGAAATAAACAACTTCTCCCACACTCAGGCCTGAATCCTGCCATTGCTGCAACTTTCACAGGGAGAAGAATAACCAGGAAAAAATACTTTCTTTTTTTTTTTTTAATGTAAGAGGAAAATGCCTCCTGGGCAGTGAACTTTTATACAAAAACTAGGTGAAGCAACATTCTATTTCTTCATGTTAGCTGTAATTACCTGGATTCAGCAAAGGGAAATTTCTGGTTTTTAATCAGACTTTGCATCTCACTGAAATGCCCAGAAGAGCAGGGTGAAGTGTATTGATGCAATGATCCTCACTGGTTGGTACAGCTTAACTTTCTTCACACCTTTCCAAGCCCTGATATTCCCATCAAAAAGTTTAATCAATCTTTTAATCTACAGGTTACAATCACCATTGTGGGGAAAAAACCCAAAACCAAAATAAAACAATACAAAACCACTCAAGTACAATCACTGGGAATCCAAGTTTATTTTCAAGCTTCTCAATCTTTTACAACACTGGAGAGCAAAAACAGTCACACATAAGAAAATATTTAGCAATATTCCCAGCAGTCTCCCAGTCCATCTCCTGGGGGTATCATTCTCTTTCTGTGCAAAAATTGGCTTTTTCTTTTCATTTTCTTGCAAAGAATTTCCTTAATGATTATCATATGGAGCCTTGGCCTTCCCAATGCCTCCCTTTCCTGCTACTTGGCTGTCAGGAATTTTCTAACCTGTAACTCCTGAAATAACATCAGAACCTGAGAGTGTTCTATGGTGAAATTAAATATTTTTTGCTACTAAATAGACAATGTAAAAAGGCAACATAAAAGGGCTTTTTGTGGCGCAGTTCAGCAAGACTTTGGGTGTCTTATTTTTATGCCTGTGGAATCAGAGCATGGAACAAAGCTTGAAGAAGATGGATAGACTCTAGCCCCCACTAAATTAGAATTGAATTCTGTTTTCCAGGGGGGGTCATCTGTGGTGTCACTCGAGGCTTCTACTGGTGTCCACTTATAAGTACTTTGTGCTCTATCAGTTAAAGTGTAGAAATGAACCAGAATAAGTGATTTTTATGTTTGCTGTGCTGCAGAGTTGCCAGAGAGAGGGTTATTTTGTGTTTGGAAGGTCAGTCAGGGTTTAATCTGTCCTTGCAATGCTTGTCCTGCAGAAAGGCCCCATGGTCAGAACTGTCGAAGTGGATCCTCCTCCAATTTGCTCAGGATAAACTGCAATAGTTACGTTTGGTAAAATTTGGTTTCTTTGGTTGGGTTTTTTCCCCTCCAGAGCCCGAGACCATTTTCAGCACACAGATGTGGTCATTTTCACCCCAGAGCTGGAGGGCACAGTCCACCTGGTCCTCCTCCACACTGGCACCAGCCCGTAGCGCTTCCCGTGCCACCTCCGGCCGATTTCCGTTTGCACCTCAGGAACAAAGGAAAAGGTTCTTTTGTGGTTGAATTCTGGGGAGCAGACAGTGGGAAAGAAGCAGGACAGAGAGAGGGGCTAGAAAAGACCTTTTTAGACATCTCTGGACAAGTCAGTTTCCTTTTTAGCTGATAGGGAGAAGTAGAATCCTGTCTCAGCGTGGCCATCTTTCTGCACTGATGAAAACTCCTGAAGTTCTATCAGTACTAAGCTTGAGATCTCTGGAACTGTAAACTATTTTGTCCATTTCCAAAATATCTTAGCTTTTTTTCATGTACCTTCTCATTTTTATTCTTAAATATTCCTATGAATATTTATTCTACCATCAATCTCACCAACATAGCCTACACAATTAAATACGTTTTCTCCACACTGCCTGCTCTTTCTCAGTTGCTAAGGGATGTTGTCTTGGTTCCATCTGCTTCTAGAAAAGTATAATCTGCAGCAAGTTTCTTAATCAGCATTCACCAATTTGTGGCTGGGAAACAATGCTGCTTTGCCATTTGAGATGATGAGGGGAAAGCCAGCAGCAGCCAGGAGAGGTTTGCTGCGTGTTGTTGACAGCTGTGTCATTGTGTGTCGTGTACTGGCATGTTCACAGGAGCACAGAGTGGGTCCAGGCCACCCACTAAAGCCTCCTGTCACATCTGATTCTTGTTAGGAGTGTGCCTCCCCGGATGTTTAATAGGGAGAGAATTTCTGTTTGGAAGTGCTGTGTGTCTGTGAAGTCGAGCTGGATGTGTAGCTGTGGTCTGTGGTTAGAAGGGATTAGGGTTATTAATAAACCAATGACAGGATTTTTATCTAAACACAAGCATCATTAGAGCAGCCAGTAATTCATGGCCATAAACTGAACCAAAAGGCTAAGAATGTTAATATATTTAAAAATATTTAATATTTCTGATATATTCTGATATATTCTGATATTTTCACCCATGGCACATGTAGGTGATTAAATACTGTTTGAAAGTTTAAACAGCCCTTTAAACTTTAAACTGGAAAATGAAGGTTTGGTCAATACAGTCCAGGGAGTCTAGAGTGATCAGGGATGGGATTCATCTCCTAAATACACCTTTGACACTCCAGGGATGCTTTTTCTGGAGGGAAGGGTGGGCATATATGGAACAGGATTCTCCTTTCCAGGAGCTGCAGGCAGAATCCAGCAGAGTGTTAGTCTGAAACTGAATCCCAGTCATATTCCAAAGGAGCAATCTCAGCTACTCTGGAGTCAGAAAATGAGGGGAAATTCCAGAGTTTCAACATATTCTGAAATATGGAGGATAAACTTTCACGTTTTCTGTATATTTCTTTCAAGATGCATTATTATCACATCTAGACTGGAAGTGGACACTAACCTAAAAGGAAGATCTCCTCTCCCATCAACGGTAAAATTCTGACTTAAACATTCTAAACAGAAAACCAGATTTACCAACGTGAATAAATACTGAGATGCTTCATGAGACTATTAAAAATACTAAAAAAATATATTTCACTATTGGGCAAAGGTGTGCATTTAAATTCTTTCCAATTTAAACATAGACCTTTAGTAGATGGAGATGTCTCTGCATCACTGAGGTAAGTTGTATTTCCAGTTTTGGACTTAGCAGGGGTTTTCCAAGCCCTGCTATAGGACAAAAATGTGCAGAAAGGATCAAAAATAATTGACAGAATAGCAAAGTAGTAAAAGTTCACTTCTCCACTAGATGGCTTCATTCCCATGAAGATCATTGAAATGCAATTCATCAACATTGTTACCCATGTAACAGTCATAAGAAAATGAAAGATTTGGTTATCTTTTGTATGAAACTGATTGTTAACTATATATTTGCCACTGAAGGCAATATTGTAGAAGATATATCTGATATAGTTTCCTTACCTCTTGATTCAGGAAACAGTAGAGAACTGCCACAATAAACCCCTGAAAAAGACCAGGAGAAAAAGTTTTGAGGGTTAACACAGTCTGAAAAAGCTACTAACATTATCTGACTTCATGGTATGTGAATTAGTATCACTGTAGGGGTGGGAGGTTGCTGGAAGTTGAAAGATAATTTATGGATCTCCAATAAAGCTGAACAGCTTTAAAGATAAACACCTGGTTAGTGGCATTTCATCAAAATCAGTCCCATGCTATAAATTCACAAATGTGATTGATGATTGTGGAAGTATGGTCCATTCTCCAGCCCAACTGACAGCTGATTCTTTATGCACTCTAAAGGAAGTAAAACAGAGACTGCAAAAGGAGATCCGTGGATGGAGCTCACACAGCTCTCCAGACAAATTCTGTGTCTCTGTAGACTACCAGATGAGATCCAGCTCTGGCCTATTGAATGTATTTGCTAAGATTCTGAACTGAGATAAATCCAGGACAAATCCTAGGAGGTCAAAGGACCTACATGACCAGATCCTGGCTCAACACCTCAGGCTTTTATTCTATTAAATTATTCATTAAGTATTCATTAGCTCAGTGAAGGTCCCCTCCCTGTACAGAGGGTCAGGATTGATGGACAGGGTTTGCTGGGCAGGACTGACACAACAGATTCAATCCTCAAGAGGAATAAACCAGCACAAAATTCATAGATTGCTGGTGGTGCTCCCTGAGAACCATCCCATGAACCAGCCCATGGAACCATCCAGGGAGAGATCTGTTCCCTGGGGAGGTTTGGAGGCATTCCCACAGCTGCTGCTTTGGACTGAGGTGCAGCACAGGGAACAGGAGGGAAGCAAAGGGAAATGGGGTCCTGCCCAGCTCATAACTCAGGCAGCAAAACCACCTGGAGGGGACATAGAGCTGGAGTTTTCTTGTCAGCATCAAGCTCCTCAAGCTGTCCATGCCCTGTGTGCCAATCCAGAGCAGTGGGGAACCATCAACCCAGTATTTGCAGGAGGGGAAGGGATGTGGCATCCCCACAGCAGCCTGTGTGGGGCTGGTACATGCACCAGGCACTGCTTGATGCTTATGTTGAATTATCCATTCATTCTTTGACAAAGAATTAGCAAGGCAGCTGGACACACAACTTTGATTGCCTCTGGAGGATTTAAATCAGCTCAAGTTTGCTTGAATTTGTTAGTGAAGTCAGAGAAGGCAGGTGGACAAGTACTGGTAGCAAGGAAGATTTTCCACACTTGACTTTGGCCCCCACATCCAATTTACACACTTATCTGAAATTTTATATTTCCAAAATCTGGAGGCCAGCCTAGAGCCAGGCAGGATTTGTCACCTCTTCAGACATTTTAACTCAGCAAAGAACCAGGAATGTTGTGAGCAGACTCTGGTTTCAGGATCCAAGGATTTTTTTTTGTGCGGTTCTTGTTGTCATAAGGACACAAGGCTAAAAAAGAAAAACAGGTAAGAAGGAACCAAAGGATCTTGGTAATTTTACCTGAAAAGAGCCAATGCAGAGCTCCAAATAAAGCCGAACCCCCAGGCTGGTATATTCTGGGAGGAAGTTGAAGACAATGTAATGGGTTCCAAATAATGGAATTAGAAGCAGAGTTGACCTTGAGAGACGTCTAGCACAGAAGATGAGAAGAAGTAAGGTAATATTATTTTTTCTGAGTAAAAACTAAGGCATGCAGTGTGCCACAGCAGTGAGCAGAAGTAAAAAAGAAACTAGAATATATAAAAATATAAATAAAATAGAAATAAATATGTTGGCTTCCTTTATGGTTCTCATATAGAGAAAGGCAGCTATAGAGGGTAATTTTTCCTCTCTTAATAAGAGATTTATTGCCAATTCAATTAATTTTGTTGTCTCCCCATTTATTTTAATTGGAAGGCTGACATCATCTGACTACATCCCATTGGCCAATATGAGGTGACTTGAGTATCACCCTTTGACCAATTTCCTTTGGAATGGGATAAGGTTGGGAATTCTAAAATTTAATTCCAGTTAAACTGAGCCTTTCTTTGGCACTGAGCAAGTACTTTTCTGTTTAGAAAAGACAACATAACTTTTTATTATATAGTTAAAATAATTGAGTTTTTAAAAATTATTCCATACATTACCTGTACTGAGAAGAATTATTGAAGTTGATTTGTCGAGGGTCTAGTTTTTTCAGCAAGATTCTGATGATGTTGATAAATAGGACAAAATTGACCTGTTCACAACATTTGAGAGGTCAGAGGGAAGAAAAAGATAAAGATAATTTCTGATATAAGACTTTGCAGAGAAAAGCTGGTAATGTTTGTTTTAGTTACAATGTAATTTGTGCAGTTTCAATGTAAGGTCGTTAATATTATTCCTGTTGACAGCATTCAAGTATTTAAATTAGTTGCATTCCTGCTTGAAGAAACAGCTGAAGTTGAAAACTTGATAATTTCACCTTTTTCAGCAAGATATTCTCATCAATAGCTTGTGTGACCCTCTTTTACCTTTTGTAGCTCAAATCAGTTGGATTCTCCATAGAGACAAATATTGCATTAAATTCTGGCTGGTATTTCCGTGCACTATTAGTAGAATTTTTCTGCCTAAATCCCTCTACAATGAGATATTTCCATCAGAGCTGATCACCCTGTTCTGCCTTTGCAGTCAGTAGAGAACCAGCCAGGAGAGTTAACAGAGCTTCAGGTGGGCTTGGGGGCAGCTCACCTCCTCCCAAGGTAGACACTTGTTTTAAATCAGGTGAATCTGAAACTTGCCAAAAGTGCATATTTCCCTTTGTTGGCTCTGAAGGAGCCCTTGAGGAGCATTAGCTGAGGTCCAAAGCAGTTAGGGTCAATCCTAATTTGCAAATCAATTCTTCTACAGTTGTAATTTGGCACAGCTTTATGCAAAGTCTGTGAGGCTGCTCAGTTTTCCATGATCAGAGGAATTCTCCCCATGCATTTTTGGAGTGTCTGTACACACCAGCTCTTCCTTAGGTGAGGCTGAATGTTTAATTTTGTCTAAGAATGTCCTCATTTTACCAGAAAATCCAACCTCATTCTATCCATTAGTGATGCTCTGTGTGAATTCCAGCAGATGAAATAACAGAGGTAGAAGGACATGAAATATTTTATTGAAACACAGTGAGATCTGGCCAGAATTCAACTTGATCTTCTTCACTCACATTGTTTGTGTGGATCTTTAAGGCCCCTTCCAACCCAAATTCTGTGATTCCGTACCCCTCATTTGCATGCATCTATCCTCCAATTAAATTAAGATTTTTATAGCTGACCTTGAGGTCATCCATTAACTGCTTTCTCAAACACTGCTTGGGTTTAATGACTTTTGGGAGTAAACATTTATGATAATCATTTAAAGCCCATCAGTTTATTCAATAAATGTCAGGCTCAAGAGCTGTTATCAGTTGTCAGCTCTGAACAGAAACCTATTTCCCTTGACAGTTTTGTTTTAAAATTTATGGCTGATTCTGAGCTCTTACGCTAAAATATTGTTTTCAAGTAAGGAATATTTAGTCCACTCACTTGCTATTAATTTCAACTAAACTGACAATTCTAGGAAAGTTTCAATTTGTTTGAAAGACAAACTTTTTCATTTGCATTGGACACGGGCAGTTAACAGTAGAAATTTACCATCCCTGTTCCTACAACTCAGCAAACAGCAACCCAATTTTAATACAAAAGCCTTTTTTTCTTCTAAGTAATATCAGCAAACTCAGAAGTACCTACCCCCACAGAAATCATAATTGGTCCCTTGATTAGCCACCAATAAGGAGAACCTTGATTAATATCCCAGCATCTGTGAACATAATAGTAAGTTTAGAAAAAAGATGAGCATGTAATCACTGCAATCAATTAAAAATATAGTCCAAGGATAGGGAATAATGTGGGAAACGATGACTTACGCTGTGTCTTCAAAGTAGAATTTGGTCAATATCCATATAAGGGTGAAAAGTGTTGGAAAACCTGTTAGTTATTTTAAAATAAGGTATTATTAATCCAAGCCTTGTCCACTAAAACTGCTGCAATAATACAGATCATTTTTGAGAGCGGGAATTATCTGTTGGGGTCAGTTCCTGTAAAAAGAATTGTTTTAAATACAGTCCCTATTGTATTGTTCTCATTTGTTTTAAATACAGTCCCTAAAACAGAAAAAGTTATTCTATTTGCTGAGTTGTCAGGCCTTTCTTAATCTTTGGTGGCAACAGGCAATGGATTTCCCTCCCTGAAGCAACAGAAAATTCCTCTGGCCAAATACATTCACCTGCCAGAGAGGAGTGCTCTGCTTTTTCCTTCCCACAGCAACTCCCTGTGGGCACCCACTTGGTTTCAGATTTCTAAGTGTGAACAATTCCAATTTATTCCAGACAACAACAAAATCAGAGGGGAGATGTTGCTGCTTCCCTGCCTGTCCTGTTATTTAGCTTCATTCATATGATAGCTCAGTGCAGAAGATGGGCTGTAGAAATATCAGGAATAAAAGATTTCCCGCTTAGGAAAAAAACAGTTCCCTTTCCCAACCTGTGTAACCATTCTGCACAAACAGGAGCAAGGCAGATTGAACTCTGGTGTTTGTGATAACTTCTTAGAGGTGCTTTCAGTGGGGTGAAGAAGGTTAAGACTGGAGGATGCCTCCTTGTGCATTCTCAAATATAATTGATTTTCCACCCCTTTCACAGGGGCTTTATTGCCATGGAAAACTTGATTGCTTCTGGCTAGTATGTACATAAAAATAAAATGGAAGCAAGGCCCAGGTTAGGTTCTTTAGTTAGATAAATTGGGAACCACATCCAGTATTTTTAATGGGAATGGACAATGGAATTACAGAATCATAAAATTGTAGTCACAGAATTGTAGAACCATGGAATTATGGAATCACAGAGTCATAAAATGGCCTAGGGAAGAAGGCACCTTAAAAATCACCTGGTTCCAACCCACAGGGACACCTTCCACTGTTCCAGGTTGCTCAGATCCCCATCCAACCTGGCCTTGGACACTTCCAGGCATGGGGAGTCCACAGCCTCCCTGGGCAACCTATGCCAGAGTCTCACCACCCTCACAGTATGGAATTTCCATGTCCCATCACTCCATTCCTTAGGAAAAGTCCCTCTCCAGCTTTCTTGTACCCCTTGGAAGCTGCTCTGTGGTCTCTGTGGAGCCTTTTCTTCTCCAGGCTGCACAGCCTCGTTTAACACCTTGCCTTTCACTAATTTCCTGTAAAATCCAGACCTACCCCAGCCAAAGAGAACCAGCCACCAAAAATATCTTCTTCCATGAGAAAGGGATGAGAGCAGCAAGCAGTTCAGGTAGAGAGCCTCCACCAGCAACCACATGAAATTGGTCATCATGAAGTAGTGGCAGAAAACCACGGAGATCTTGCATTCGGTCTGGGGAACAGGAAAGTCACAGTTTAGGCACTGCTTGGAGATACAGCTCTTTGGTTTGACCATGGAGGAGACATCTGTGATATTGGCTGAGTTCTACCAAGAACAAGATCTTTAAACTGATGTTTAAACTGAGAGCTTCAAATGTAAAATGGATTTCTGAGTAGTAAGGCTTTAACCATTGTGGCATTCACATTTTCTGGAAAAATCCCTTCACCCAGGATTTTTCTCCTGGGAAGCTGAGAGGCCTCAGAGAAAAGGAAAAAAAAATTCTTATCTCATTTGATTCTCCTGTGTTTTGCTTGTCTGGAATGTGTTTGGAGATTGTTTACCCACAGGTGATTGTTTCACTGGTTTCATGTGAATTGTTTTCACTCTTTGGCCAATCAGGGCCAAGCTGTGTCGAGACTCTGGAAAGAGTCACGAGTTTTCATTATTATCTTTTTAGCCTTCTGTAAGTATCCTTTTTGTATTCTTTAGTATAGTATAGTACAGTATTCTTTAATATAATATAGTATAATAAAATAATAAATGAGCCTTCTGAGAACATGGAGTCAGATCCATTGTTCCTTCCTCCATCTGGGGACTCCAAATACAATAAGCCATCATAACACCTTGGAATCCCCTCTACATTTTGCTTTCTATCTCTGTGTTAGAAATGTAATTTGGGCTGCCAAGCATGTGAGTTCTCTCATGTGAGCTCTCTCACAAATTTCCTACCTTGAGTTTCAAATGCTCCTTGAATAAAGGTTCAAGGACCCATTTTTCTCCTTCTGCTCAGCTCTAAAATTCTGTGTGGCTGTGAGCAGTGCAGAACCATCCCATAAACCTCTGCTTGAAACCCATTTCCAAGATCTGGGGCTGGGTGAATGCTAAATTCATTGCCTGGTACCTTGAGTGCTTTGTGCTTTGCAGATCAAAGCTTCCAACCAGAACAGAAAATCCAACATTTCCAGAAGAATAAGCTTTAAAAGTTGTTCTTTGATGTACTCAGAGATCTTCAATTTTAGGCTTCAGATTATTGGAACATAACAGCGTGATGATACTATTTTGTTGCTATGTGAAAGTCCAAATTTCATTTAGAGTGCTGCAACATCACAAATTGATGCTTTAAGAATATAGGAGGGCATAATGTACCTATTTATGGAAGTAAAATATACTGAATGAAAGAATGATATCATTTTCACTACCAGGTTGGAAGGGGAAAAAAACCAATAAGTAGTAAAACAGAGGGATGAAAAGTGAAACCATAAATAAATGGTACATAAAAACATCAAATACCACAATATCCCGCTTTTCATGTGCTTACTGTAGAGAAGCTGCAGTGATCAATGCCTTCCTCCTGGAAAAGGACAGCATCCTTAATGAAAATGGCAATGGCCTTTAAGATGAATGTAAAAAAGAGCTGTACGTGGATATAATTCCTGGGACAGCGAAGCCTCCTGGAAGAAAAGAAGAGAGGTCCCTCTGAGGTAATGAATTTACTTATGCTGGCAGGTATTAAAATAAACAATAGCCCCTTGTTTTATCTCAGGTACTTCCAGACACATTTAGGAAGAACATTTTGATCCACTGAGCTCTTTCAGAGAGAGGCAGAAAACTTCCTCATGTGAAGCAAATCAGCCACAATCGACATTTTAATCTCTTTCCTTGTTAACCAGAATTATAGTTTTTTCCCTTACTGTGCCAAAGTTATTTTGATGAATTAAGTGAAAGCACAGAAGAGCTTTAAAACAATTTGGCACATCTACTTTAAAATCAATAAATTCAATTTACACATCTACCTTAAATTCCCAGTTAACTAAGAATAAATTTTTGCTGTTATTATATACAGATTTTTGAGGGAGTTAAACAGCTTCAACTTCATGTTTTCATTTGCAGATGAGGACTTGAGTTAATGATCAAAAAGTTCCACTGAAAGCCAAATTCCATCCAGACCCAGTAATCTGAGGATCACCTAATCTGAAAGTTCACCTGGATTGTGCAGAATTTTATTGCTGACCTCAAATGTCAACCCCATTGTTAATTATGACTTTTTCCTCCCTATTACTACGTCTCCTTATGTCCATTGTTTCTTTCTTTCCCCTCATTTGGGCTGGTTTGTTTTCCTGAGGTCAGAGTGGATGTCAATAAACATATCTGGTGGCTTCCAGACATGAACTAGGAACCAGCAGAGGTCAAGAAATTTTCCCTAGAGAACCCTGATTCTCACAGCATGATAATAAAACTCCTGCCTTTTTTTCTTTCTTGATTGTTTTTTGTCTCACAGAAATACAAGAAATAAACAAAGATCAATAAAATAAATCCACATGGTGGAAAACATTAAATCTGCATGAAATTATAAAATACTTCAAATACTCTTAGATAGACCTGAAAATACCTAAAAAATAGGTATAAAATACCTAACTCAGTAAGAAAGAATTCTCATCAAATGTGACCAAATTCTGAAACTAACTTTAAAACATGTCTTTAGTGGTAAATGTTTCAATAGTAATCAATACAATGCCATAGGAACCTTCATTCAGAATCGAGTCCTTTGTGTATATTATTAAAAATCCCCTGGAGCTGTATCAGGCAGGCATGCATAGTTTATGAAAAAAATCTTCATTCCAGCCTAAAGCAAGCAAATTTTTCTGTTGGTTCTTCAGGATCAGAGTGAGTTGCTGAGTTTTGCCAAGAGACAGCCAGGGTTTATTTCCCAGATCTGAATCTTCTTATTCCTGGCTCTCTCTGATGCCTTTTAATTTCCAGCGTCAGTTTCATGGCTGGATTTTTAAATTTTTATTCACCTGAATTTCTATTTCTATTATTTTGTTATGTCTACTGTTGTCTTCCATAGTCTGAGAAATTAAGAACTGTGTAAAGAATTGAGGTTAGAGGACATTGTTACCTGAATGCAATCAGAACTGTCACAGCAATGATGAGGGAGGTGATGGACACGCTGTATCCCACAGTGTAGATGATCTTTATAGTAGAAAAGTAGGATTGCTAGAAAAGAAGAGAATGGTTTGTCACACAAGTTGCTGTTAAATGACAGCTTTTTTACTGGTTCTGTCAGTTTTGCTTTGCTTGGTGCTTCCATTCTGTTGATGTCCCTGACTGCCTTTCCCCCCCTCTTCTAATCCCACAGCAAAATTCAACTTGAATCACTCATTATGTTTTTTTTGTGCAGTCCCATTCCATAGTTGTGTGGAAACAGCCCAATCTGATGCTGAAATATGTATTGATCAGGGTAATTTGAAGCTCATTCAAAAACCATAAAACCTTGCACCACTCTTTCAAATGCTGTGTTCTATACCATGTTTTCTCCCCAGCAGCAGCAGGACAATGCTGCTGGCAGCATGGTTAATGCAGAATTCTGTCAGTCCTTCTCTATTTTTCTCTACTTTCCTGCTCTCTGCTTCCCTAGTTCCATTTTTGCTGTCTACTCCTCCTTTCAATGTTTATTGTGTTGTGGTGGGTTGTTTTTTGGGGGGTTTTTTTGTTTGTTTGTTTGTTTTTCTGGGGTTGTTTCTTTCCTCTTTTTCTTGCTGCCAAACTCAGCTGCTGCTCTTTGGAATGCCAGTCAAAATCCATTTCAATTTAAGTGGCTCCCCTATCAGACACAATCCCTGAGTGAGGATAAGTTGACTTCAGCTATCACAGATTAAAGCAGAAAACAGAATGAATAAGCTCTAGGCTGGAAATGTAATTCCAGTCTAACATGATCTGTCTCTGGGGTCCCATTTCAATGCTTTTATAACCTAAAATCTGCACAGCTGTGCAGTGCATTCCTGCAGTTCACTTGGGGAAGGGGAGATGCTCATTTTGAGCCTTAAGTGGAACTTTAGGCATTATAAAACTGACATTGAGAAGGGTCTATTTAATTTATTTATGTGCTTAAAAATTAGCTGTCTAAATATGAGTCTATAGTAGAATGAGAAGAGCCTGGCCACAGGACTAATCTGTTTAATTATTAATAGAAACCTGGGCTTTTTTTTATTAATAAAAACTTGTTTTTTATCATCCTTTTTATTTTATAATTAATGAAGGAAAACACTTTCAGAAGACAATTCAAGTCTTCAGAAGACAATTCAAGTCTTCAGAAAATCAGACCTTATTAGTTTCTGTGACCAACAAAAAGGATCTATCACTACACCTGCCTTAGAAAGAGCAGGTCATAGAACCATAAATCCTTGACTGGTTTGGGTTGGAAGGTACCTTAAATATCATCTGCTTTCAACTCCTGGATTAGTAGAGTGAAATCTTTTATGCCAAGGACTTTGCATCCAAGTGTGCAGATTTATGATTGTCCACAGTCTGTTCCATGGGCTGAGCTGTTATTACTGGTCAGAGCACAGCAGGTGCACCCCGGGTTTGCTTTCCAGTTCAATTTTAACCATCAGAAACCAGATTATCCTTTCTGAGAGCATGCCTCAGTGTGAATGCAGTAAGTGGGGACAGCCAAGATATATCCCTGGAAAATTCCCACCTGATCCTGACCAAAGCACTGAGACATGGTGCAGAGATTAGCTCCAACTTTCACAGCATTTTTTTTGAGATGTATGAAGTTAAATGGGTGGAAACCAGGCATAATGGGTTCTTTTTGTCTAGTGGGTGAACTGTGAGTTATATAGAATTTCCCAAATCCCTGACTATGCACAATTCCAGCCAGCACTCACTGAAGTACCTCAGAGCTCCAAGGCTTGCCAGGAAGTCTGAACGCACCACTCCATGAGAAATATCAAAACTGTTCTAGGCTGACCGTGGCTGGCAACAAATCAGATGTGTGAAACAGAAAATAATCATCTCCTTAAGTGGATAAACCTACAACTGAGGAGTTTCCTCTAGGTAGAATAATGGGATCATCACAGAATGGATTGGGAGGGATCTTAAAGAACATCCAGTGCCACTCCCTGCCATGGTAGAGACAACTTCCATTATCCCAGGGTGCTCCAAGCCCTCTCCAGCCTGGCCTTGGACACTTCCAGGGATCCAGGGGCAGCCACAGCTTCTCTGGGAACCTGTGCAAAATCTCCCCATGGTGATATGAACCATTTTTTTATCCTTACCAATTAGGGGTCAAGCACTATGTTTTCCCTCTGCCTGTAACCTCAAGATATTAACAACAGCAAAAATCTGACTAAAGAAAAATTTCAAATTCTGATCTTCATTACAGAGATTTCAAAGATTTTGGACTTTTTTTCATTGTTGAATTAGATAATTCATGAAGGATGGAACACCCAAAACCCTTCTTTTCCTTAGATATTACTAAATTTGGAACAGTGGTCTTTTAATAGCACATTTTCTGTACAGATGCTGTGATACTACAAATTCATCTTGCTGACTGATATTAATGAAATGTCTTAATTCACATTTTATGAACATTTTGTGATACATCTTTGTCTGTTACACTCGTGAATTTACAGCTGGCTTTGTTATTGTTACACCTGAAGAATAAAACATTCTCAGTTATCTTACAAAATAGGTGGCCAGAGTAAAAATGGAATCATATCCCATACTTAGAAAGAAATTTCAGCTTCTTCTGAGTTTCCCTCTTCAGGAATAGAAAGGACTTCTATAACATCAGAGCACCACTCATATATATTTGTGGAATTAAACTTACTTCTTCAAGAGGAATCTCATCTTCTACTGGACAGGCCACATGGTAGGGAGGGAATGGGTCAGACCAGCCTTTTTTTGTGCAGTTTCTTTTTATCATCCCAGCTGAAAAAGAAGTATTTAATTTTCTCAGTGAAGGACAAGAGAAAATGGAAAATAAAAGCCAGGAGAAGACCTCTGGCTGGTACAAAGTTGTACCAGAAGAGGGTCATTAGCATCTCACAGAGTTGGTAGGACAATTTTCCTGTGCACATTCAGGTCATTAGACACAAAACTTTGTATTTTATTTATAGACAAACAATGGGAAGAAGGGAGAGAACAAAGGTGATGGGGTAGAGGTGGGAAGGACTAAGGAAGGAATTGTATCAGGCACACTGGAGAAGATTGGGAAGCACTGCTCCATAAATTTCTGCTCTGCACAGCACTCACTCTTCTACCGTATCTCTTCTCATTCCCACCTCCCCTTGGGTTTACTCTTCCCTAGCAGATCAAAAGCTGGACACCCTTCCACCAGGACAGCACACTGCCACAAAAAATATTTATGAGTCAGATGAAGGAGAAGTCAAGAATCCCAGGGCAGGAAATGAATCTGCACAGATGAAAGGGATTTTCTTTATCCCTCGTTTATAACTAGCGTGTGTTGGATGTGGCTGAGGTTGGGCTTTGCAGTTTCTTTTTCTTGTGGAACTGCCAAATCCAGGTCTTTCCTGGAAGGTGGTTTGCTCCTTGTGGGCTCACATTTTGTTGCTGGCCATGCTCACCCAGAGAGGGAGCAGACACAAAGGCATTTGTTTGCAGTTTTGCAGCACATGTGCTGCTCCAAGGCCCAGATTCTGCTTTGTATCTCCAACCTTGATCTTAAAGAACAATCACATTGCTCATTCCTCTGCCTTTCATTTCATCCCACACCAATCACAGCATAAATCTCAAGAAACCCTAAGCTTAAGTTCTGACCTAGACAGCCTCCAGATGAGCTTGGTAGGAAACTCACACACCAAACTGATCCCAAAGCACATGGAAACCAAGGAATCACTCCTTGTATTTCAGTATATTTTTGACCCAGGGCCTCATCAGAGACTATGGAAATCAAATCTAGTTATGGATAATCCTTAAAATATGAGAACTGCTAAGGTCCTTCAGGTCCTCCTAAAGTCTTTGCAGTACTTCTCTGATCTCGCTCATGGGAACATGAAATTCTCTGTCTTCACCCTCCCTTTCTAGAAATGTCCTTGCCAGACACACAACAGGAGTAACCATGGTAGGACATCACCTGGCTCCTTCATGAAGTGAAAGAGGATGTTTGGACATGGTAAGGCAAGAATCTCTCCAGCATCTGCCTCTGGCCAGCACAGCAATTTGTCCCAAGTTCTCTTGCAACCTCAGACAGAAAGTGAAATATATTTTTAAGCATGGTTAAATTTGAGCAGAATAAAACCCCAAACCTTTTTAAACTCTGCCACTCCACCCCTTCCATATCTTATAAAAATAGTTTAGCCACAGTTTTTATTATGAGAAATAAACACCCCCAGAGTGCTATTTAATCTGCTTTAGTTAGACCCCTGTGTTAGACTGAGGTGAGTTTTCAGAAAGAATGCAATAAATGAAGAGTGAGGCTGGAAGAAAGATCAGATCACTATAATTGTTCAGGGGTTGCCCTATTTTTAAAGATCAACACACCCTCACAAACAAGCAAGCATGATGCCAAGAAATTAGACAAGGGCACAAGGATTCACTCTGATAAATTGACTGTCCATGTTTGAATGTGAAGGACTGTGGAAAATGAAAAAAAATGGGAAGGAATGGGAGTAGACGGAAGAAGAGCTGACAGGACAACAGCACGTGGGACCATAAATAAAACCCTCATGTCTTTTGGCAGCCTGGCCATGTCCTGACTCTGGTCCCTTCCCTCTCCCTCACATGCGGATGGATACCTGGTGATGTTGCATTTCCATGCTCTTGTAGGGCCTCCAGACATTCAGCCTCCTTTTTCTTCAGCTCTACCATAAAATCACATTCTGGGTGGACATTCCCAGCAACCTACAGGGCGGAGAGTTTGGGGGGATTAGTTAGAAGGGGTTGGATGGGATCTCATCAAGCATTGAGTCCAGAGCTACTTTTGCATCTAACAGGGCTGGTTTAAGGACATTGAACAGTGCTTAGGGTTTACATCCAAAGGCTGCTTGTCTCTGCACAAGCTGGTAGTTACAGCTCTGCACTGGAAAGTTCATCAATTCCTCTGGCTACATTCAGAATGAAAGATCTCTTTGCTAGAGGCTGAGTTTGAGTGCAGGATTCATTTAGACCCTAATTTCAGCTAGACCCTGTTAAACATGGCCCCAGAAAGGCACACTGCCCCCGTTCAGGCTCATTTTCTCATCAGTGAAGGGCTCAGTGATGCAGGAAATGCTGCAGAACCTGCGCACAGACAAACCCCTGCCAACCTCCAAAGAAGCATTATCATGAAATCACAGACAATTAATGCAAAACTGTCTCCTGAAAGCACTCTTCACTCCAAAAGGAGAGAATCTGTTCTCTCCCTTCTGCCATCTGCCTTTCTTTACACAGGGTGGGAGGCAAAACTCCTTTATCGGGAAAAAAAAAAAAGCATTCTGCACCAAAGCATTTGTTGGTTTGGAAGGATGGTGTAAAGAAAAAAGCGACACCAGGGTTTTAATAGCAGAAGACATTCAGTTGTTTAGTCCTCATTTAGACTTATATGGGAACCACAGAAGGATCTGAACTTTGAGAACTGAACAAGGAGAACTTTGGGCAGCAAAGGACAAAATCTGCCAAGGCTGTTACACTCAGACTGCTGAGGATGCACCACTGGACTGAAGTGCAGAGGACTATTTCACACAAATTAAAAAATAATGAGCTTATCCAGCCTTAACCTCTGTCCCCAGTCCCAAAAGATGAGTTGTGATCAGAGACACTCTGACTTTTAGCTCTATGCCCTGGCCACTGGTGCTGGTGTGCTCTGCATGTGTGAATTCAGATGCAAAAACACAGAGACAAAACAGAAAATGAACCCAGGATGAGACTTGCATGGTGAACAGGTGGCTGGCATATGGCTCAGTTTTCTTCCACCCAGAGAATATTAATATTCAGGGAATTTGGAAAATAACTCTCTGGCTTTCAGTTCATTCAGAGGGCAGATTGTATCCTTTCCAATAAGCTGGTGTTTCCCCTCCATGTTAATGTCCATGTCTCGTGTTGGCCTGCAGAGCATTTGAGCTGCATATTGACCAAAAATTCGAGGCTCTCAGGCTGCTGGAGAGCAGTGGATTAATTACACAGCATTTGTTTTTCTGGGGTTTGGGCCCTGGTAGTTAAAAATGTTATTATCTCCACATGTTTGCCCTGCAAGATCATCTGCTTCCCATCTACTGCACTTTTGGGAGGATGTGGTTTTCCTGCCAAATTTGCAGACAACAGTGCCATGGATCAGTTTAAGGCAGCAGTGAAAAGCAGGGCTCTTTCTCCAGGCTGAATGGAGTTTGGTGTGTGTGAGAGGAGGGGAACTATGGATGGATGGATGATGGATGGATGGATGGATGGATGGATGGATGGATGGATGGATGGATGGATGGATGGATGGAGTAGAGCACAGACATTGCCCTTCCCCAGGAGCAGGAGATAGGGTGCCCCAGGGCTGTCATCCAAATCAGTAAAACCAGGGGTTCTAGGGAGACCCTCCATTTCTCTTCACTAAGAAATGCAATGTCAGGCAGAATTACAGAAAATTGGCATCTGTCTTGAAAAAATTTGCTGCCTTGATGCCTCTTTTCATGCCAACATATATTATTTCTCCCCTTGTACTCACCCTGGACAGTGACTGCAGGAAAACTCCCTAACCACGGCGTATGACAGCTATTGCAAGAAGCAGCTTTATTAGTCAGTAGAAAGAAACAGTCAAACCATTTACTGAAAATCTCTTTTACAACATTCTCTTGGTTCAGTGAACTGTGCCCAGAAAAACCTCAGCAGGAGGAAATGCACCCATTTCCACTATTCTAAATTATTTCTCCTGGCAAAAAAAAAAAGCATTGCTAGATTTTGCCTGTCAAAACTCTCTTTGCTTTCTGAAATGTTCATGGCAAGAGCAAAGCTTGTTTGGCTCATTCACCAGTCCAGGAAACTCCAGGAAAGTCTTTTTTTCCACTTTTACTTTCTAAGTCTCCAGATTGTGAGAACACTTAATTTAGCACATGCATCTCAAATGAAAAGATGAGGCTGATCCAGTACCAGGTGCTTAAATTGTTGTCTCTTCCTTCACAGCCAGCCTTAGGAGGTGCTGTCACAGTTTATTTTCAAGTCAGCACTAACCACTGCCTGAGCAGACACTGAGTGCCAGATCTGATATGACAGAAACTCAGGTTAAATAAACGAAAAAGATTTATTCCACTCCCAGGTTGTGTTTTAGGTATATTTATCACCTCAGAGCACTTTACCTCAAGCAAACCCCCAGTTTAAGGAGATGAGAGTCAGTCTCTTAAGCATTCCAAACCTCTCCAGGAGTTGAGTTCATATTTTCCAGAGAAAGCATATGAAAAAAATTACACCACCAACAAAAACAGAGAGCTGCTTTTCCACCATTTCATACTCAAATGAGGATTGTTCACCTATCCTCTAGTATGCAACCCATGCTAGGAGACTTTCATTATATGCTAACACATAAACTTGGTTTTGATCAGTGTATAATAATACAGAAAGCAACTCAACTTTGTGGAGGAAAATTCTATTTCTCTTGGCTAAATGAGGCAGGTTCTTACAGAGATCTTCAGTCATCTTTTCAACCATTCGCATTGGATCCTGATATTCTGCATAAGAACAATCAGGGAAGTGGGTTTGTCACACAGGTGATATAAATGAATCTCTTGTTTCACATCAGTAAGAAGTCTGTGCAGCCATTTCACAGTGGTTTATTTTCTTCAATGAAGAAAAAAAACCCCAAGCTGCTGTGCCACCCCTCAGGAAATGTCCCTTCTGGGAAGAGATTCCCAGGAAAAAGAAAGGATGTAGAGGAGGCATGGCGAAAAGGAAGAGGCTGAAGATGTGATTGTTCTCAAAAGCAAAGATAATATCCTGCCCTTGATTTGCACAAACATTTCCTGAGACTGGTGTGATCCTGGATCTTGGTTTGCCAATCTCTGTCCAAAGTGAGATATCAACAAGACCTCCAAGCTTTTTAATGGCTTTGGATTTTTCAAAATCAGCCCTAAACATCCCTGCTGGTTCCACTCTTTCGTTACCTGCAGCATCTCAGCTGCTCACATGCCAAATAATATCAATGCTACCACCAAGGCAGATGAAATTGTAACAAAAAAAACCTGCAGAATCTGAAATTAAAGAAACTCTACCAAAACTCAGCTGCTCTGGTGTAACAGCCCTCCTCCAGTTTTTTCTTCTTTGTCACTGTCTTTCAAAGCCCACACACACGAAATAAGAGTTTCTCTTTATGTGTTTCTTTACTGAGTGTGTCATAAGAAAGCAGAGAAATAAACTGATATAAAGATCCCACAATGTGGGTCCCTTCTGCTGCTGTTCACACTTTTCATTGCATCTTGCCTTGTTTAACTGGAATCCAAAGCAAACAGAGAGAAAAGAGACTCATAAAAAAATTTAAAAATAAAGCTGTATCTGACCATCTGCTCCCACAAGGAAATGAACAATTATTGAAACACAATGAAGTAAAAGCTTTTTTTTTCATGCAATTACTTACAAGTACTGCCAGACTCAGGGTGTGCAGGGCACAGTGATATAAAGAACAAGAGTTCATGTTCCAAAGCAAGAGCCAGACCTCACTTCTTGAGCTTCTCTTAACATCTTTCACCTGCTTTTTGACTTCTCTTTCTCCTCTCAGGTGCTGATTTGAAGCATTTATCTTTTTGCACAGAAGTGACGTAACAGGGATGTGAAGTGGGAGATAAATATTAACAATTCTCCACACTGTGTTTAAGCTTTGCAACTTTTTGACTTTGCTCAAAGACTGGACTGGATGAATTGAGTGATTGATGCCAGGATTATGGGAATTCTCTATGCTCTTGGCAAGACTCATTTCTTTTAACACAAAATGGTTTTGGGGGGATGGACAGCTCTAAATGTTACTAATCCCATATTAAATCAACATGATTGGCATGAAAAACACTCTCCCAACAGTTATTAATTTTTTATCATGAAACCTTTTTCTTATGTGGGTCCAGTGTATCTGGGTGTTTTCATGGAGTGTAATGACCACAGTGCTACTCTTTATATTGCAAAATCAAAGCCTCCTGACAGGCATGTGAACACAAATTTTGCTTTCTACCTGTCTGGGCATTGAATTGAAGGCAAAATTCACAGAGGATTCTTCCAGTTTGCTTCAGACTTCTGAAAGTTCAGTGTCTGAATGTCAATGAGTCAAGTCTTTTAGCCAAAGTCTAGAAATACAAACACTCAGCTCATTCATCTCATCCTGAGCTTCAAGGCAGGCTAAGTGAATCCCACTCCAGAAATGCCCATTTTCACTTAGAGCTAAAGGAAAATTTATTACATTTGTCTCTCAGTTTGTACTATCTTGAAGGCCTTCCAATTCCCCATCAACATTAGGCAAATGTCAACATTGCAAGATCAGAAACCCAAGATATGAAATCTCTTTCAAATTTTGTTCTCTGCTCTTCTGTTCTCATATCATGCCTTCCTTAAAGTAATTTATAAAGCCCAGCTCCCAACTTCCCACACCAAAGTCCATCCTACAACCCTGCTTCCACCTTTGGCACTGCTTTTTGTCCATCAACCCTGCTCATCTTTCTTCAATTATTTCAAGTATTTTCTGTCTGCTTCTCTACACAGATTGTGGGAATGCTGAGAGCCTGGAAGAAGCCTCTCACCTCCCAGAGTCATCACAGCTGTGAGGAACTGAAGTTGTACCTACTTTTGGGAATATCCGTGGGATTAAAGCCTCCAGGGCTTGGTTGTAGGTTGGGTCTGGGAGGGAACTGAGCATATCCAATGCAAGAAAGTGTCCTTGGAGAGCTGAAGTGGGCAAATTTTCCTTGCAGTGCATGCTTAAGGATTTATTTCATTTTCCTCTAAAGCCTTATGCCTTCCTTATTTATGCTAACTTTCAAAGGCTTGTCTAAAATAAAATTAGAGCTGTGTTCCTGTCACTTTTAATCAGCTCATTCCAGAGGATGAAGCCCTAGACTGGTAAATGAGCACTTGTAAATGTATTTATCAGGGGAAAATCTCACACTTTTTTCCTAAACTCATTTCAGAAGCTACAGAATCTCAAGAACTTCAAGATTTCCCTGCAGAGGTGTAACATGGAAAAATTTCAGCCCATAATGTTAAATCTACTTTTTCAGTCAGTAAAGTTATGAAAAAAAGCTGGTGAGAGAAATTAAACCTACAAAGTTTTAATTCACCATCACTCATACCTTCAAAATAACGTTTGGTGACAATATTCAGTTCTTACCTGCATTTTGCTGATTGCCTTGTATTCCCATTGGGGAGAATGTAAATATTCAGGTTGTCCTGAATTCAAAGTGCTTTCAGTAGTGAGACTATAACCGGGAGTTTTAGCTGTCTTACAAACATTTAATATTATTATAACCCTTGAAAATCTTATAAAACCATCGTGACCAGTGCTGTCATCACAAGCTCATGCCAGAATCTGGACACATTCCCCTCCTTCCCAAAAACATTGCAGATTTAAGAACAAAATTCTGACTGAGCATCCATCAGGTTTCCTGCAATGTATCAGTGCTTTAAGGTTAATAACCTTTAAGCTACTTCAACAGCACAAATTGTCTACTGACCATGCACGCCACAGTCATTTCAACCAGTGCTTGATAAAGGATCATGAGCAGACCCATTTCAGAGGAGCAACATCTCCCACTCCACGGGGATGCACTTTTTTGGTCCATGTATTAGAAAAATAAATCGCCTCTGAGTAAGCTTCTGGTGTCCACATCAGAATTTTCCATTTCAGCCACCACATCTGAAGCACTCCATGTGTTTATTCAGTGCTGTTGAAGTCATGGCTATAAAAACCACAGAAGGCATTGCCTGCCACTTTTCATCCTAGGAGGGAATCCAGAGAAAGCCCAGTGTAAAACATCTCAAAAGGTTTTCATTTTTCAGGCAGACTGAATATTGGTATGGAGGGGTTTTATGCTGAAATCTACAATATAGCAGCTCTGATCACCATGGATCATTTTGGAAAACCTGGCTTTTTTGTGTTTTCAGCCTGAGTCTGCCATTCTGCAGCTCAGACATTCCATTAAAATGAGTTCCTTCCTACTGTCGCTGTTGTGTGCAAATTTCCAGCTGTTTGTGGTTAAGGAGAAAGACACGTCTAAAGGAAAATAATGGGCTTGTGTGTCTTTTTTATTATTATTATTTCATTAAAATTGTTTTTTGTTGTTTTTGGGGGTTTTTTTACATTTAAACAAAAAAGTTTCCACAATAACCAACAGAACTTCGAGCTGCTTAGTTTCACCATAAAAGCACATCTGAAGGACCAGTTTTCCACAGGCACAAACTTCTCACTTCCTACCAGTCCTTGAACACCACCACCTCTGCAAGCCTGCTCCCACACTCCTCCTGAGCAGAGGCAGGCACGTAGTAGATCAGTAATTACTACGTCTTCTCTCCACTCATCACCTCCACCACCAACACACTCCCTGTTCCAGCAGCTCCTCTGCCAAGTTTTCTAGTGGTGGCATTTTGCCTTCAGGATGGCACAGCTGCAGAGGAGACACTGGATATGCAGTAAAAGGAGCTGCTTTTCTTCCCTTGAGCTTTCCAAAGGTGAAAACACAGACATTTTCACGACTGTCTCAAGGATTCCCTTGCAGCTTGTTTTGTGGAATGGTTCTAGTTTTTGTTAAAACTTTGCATAGTTTGTAAAGTATTGGCTGATTTCACAACAACTTGTTGCCTCCTCCCGGGCATGCCATCCCTATTTCTGCACTCTTGTCCCTACACATAGAACAACATCCCAAAACTTTTAAAAACCCTTTGGATTTTTTTTCTGCCACTTTTTCTCCCTCTACAACACCCCTCCATTATCACAGAATCACAGAATGCTTTGGCTTGGAAGGGACCTTAAAATCATCTGGTCCCAACCTTCCACAACACCAGGTTGCTCCAAGCCCCATCTAGGCTGGGCTTCAATATTTCCAGGAATGGGGTTTCCACAACTTCTCTGGGGAAACTCTTGTACTTACAAAGACATTTACACATAGATTAATCTACAGCTGAAATGTTCAACAGGGTTGGACAGGGCTTGGAGACACCTGGGATAGTGGAAAGTGTCCCTGCCCATGGCAGGGTGTTGGAACTGGATGGTTTTTAAGGTTCCTTTCAATTTAAACCAGTCCATGATTCATGATATTGGTTTTCTTATGATGATGGAAAGATGGAGGTCGCCTTAACACTCTAAATTATTATTTCACAATTTAACTAAAAAAGGCAGTGACAACTCACTTCATTGACATATAAACCCCATGGATTTTCCAAAGCTAAAAGCGAACAATTTGAGTTGAATAGTTACAGTTCTGAGATGACATTGCTGCAGCTTCATATCTCCCAAAGAACATGCCCAAAAAAAGGTATTAGAATTCAATATTGGGGGAAAAAAAAGCTATAGGTGGCATTTTTCTTGAAGTCATTAATGCAACCAGCAGTGTCCAAAGCGAAAATGGAGCTAGGAATGCTTCTGTGGGCTACCAAGGTCACCCTCATCAGCACAGACTGCTGTGGTGAAATTTGTAATACTGCGAGCAAATCTACAGAGAAATAAAAGGAAATTTCAGTCTCTACTGGTGTCTCACGGTCTCTTATTGCCATGATGTTTCTCTAATACTATTGAAATTTAGAGGGAAGGTGTGGGAGGGGAGGGAGGGGAGGAGGAAGGCTGGGCCTAAGTCATTTAACCACAGCTCCAAGAATAGGTGGGTTTGCTGTGCAGATGTGATGGATGAATGTTTCGTTTCCCAGGAAAAAAACGGAATGTTCAAAACTTTGCGCAGCCCAGAGCTCAAAGAAGCATTATAAGTGAGGTGCTGAATTATCATTTTTTAATATTGAAAAATATATAGAATCAATAATCATGCAGTGAAATTAATTTTTCCTTGCAGTGTGAGAGATTTGTCATTTTATTCCTTTTGCTCATATCATGTATGAAATGGGCTGATGGATTTCAACTAAAGCTGCTTAAACAGCACAAAACGTAGATAATTAACTCTTCATCATGTGAAATTAAATCTGTTTAAGCACTAGAATACTGGGGCCTGCACTATGTGCTTAATTGATTTTATTTCCGCTGGGATATATTTTTTTTTTAGCTTGCCAGCAAGGCTATGGCACAGCTACTTGCCCACACAGTGCTTCAGCTCTTCTTTCCTCTCCCATTTCAACTTCTTTTGGGCTGCTCCCTCTCTGCCACAGCTATTTGTGGGCATTGCAGGGAGCAGGAGCAGGGAGCTCATCTAGACTAGGAATAGACTTTTTTTTTTCCCCCAGCAGAATCAGTTCCCCAGGGCACCTCGTGAATGCTGGCAGTGGAAGAGAGAAGGCAGCCCCTGGCAGAGGAGTAGGGCCAGTTTTAGGAGAGGGCAGGTGCCCATCAGGTGATGTTTCCAGACAAACAGACTTTGACATTTGAGTGCTGCATTTAACATTTCTCTTAATGGGGTAAAAAAAAAAAAAAAAAAAAAAAAGATCTTTTTGGATGCTGAAATACCTGAAATACAGGAAGATGATTACTGTGTGGTCCAGAAATCTATCTCTCTCTTGCTCCTCTTTTAATTAGTTACTCATTAGGACCTTGCAAGTTTTAAAGATGCTCCTTAAATTCACAATTCCTCATTATCTGCTGGTCATACTCAACCAGTGCCTTACGTCACAGAAGAAAAGTAATTCACTTTCTACATTAAGAATTTCGGGATAAAATATGGCAGAAACAGCTGCAAAAATCAACAGGCCTCCAAGAAAGCACCCAAGGGTTGAGGTGGCTACACAAGGTGAATAAATGATGCCAGTGATGTCACAATAGCAGAGAAAGGGCAAAATTATTGGGTGTATAAATGAGGGAAGCACTTCTTTCCTGCATAAAGCAATACTTGTGGTAAGCAGTCAAACTGCCAGAGCAACTTGGCCAGTCTAAGATAAAGCCTTTTTAGGAAGTATTTTTCAAGAAAGCTTTGGATGTGCAGGAAAGAATCCAGAGGCAAGCAGAGAGTTTGAGGAGAGGCCAGGAAAATGCAGAGTAAGGGGAAAGGTCGGAAGGAAAGCAATGGTTTTGCCAAAAGAGAAGATGAAGTAGATCCATCACAGAACCACAGGGTCATGGAATGGTTTGGGTTGGAAAGGACATTAAAGATCATCCAGTTCCAACCCCCTGCTGTGGGCAGGGACACCTTCCACTACAGCACAGTGACATGACATATCTGGTATTTTGAAAGACCTTTGGAAAGGAAACAGGATTAATTTTGCTGTGTCAGATCGGGCAAAAGACACTGGATAGAGGTGCAAGAGGAAAATTGTGGATGGGATGTCTGGGAAAATCTTTGTATCAGCAAAAGTTCTTAAAATCTTTAAGAAATGAAGAGAAGAAAATGTAGAATCTCTGTCATTGGGTGGGTTTTGAAAAAGATCAGACAAACACCATGGGAGTGATGTCTTAGACAGCCTTGGGGCTGGACAATGGCTTGGTCGATGTCTTGAAGTCTTTTCAAGCTGTTTTCCTGTATTTTGTTGGAAATCTATCCGTCACAGAAGATCGATCCTTGAAGTGCTGTGCCAACAGAGTTGTCTTTAGGGGTGGGCAAAGTGAGTAGAATTTGAGAGGAGAAAACAGTTTCTAATAGTGTCATGCTTCCTCTTCCACACCAGGAATTCATTTCCTAGTCAAACTGGCAGAAAAAACAGAATTAATTATTCTATTTTTCTTTTTTTTTTTTTTAAAGTTCAAAAACTAATGAGAGAAAAGACATTTTTTCTGCCCATTTTCTTTCTAGAAAAGATTGAAACTGTCACTACTGCTCATGTCTCTGAGATGAACTTCAGTATGAACTCCATTGTGCAAATGTTCCAAACCTTGTAAAATCACAAAATATTTTTACGGAAGGAAAGAGTAGGAATAAGATATAAAAGGGATATTATTTTTCTAAATTAATGGAACAATTCCTGGCAAAAAAAAGTTCTTAGTCAGTGGAAATAGGAATGTTTGCCATGCTCTCAGTAAGAAGCAAACCCATTTCTTCTTGATACACCATACAGAAAATCACAGATAGTGCTAGAATATTAATAATAAACTAAAGAGACCCACTGAAGCAGTCATTAGGGGCCTTTATCTTTTCATTGAATAGAGTAGGACTGAGGTATTTTTTTTTCTAACTCTTCTGTAATAAACTCTTGCTATCCTGGCCAGGAGTTAAGCAAAATTCACTCAGGAAGGACATTTGTATTTAATTAAGCAGGTGGATAGCAATTTCATTACTTAAATTACAACCCTTCTCTTTTACAAAATCACGTTTATTTCTTTTGAGCCCTTGCAATGCCAAATTTTACTTTGGGAAGGGCACTGGCTGTTCTTTTGATTGTATCATTGGCCAAAGGTTAAGATAATCATTAAATCCCTGAACACCGTAATCATGGGAGAGGCTGAGAAAAAGTGGGCTGATGACAGACACACTGAGGCTTTTTGATCTTTTTTTTCCCCCTGACTAATGGCAATACCAGAGTACTCTGCATTCAAAAATGGAATTCATTAACCATGGATGTTGGAAAAGCCAGGACTCTGTGGTTCTGCTTCACTCTCTGTGCTGCCCATTAACAAATCCAATTCTTTTTAGTGCAAGAACACAGTGCAGCTGTCTCATGACCTGGGGTGAGCAGCAATGTGATGAGACCTATAAAGGATGGCTGAATATCTTTCTTTTGGCAGTGACTTTTTTTTACCTTCCTAAAGGAAAATTGCCTCCTGACACATTGGAAAGGTCCTTGTGGAATTCAGTGTGCACCCAGACATCTGGGATGGGATTCAGTTTCCTGACCATATGTGGTTATTGATATTTGAGCTGTTCTAGTTCATCCTGCTCAGCCTCCAGCCAGGCAGGAATAGCACAGGTGTTCCCTGAATCCATCAGCATAGGTGTGTTCAATACCCTGGCATTTCTCAAATGTCCACAGACATCATGTTAGGACGAGGACACTGAGTGCCTGGGTCAGAAATTTCTCCCTCTGCACACGTATGTTTAGGTGCTGAAAAAAAGGTGCCCAGATTTCAGTCTGGACTTTGTCCCTGGCTCTGCTGGGCCTGACTGAGGTGGAATTAATTTTCCACAGGGCAGCTGAGCTGTGTGTTGGTGGCTAGAAAGGTGTTGGGGACACAGGAGCATTTTGGCTACTGCTGAACATCAACCTGTTGGAGTGTGTCCAGAGGAGGCACCAGGATGATCAGAGGGATGGAGCAGCTCTGCTGCGAGAATTGGGATTGTTCAGCCTGAAAAAGAGGAGGATTTGGGTGACCTTGTTGTGGCCTTTCAGTACCTGGAGGGAGCCTGCAAGAAGGATAAAGAGAGATTGTTTACAAGAGCTTAGAGTGACAGGACAAAGGGAAATGGCTTCAGACTAAAGAGGGGAACTTGGTTTAGATTTTAGGAAGAAATTGTTCCCTGTGAGGGTGCTGAGGCCCTGGCACAGAGAAGCTGTGGCTGCCCCTGGATCCCTGGAAGTGTCCAAGGCCAGGCTTGAGAGGGCTTGCAGCACCCTGGGATAGTGGAAGGTGTCCCTGCCCATGGCAGGGGAGTTGGAATGAGATGAGCTTTAAGCTCTCTTTAACCCAAACCAATCTGAGATTCTATGATTTTCTCTCTCACTAACATCTCTCTCACTCTAGCACTTCTCTCTCACTACTAGGCAGGGTTTGGGCAGGATCTTGGGAAAGGATGCAGTCAGGACAACTGATCCAAACCTCACTTACAGGACATTCTGATACAAGAATCATCAAGTCCAACTTTGAAATGAATGGCCCATGAAGGGACTGAACTCACAACATAGCACCTGACCAGAGGGATGCTCCACACCATATCACATGTGCTCAGCAATAAAAGTTAAGAGAAGGGGCTGGGAGGGCATTTTTTGTCACAGCATTTGTCTTCCAGAGCAGCCACCAAGTGTACTAAAGCCCTACTTCCCAGGAAGTGGGACAGCCCCTTCTGACACCAAGTAGAGAATAAATATTTTGTTTTTCTTTGCTTCTGCATGAGGCCTTTGCTTTATTGACCAGGCTTTTCTTGACCCGTGACATTTATCCATTTTATTTCCTTCCCTCCCTCCCTTCCTATCCTGCAGAGGAGAGGAGTAATAGGGTGGCTTGGTGGGAACCTCACATCCAGACAGGGTTGCCAATCATACTAATTTAGAAGTTCTGATGATATGCTGCTTCTAGAACAAATGGACAGAAGAAGGGTCAAAATTTGAGTGAGGTCAGACACCAACCTCTTGCTCAGAGACCTTAATTTCTAGAGACTCAGTAATTATCAGACATCTTCACACAGCACCCAGCAGACTGGGAGCTTAGACTGGAAGGAAAAAAAGCCCACTAATGAAGTCGGTGACACCCAAGTGGTGATGGTGGTGTTAATTATGAGTGGCACGAGATGAGTTAAGTCAACTCTTCTCTCTTGGTGGCCCATGGGCTACAGATAAGCCCGTGCCTGTGGTTATTCTGCAGATGGTTTCACACTCTCACATTCTGGGCCAAAAAGTAAGGGTTCTGGTTGAACTGGTCACAATGGTGATGAGAAAAGTAAGAAACATATTATTATTTTGATTGCACAGTAGTAGCTGAGTAATTACACAACGTGGTGATTCAGAAGTGACTAAAGAGAAAAGAGAACCATAATTAAGTCCTCTATCTTGCAACACAGACCCTTATTTGAGGAAATGACATAATAACATGGCAGTGCTCTCTCTTTACAAACCTAAGGGCCATAGAAATAGTTCTCAGCTCAGACAAATTGTTCACCTTCGGGAAAAACTGGAATAAAAGCTTTTGAAGGAAAACAGCAAGAAATATATACAAATAAAAGTATAGATGAGTGTGGAAGTGGTTCAACTGTGATGATTATGATACATTTTCAAGTTTGGGGGAAGAATAAATTCTAATTCTATTCTAACAAGATTCAATATCTTTTCATGCACAGGTTTGAACTGCTTTCCTAGAAAGATCAGGAAATATTTTAATTTTGAAGACTGCATATTAAAATCCTGAAACAAACTTCAGGGCTCAGTAGAAAGACAAAAGATGAAATTAACCCAATAAGCCAAGCCTGTGTTTCAACCTCTACAGATAGATCAGGATATTTATGATATGACTGCCATATTTTATCTAACCCTTGAGTAGCTCCATAATTTAGGAGGAGTTTACGAAGACTCTGGGTCTTTCTGTATGAGAAATTGGGGTTTGTTTCCAAAAATTCTCCATTGTTCCACTAAGTGCTATCTTTAAAAATCAGAATTGATCACTGCTCTTTTTGCTAGCTCCTTAAAGCTCCTGGTACCCTCCAGAAGTTTGTGTCTTCCTGAAGTAAAGTGTAAGGATAAAAACCATCCATGCAGAAGAGAAGAAAGGAAGAGACAAATTTCAAATTTTAATCTATTTTAATAATTCTATGATGAACAGAAAAGGGACAGCTCACCATGACTTTTTTTCTCACTACCATTTAGACTAAGGCATATCTGTACCTCTTTTCCTTACAAGGAATTCCTTATTCAGCTTCCTGGGATGCAAACAGATTTTGGAAGTTTACTTGAAGAACCAAGAGACATATTCTCCATCTATCCCATTACATTTGCTGTATTTTGGTGGTTTCCTGCAATGGATAAATAGAAGGAAAAGCAAAATGTAGCAGCTGTTTTATTACACAATCCTTCAAAGACACAGTGCATAACAAAAGAAAAAAAAAAAGGAAACAAAATCTTAAACAAAAACCAAAAAAGCAGGTTTCACTTCGGCTATCCATAATTATGAATACCAGTTATGCAAGACTTGCTCTAACTGCAATAACATCAATAACTAAGTATTTCAACCTTAATCAGACACTACAATGGAGATTTAATTCTGCAACAGATGGCTGTTCAACTATAGAGATCTTCACTGACAGTGATTCACATCCTCCCCTTGGCAACCAACTCCACTGCCTGGTTTTCCTTGTAGTTATGAGGCTTTTTTTGTAGTTGTAATGTTTTTCCTAATATTTGGTCTAATTCCTCCCTTCTGCCTTGTAAATCCATTTCTCCTGCCCATAATGATGAGAAGGAATAACTGATGCTTGTCTCTTATGTAACATCTATTTTAGCCATCCTCAGTTAATCATGAATCTTCTTTTCCCTCTGGAATCACATGCCCAGTTCTTTAGGGTTTCTTCTGGATCTTGTTTACCCAGCTTCTCCAGTCTTGCAGCTTTGTCCGAGCTCACTCTGGTCCCTTTGTTTTATTTAATAGAAGAGTTACAGTATTTATAAGTATATTGTATTAAAAAAAAAAAAAACACCCAAAAAGCAAAATTTTAAAGATTCTTTTAAATGCTTCCATGTAAAAGCCAATGTGTCAAAGACTTTACTCCCAATGTAAATGTGACCAAAAGGACCATGACAATTCTGCCAAAGATTGGCTATAGAGACTAAGAAACAACTTGGAGAATTTTCTACCTTTTCTGCAGCTCTCCAGTCCCCCCTGCTCACAGAACTGGACAGTTCTTGCAGAACTATGGGATTTCCACATCAATGAGTTTTCTGGAGGGTTTGACGTTTTCTTTGTAAAGAAGGTGGCTCTACCCTTATTTTCTCCCAGCTGATCACAACCCTGTTGGAAGTTTTTCCCAGGAAGAGTGATAAAGTTCTGGAATGGCTGCCTGGGGAGGTGGTGGAGTCCCCATCTCTGGGTGTGTTTAACAAAGCCTGGATGTGGCACTGGGTGCCAGGGTTGAGTTGAGCTGTTGGGGCTGGGCTGGACTCAATGACCTTGAAGGTCTCTTCCAACCTGGCCATTCTGGGAATTCTGTGAATTCTGTGAGGTTAAACTGCAGGCAGCATGTGGGTTGTGTGGCTTTCTAAGCTTGGTTCCTCGTAAAGACAAAAGGAGAGGGCTGAGAATGACTGAGCCATCTCACTGGAAATGGCCAGTGTGACCCACTGACCTCTGAAACAGCAAAAGTCATCGAGCTTCCCGTTTGTTCTCTGCTCAGAACAGGAGAAGTGTAGTAATTTCCCTCTCTCATTCCCCTCTTGCTGTGTCAGGACAGCCACCCAACTATCTAATCACCACATCCATGCCAGGGTGGGGAGGGGCTTGTTACAGGAAGAAATCAAACAACTGCAAACAAAGCTGAGTTGTAAACTTAGCCAAGAGGCCTTGTCAGAACCAGGAAAACATTTATAAATCTGCTTCACTTCTGGGAATTTGGTGGTATAGGATGTAGGGAGGGCAGAACTTGTGCAGCAGCAATTCTCATCTGGTAGGCTCCTAGAGGATGAGCAAGGAGGCTCAAAAATTTCCTTATTATTCATATGGTAGCAATGAAGTGCAGTGATCAGTGTGAGTGTGCATTCCTTGTGTAAGAACAATACAAATGAGCACTGAAATGTACTGTCTTGCCCTGATGAGTGCAAAGAAACACCCATTTTCCCCCCATGAATAGGAAGAAAAAAGCAGAAATGTGCCTCCCAAACTGATTCACCATTTCAGGCAATGCCCCTGTGTGGATCTTACTTCACTTGGAAGTTCCAAGCAGTGAAATCATTCCTGACACCTTGGCCCTGCCCAAGAACTATGCGTGATTTTCACACCAAAATGACTCCATGATGGGAGGTTTGGATGAGGATAAGAGAGCAAAGTGTCAGGAACATCTCAATTTGTGTGACACAGGACACAAGAATGCCCCAGCTGGAATTTCTGTCTCCAGAACTGCAGCCTTTGATGTTGACAGCAGGCATCTCACCACGGTTATTAGATCACTGCTTGCCTCTGATCACACCCATTAATGTGAGGTTGCTGAAACTCTGAATATCAGCCCAGAAAGAAGTGGTCTCCTGTGGATAACACACATTATAGAAATTTTTCTTCAGGTTTAGCAACAAAGCACAACACAGGCCCTTGTTCTCTTTGCCTTCTCCGATGGGCTGGGGAGGAAAATTGGAAAAGAAAATAGAAGTCATGGTTCTGATAAGAACAGTTTTATAATTGAAACAAATAAAAGATAATAGTAATGATAATTATTACAACTATTAATGATAATCACTATAAATAGCAGTGGAAGACAGTGCCATAAAACCCAAATGCACAATGCAGTTTGTCACCACCCAGTGATTGAAACCCAAATTGAAACCCAGTGATTGAACCCACCCAAACCCATCCCCTGGCTGTGATTAGCTCCACTTCCCCCAGTTTCTGCACTGGGCATGGTGTCCCACAGGATGGAACATCCTCTGGCCAGTTCAGGCTGGTGTCCTGGCCATGCTCCTCTCCAGATTCTTGTGTAGCTTCTCACTGGCAGAGCATGAGGCACTGAAAAGTCCTTGATTTAGGGTGATCACAACTTAGCAACAACCAAAACACCAGTGTGGTGTCAACATTATCCTCCTGCTGAATCCAAAAAACAGCACTGAACCAGCCACTAAAAAGAAAATTAACTCTCCCTGAGCCAAACTCAGATTTTTGAAACCCTTTAAATTAAGGGTTTAGTTTTTATTTTGCTGTTGGATTGCTTTGCCCTTTTCAGTACACATATAATCACTTCCACTTAGGTCATGAGGGCTGACTTTTAATTGTTTTATTTTTCTTTTTCAGAAAATATTTGATTTTCCCAGTGTGTTAATATTGTGTGCATTGTCCATACTCCTGTATAAACCCTTTTCCAAGGACTATGTGACTAATATTGGTTGGTTTTTTTTTTTTCAAGTTATTTTTCTTCTTGCCATAGAATAATTAGCTTTCTCCTTTTTCTGTTTTTGTTTTGTTTTGGGTTTTTTTTGTTGGGTTTTGTTTTGTTGGTTGGTTGGGTTTGAGTTTTTCTGTTTGTTTTGGTTTGGTTTGAGGGTTTTTTTTTTGTTTTGTGTCGTTTTGTTTTGGTTTTGTTGAGTTTGTTTGTTTGTTGGTCTGGTTTGGTTTGGTCTGGTTTGGTTTGGGTTTTTGGTTTTTTTTTTTTGTTCATTTCAGTTTGATTTTTGGTTTTTGAGGTTTATTATTTTGCTTTTTTTCTTCTCTCCTCTGGAATCTCATTCAACCAGAAAGACCCAGCTGTGAGTGCAAGGTAACTCACGCCCCGTGAGAATCTCATTCCCACTGACAGAGCAAGTGCAGACCATCAGCACTGCTTGGGTGACAATCCTGGGAGTTTCACAGGAACTGTGGCTGCTTGTGAGTAAGTCCCTCACTACTGACTCTATCTTCTGTGAGTTTGAAAAGGTCACGAGTTCATCCCTCTTGACCCTGGCAAAAAGGCAAATTTGTGGCCAAAGATGAGACTTTGAGCAATAATTCTCCAGAGGTTGAAGAGGAACAGTTATGAAGGAGGAGAGGGAGCTATTTATAAAACAATTTGTATTGTAAACCATCAGTGACATCAAAGAAGTATCTGCTAAAGTGAATAAGTGAGTTGAAAACTGTATTAAAAACCAGCAAAACTACATCAGCAGCATCTTTATCTCCTCTGAAGCACTTCTGAAATTGTGAAAGGGAGAGAATTATTTTAAAAAATCCTCAAAAGGCTCCAAGAAAGCAGAAGTACCAGATGACAGTGTTATCATAAATAGTCAGGCATTTAAATACTCAAATACGTAGTGTTTAATTTTGTTTTTTTTTTCTTTTCTATGCTTCCAGCTTGGACACAAAAATTAGAATTATTCAGCTCAAAGCAAGATTTTATTGTTTCTTCTTTTTTCTTCCTTAATAGCTCTCCAGAGAACAAATTGAGTGGGACACCAGAGCATCATTTTAATTAATTACACATTATATTGTTTGATGTAGATCTTATTAAGGCATTGTCTTGCCTTTATAAAATATTAAAAATACACACAGGACTACAATGCAGCAAGGACCAGATTTAAACCCTCAAACCCGAAGAAACAGATATTAAGCTAGAAATATCTGCTATAACTTCGTCCTGTGTAATTATATCCATTAAAATGGCAATAAATACTATATGAAAACTGTAACTCAGAGTAGTTGCAGGGCTTAAGTAATTAAAGTTCACAGGCACTTTGTATGGTAATAAAATGTTGCTTTTGCAGCTTTAATATTAAAATTTTGAGACAGAGCTTGCTGCTAGTGATGGAATTTATATAAATGTTCAATTACTTTTCACACACAACCCCAGACAGAGATAGGAAAACACAGGCTATGACATATCACAGGCATTCAGAAATGTGAGTGAATTAGGAGCAGCAGTCCCCAGAAAATAATGTTGAGATCTGAGCTCCCAATTCAGTCCAATATCTTCCAAAATCTCACCTGAAAGGAAGAAAAGTACAACTTGTGTGTTTGTCTTGTGCATCCACATTTAGGTGCATGTTACAGTGTGACACCAGAATACTTTGAAGTTCTGCAAATGTTCCAGGTTTGGGTGGTGGGCTTTTTTTGGTTTGTTGGGGTTTTTTGGTTTAATTGTTTGTTTGTTTGTTTGTTTTGGTTTTTTGTGTTTTGTTTCAGTTTTGGTTTTTGGGGGGTTTTGTTTGTTTGGGTTTTGGGATTGTTTTATTGTTGTTTGTTGTTGGGTTTTTTTGGTTGTTGTTCTTTTTTCTTTTTTTTACCAGCTTTTATTTGTGTACTGCTTCTTTTTCCTTCAGGATAGCAAATATTGCCTAACATGATTTGTCTGAGACATGAATGGAATTGGTGGCTGGACCAGGAGCAAAACCCTTCCTCCACTCTCACTTTCTAGACATTAGCTCATGTTATTTGAAAGCTTCATGCTGCACCTTCACTGCTATCACAGTCTGCATTGTGCTGTAAATTAGGATGACTTGGCTTCTGCTGTGCTTAACTGGACCCCTTATCACAGCCCAAAAAAGCTCTCCGTGTGTGTTTTCCCAGAACACAACAATATTGGCACAGCCCCAGGCTGGCACTCTGCACCCTGTGCCCTGGCTGGGAAATGAAATCTGTAAATACATCCCCATGCACCCTCCAGAAGCACTGCAAACTCATTTGAGATGTAAAAAAAACCAAACCACCCCACCTTGATCCAGTGTGAAAAGACCAGTTCCCACTCTTGGTGGCTCTGAGGTCACATCTTCTAAGTCCCTGTAGAAGAGTTGCTACAAATTTTTAAATAGGGTTTAAGAAATCACTATTTTTTCCTTTAATTGGAGCACATCCCTGCTGGTATCCCTTCCTTTCCCAGTTCCTTTCGTTGCTGGCAATATTTATGAGAGGCAGACACCCAAATCTTTGTGAGTAGGGATGGAGAAAACACACTGGGCATCCCATCCATGTGAACTTCCTGGCAACTTACTTGGGTCTCACTGTCTCCTTATTCTGCTGGTGGGAAGGATCTATTTTTATTTTTCTTTAAAGAGCAGATTCCTTCAGACTGGTTAGTAACAAGCCCTGTCTCTGGCTGCCAAAGGGACAACACAGAGCCACTTTGTGAAGAAGAGAGAAGGGCCTAACCAAGAAGTGCACTTGGATGGTGCTGAAAAACATTTGTCAAGCTGTCAAAGGGTCTGTGCACCTCGTTGGAGACAGCCTTGGGAGAGAGAGCAGGGAAATCTCCATCCCCTAAGTGTCTCCGTCACACTGAGAGGTTGAGAATTGGCCTTTGTCCTTGGTGAGAGCCAGGCAGGGGAGAGACAACTCCTGGGAGAAACCTCTCTGTGTTCAACACACTTCAACCAAAAATCGTGGAGGTTTCCCTTGGCAAGCTGCACTGGTCTTATCCCCTCCTAGTATCTGTGTTTTGATTGTCTTCAAAATGCCTTTCTCTCACTAAATCACACGGTGTTCTGCTCATCCCTCTCTCCCAGCCAGTAAAAAGGACACTGGGCAAGAAGCACCCAAAGGAAATTGTTGGAATCCTGGATGCTGAGAATTTTAAACTTTCTGTGCTTAAAGGCACAGACTCACAAGAGAACACTGCATTTGACCTGAGGCCATGGAGAAGGCTTCCAAAATTGATTGAGAGTACTGAGATTGTGGGTGTGTAGTTGGTTAGAAGTGGGTAATATCACAGGGTGGAAAATTTAGAGTTTGGGATTTTGGAATATAGAAATAAATATGAAGCAAGATGGAGGCTTTAGGGTGGAGGCAGGTTGTTCTTCTTTACCTTCTTTTTTCTTCATGGGTTTGGGTGGCATTTTGTAATTGGACAGAAAACTCCACATTGCTCTGTGGGATCAGTTATTGGGTTAAAAGGGAAAATAATCCAGGTGTCAGTTCTTAATTGGACAGTTCAGTCTTAAAAGACCTTGGAAAAAGAGATAGTTAGCCCTTTTGTGCCTTGCTAATAAAACACTGCTGAACTCATGGTTGTGAGACTGTTTTACTGATAAGAAATAATAAACACCTGAATCCAAACATGAAACTACCATCTCAAGTGCCTTCAATCCAGACCCACAGAAACCAATAGAACTCAAGGTATTAACTCCCCGTGCTGCAGGAGGGCTCTGACACAGCGGAGAACTCTGAAGACAATGTGCTTCCCACTGCAGCAGGTCTTAGCTTGGCAAAGCTTTTCCATCAAGTGACTTATCTGCGTGGGCAGCAGTACTTCCCTCTCCCACTTCAGCCATTGTCAACCTTTCAGCCACAGCTGTAGCCCAGTCCAGCAGCCGTCACTTCTTTTGTCCACCCTTCAGATTGTTTTAAGCTATCTGACAAAGCCTTGAAATGACTTAATCCATGGAGAAAACTCCTGAAGATTACATTTGCTGGAATAAATGCTGGTTTTGGGTTTCCTGTCTCTCCCTTAGCTCAGGGGAGGAGGTGTGTTCCTCGGTGACATAATGTCATCAAACACAGGCTGGATACTGTACCCACCATATGATTTCTGCCTTTCTGCTGCTCAGATTGCACTGATATCTCTCTGCAAGAGGCCTCAAGTCCTGTCCTGACAGATCAGGGATGTGGTTTTCTTGTTCAACACAATTATTCTTCGGAACTCTGTCACTGAAGGATGGCACATTCCTTCACCACTGGGATGTCATCGAAGGTTTGCTGCTCACTGGAAGAAATGTGAGCTTTGCCTTCAGGTAGTTCAGCTTGTGCTATGTTCCTATTAGTTTATCAGCCTAATATTTATTGTCATTTCAAATTCTAATGAGGTGGCTGGGTAAAGGCAAGAAACAAAGCAGATATTTTCCAGCCAGCTGAAAACAGAGACAGTAACTTCTACAGCATTTCATGGAAATGCTCTAGACACAAATTAAGAAATCCAGGTCTGTAAAATGCTTTAGAGCATCTTTTTCAAACCTGATATATTTAAGGAAAGTGTCTTTCTTCTGTGGAAAAAAAAATATAAAGGAATTCAAGACAAAGAGAATGAAAACAAAATAAATGCTCCAGCATTACCAGCCCAAGCCAAAGCTGTCCGGCTGGGAATGCTACTGGATATTTTAGCAGGTAAAATGAAAAAGAGACTCCTAATTTTACCTACTCCAAAATATGGGTGTCCTAAATACATGGATGTGCCAGAAGTCCTGTGAGAAGGGTGGGAGCTGAGCTGCCCAGTGCTGTTTGCCTCGTGTGCTGCTGGGTGAAGAACATCTGCTCTGAAAGCCGGTGAGGGAAGACGCTGCATATCTGAGAGAACAAATTCCTTATAAGGCAGTGACAAAGGTGTGAAATACAACATCATCATCATCATCATCATCATCATCCTTGATGCCTTATGAAGGCTGACCTAGAACAGAGGCTAGACAGAGTTAAAGAATAAAGCAGGGATTTATTCAAAGGCCTCCATGGATGCACCTTGGGCAGCACAAGAGCCCAGCCAGGGCTGCACCCAAGATCAACCCAAATGGTCCCAAAATGCACGAGCGCTCCCGGGGTCTCTCCCTTGGCTCAGTTCTGCTCCATTTGCACTTTGCAGTTCATTGTCCCATTCCAGCTTTAGCCCAGGCACTCCCACCCTGCTTGTTTGTCTCTCTGCAGCCCACGCTGTTTGTGCTCCTGGGCTGAGCTTTGGATCATTTGTCCTTGGTGCCCAGCTGGAGCAGGAATTGTTTTGTCTCCCTGCTCTGTGCAGAGAGCTCACGATCCCCTACCTAATATGAAGCTCAGACCCACACACTAAAGCAGCACAGAATCTGAAAATATAAAAGCTAAAACTTGAGGCATCATCATCATCATCATCATCATCATCATCATCAGGGACAGGTGCTAAGCAAAGAAAGACACCAAGACCAGAGAGTTTGTGGATGCCTCATCCCTGAAACTGTTCAAGACCAGGTGGAATTGGCATCTGAGCAATCTGGTTCAGCAAAATGCATCCCTGCCCATGGCATTGGGTTGGAATGAGATGAACTTTAAGCTCCTTTTCAACCCAAACATTCTATGATTCTAAATTTGGGGCTGGCTTGATGACATATTCCAGTGTGAAGAAGAGGAGAAGCAAACCATGCCAGGTTAAAAGTTAATGAAGACTATCTGAAATAAAAGATGAAAGAAAGGGAGACATGCAAAAAGAATGCAGCATTCTGACAAGGGATGTTCTCTGTAAAGAAGCCAGCCCTGTCCCATCTCCAGTCTGGTTGGCTGAAGGAACAAAGCAGAACAACCTTCCTGAAAGGGTCTGAAAGAATCAGAGAGCAGCTCCTGCTGTGGCTCATTTTTTAGTCTCCAGTTCAAACACAACAGGGGCTGTTTGTTCCCACAGTGCAGGCCTGACCTTAAAATCCTTCACGAGCTTTTACAAACTGCAGCCCAGCTGGTTGCAGAGCTCCAGCCATCTGCTTCTATTTTTAAAACTCCAGGTTGCAGATGGTTTTCTTTAGTTACCAGTCCTCTGGGATTGCCTTAAACAGAAGTGCACAGAGCAGCAAGTCCCCTGTTTGCGTCCCAGGGATCCTGAGGGATTGAAGGGCAGCAGGAAAGGCAGCAGGCACCTTATATAAATGAGGGTGTCTAAGGGAGCATCCATTCCTGGGAAAATTCACAGAATTCCCAGAATTACCAGGTTGGAAGAGACCTTCAAGATCATCGAGTCCAACCCAGCCCCAACAGCTCAACTCAACCCTGGCACCCAGTGCCACATCCAGGCTTTGTTAAACACACCCAGGGATGGGGACTCCACCACCTCCCCAGGCAGCCATTCCAGAACTTTATCACTCTTTCTGGGGAAAAGCTTTTCCCTGCTCTCCAGCCTGTATTTGCCTTGGTGCAGCTCGAGGCTGTGTGCTCTGGTTGTGTCAGCGCTGCCTGGAGAAAGAGCCCAGCCCCAGCTGAGCACAGGCACCTTTCAGGAGCTGCAGAGAGTGATGAGGGCAGCCCTGAGTCTCCTTTTCTCCAGGCTGAGCACCCCCAGCTCCCTCAGTGGTTGCTCTCAGGGTTTGTGTTCCCAGCCCCTCTCCACCCTGGTTGCCTCCTCTGGATTCAATCTCAGCTGAAATCTCAGCTCCAGAGGGGTTGGGAGGCTTCAGGCTTCCACCTGAAGGTAGAAGATAACCATCAGGCAGAAGATGGAAATGCTGAGTGAACTACCAGCTGGATTTGGATAAGGAAAAATGGAACTTTTATGTCACTGTCAGAGATTTCCTTGGCCCAAGGTGGTTGTTGGAGGCCACAGACATGGACAGAGAAAGTTTCATACACACTTGCCCTCCTGTTAGAAACATTGCTTTATGTATCCAAATTCAAGGTTTCTTCTATAGCCTGGGACTCCATAGCCTGTCCTTCCTACTTCCATCTCCATTAGAGAAGATTTTGGCTCCAAGCATCCCCAGGGAATGCCCCCAGTTCTGTCCCAGATCTCATTGAAGACTGAGATTCTGAAAGTCTCTGCAGAGCAGCCAAACTGCCTCCACCAGCCCAAGGCATGGATTAATCAGACAACTGTGCACTAAAATTTTAGTGTTCTGCTGGATTTCTATTTCAGGACTGGCAAATAATTTCTGTCTATATCTAGATGTGATTGAGAGGCAGTTGACACAGTTGAATATAAAATCCTTCTTTCTCACCAGACAAGACTACATTTAAAGTCTTCTCCAGTGCTTGTCATTCTGTCAAGGAAACACATTTTATTTTTGATAATTTATATATTTGCCTTTTAGTTGTCAAACTCAGCTATAAGGTAAAAACCAGAGCATAAAGATCCATGTCAAATATTGCAAATACTTTTATTTTTGTTGGATTTTTCATGACTTTAAAAAAATATTCTCTTCAAAACTACAGATCCTGTCTTGGTGTCCTGATTATATAAATCTGTACAGGCATATACAAGAGAGACAGGTTTCTATTAGAGTCTATCAGGATCCCATCAATATTGTCAGGGAAGTTTTCAGTTATCCAGTTAAACCCAATTTAATAATTTGAAGACTTTTCACGTTTCACTAAGGGAATTCAGTAGACTTGCAGTGACTTTATTGAGCCTTTAGAAAATCAGCTCACAAGTGAAGTCCTGCCTTGCCAACAACTAAATTTATAAGTCTTGGCTTGCAAGTCAAAATATATCTTCCCTGGAATAACAGAATTAGGCAGTGTCTTAACATTATTAAAAGTAATGATCTGCTTCAAAACATTCACAAAATGCTGTATGAAAAGATGTTTCCCTCCCCAATTAAAAAAAAAATTAAAAAAAAAATCCAAAACCCTTAAAGAAACAATAAAAGCAGCTGCCCAAATCATGTCTATGAACTTAATGTCAGCTGCCACCTGCATCTCCATCAAAACTCATCCAATAATTGCTTTGTATCTTCACTGGGCTAACAAGAGTTGGAGATGTGTGTTCCACACAGACTCATCAATAATTTTACATAACTCTGGCCCGCATCTGTGCTTTTCCATGTGTAAGACTCCAGGCACAGTTTTATACACCTACACCCACTTTTTATTGAGTCACATGGAAGTCAGATGCCAGCCTGAGGATCCAGCCTGGCACATTGTGGGATCCCACTGGTTTCCATACCTCAGCTACCACCAAATCCCATACATTGCCAATTAATTAAATCTGCAGACTTTGCAGTTCTTCCGTTCCTATTCCATTTTCTTTATTCATGCAAAACATCCAAGTGACTTTACTAAGCAAAGCTCGTAAGACTGGGCACAATTTAGATCTTTTATGCTGGTTTATATTTGGAATAAATGCATAGTGGTGAAACCCTGTGGTTTTTCTGAGGCCATTATTAAAATTTAACAATGAATTCAAAGTTTGAATGGGTTCAGGAAAAAGCTATTATGTATCAAGGAGCCAAAGTCAAGGCTTTTTAACAATATTGAACAAAAGCAGTTAATTGGACAAACAATCCTTTAGGGAAAGAAAGAGGCTATTGTTCATGCAGTGGAAACCACAGCATAATAATTAACCACTCTGGATGTTTTGACAAAAGGTCAGATGCAATAGAAGCATGAAGTGCTTGAAAATCCATGTGAGAAGTCCTCATGTGACAAGCCAAAGTACTTGAGTGAGGACAGAAACACAACTCAAACATGTGAACCTCAAGTGCCCAAACCACCAAAGTGTTCACACAGGGACCAGGTTGTCTTTAAAGCTCCCCAAAGCTGAAAGTTGAAGCTCTGAGCAGATTCAAAGCTTCACTCCTGCCAAAGCTTGAGCAGGAGACAGAAATCAGTGATTTCTCCAAGTTGTCCATAAGCAGCCACTCCCAGCTGCACACAACAGGGTGGCCACCTGGTTGGAGCTCAGTTTTGGAAAAGCTCATTTCTGTGCACATACTGGACAGTGAGAGGTGACAACTGAGAGTGACAACCTCCTAAAATGTCACCAAGATATATTACTTCAGGATATGTTTATATTAATAAATAAAATTATCAAGTTCTTGTCTGCTAGAGCCAAGAGCAAGTAGTACGATATGACTTCTAATAAAAAAACCAAAAGGTACCCCCCCCCAATTTCAAGGTTGCTTCATCCAAGCTGTATATGGCAAATCTTGAAAATTCTTGAGCATTCTTGAGGTGTTTCCTTTTTTTGTTTTTTTTTTTGGTAGTGAAGTACAACTCTCCCATCCTTCCAGTGTTTTCCCTACAAGCCATGGAAATGGAAATGTGAACTTTGAGTCATAAAACATTTTCTGTGCATTCTCCAGGCAAAGGTTAATTAAAAATTATGCAAATCTGGCAGCCTCAGAAATGACACAAATGGAAAAAAAAATAGTTCTAGAGACAAAAACCGCACCTGTGGCAAATAAACCAGTCTATCTGATCAGGTCTCCTTTATCAATACTGTTTACAAAGAAAGGCTCATTGAGGTGCACTTTGAAGTTTAACAGAAATTGAAGGACATGGATTAGCAAGGAATATGTGTAGAATTGGCACATCACAGGTCTTTTTTCACAGGTTGGAATAGGTGTTTGAGACTCACTCCCTTGCCTGGCTTGAGCCTTGACAAGACAGAGCTGAGGTCAAGTTTCTTACAGCCCACATGAAAGCATGAACTGCCTCTCCCTAGTACCACAAAAAAAAACCCATTTCACATTGCCATGACAACACAAACCACTGTAAAGCCAGATAGGAATATAATTTAGTTCCTCTTTCACTCCTTGAACAATGTTAAATAATTTTGAGTAAATCAGATCTGGCTCCAAGACAGAAAACACAGTAACACTCTTCCTACACAGCACTGATAGGATGTAGCATCAGGCAGGCCCATCATTTCTCTCTCTCCCCTTTATTTCTTGCCAGGTTTTTCTTGATTAAGCAATAATGTGAAATGGTGAAACAAGAAAAAGTTGGAGATCCCCAAAGGAAATCAAGTGTGTGCTGCAGCTCATTGTTTTTACAGTCACATCTGTCTTTTGGACAGATTGGTACCTGCAAGTGCTCCATTTACTTTTCAGGGGGAAAAAAAGAGAAAAACTATGACTGTTTCCAGCAATTGCACTTAACAGCCACTTTTAGTCAAGAGTTTCTGTTTGGCTCCCATGCTTCCAGGAAACATTGTTCTGTTTGCTTTCAATGGCAAAGGAAAAATGAATTAATAAACCCTAATCCCTCCAGGGTTTTGTCTAGGAGTAAGGATACACCCTTCAGAGCAGGGAATTGAGCACAGGCTGAAGGGAGAAGAGATTAAATGGAGACATCAGCTGTAATGGTGCTTCTCAAGACTGTGAAAATAATGTGTAAAGGAAAAGGTGAGAAAGAGGTAAAATTTTTCTAGAAATGCTAGAAAAATGGACCTATATTAGCACTACACTGACCATTTTTCACCAGCTTCTCAATTCCTGCTCTAAGACAGGAATAGAAACAAAACAGAGGAAAAGGCACAATGAGGGCAGTTATTGGCAAACTTTAGGGCATGACAGATCAGGAAGTTAAAGAAATCATGAGCAGGGGAGTGTGTTGAGTTTCTGGGTTTTTTTGGTTTTTTTATACAAACCTATAAACCTGATAAGAAAATGATTGAAAAAAGGTGAAAACCTCTTGCCCAAGGTATAGCTCTGGGGCAGTAGGGCACAGAGTACAACCAAGGTGAAAGGAGAATGAATCCTTCTGAGTGCTATTAAAATCCACAAACCAGTCACCTCGTGTGCCCTGTGTCACTTCCCTCCATCCATTCTGTGTTCCTGTGTTTATTTTGTGCTCTGCCCTTACCAGATTCTGGACTATACAGTAATTTATCACAGAATTACAGGCAGCAGGCCTGTAGAGGAACAGGAATGGCCATGGGCAGGCATCCATGGCTACTTGGGAGTGGTCAGGAGTACAGGTCCCTGGAAAGTTTTACTTTCCAATAGCGAATGGGAACCTGGAAGTCAGCAGGGATTGAGCCTTCTCAGGAACATCATTCATAGCCCTGCCTGGCAAATTAATTTCAAGAACCTAAAGTGAAGTGATCTCATAGATGGCTAATGTCTAATTAGCAACTAATCTATTTAGGAAGAGTTTCTATTTCATGCTTCAGCTTTGGAAAGTCTATAAAATGATGCATTTGCCCCAGAAAGGACTCTGGGCTAATTTAGGTAATATCAGACAACTTATATACAAAAAATTTGGTAAATTCAAGGGCATCAAGCTTGAATGAAACCCAGAACCATTCTTGACACAAATGTTTGCACACAGATGTTTCCACAAGCCCAGGCTCTAATTGAATCATAACATCCATATACCTGATATAATTTATTGTGTGATACTTGGCACGTCCAAACTTCAGCTGGGTAAAAGCAGCAAAAACACTGAAATGCGATGAGAAACTTTATATTTGTATTATTGTGTTACCCTAATTTTTAAAAACATTAGGCTGTGGATTGTGACTGGTGCAGCTGGTGGATATGGAAGGACAATGGAAGCTTCCTGGAGTGCTGGCTGTCATTATGTTAGGTTTCAATTGCCTTTCTTTCCTTGCACGTGTTAAAAGTCTGTGTAGATGAAATCTAAAATTAAATTGCTGCAGTTACAATGGGGAGGCAGAATATGCATTTAGTTCTAAAGATAGGTGGGTAAAAGTTAAGGCCCAAATCTCCCTAGGTTGTCTATAGAGTCAGTGGAACAACAGGGCTTTCTCGGGGATGAATCCAAAGCACCTTCCTCAGGCTTTTGGTAATTGCCTTGTGTTGGAATAAGCAGAGAGGTTTGTAACCTGTGCAAACCACAGAGCGGGAACACCTGCACACTCCTGAGATGGCACCCTGCACTCAGAAAAAGCAAATTGGAACATCTTTGCTTTGCTCAGCTTGGCCCAGGAAAAATTTGGGATATTTGGGATGGCCCATAGCACTGACACCCACGTTCCTGGACTCAGGAATGTTTCCTTGTGCTTTTTCCTACAGAGAGTGTTTGGGATGCTGTGGAGTACCTGAAGCGTGGGACTGAGACCATGGGAGGGGGTTCCTGGATAATCTAGGGAAGCATCCACCTTCAGCATCTTCACTCAGAGGGTGGGGAGGCCCTGGCACAGGTGGCCCTGAGAAGCTGTGGCTGCCCCATCCCTGGAACTGTCCAAGGCCAGGCTGGATGTGGATTGGAGCAACCTGGGGTTGTGGAAGGTGTCCCTAGGTGTTCCTAGGGTTTGGAACTGGATGACATTTCAGCTCCCTTCCAATCTAAACCATTCCTCTGACTCTGGTCCAGGGGTTTTTTTCAGATGCCTTCTGTTCTGCTGCAGTCGCCTGAAACTGATGCCTTGTGCAGGCTGACCTAGAACACAGGCTAGACAGAGCTAAAGAATAAAGTAAGGATTTATTCAAAGGCCTCCATGGATGCACCTTGGGCAGCACAAGAGCCCAGCCAGGGCTGCACCCAAGATCAACCCAAATGGTCCCAAAATGCACGAGCGCTCCCGGGGTCTCTCCCTTGGCTCAGTTCTGCTCCATTTGCACCTTGCAGTTCATTGTCCCGTTCCAGCTTTAGCCCAGGCACTCCCACCCTGCTGGTTTTTCTCTCTCCAGCCCACGCTGTTTGTGCTCCTGGGCTGAGCTTTGGATCATTTGTCCTTGGTGCCCAGCTGGAGCAGGAATTGTTTTGTCTCCCTGCTCTGTGCAGAGAGCTCACCATCCCCAATATGAAGCTCAGAATTACACACTAAAGCTGCACAAAATCTGAAAATATAAAACCTAAAACCTGAGGCACCACTAGGATTCTATGTTTTTTTCCTGTCAGAATGTGTGATAAATGGAGGTTTGTGCCTCGGGAATCACCAGGGCACAGACAGCCCACATTAGTCCATGGATCAGGAGCTCTCAGTGCAGACACCACAGGAGCTGGTTGAACAGTGTCCCAGGCTTGCTTTGCCAGGGACACTTTGTTGAGTTTCTGGGCGATCACATTTGCCCACTTGACACTTGTTAGCAGTTTCGATACTTGCTGCTTCATGCCTTTAATTCCTTTGCTGGGTATGTTTCAACTATTTTAATGAGCCAATGATAAGTTTGAAGGGTGCTTGTCTAGCACAAAGCAAAACCATTTGTGCCGGGAGTGGGAGCACCATTATCAGCCATGGCCTGAATCCCTGCTCAGTTCAGGGTCTAAGTGCTACAAAAGCACTTTAAAATACACTATTAAGCTTCTCCTTCTTTAAGAAGAATGGAGGGGTTTAAGCCTGGAATTCACCTTAAATACTTTTTTTTCCTTAAGAGCTTTACTGTAAATTGTTTAAACATTGTCACTATGAATACAAGGTCTACTGGAAATAGTCCCTGCCCACAGTAGTGGATTGGAATTAGATGATTTTTAAAGTCCCTTCCAACACAAAACTTTCAATGATTCTGTGATTCTATGAAATATACAAACAAATCACACTTCATTTACTTTGATTTGGGTTTTTTTTGTTTGTTTGTTTGTTTCTTCGCTAGGGAAACAATTATTGTACGTCTTTATTTTATTTATTATTTTAATGATCATAAGCTAGAGCAGCTAATATGGTGCAGTCCTATCACAACCTAAATGGACAGAGAGTGGTTTTTGTCTTCACAGTTTTGGACTTTGAACCATAAAAAAATAAGCCAAGTTCTTTGAAAGGTGTAGGCTAAGGAACAAATTGTGAATTTCACATTTTCCGCACCATTAACTCTTAAGTTACCTGAAACTTTTAAAAACAAACTATTTACTGCAGGTGAGTTCTGCAACCGTTCTGGTTCTCTCTCTGGCCCAGAGATTCTATAAGATAAATATGGTTAATTTGGAGTCAATGGAGGTACTGGGATAACAGCAGATAAAACTGAAAAGATATTCTAGAAAGTGGGCACAAGATCCTGGTTCTCTGCTTCATTTCTAAGTATAATTTGGAAGAGTTCACTTCCAGTTGAGGGTTTGCTTTGTCTGCCATAAAAACGAAGAACATTTCCTTTCCCTAAAGGGAAGCATCAAGTGAAGAGTAGTAGAAATTGGCAATCTTACAGGTGGGCACCTGAAAAATTGTGCAGAAAATTAAGTTGTATTACATGAAAAATTAAAAATGAAGAATCATCAACAGTTCGTATGTTAGCACAACTGATTTTGTTTATTTTTAAACCACCCCAAAATCCAATCATGCTCTATGTACATAGGCAATACATGGGATAGCACACCAAATGTAGACAAGAAAGATAAAATATATTCTGGTTTATTTTGCTGGTGATTTTCATTTTTATTCTTTTTTCATTGTCCATCTGCTCAAGTTGATTAAATGATCCAACCCATAGAGATTCCTATGCCAATCCTACCTCACCTCCCAATCCCACCCTATGTCTCAGAGAGGAGAATCCATCCCATTACCTCTGGGGGGTTTTGCTGAATGCTGGAATGTGCTGATTTTCCGTCAGTTCCTCTGGGCCTCATTTCTTATGGAAATTTTTTTAGTGCAGAACAAGTATATCAGCACGTGTCTGCTTGAACTATATTCTATAGTTAGTAGGTAAGACCAGCTAATGCTTTGGGTTACTCAGGAAATCATAAGTAGCACACACACACAATTTAAACAGAAAATAATCTTCCACGTCATTTAGAGTGTTAATTTTCTTTCTCATTTCCAGTGTCGTTTATTTCGCTAAGCACTGCTGCAATTCTTTCCACTTGTCTTTATGCTCTTATTTTCTTACAAAACAGTACACTAGGCTTTCTGTATAAAACATATATATAAACATTTATATATATATATATATATATATAAAAACAAAGCAACCACCCCCAAAATGGACTTACAGATATGTATTTGTCCCTCATTATAAAATATACCGTGTGTTCATCTGTTTGTGGTCCCTGAATGTCACAGCGCTGGCTATTGGAATAGGGTCACAGAGAAAGGGGACTTCTTTTGTCCTTGTTTTGCTTTAAATCACATGATAAATTTTACAAGGTGAACAAAAGCAGAGTAGTCACAGGAACCATCAGATCCTGTTTACACTCTGGCACCATGTCACTCTTGTTGCCATTGTTGCTACTCTCCAATTTGAATTCTAGTTATTACTTCCCAGGAGTTAATATTTTTATTTTTTTTGTCACATATATTCTCCCCTCACGAGCAGATGGATGCAGGCTCAGGGAAAATGAAATACTAGAAAGTCTGAAAGATCCTGTGGCTCTGGAAATTCTTACCCTGCCTAACTTTTCTGGCCCTCTTTCTCCAAGATGATCAATCATTTAGGAATTTAGGGATAATTTTATCTAGCAACTAATCTTTTGTAACCTTTCCTTCCAAAAGATGCTTTTGGATGCTGATTTGAGACTGGTTTTTTTTTTCTCATTGATTGCTGGTATTTGATGCCAGCCTCGCATTTTTGTATAAATACTGTAAGGTCTCTGTTATTGGTACAGATGATTCTCTGTCCTCAATATCTATTCTTTCAGGAAACAAACTGGTCATTGGAACTATTTATCATTACTGAGTGATGTGGTGGGGGAACCCCCCCATGCTAAATACACCTCAAAATTGGGTGGCACCAAGGGAAGGGTTAAACTTCAGCCCAATTTATTTAGGTCGTGCAAAGGTGACCTAAATAAGCTTCACCCCATTTTGTTTAGGTCATGACTTCTCAGCCTAAAGACTCTGTAATTGAAAAACCCCAGATACAAAAAATGTTATAAGGACTGGGGGCAGGGAAAAAAAAAAAAAAAGGAAAACTGTATTGAATTAAAAAAACAAAGTACTGCTTGCTGGTTTACAAAGAGTCTATAACACTGATAAAATCTTTGGAAACCAATGTGCTGCTTTTTTTTTTTTTTTTTTTTTCTTTTTTTTTTCCCTCTCTCCATGCCCTTTTTTATTTTGGCTTCATTTCAACCCGGGAGTTCATATCATCCCCTTCCAGGTCATATTCTTCTACTTGGCCACTGGTCCACACCTTCATGCGGTCGGTGAGGTCGCTGGTTCTGGGCGCCAGGATGAAGTCGTAAATCAGGGCAGCACTTGCTCCTCCAATGATTGGGCCAACCCAGAAAATCTGGAATACAAATCCAAGCCATTGCATCAGGGATTTCTGCATTTGAAGCTCCTCTGAGGATTGTCACAGTGAAATCTACAGCCTGTCCACCTGAATGTTTACTTAACCACGTGGCATAAAACCAGGAATTTGTCACCATGAGTTGGTGGTAGACCCAGAGGTGAATAACTGTGATTACATTATCAATTTGTGATATTTAAAATCAGTTGCCTACTGCTAAAACATCTCTGCTACTCCAGACAGAATTGGCAGGATAACGTAATTTCTAAAACAACAGGGCATTAGTTTCCATTCTCCTATTAAATTCCAGTGATAGGTGAATTTGAAAGTAATACTTAACGAGGACTTAATGAGGGGCTTAATTTACCCCTAGATGCTGCTTAGCTGGTGATATTGCTGTGATTGAACTGGTAACTACTTAAGAAAATTACAATTTAGAAAGAGAGGTAATAAAAGGATTTTAGTAGACAAGCTGATTTTGTTAGAAATAACCAAAGATACTGAAGACTTTGCAGGGCCAAAGCATTACTGAGTCTGGAAAGTCTTTCTTTCATTCAGCAATATCAGTAGTTTAACACAAATTATTACATCTATTATCTTCTGTATCTACAAAGGATAATAAATTTCCTATTAAATTCTGAAAATATCACCTCTTCACTTAGTTACTTTCCTTTAATATCCTAATAATAATGTTCAAGTGGTAGACACTGCCAAAATTTCCCCAGGGTCCTCCTTTTATGTTTTACTCTTTAGATGAAAATGGAGTCTGTATGCAAAATTTTCACAACCCCATTGTATTATCACTAAATTTCCACCTGTGCCTATGTAACTGGCTGCCAAAATCATGAGTAGGAGAGTTGGAACAAGCCTCATTTTATATATTCAAGAACACATGTTCATTTACAACTTTATATCAGCATTCTTTATTGAGCTTTGGTGAAATAAATAAATTTTTGTGAAGAACCTCATTTTAACCACATTTCAACACAAGGAATGATCTAAACTTTATAGTGTTTCCAGAGCACTTATCCTTGAAAACACGTCAGCAGACACTCAGCTTTAAGATGCTGAACATTTTATTAGCTCTTAAATATTGGACAATCCATTTCAGTTTATAAACATGCTTAAGAATCTTTCTAAATTGGGTTTTGCCAGATTGGGCAGTAGCACTTTACCAACTTAGTCCGAACAATAAATAAACAGTACAGGATTCTGTGTAATAGGGCTTAAACAATTAAAATGTTTGAAATAAATAAATATAAAGGAGAACAACCAGAGAAAACCTACTGTATTACTTTAAGTACAGAGACTGAACGAGCCTGAGGACTTTTCTGTTCGCCTGAGGGTGATCAGGATTTAAAGGAGAATATTCTTTGTTAGATGAAATAAAAATGCCAACTCTCTGACTTGGTCCTAACGAAACATGTTGAAATGTTTCTGATCTTGTAGGTTATGTGTTTTCAGAGCTTCTTGTGAGTTAAACAAGCTTATTCAACTTACCCAGTGATTTTCAAAGTTGTTGGCGATGAGCGCTGAGCCGAAAGATCTGGCTGGGTTAATCCCACAGCCGGTGTAATCAATCTAGGAGGTGGAAAGAGAACCACAGGTGAGGCACAGATGAAGCTTCCCCATCATCTCACTGGCCCACCCCGAGGTGGGACATGGAAGATATAACCTCTGAGGGCTAAAACTTACAGCAAGAAGATGGCCCAAGGCAACGGAGAGACCAATGGCCAAAGGTGCCGATCCCGAAACGTCATTCCTTCTCCGGTCTGTGGTGGCCAGGACGCAGAGCACCAGCTGGAAGGTGGCAATGATTTCAATTCCCAGCCCTTGGCCTGCATTGATTCCCTCTGAAAGCTGCATGGAGGCAAGAAGGAAAATGTTATTTCATATTCCTGCATGACTTCAGGCAGTGTAACAAATTTCTGAGGTATCTATTTCCTCAATATGAACCTGCACATCCATTTCCCTCCTGGGGTTCCTTTTGCTTCAAAGGGGGGAAAAATAAGAGGAAATAAATAGAAAAAATTGAAGAGGAGTTAGTTTCGAAACACTCCCTGCTGTACTCAAGCCTAGGCATAAGCAACTTTTTTTGACCCAATGTGGTCGAGTGGTTGCTGCTTCCAGCCAAAGTGAACACTCAGCCACTGGGCACAGTGAGAGAGGAATTGATCTATGTGCGAAAAACAAATCAGCCAGAGAGACACCTCCAGCAGAGTTTACCTTCCAGAAGTGAACTGTGGTGCCTTAGGGCAGTCACTCATTGCTTCAGGGACTTCCACATTAATACTAAGATATTAATGTTCCACCTATACTGTGAATTAATTGCCTGAAAATATGCCTCTAATACCACAGGAAATACCCTGAGATTTCCACAGAGTTCACGGGGGACTGGTAGATGTGACAGAAGACCAAAAGTATGTAAAACATCTCTAGATATTTATATTTAGTCAATGTATCTCTAATTTGCACAGATAATGGTGTAGTCAATGGAGGGGAGATCCATTCACCTGATGAAAGGAAGGAGATTTTTTGAAAGCTCTGCCTTTTTTTTTTTTTTTTAAGATCTCATTTGACTATAAACAGCTTAGACACCTAACTCACAGCTGAACTACTTTTTGGTGCTTTAGACTCAAACTGAAGCACATTTAACTTCTTTGGTACATTTAAAAAATCCCCAGTTAAGGGATCCCAAGGGGCTGATGGGAGTGCTTCAATTTCCTACTGAAGTGGATTATCTAGAAAAACTGAAACTGTCAGGGATGAATATTCCAATGGAGTTATTAGTCATGAAATCAGCAGAGTTCCTTGTAAGTGCTGTAGAGCATACTGAAACCATGGTGATTCGCATAAATGGACATTACAGAGCAGAAATGCTGTCATATTTCAGGAGTGCTGCTAAAAACTTGTGCCTAACAAGAAACCATGGAGGTAAACCATTTGATGTTATAACAAGTTTTGAGTTTTGCTTTTAATTACTGTGTTCAGGGGTGTCTTCATTAAGTCAAGGCACATCTGTTACTGAGCTGAATAATTTGATGTTAAGCAGAAATAACTCACTTGCATGGAAGGGATGAAACATGAGCTTGGCCACAGGCCAGAGAACTGAGAATGTGACCCAGAGTAGAAAGCAAACTCTGCAAAACTTATATTAATTTGTGCTATCAGTGGGTTATCACATCTGTCAGAGTCCCTGCATTAAAAACTGCTGGGTCATTCGTGGCAAAAAACATAATTACATGTTATTGTGACCTGTCCAGAACAATGAAACCACGGGAAATCCTGCTATTAATCTGATTTTGTGGTATATGCCCTAATTTCCCCAAAGCTAATATTTGAAAAACTTGAAGATGGTTAACTGAACTATTTCACTTTCCACAGGTGCTGTTCACATTTCTTGTTTCTTCTCTGTAACAAAGTTTAATATCAAATTTCTAATCAATGAAAAAAATGTCATTTGAGGCTTTTCTCAGCATAAATCTGATTTTTAAATCCTGCAATTCTGAAACACAAATAATGTATTTTTATAGCATGTTCTTTAACATGCAGGAGTGATATCCTCTGAGTTGGAAGCAGTTTGTCCACAAATAGAAGGGAATTCTGGTTGAAAGGATGGGTATTTTGGTTCCTTCAGCATCCATAGATTAGAAACTGAAATCCATTTATGAAACCTTCATCATTATTAGGACTTTCACATGAGAAGTGTGAGTCTGACATAAATGCATCCATATAAGATGCACTGAAAATTTCAGGATCCTGAAATTCATGCTTGATATCTCTGAATTAATATTCTATTGCGTTGTAAGTTTTAAAAATAAGCAATTTTTTTTCCACTGTAGAAACAGTGGTATTTTTTTTCTCTCAGCAAATTAAGTTTCCAGTGCATTTCCTTGTATCAAAATCAATTTAAGAATCTGGACTATTTAACTATATACCCTCTGGAAAATCTTCTCTCTCATTTGGAAGGCCAAATGGCCAAATTTAAAACCAGGTAGCAAATAAGTGACTGATGTGCACATGCCCAAAAGCAGATAAGAAACCAAGTTCTTTCCTATCATAGCACAACCCCAGAGAGCCCAGAGCTGAGGTCTGACACATCAACGTTAGCATTTGACAAAGCCTTGACATTTTAAAAGATTAAACACTGGCCAGACATTGGGCTTTCCCCTCACTTGAAGGGCTTCTATAAAAGACAATAAGAGCAAAATTAGTCTTTAAAAACCTGTGATAATCCTTATCTTTGAGAGGTGGAAATCATATTCTTCCTTTCCCTCCAGGAAAAACACATCCTACAGCTGACGTGACTTGAGGTCATTCTCCCTGCTAATCAACACTTATTGATGGGCTCTGTGGAATCAAAGAAAACCTGGAAATATTATAGGAAACCTTTTGCTTTCCTCCAGCCATGCAATTTTACACAGCCTGCCAGGAACATTAAGATTCTACTGTGAGAGCAAGGACTCTGGGCCGTGCTCCAAAATGGGACAAATCCAGGCAAACCTTGGATGTCCTGCTGGGGCTTGTGGATCTGCAGTGTGTAAGAGTAGGATAACAGAATATTTATTTGCCTCCTTATCAGGGGTAAACTATCACTGCAGCAGCAGCCTGGGCCATCCATGGTACACATGGAACAGCACCAATGTTCACCATCCCAAGCACACCCCAGAAAAGCTTTAGAAAGTGAATAGGAAGGTACATTCCCTTCTGTAAAGTTAAAATGTACATGTACATGTGCATATTTATAGTTACATTTATAGTTACATTTATATTTATATTTATATTTATATTTATATTTATATTTATATTTATATTTATATTTATATTATTTATATTTATATCATACTCATTCACAGAAGATTTGCAAGTCTTACTCAGATAACCTTTTGCACCTTTTGAATCTGCTGGTATAAGCTCTTGACAGAACCAGGGAGGCACAACCAACATGGGTTTGTCATCCTTTTCTTGTATTTTCTGTATGTTATTCGGGTTTTTAAGGAAAGTTTGAAATTTTGTGGAAGATTTTGTAGAATACCAGACTCCAGAAGCTTAGGGGTTGTCTAAAGCTTAATCTGAATTTAGTAGGAAGAAGTATCACACATTAGAGACCTGACTAAAAATCAACAGCTGTTCTGAACATCTGCCATTCTGCTACTGAGAATATCCAAAATACAAGGTGACCAATATCTCTGGTTCCTAAATAGACAAAATAATGTTTTGAAATGAGACACAGCCACTTCTAGTGCAGTATTGGGGTGAAGAGGACCCCTTCCAGTGACCTGTACCCACACTGCAATGCCTTTTTCCCTGCACTGGTACCTCCTACCAGTGGTCATAGGGTTTGTGGGCTGACACTGCATCTGTCCTTGATGCTGGGAAATCTTTGACATCTTCTCTTTTCAGTCCAATAATCCTCATTAAGGTAACAGAAAAATTGTCTAGGGGCAGAGAATAGCACAGCAACTCCCTGAGCTTTTCAGGCTTCAGACCTTACATGCTTGAGGAATGGATTCAGTGCTTTAAGGAACCAAACATTCTCTAAGGGGTTAAATGAGACACACAAGCCCGTATTCATCTCAAAGAGAATCTACATAGACTTCTTTTCCTTTTTTGCTCATATGAGTAATTCCACTGAATTTAATTTCTAATGTCAGTGTTTTGACAGAAGAAGCACCAGAAACACACATAAGAAATGGGCTGAATCATTGGCAAGATGGGAGAGCTGTCTGTGGACACATTTATCTGATCAGCTGAATCAATCTTGGCTGCATCAGCTCGCAGTGAGTGATTCCCCCTCGACCTCACAGCTCCCAGACAAGAAGTAGAACATGTAGACACCCCAAGGGTGGTGCTTCGTTCCATAAGCTGAATTCCACCATTTCCAGCCTTAACAACCCCATGGTTAATATTTTTTCCCCTCTGCTCACTGTGAATCTGAACAAGGTCATGGAATAAAAATCTACTGGAATGCAGTAAATGTACAGAAGTCACATCTTATTCAGAAAACTCCTGACATGCAACTGATTGGAAACTAAGGAAGCACTGAAGGCACAGTGGCTCAAGAGACATTCAAATGAGGAGTATTAAACCCCAAAAACATTATCTAGACATGAACATGAGAGCAATTAGTTGAGAGGAACACCTACTTTATGTCATAGCAAATGGGCAGTGGTTACATCTTACATCGCTTCCAGCTCTCCATAACATCACACAGGAGATGGGAACTGCAGAATTTGTTTCCCAGAAGTGTCCTTAACTGCCATGTTTAGCTGACTGACTCCCACAGCAATCATTTGGGCAAATTAATGGTATGTTTTTTTTCCTTTTGATTTTTTTTTTTTTTTTTTTTTTTTTAGGACAGGATATTTATGAGTTGTCCGCCTTCAGAAGAGAAACGAGGACAGGAAATTAAACTGGCCCAAGGTAAACCCCACTGTGTACTTCTCTAGTGGCTTCATATTTTTCTCATTACCAGTGGAAGTATATCAGGTTCAAACCTGTTTCCCTTTATATGGATAAGACACTTTGTTATGCAAGGTGGTTCCATCACGTGGGGTTGAGCTCCATCTCATCCAACAAACCCTCAGCCCTGCACTGGAGCTTCCAGGGCCCAGCTTCCTTTCATATAACAGGGATTAGTTTCTCATTGTTCCAGAAAAAAAAAAAAAAAAAAAAAAAAGAAGAGGCCTCTGGTATTGCAGAAGTCTATTTTTTTAGTAGGGGAATGTCAGCTTTTCCCATTCTTATGAAACACCAGAACAAGTCCTGTCTGCTGGTGTGGTTTTGAGGGAGAAAATTTAAGCCACAGCATTGTAAATGGCTGGGACTCCTCTTCCTTGTATATCCTCACCATCCTATCAAAATTATTACCTTTTCTCTGCCTTGGCAGACATTTTTCTTAAAATTAGCATTTTATTCAAGTAAATTCTTGCTGTCTTACAGGATTTTCTTGTTATAGCTTAAAATTTCCCTCTTTGACTTGCCTTCTTTTACTGAATAAGGAAAACTCTTCACAATGGTTTAGATGGTTTGTTCTCTCTTCATCCCCCACTCTTTTGAAATATTAATCATTCTTTTTTTATGCCAACTAGCTATCATTTTGCCAGTGTTTGGCTGGCAAAGTTCTTTAATGGGATGTTCTACAAATGTAATCTCAGAAATTCATCTCTCTACTTCTCTCCAAACCACCTCCCACTGTCTTGCCTGTCATTTTGTTTGACTTTTCTCACTCTTTCAGCTCCAACTCTGTCATGAAAAGAACTTGATGATTTCCATATTGATAAACACCTTTATTCTCCTGGAAGTCTATCTCACATCTCTATAGCTCTAAACCTTGAGTGATAGTCAGAATTGATTCAGACATTCATCCCTGGCTGCTTAACTACAGTTATTCACTTCTACCCTTGCTATTTAACAGTATCAATCTGAAATGGATGTTTCTATACCCATTAATTGAGCATTAGGGGTTCAGGGAGTATAAAAGTCTAATTTCTCTAGTAAGAAGAGACAGGCAAAGAGCTCAAGAGTTTCACTTAAAATTATACGACTGGAGGACTCAGAATCTGCTAATAAATTAGCTTTGGATTGTATCCTACATCAACAATGGAAGCATTCAGCAGAACCTGGGGACAAAACACATTGTCCTCTGCTAGATTATCCTTCCTATAAATACAGCCTTAAGAGCTCTAAAGGGGACTCATTCAATTCCCAGAGCAGAAATCATATTTTCCGTTCCTTAGGCAGCAGACACCCTCCAGGAACGAGGCTAAGCTCCCTCCTCCCACCCTCTGCAGGCCGAGGAGAAACTACCCAGGGCTTTGTGTTTTAGTGCCATGGAGAGAAAGAGAGAAGAATGATTATTATATTAAACCAGAGCACATAAAATTTGTATGTCAGACCAAGACAGGCAGTAAAAGTCAGTTCCTCTACAGGACTTGCATTTAGCACAGCTGGTCAGAGACAGGCAATTTTTTTTATTTACACTTTTACTTTTTGATGTGCCTCTGGGAAAGCTGCTTGGGAGAAACTTCTTTTTTTTTTTTTTTTGGCTAAATGTTGCTGCTGAGAAATAAACAACTTCTATTCAGAGGATGAGGAATTGTGAGGTTTTGTATTTTTTTTTCTTTACCCAGCCAAACCCAAGCAAATAGTTAATTTTCTGTAATAGTTGAAGCACTCATTTATACCACAGAGTTGTTTATTATTTCCTCTATTACCAGCCCAGGAGGAGATAGTATTTCAGTGGGGAATTTTGTGCATATCTGAATTTTGAGCCAAATAGGATCATCCTTTTAATGTTGTTACTGGAATAACACCTGGATTTGCACAAACCTCACTGTATGGTTGTTGGTAATTTCACCAAAGTAATATTAATTTTATATTTCTAGACACATTCCAGCAAATCCGTGAAGTTCTCAAAATTTATGAGTCATAAATAAGCATTGAAGACTTGGCATTTCCATGGGGTTAAAAACCAGCTCTGATCCTGTGCAACGCATTTCAGGAACTGGGGAGGACAATTCCAGCTCCTCCATTTCTCCACCTTGTTCATCAAGCAAGAAGTCCTAACAAAGGAATGAGGAGGGGCCAAACCTGACCTTACCCATTCCAAGCACAGTCATCAGTGCCCTCAGGAGGAGTTGCGTGTGTAAATGTGTAAGGAAACGTGGCACATTTCTGCTCTGAAAGCCTTCATTGACTCCACTTGTACAGAATTAGCACGGAGAGCCTGGAAAAGTTGAGTTTTCTGTGACACCTCCCAGCGGTTCCTAGAGAGGAGATGCACAGGACTCCTCTAGGGAAGCACACATTGGATTTCTTTACTCCTTTCTAGTCTAGGAGTTGTGTCTTGCAGAGCTCCCAGGCCACATTTTCGCCCTCCTGCTGTTTATAGTTTCCTCCAGGATGCCTGTCGGGCCCTGTATATTTGATTTAACAGGTTGATGTTGTGCCTCAGCCTCAGATCTCCTCAGTTCAATGGAGCTGCAGCAGTCAAACACCAGCCCCAGCTCTGGATGCCAGAAAGATCAGCATTTTCCCATCAGTTACACATTAATACTCAGGGCTCAGAATGCTCCCAGCCAGGCCAGAAAAACCTCCAGGAGACAATTGTGGTACCAGGTAAAGACCTCTCTGTTATTGAATTCTCTCCATTAAGCTGGAGAATGAACAAATAAGCAAAAATGTACTACTGCCCTAAAGAAAACAGGCAATTTCCTCCAGAGACAAACAGGAAATTTTTCAGGGGCTATCTTTTCTTCCATTAGTACTTGTGATGTGCTTTAAAAATGCTTCACTTAAAAATATCTATACAGAGAGGGATAGTTTTTAGGATTCTCTGATTAAAGAAATGTTATTCTCAGCTCCCTGAAGGTTTACATTAACTGCTAAAACCCACGAGCCCTGCTACAAAAACCTATATTTTTTTTTTTCTTACCATTGCACCAATTTAACCAGATTTAATCCCTAATATTAATTCTCTGTCTGTGGACATTTCCATTTGTTCTCAGGCTGTGGTCCTTGCCATGTCAGATCTTGGTTCAGAACCCACACCTATTAATAGATTTTTTAAAAACTATCAAATTCATTTATATTAAAAATTGAAATGTGGGTTTATCTCATCTGAAGAATCTTTCTTCCCATCTGTCTCTGGTGTGTGAATGTGTTTGGGGGTGTGCAAACACATAACACACAACACACAGAACACCCAAATATACTTGGTGTAATCAGAGAAGTCTGTGGAAAGGAAACCAATTTTAATGGTTTATTGACCACTCAGGAAGTCTGGGGGCGAAATGAATTTTACTTTAATCTTACTTAGTTTGACAGTTGATCTAGCACAGAAAAAACAATTCTCTGAAAATCACACTCCACTTGTATTGCAATATTAAATAACCTACCAAATTAATAATGTTTTTAGATCTATGACAACTCATTGTTTTAAACACCCCTGTGCACCCTTTTCAGGAATTTCTACCATTTCTAAGTAGAAATAAATGAAGAGAACCTTTGAAGCTTGCAGAGCATTTTCCAAATGCTCATCCTTGGATCCACTGGCACAAAACCCACTTTGATCTGCTCTGTTCTAGCACAAAAGGACAGGGCTGCAGGAGGATGCGCACCCAGGGCCTCTCCTTGTCCCAGAAAAGGCTGTGCTGCTGCATCCCTCCGTGCTCCCTGCCAAAATCCCGGGGTATGGCTCTGTTATTGGAGAGGCGCTAAGCAAATCTTCGTGGAAATGGAAATCAGATAAAAAGCTCTGAGATCTGAGATAAGGATTAGAGCCATAACCCCAAATTCTCTGGGGAATGGGTGATAACCATCAGGTTTACATCTCAGCCCAGATGTTTCTGCTGTCACTGTGTGAACTCATTAAAAAGTGGCCGAGACCGCGGCCAGTTTTGAGCAGGTGCCTTTCCTGTGTCCCACCTGCCCTGCCTGGGGCCTCTCAGTACAATGCTGGCAAGCCTTAAAAGCCCTGTGCTGCAAAAACTGACAGTGAACAATGAGCTATTGTTGTGACAGTCTTTGTTAAGAAATAAAAATCCCAGATCAATGTCATGTACCGGAACCGTTTTGCTCATTTTAAAAATGCAGCAGCTTTTTGTCCCTTGTGAATGTTCGAGTCCTCAAGCATGCAGATGGTCCCAGCAGAGCCAAGGCTGGTAGGAGAAGCCTAACCTGGATCAAAAATAGGCAGGGCATAGGGCAGAGACAGGGAGAATGAAGCTCCTCATTGTCCTAGACTTGAGAAAGGCACAAAATATTATCTGTATTGAAAAAAAAAAGGTCATCCAAGGATTTTTCAATAAGCACTAAAGGTCAGGATCTCAGCTGCATGTCTCGTCCATCCAGCAGCACCTCTGGAGCTGCAATTTTCCACAGTGACTCAGAGGAAAAGCAGCATCACTTACTCAATTGTCCCCTCACACTGTCAAGCTCTCAGTTTATTTTGGATGTTCTTCCAACTGGAGCCGGCTTTGTTTAATTGGAGGTTGGAGAACGGGCTCGGAGGGCGCGGGCACAAGGAGACAGGGAAATCACAAGGCAAACACTGAGTCATCCAGGGCAACCAGGCAAGTCCTGCTCCCCATGGTGAGAAGGCCACTGGTGTGGACCAAATGTGGGGAGTGTGGTGATTCCCATAGGGAATCCCCTCTGAGACAAGTTTCTAAAGGATGGGAAGCATCCAATGGGGAATATCAGGATAAACACTTCAGTGCTGACCCACAAACACCATTAAAAGGTTTGGCAGGTCTCAACTACACAAAAGGGAATTCCCAGTGCTGGTGCAACATTAGGTTTGCACTGGAAATGCAAACTGGGAATTTGTTGGGAGAAAATTCACCAGCATGGATGCCCTAGAGATAAGATCATCTGCAGATGACAAGGATCCACACACCTTATCACGTCTTATGCTCCACTCTCCTGGAGACAAAAGATTGTTCATCTTCCCCAAGTAGCAGACTAAGACTAGAGCGTGTAGACAGTAAAGGGAAAAAAACCTAAAAATCTCCAGCATTGAGGTTCCAATTTGCTCTGATGTTGCTGGATCACAATCCAGCTAAGCGGGAGTAGTTGTGGAAAGAGGACTCATTCCCATCCCTGGAAGTGTCCAAGGCCAGGCTGGATGGCACAGTGGGAGGTGTCCCTGCCCATGGCAGGGGGTTGGATCTTTAAGGTCTCTTCCAACCCAAACTATTCCATGATTCTGTGGTTCTGTGGTGTGCCTTTGGTGAGGTTGGAAGGTCAAAGCAGCAGATACTGGCCTGGCATGAGGAGGCAAAGACAGCAAAGGCCTCTTTTTTCCCTGTCCTTGAGAAATCTAGAGCTGGACATGGGGTGTTTATCCCCAAAGGACATGGCACCCCCGTGTGCACCAACTCTGCCCTGGCTGATCCTGACCTGGGCAGCCCCAGGGAGCAGCTGAGACACAGCCAGCCACAGCAGAAATTCAAAGGGTGTTCCAGCAACAAGTAACTCTCCATGTTCCAGGAATAGCATCCATATGAATATTCACCTGTCTTAAAATGACCTTTGAATCCACTGACCACAGATCTCCTCTGGCTTTTACAGAGAGCTCCTTGGTTACACAAACAACATTTATCAGTCCACTGGGTGTTTTCTAAACCCAAGCCCTCCTATTTGTTATTCTTGGTTGTTTTTCTTTTCCCTTTATCTACCCGAGCAACGTTACATTCAGGTCTGTTTTTCTTGCCTACAATTTTTGATCCACTTATAACTTTTAAAATAATATCTTTCATCATAAACTCGAAGGAAGAGTTTTCAAATAGTTTCCAAATTACAGCCCCGAGAGTTTGGGGACACATTTCCTGGCACTCTCATCACTATGCCAAAATACAGAAAACTATGAAATTGTGAAAACTGTGAAGTGGTGTCTTCATTTGTCACAAAATTCTAATTATTTATATATACACCTATATATTTAGCTCAGGTTATTTTTATATACATCTATAGATAGATAGATGGATAGACAGATAGATATAAAAGTATAAAATAATCTGAGCTAAAGAAATTTTCTAACCATGTTTTTAAAAGTTTGCTAAAAGTTCTCCAAATGAACATTGTTTAACAGCAAATGTTGTGTTACTTTACAGCACAGAAGTCTCTTCTCTCTCCTCTTTCCTGCTTGAGCTCTTTGTTGGTCATTAACTGCCTGTGCTGAGTAGTTTGTTCCATTATCCAGACTCCAGATCTGTCCTCACCAGACAATAGCCAGCTCTGCTGGCAGATGAGTGCATTTTGGATGTGGTATTCTCTATTCTTACAGCTTTACCTAATGGAAATTTGTAACATGCAGTAAGCCAACTTTCAAAAAAAAAAAAAAAAAAGACAAGATGATGTAAGGAAAAATATTTTAATATTTAGAAGAGCAAACATACTGCATGCTCCTTTCCAGCTTCTCCAATTCTCAGTTTTTACTTTGGAACCCACACCACTACTAAAATATATTGGAAGTTAAGTGTCTTAAAAGGATTCAGTAATCTAAATACACCTCTGAGTGTTGTCCAAAATGTCTTACTTGGGACCAGCCAAAGTAACTAAAAATATGTCTGTTGACTTAAGCAAAGTTTGGATCGAAATCCTAATGTGTGACTGGTTTGCTTGTCTTAGTGTAAACCAGACCTTAATACTGAACATGCTAGAGGAACATCCTGCATTTTCATCCTCCCTTCTTTCTCCTCAGCCTTGCACTGTGCATGGCTGGGTTTTGTGCCTCATTTGATTGTGTTTCCTTTTGTGCAATGAGAAAGATCTGGACTTATCCCACTTAATTTTGGATTCTTAGCAGAGGTTTCCAAGCCTGGAGCCTCAGCATGTCAAAGAGCAGCTGGGTGTCTCTGGAAGCAGCTCAACAGATCTAAAGGTTGAAGTGCTTCTCTTTGTCCCTCATTCTCTGTGGATTAGAGAGCAGCCAGTGGAAATGGGTTCTCAGCTTGGTGCCTCAGTGCAGGACCTGCAGCCAGGCAGGAGAAATCCAAGTTCAGGCATGCAACCCCACCCAGGATCCACTGGGAACACTGGATGGCCACTCACTCCATTACACTGCCCCCACCACATTTTTCATGTTAAAAACACCTCTCCAAGAGCACGGCAGGGTCAGAACAGAGGACAAAGCCACAAACATCCAGACCCTCTTCCCAACCTTATCAAACAAGCAGCACTCTCTTTCTTTCTGTTCCTTTTCTGAGCAGGGAATCCACACCTCGTTATCCACAAGAAGGACCGGAGGAGAGAGCATCTGGCAGGGATGCCAGCTCTGAGCCTCCCCTTCTTATCCTCAGGTTAAAAACTATAATAAAAGCAAGTCTTTGGTTTCTCCTTGCCAGCTCTCTGCTGAAGGAGGCACCTCGGTGCTGTGGTGGCAGGATGAGCCCCGTGGAGATCGGCTCTGCACGAGCACAGCTCCTCTGCTGCTGCTCCCCCCTGCCTTGGGCTCAGACCCAGCTCCCCCTCAGCCCTCCCCTCCCCAAGCACTCCAGGCTTGTCACTGGGAAATGAATGGATTTGCTTTCCTTTCCTTTCCTCTCTAGCTCTCTCTCGCAAGGCAGAAGAACAGCTGCTGCCCTCGCTATCCCCAGGGGGGTCTCCCCACTGCTCCTCCAGCCAGAGCACTTGTAAGTGGATGTGAAAGAAAAAAGAAACAAATATCTGAATATTTTCCAATGACAAAAAGTGAGACCACAGCTTTTAGAAACTATATTCTGTTATTCCATTGCACAGAAATTGCTGATCGATTTGTAAAATTGATACGATGGAGACTTAACTCTGCCTGGATTTGCCTTTGTAGCTTGAGGAGTTACTGACTGAGGGGCAAGGAGAGCTTCACCCCCCCCTTCACAAATGGCCAGGTTTAGAGCTTTGGTTAGAGGAAGGAACTAGTCATCAGGATTTTATGGAAGCAAAAGGGAAAAGCCAAGCTTAAGTGCTACCAAAACCAGACCTCCCGTGTTTAATGGCAGTTGGACCTCTCGAGGAAACCACTTGGGCAGACACCCTGTCCCATGTGGTTGAGCTGTTCCCTCTGTCAGTGGTTTCAGAGGAAAAGATCACATATCATACTTGAAGCCAGAGCCTTCTGGAGTCAATAAAATTATTTTCTCTTCTTCCCCAAAATGTTTTGGGTTAACCCATCAAAATTTCCAAGGCGCTGGCAGGATGGAATAGCTGCAGGCACCAGGAGAGAGGGAGGTGAGCAGCCAGCTCATGAGGGTGAATGATACTGAGCTGCCAAGGAATCACCTTAATATCAGATTCGACTCTGTTTTGAAAACTTGACTCATGTTCTGAATTAACTGTAATGTCAAATTACAGTATGCAAAACCATATTGCTGTTTTGCCTAAGTTATTTTAGAAGCAATGTAGCATTTGCAGTTTTATGTCCCAAATATCCTTGTGACTACAAATGGGCAGAAGATTTTAAATTAGCTCAATTTACAAACTGTAGTCAGGAATATTCTGAAAGAAAGAGGCCAAGGAAAATATATAAAATACTTGTTCTTAAGAGATCAGGTCAAGTAAGTGACCAGAAGGAATTTCCATTTATAGCACAGCGTGTCCTGCAGTGGCTGTAGCACTGCCTCTGATAGTGGGATGATTTCAAGTTTAGAAGTGTATTTATCCCTTTTTCTCTCCTATTATTCTGCAACAAAAACAGCAAAATGACATTTTGAGGAGGAGGAGTTGTGGCCAGGCAGTTTTTAGGCAGCGTGATGTGAGCATCTGGCTAGGAGAGAGCTGGAACCTGCACCCCAGTTACCTGTAGCTGCCTCACATTTTCCACCAGTGTACTCGAGAGAATTCAGGATTTGTCCAATTTTTGCCCCAAAATGCACAGAAAGGGCAGCTGGGATTCTGCCAGGCAGGATCTGAGCACTGTGCCTGATGCAACAGGTACTGCTCACACCTTTGGGGATGGGATTTCTCCTGCTGCACACCTCTCTCTGCTCCCACGGGCTTTCACTGCAGTATCACCAGTATACACAAACCATTAATTAAGTACTGAAAATGAACCACACTCACAGAAGCCAAAACAACACTGGTGTATGCACATTAATCTACATGTCACCTTAGAGACCCTCAGAACCACTAAAGGTCATAAAACTGCCAGTGATTTCAGTGTTAAATTGGCATCAAAAGCCACCTTTCAGCAACTTGGAAGTACAAAACTGAACATAAGCAAAACTGATCACAACCAGAATGTCCTAAAGCTCCAAAACGAGGGTGGGGAGGAAGGACCATCCCTATGACATCCTGGTTATCAGTCAGGACTGGATTCTCTCCTACAATAAACAGTCAGGCTCTCCGAGGTCACCAGCACCAACAGAACCCCCACATCTTTAGTAAATTACAACTGCTACATTTCTACTCTAAAAAAAAAAGACAATAAAGAAGGAATTCAAAGTTTCTACTTACAGCATTAAGCCCCAGGGAGTTTCCTGGGAGAGAGGAGGTGACTCCTGAGAGAATGGCTGTGGCCACCACTGCCCCCAGGCACTGGGCGAGGATGTACATGAGCGCCTTGAAGATGCTGATCTGGCAGCTGAGCAGCAGCCCCAGGGTGACAGCTGGGTTCAGGTGTGCCCCACTGATGTGGCCCACGCTCTGGGCCATGGTAGCGATGGATAACCCAAAAGCCAGAGAAACCTTCACGTTGTCCTGAGACCTCGTTGATGTTTTGTTGGCCACCACGGGGAAGTTGAAGCCCAGAGCTGAGCCAATGCTGATAAAAATGAAAAGGCTCATGGCCAGGAACTCAGCCACCACTGCCCTCCAGAATATTTTCTTTCTGAATTCACTAGCCATCTTTCTTCTTTCTCTCTCTCACTCCCCTCCTCACTTTCCCTTCTCCCTCTCTCCCTTCCTTTGCCTGATATTTTTCCTTTGAGGTCTGAAGAGAAATCTGGAGGAAAAATACAGTCCTTGGATTATTTATAGGGCTTTGGGTGGTCTGTAGGAGGGAAGGGGTGTTGCACAAAAGGAGGAAAGAACATCTACATAGATGCTGACTGCTAGATTGATGTAAGACACTGTTTGCCTGCCAAAGTTTTTTTCTTCCTTTTTTTTTTTTTTTTTTTTCTTTTCCCCTCCCTTAACAGCGTTCGATCTCTGCTGCCGTTTTTAAGAGGCTTTTTAAAATTCTTGGAAAAATCTTTAGGAGAGCCTTAGGAATTTCAGCCTCACTTCTTTAACTCCTGTGTCATCTTTCACCGTGTGGATCGGGATGAAAGCTTTGAAGGGATTTGTGTCTGGAGCTGAAACAGAAAGCAAAGTTATCAGCGCAGGCTGGTAAGTTATTCACGCTCAGCTTCAGCGGCAGCAGATAACAGCTGAAAGTAGTAAATAAGACTGACAGCTAAATCCACACTCCAGAGGCTTCAGTAGCTCTGTTTCTTTTGAAAAAAAAAAAGGTAGAAATGTCCCTTCTGCTGGCTCTGTGGACTCGGAGATGTTTTGGATGCCAAGTCTGGCGGCTGTACGGACACTCTTGGATTTACACAGCTCACACGAGCTGGTGTTCGCTCATGAGGGATCATTTTTAATCTCTGTGTAAATCTGCCATAACACTGTAGTAAGCTGGAAGCTTTAAATGCATGTAATTTGGATGCCAAGGATGATTTTTTTTTTTTAATTTATTGGTTTACATTTATGTCATTTCTTCACTTTTCTGCTTCCAAGCACGGAGGCGTCTCGGGGTTTCCCCAGCCTCCCCCTTCTGACTGGCAGGAAAAAAGCCAGTCTGGGGGCTTCCCAACCCAGGTCCTGCAGTGGAAGCCCATCTCTCACCAGGCTGCTGAAGGTCAGCTCAGCTGTCCTGGCTGTCTCCAGGGAGACTCTGCTGCCGCTGAGCCACAGGACTGGCCAGACAGAGGGACAGAGGGGACAGCAAGGGAGAAGGGAAATTACATGCTTGGTTTTGCAGACAAAATGAACCTCCCGGCAGTGCCAGAGCCTCTCGGAGCAAAAGGTCTCAGTGCCTGGCTTTACCTCGGCAGGGCTCGGACACACGGCTCAGATTAACCCCTGAGCTCCCAGATCCCTGCCCGCTCCACAGCTGAGGGTGTCTCCAGCTGGAAATCCCGGAGTCTGCTCTGACTTCAAACCAAGGAAAATCTGTTCCAGAGGCAGGAGGTAATTCCCCAGACACAACTCTTGAAGGATGGATGTTTAAAAGCAGCCTACTTCTTTGCCTCCTCTTTTTTCTCTTTGTTCTTTAATACACTCGTAATATCTTCTGAATTGTTCTTAAATTAATTCAAGGCTTTTTCATTTGGACAATATGCCAGGAAGAAGGAAAAAATTGAATACACACCTGGATAGTATCAGACAGCCAATAAGGGGGGTTTTAAAATATATTTGGTTTTCAAAAGATGATTCAGGGACAAAGATGAAAACAGTTTCAATAAAAGCCCAGATGTCTGCAGCTTGACATACCCAAGTTTTTTATTCTTTCTAGGCATCAAATGTTCTTGATTTTTCACATAGCCAATTTTATTTCCTTTTTGTTTTATTACTTACACACTTACACAACAGCACTGCACCAGTGAAAAAGGAAAAAGTATAGGGGGGACTTCAATGAGGAACAATGTGACAGACAAATCAAAAATCAAATTTAGCCAAATAGTGGAACGTAGTGGAATTTTAATATAAGATACAGTTGATTGTAGTTGTATCCTGTCCAGTGGAACTTTTTTATTTACTGCAAACACTATCTGAGACAAAGATCTCCAGTGATCAGTTTCCCTGGTCCTTCCAGGAGGGTGCCCAAGATCCAGGCAGGGCATGTATCACACACCTCAGGGAAGTGAGACAGCAGAGCTCTGTGAATAGTTTGCAAGAGTTTCCATGTGTCCCAAATTGGCCTCTGCGGGATGGAGCTGCCCAGATAGTCACCCATGTCCACAGGAAACTCCCTCTTTACTCACCTCTTCCTACAATTAGGAACTGGATGACCAAGCCACCTCTGTATCAGTGCTGATAAGGTGAGGAAGAACCCCTCCAAGGAAAACTTTCAGAAGGTGGGAAAATACACTGGAAAAATAAAAAAAAATAGTAAAATCCCCTGATTTCTACCGAGTCTTCTCTCAGTATCCCTGACTGACCTATGCCACAGGATCCCAGGAAAGCCAGACCTTTATGTGAAGAACACAAACATTAAATGTACCTCAAGATTGGGAGGTGAGGCACCACCTTGGTGTTCAACCCCTTGGTCACTTCACACTTGCATTTTTATCCTGGGACTCTCCATTTGTCTTTTCATAAATGTTACCAACCTTTCTTGTTATATTTTGGAACTTGGTGCCACAGTAAATCAACAAAATGGTCATTCAGATAGAAAGGGGGAAAAAAATCTGAAATAAATTAAAAACAACCACAGGGAATACACACAAATAAAAGAGACAGACTTTTACATAGAAAAAGCGCCAAGTGAGGAAACAGAAAGGGATGGCAACAAAAGAACAAATATTCTGCACAAATAGAGGGAATTGTGGACAAATTAAATTATAAAACTGTGTGAGTGTAGTAAGGAAAAAGGCAAGAGAAAATGTGAATAGAGAAAGCACACATCAGTTGGACTTCTTCAGAAATGTCCACCACAACACAAATCTAACTGGTGCCCAAAATGTCCACCACAACACAAATCTAACTGGTGTCCAATACACAAGATCACTTTTCCAAAAACCAAGCTCCATCCTATGTTACTCAGGCTGATGGCAAAGACCCCAGTGCTTGGTAAAGTGAACAAAGTACACTCAGACCCCAAAATCACCAGAAGCCCAAAAAAGGGGCAAAATCCAATTTCCTGCATATCAGATAATCTGAGGTTTGTACAGACAGCTTTTCTGAGCATGGTTTTAGCTTATCCACCACACTTGAAGGTGAAGTTTGGATTTTTCTAGAAATAGAGATGATTGCCAAACTTAAGTCAGTGTTTAGGACTGGCAATTAAGAACAGATCTGTTGGGAACGAGAAGGAAAAAAGCAGCTTTTTATCTGAGGGGCGTTTCTTCACAGATGATTTAGACCAGAGTATTCCCAACCTCTCTTTGATTTAGTTACACTGGAGAATGAAAAATCAAGCTCACAGGAATGGGTTTTCCATTGCCAAGATCTCAGGGCTGACTCCTTTTTTGCATGAAACAAATCAGATTTTGGAGGGCTGAAGCACAAATATCCCTTGACATTTCATTCAGAAAACGAATGTACTTATTGAAGTGGTAGGCTTTGTTCTGTGATCCCACCCATCAGATTCCTCAGGATCTCTGCTTTTTGAACAAGAAACAAATGTCAGTGACTTCAAATTTGGCCTTGGCTAACATGGAATCTCTGGGAATTTCCCTCTTAGGTAAAGGAACAGTCAAAGTCTAAGGGCAGAAGGAATGAACATAAGTCTAGAAGACAAATAATTGAAAGATCCAGAGGAAGTTCAGCAAAATACAATTACTCTTCTTTTTAGAAGAATTAGTTAAGCTGTGACCCTGCCAGACGAGTCTTTCAGTAGGCAAGCAGCAGTTCTAGGAAAGCTTTTTTACCTCCAGTTTCAGAGACAACAGAAATTCTCACTTCTGCCCATGGACTTTCACCCCTCTGAGCCATCACCACTCTCATCACCATGGAGGACAGCAAAGCCATGGAGCAGGGAAGAGCCAGGGGATCCATGCATCCTGCCTAAAACATCTCAGAAATGGGAAGGATTTGAGCACTGATGGATAGACTGAAAACATACAGGAAGTTGTAGTTCACAGGTGGAATCTCCTGTAAGAATAACACTTACAAACTTCAACAGACTTGCACCAACACTCAGGAGCTGCTCCCTGGGCTCAAATCACTTTCTGGATAGAAGCAGAACCTCTCCATGCTGGTGATGTAAAAAGTACAGGGTGGGAACTGAGACAAGGTAAAGATGCTTGGATCAGCAGCTGCCTGATCACAAACAACACCTGTCAGTGCAAGCAAACTGGGAGGGGCTTCAGAATGAATCCCTGATTTAACACTCCTAAATCTAGGGAAGATGGAATATTTCACACACTTCCCCCTCTCCAGGGGATTCTCTACCAGCCAGTCTCAGCACCCACGTGTGCTCCATCTGCCAGCTGATGAAAATTCTCTCCTGAGCTGCTCAGCTGGATTTGCTCCCTGTGTGATGATCCAATTTGGTTTTGATTTAGTCTCAACCCTGGCTGTCAGGGGTGTCAGAGACATGAGAGGGGAAGGAAGGAGAGAGTGTACAGGTGCATCTTGTAGGGGCAGCCAGGAGTGGGGGAAGCCTCATCTCTGGGGAGGCTTAGCCTGGCAACAGCTCACATGAGGCAGTCAGGAGGAGACACTGAGGATGGGTTTCTCTAAGGAGGTCATGAAAAGGTCTCCATCAATGGGTGGCAAAGAAAGGTTGGACTGGGCCAATTGTCTCCACTGTCACTGGGACTCGCTGCTGGTTTTTGGCCCATTTGCTCCCCCCTTTGCCCTGGTCTTCTGGCTCTCCTGCCCTGGCTGACTCTTGCTCGCCCTTCTGCCTGTCCTACCTCCCTGTATCCCTGACCAACACCCTGCTGTAGCAGTGTGGGGTTTAGATGGTGATTGCTGCTACCTCTATCTTATTCCCCAATAAACATTTCCTGTGGAAAAGCTGCTTGGGTAAGCATTCAGGCAAAGCAGTCAAGTCCAGACACACCAAACTCACCATGGCTAGCTCAGCAAAGAGAGGCAGAAGGGCTTTTATATGGTCACTTCCAGTGAGATTTATTTCAGCATGCCAAAGGGGAACCAGGGACAAAAGACAAAGACCATGTGCTGTGCACAAGCTTAAGTATGGGAGGGCACAGGGGTGGTGCAAAGGGCAGGGCAAAGGGCAGCGACCTGTAGGGGCAATGAGGGATGAATAATTGGGGTGGGCAGGATCAACTGGCCAATGGGGAAAGCAATCTGATGTAGATTGGCAAAAGTGCTGCAGAGCACCATGAGGAAGTCATTTCTGTCCACCCAGGTGGGGAAAGACTCTATGGCAAGTCTCTCCAAGGCAAGGCTCTGGGGATTTACCTGAGGGGAGGAGATTCAGAGGATTCCACACCCTGCCACTTTGCCCCTGGGCTGCATTCAGCCCTGCCTCCCTGAGCCAGCCCATCGCTGCCATCCTCACCACGGCTCTGTCCAGGGTCCTGGACCTCCTGTCCACGCGCCGCTGACCGCGAGTGTGGCCGTCACCGCGAGAGCAGCGCCCGTGAAGCCACGAGGCCACCGGGACACCAACAGCTCTTCCCTCATCAGCTGGTGGGAATTCCCTCTTCCTCTCTGTCTTCTCCCTCTCTCCTTGTAGGAACACAACCGTCTGGGATGAACAGTGGTTTCGCCTTGGTTGCATGAACAGGAGGCATCAGCCTGAGATCATGGGAAGTGGGATACTGAAAAGGAAATATGTGGTCAGGTCATGGTGAGAAGAGTGTGGTCATGGGAGTTGGTATGTTAATGGAATTATTCAAGAATAGATTACGTTTCTGGTTCTTGCTCTCAGTTGGTTGTAACCTGTCATGTTCTGATTTTGTGTTTGTGATTGGACCCCTGCCCTCAGAATACCCCTATAAATTGTTATGTTCACCACGACCCTCATCTTTGAATCTTGGCCCTCAGATGATGCAGTTTCTGCGTTTGTTATTTTGCTATTAAAGTTCTTTATTTTTCAGGCAATTCCATCATTCCCTTCACTCTATTTTTGCCATGCTTCTCCCAACTGGACCGGACTCGGGGTTACAGAGAGCCAGACTGCAACATCTCTCCCCCATTCCTTCTCCATTCCCTTTTCTTCTTTTCTGTCTCTTCTAGCCCTCTTTTTTTGGGTGACTCCTTTTCCTTCTCGTTTCCATTACCAATAAGCAGTTCTCAGATACAGCTTTATTATTTATACCGGCTTTATTTCATCCCCAGTTTGGCTTAGTTTCATTCCCAACCATCCATTTTAAGAGAACTCTCTCTGCAGTTCCCCACAGTGGAACCCCACACCCTGGATGGAAAACTCAGAGCAAGCAATATCCCCATGGGGCTGGACACTGAAGTCCCTTTGTGGAGCTGGACGTGGATTCTCACAAACTCCTCCAGTGGGGATCAGCAATTATTTATCCACCACATGAGTCACCTGCTCCTTTGGGAGGCAAGATGGGCTGTCACCCTCTAACGAGCAAAATTCAAAGGCTTAAAATTCTCATGATGAATTTTCATTTAGGTACTTCATGATTCAGTGAAATCAAACCAGGTGCTGAAGACTGGTCAAGTTTTTTCATTTCTTATGCACAAGAAGTGTCTGTACATTCCCCCATGTTCACCCAGATAACATAATCCTCTTTTGATGGATTTTTAAAAAACTTTTCACTACATATTGAGCCTACTTGCTACAGCAATTCCCTGTTTCTGATCCTCATTTTCCTTTTTTGTTTTTTTTTGGTTTTGCCCTCCAGACCATAATAAAACAATGGAAGAGAAAAGCTTATTAGTGAATATAAAATGGACAAAATTTGTGTTTGTACAATTAAATTAAAATAAATTCAGCATCAGCAGAGGCTGATACTGACATCACTGAGCATTTAGCCCAGATTGATAGAAAAGGTGATTTAAGATTTGTTTTCTCTTGAAGGAGATTTTGAAGGCATCTGAAGAGAAAATCACTCTTGAATGTCCTCAAAGAATTTGCTTCCAATTTCAAGTTGTTCTCTCCTCTGAGAACAGAAGACCCCACTGAACTTCCTGAAAACATCTATAATGCAGCGAGAAATTCATCAGCACAGCAGAGATTTTCATCACAAAAACAACAAAGCCACATGGGTGGCATTTTGTCCCCAGTTGTAGGTACCTACCATGAAAATGGCTGCAGCTGCTCAGATGTCCTTTGCCTGCCCCTCAATGAATGCTCATTATGAGCATTTTCAGAGCATGATCACAGCCCTTGATTTCAGACATTTACACTGCACTGTCTCCATTTTACCATCTTTTTAGGCTTCCTGGGCTGCCCAGCTCCAGAGTCAGCACTTACTCTTCTCTGGAAATCCTGATTCTCTGGCCATGAGAGCTGCACAGCTGCCAAACAGTGACAGGACAGCTATTACCCTTTTTCTGACACTTTTGGGATGTGAAATAATAAAGATTACTATCTTCTAACCCAGACACAAAAGGGAATTTCCCAGACAACTGCTAAATCAGACTGCATCAGGAAGCAGAGTTTTTTGCCTTTTGATTTCCTTGTGCCACCAAGTTTGACAGCATCACCTCTCCAAAGGATGCAGCATTGTGTGACCACAAAGTCTTCACCACTGCCTGTTCTCTGACACACAGCATGGAGTGCTAGGGAAAAGGAACAAAGAAGTTGTCTTTCATCAGGACTATCTTCTGTCAGAAGGCAAAATTCAGACAAATCCTTCTAAACTGGGCATTTTTTCTCCACAAGCTTATGCTGGAGAGAGAAGCCACACACTTTTCTGATAGCAGCAGCAAATTTCCAGCAGCATAAATATATTAATAATTGCCCTTCTCATATCAGTAATTCATGCTAACCAAACAAACATCAGTGCACTCTGAGGGAAAGCCATTTTTGTGAGAAAGGGGATATGAACCCTTACCAAAAAATAGGAGAAAAATCTTATGTCTTTCTCCAAACAAACCTTCTCAAATACTTCTTATTTAAACCCAGCTCTCTTGTGAAATATTCTGTTTCTCAATCTCAGAAAATGCCACCACACTGAGGGCTGAACTCCAAATATTATTCATTTTCTTAGTGTACATATTTAGCAACAATTGTCCTTTTGAATTTCCTGTGCCCAGTTCATCGCTGGGAGGTTGACCAATTTTTTTTTTCCTTTTTTTTTTTTTGCCCCGCACATTGTGTTACATAAAATAATAAGTCTGCCAGGAATACGAGGCATGACACACCAATGACTGTGCTAATGAAAGCCTTGGTAGTTCATCACAAAGGAGGTGAATAAACCATTGTTATTGCTATAGGAATATTTTCAGTGTGGATCAGAGTTTGCCTGGTTTTTTAAAGCACAGTCCCAGCTGCTGCTGCCCTGAGCTGCAAAGCTCCATGAGAGCAATGCTGATGATTTGGTTGTTTCCAGGGAGGTTTTTTATGTGATTTCCATGAGTTTTGTCTCCATATTTGATCACTGTGTGTGCTCTGTGCTCTGTTTCCCCGTGGCTCCACTGCTCAGGCTCACAGCTTGTCTTTGGCACAGTCCGAGGTGCTGATTCAACATCAGAGTCTTCTTCAGAATAATGAATTTCTTTTAACTGCCAAGTGTTATAGAGCACTGGATGTTGAACTGATAGGGAAAATAAAAGGGAGACCTTGAGGTGAAACTTGTGACCTATTTCCCAAGCAGAACAAAGCCTTGAGGTGAACTTTGTTAGGTTTAATCACACAGCCACAGCCTGGGAAGGGTCAGCTGGAATTGTCAAATCTGTGAGATCACATTGCAGCAGCAGAGGAATTCAGCATTTGACACAGGCTGCAGAAATGAGGCAATCAAACAAAATCATCATAGGCAGAGCACTTGTATCTCTTACAGAAAGCTGTGCCAGAAACTGGTAGTAAATGGATCATCTTTGGGAGCTCCTGAGTCTTCCCTGCATTTCCAGTTACGCTTAATCCCCCTGACAGCAGCTCCTCTGGGCTTTCCTCCAGGAGGGGGATTCCTGCACTCCTTTAGATGTTTGATTCCAGTGTTTACATCCAGATTTTCCAAATCTCCCTTGTAATAAAGGCTAAACAACATAGGTACTGGAAAATATTTATTCCTTTCCTCTCAAAAAATTTGGAAGATTTTTAAATGTTCTCCATCTTATTTTTTATAGACTGATCAACTCATTTTCTTGCACACTTTCCTCTTCTGGTTCTCTTATCTTCTGTTAATGTAGTTCTTTATCTGATATTTTATGATTATGATACAGTGAATTTTCTCTATAGAGAACCTCCTTTGTACTTCAGACCAGTTTTATCATCCTCAAGGTTCATTTTAATTCTAACCTTGTGCCTCCAGAGTACAGCAGCCCCTTTTAACTCAACACTGCTTGTGACTTTTACCCCTGCTCACTGCTCCATCACTCCAGGCATAAACCAATGGGAAATACCACACCAGAACAAGATCCCAGCAAAGCCTCTACCTCCATCACTTCCTCAGTTTTGATCATGAAAGATTGATAATTACCTCTTACCTGTATTTTTCCAGGCTACTGCAAATTCATAATCCTGAATTTCATTCTCCTTTGCTTACAGGAGCAGAAAACTCAAAGTTTCACTGAGACCAAGGGATATCTATTGAAAATCACTTAAAAAAAGAGAAGGTCCTTAGAAATAGTAGCATTCACCCCATCTAACATAAGACACTTCTTATTCTGTTAATTTTACTTGTTTCCCTTGCAGTCAGTGGAAAGAAACAGGAACTCTGGGCACATGACTCTGTTTATAAATCCGCTTTGGATGTTCAGAGACACCGTTAACCACATTGACCAGATCTTTACCTCAAAGAGAACTCTGGTGCACAAAACTACAATGCCTGTTTTGTGACACCAATTATTAGCAAGACCTACCCATTTCTTCAGGAACATGTGGGGAATGGATTTATTATTCCTTCAATTACAACCTGGAATGGATTAATTATTCCTTGCAGAAGTAATTCTAAGTCAATTATAAATTCACACAAATGATGTGTATATTTATAAGAAGCACCATTTTCCTTCCTTGTATAAAAGCATCAATGTGCAGCACCATGGAGTATAGAAAGTTTGCCAAAAATCAGAGATGCACAGATAAAAAAAAAAAAAAGAAGAAGAAAATAAAGACATAGAAGAAAAAATTGTATTGGGTCCCAGCTTTCCATAAGAGAAGCAAAGCTGAGATCCAGTAAGCTTTAAAACTTTTGGCCTTTTCAAAGTCATGTCTCAATTTTGTGGTTGTGTGACTCTGTTCTCATCTGAGCAGTAGCAAATGGTCCCTATTAAATTCCCTCCTCTTTTTCCATCCCTTTCTAATGTCATAAGGAAATAAGACTCCAGTGTTAAGTGCTTATGGATCTGTGCTCTGTAAGGGTGAGGTAGCACCTCCCTGAGCGTGTTCACACTGATGCTGCAGCAGGGCATAAACCACTGATGCTGCCATAAAATGAGCTTTTGTAGAGCTTTCTGTGGAGGTTTTAAACCTGTTTGTGCCATCCCTGCACTGCAGTCCCCAACCCATGGATAAATTGGGGTCAGAGTCCATGTCCAGGGGAAACTCAAAAGTGTCCACAAGGCAGCAACTTAAAATAAACCCTTTGGCTGGGACAGAAATAGATTTTGGATGTGCACATGGTGTGGTGGTGTGTCTCAGGCAGCTGGGAAGAAACTTTCCTTTAACAAGTGGGAAAAGCCAGCCGGAGAGGAGCCCACGATGGCTAATGTGGCACTGAGAGAGCTGGGTCACACCCTCAATGTGTGCATTCATTCCCTTCAGCCACCGAAGGCTGGGATAATTACACCCCCCACCAGGGTTTGCAGAGCTCTCAGTAATTCCAGACTCAGTATTTATATTCTGCTGTAGAAATGTCTGTGTGTGTGTGTGTTTTTATATGACACAGTTTTCCAAGCTTTTTATTCCAGTGGGGCTGTCAGGATGTCCGTGAGTAGTTCAAGTGCTTTGTCTGTGCTCGTTGCTGTTAACGTAAGGATTGTGGTGATCTGTCCAACTCCCTGGAAAAGAATTAAAAATAAAAAGAAAAATGTTGCCATTTGCCATAAGATTGGTTTAAAAGAAGAGATTCTGAGAAACAAGGCTCACAAGGCAAAGCCTGAGGACAATGAAGTCAGCCCAGGCATAGGAATTTGAACTCTGAATACCAGTGAAGAGGAAGAATGGCTTCAATTGACTGCTTTTGAGAGACTCGCAGGAGTTTGTGGGCTTTAGAGACCTCCTGCTCTGCATTCCCACTTTATCCCATGGATTACATGGTAGGTGGACTTGTGTGTCTTCAGGAAGGGTGGAAAAAATGGAAGGCAGGATGGCACTCAATGGCAAAGACCTTCTAAATAAGGAAGAAACAGGAAAAAACAGTCAGTTGCCTGGTTTGACTCAAACAGCAATCACTTCCCTCCCGCAGCTCTCACCCCAACAAGATTTCTCCCATAATGTGGGATAGTGTATCCACCAGCTCCAGGACAAGGAGAAAAGGTCAGAAATCATGTCAGCATTCATTTCCCATCCCCGTAAGAGAGGAAGAGTTCACTCACATGACAGCTGGATCACAAAACCATGGAATTAGATTGTAGGTGACTTTCTTCAATTGTGGTGGCCCTGCATCTCTGTTTTTTGCCTTTGCAGGGCAGAAGAGAAGATGGGAATCTCTTCCCCAGACCCTTCAGCTGGCCTGAAAGTGAGGGGAGAAGCCCCCTAGTGTGATGGCATCCAGCAGAACTCCTCAGGGTGGACTTCAGCTTTCAAGGGATTTCCAAGGCAAACCTTTAGATTTTTTGTCCCCTAAACTACTCCAGCTTATGGATGAATGAATCATCTGTGATAGAAAAATATATAATGAACGGGGAATTTGGAATTTGCACTGGAAAAGATGTGGGTCCTGGGAGGATGTGTCTCTGCTCAGCTGGAGGGCAAGACCAGCTCTAGAGTGTTCCATAAATTAAGTCTGTCCCAGCAATTAATTCACTTTTCCATAATGATTGGATCACTGGAGGTGGCAGGAAAAGAAGAGGGAGTCTGGATGCTTTTCCCTGGTCTGGAAGACAAGAAAAATAACAGATTTGGCAGGTTTGAGCAAGGATATTTACAGCACGAATGTAAAGAGCACCTACGGAGGCTTCAGCTGTCCTGGAATTCAGAGCCTCCCAAGCTTCTTGAGGCACAGCTGGACTCCTTAAAATCAGGGACAGTTGCCACTGCCACAGAGGAGTGACATTTCTATTAGCAAAGCAGCTGCAGATCTGGATTAGGATATAATCCTGTTTCCTTTGATTATCCACCACCATTGATCCAGAGTAACCAATAGTAAGGAGTGGAAAGCTAATAACTGAACAAATTATTATTGCAAAGTTTGGCTCAGCTGTGTATGTTTCAGATGAAAATTATGCTTGGATAATGGTGGAAGGAAAAATGTCAATTTATCTGAGAGAGGGAAGCTCAAGGGAAATAAAAAAGGAACAGCTGGACATTGTTCTCTGCACATGCAGGAGTTTTGGCTGACTTTGTTGCAAAAATTGTCTGAGATTTGAACAATAACTGAGCTCAGCTGAGCTTAGTTTCAAAATCAGGGACTGGCCCTCTGGGAATATCAAACCACCTTCCAGACTGCTGTCTTTGTAGTGCCACAGAAAGAGACCCATGGCTTGGGTCTCTGAAATCATGTAGAGGCCATCAAATTGTTACAAATTTTGGCTTTCATGGCCAAGGAATTGCAATGGCTGAAAAGAGCATTTCCCCTCACCCAGCTGGCAGAACTGGGACTGTGACTTGTTATTTCAAATAATAGTTTTACCAAATGTAATCCCCAATCTTTTTAACACACACACTCTCTCTCTGTGAAATGTGATGAATCTGAAATGGGATTGATAGGGGGAGTAAATATGCATATTCAATAAAATTACACCAATTTAATGCAGATTTATTTCAGATTTTCCAGTGGATTGGCAGTTTGAAATACTTTGTTCACATTTGATATCTCCTACTCCTAAAAAGCAGAGATGTCAGGGCTATATTGTGGTCACAGAAAGAAGTAAGGTGGATGGTTAAAATATCTCTAGAATATCTCCTGCCATGCAGATATCCAATACCATGCAAGATTTGGGTGGAAACTTCTGATGCCTCATCCTACCCCAAAATATAGTTGAATTCAAATTCTTCAAGGTGTTAATGTGGCAGTGTTTGTTTTCATTTTCTATTTTAACCTGCTGGAAAGCCACATATAAAGCATGCTACAATATTTTCCAGCCTTCTCTGAGAGATGGGGATGGCAGTTCCAGGTGAAGCCAATAAGGTGGTGGACCAGCAGGTCTTTTCTTGGGATGAAGTTGTTCCTTGGCCTTTTTTGATGAGAAATTCAAGCCTCTTAGGCTTTGCAGTGAAAGATTTGCTTTCCTGCCCTGGATTGTGTTTGCAGTTCTCCTTTGAGCTCTCTCCATTGTTTAGATGGCTTTTCTGAAATGTGCTCCAGAGCTGGACACATCATTTAACAAGTTTTAAATGGAGCAGTTTATAGAGGAAATGTCGCTTCCCACCTTCTACTGAATGTTCTCCATGCACATCCAAAACTTCCACTGGTTTTCATTTTGCAACAGTTGCCATTGAGAAAGTTATCAGTGCCTCATTTGCCACTTGCCAGATAAATTTATCTCCTCCCACACATAGGACTTGCAGTCTTTTCTCCCAGACACTTTAGCCTCAGTTTGACTTTATTAAAAAAAACTTTGATTGGACTGCAAATAATTGAACCTCCCTTTCCTACTGATTATTTACTAACATGTCTTTCTTGTGATACCAGAAAACTGAACTCCCAGAATTTTCTCATGGGATGCTTCCTAACCATTAACTGAAGCAACATTAACTTTAGTTTTTCCTCCCTTCAATGCTTTCCTGAAGCCCAGAGAATGTGAAAGATCTCTGGAACACTTGATAACATAACAAGTGTTTATGACATGATGAAATAAAATCATTGGCTGGCAGGACAAACCACTTCCAAAAGGGTCTCTTCTGCTGACCACATGATGTTACCTTCTCTTGATGAAGTGTCCTTCATATTCTCATCAGGAGAACAGACAACTGCACTGCTGTTGGCTTATTAAAATATCTGTCCAGTCTTTCCAATTTTTAAAATATAATTCTTATTGTTTCAGCACAAGACTAACCTAGTTTTTTGGTTTGTCCACTTCACACAGTTCTGGAGGCCTTTTCAATTCCGTCCAATATCTACTGAGATTAAACTAAACAATTTCCCAGTTCCCTGTGTCCATGCCTGTAACTTTTTCTGTGGAAGGTTCCTGCAGACTGCTATTTTATTTATTGCTTTGGGTTTTGAAGATGCATTTTGTTTTTCCAGCTCTGGGGTTCCCAATGTTTGTATGCTCCCTGTCTGCCCTTATCTCTTGACCCTTTTGCTCTCAGGTGCAATTTTCCCACACTGGGAAAACCAAAGGAACTCCACCTGTGCCCTTCATACCCTTTGCAAGGTGGCCAGCAGTTCATGGGCAGCTGGACTCTTTGGGTCCTGAAGGATTATCCACACAAGGAGAAACACTTTTAACTCACACAAGACTTTCCGAAGTTTTATTTATGAATCCTTATGCCAAAAGCTATAGTTCCAAACAAAAGTTAAATAACAAGCAATGGTGAAATGACTTCTGTGACTCATTGCTCTGTGTCTGCATGGTCTGGAGAGGGGGTGAGGACTGCCTGGGGGTCAAGGCTCACCCTTCTGTCCTTCCACATGCTCAGCAAAACTCCAAAACTCTGCAGCTACTGCTCTCACTCACACAAAGGACAGGAATCAGAGCTCTTGAGGGGCTGGGGCTCAGGGTCTCACAGAGTAGCTGAGGCTCAGATTTTGGTCTTCTAAAGGCTCATTTGCATTGACTTTTCCAGAATAAACACTTTGAGTGCCTCACTATAACCATACAATCTGTGAAAGAAGAGGGCAATAGGCCCTTATGCAGAGTCCTAAATGATAAAGATATTTTGTAGGAAATTTTGCTCTCAGAGGGGTGGGTAGTGAATTGTCCAGTGAGCACATACATTGCCAGTAACCAAAAATCTTGATATCTTTGGCAGGATCACATAAATAATGTTTCTCCTAGAATAACATGTTCTTGAACTGTTTCTCCAGTGTATTCTCTGCACATATGCTTCCTATTAGCCACAGACAGGGAAGTCTTACCCAAGAGCACTTGTCTATCCAATTTGCAGAGGTGAAAAGGAGAAAACTGAGAGGTTTCTAACACCATCTTAGAGTCTGGTTTGAAAACTTTCTGTCTGCCCCATGTTTCTTTACATCTGTGCATGTTTTAAAGGACATGAAGCCTGGGCAAGACTTTGGATGTTTCAGCACCCTTTCCCATAATTGTGATCTCCATGATAATTCTGCAGGTTAGGGGTAAAGCAGAATATTAAACACAATTATCATTGTAATGGTGTCACAAAATAAAATAAAATAAAATAAAATAAAATAAAATAAAATAAAATAAAATAAAATAAAATAAAATAAAATAAAATAAAATATAAAATAAAATAAAATAAAATAAAATATAAAATAAAATATCCCTCTGGGGGCTGAGGCTGAAAGAATTGGGGTTGTTCAGCCTGGAGAAGAGGAAGGATGACACTTCTGTGGCCTGAAGGTACTGAAAGATGGCAATGCACCCTGTCCCAGCACAGAATCCAAGAGGGGTGATGCAAACCATTCCCTGGAAGTACCAACATCTCCCTAAGGAGCTGTTCCTTCATCTTCAGATGGCTAAAGGTGATATGCATCCTGAGCTTTACATCAAGATCAGTGCACATTTTTCCAGTACTGTTTCTCTTCCTGGGAGAGGATGGAGTGTAACTCATCCAGAAGGAATCACTTCAGCCTCACCTAAATCCCTTTGGAAGCCTCTTTGACACACACACACCAGCTCATGCCAGCACTTTCCACCTTGACAAACGTTAAGGACTGACACAATCTCACTCCAAGCGTGGAAACATAATTAATGGTGTGTCAGAATGACTCACAGCATCCCTCACCTCATGTTTCCCCTTCTACCTCTCAACTCTGCCTCACTTCCCAGCTCCTGTCCCTGTGCAGGTGGCACACAGACCTGTCCACTCGGGTTGTCACTCTGCTCAGTGTGGCTTCTTCTCTTCACCTCCCTTTGAGGAACTAGAGATGAGCTGCCGAATTCCACAGTTTTCAAGGCTTCTGTGTTACTGGGAAAGACTTTCATGTCCTGAGTCATCCCAGCTTATTCCATGTAACATTTTATTTAATATTGGTTTTTCTATCCATCCACTGAAGGGCAGATCTCATTTGGGCTCTCACCATCTCTTTTATCTAAGAGATAAAAGCTACACAACCTTGCCTTGTTATTTTGTTACCTTGTCTTGGGAAAATCCAAATCCAAAATTCTCCATGAGTTTTAACTGGGAGTTATTGATCTGTTGTCCTCCTCCCCTGATCCTTCACCTCATTCCTTTCCTATCATATGAAAAAAACCCTGCTTCTTTTCAGTCTCAGGGACTTTCTTTTTTTCTTTTTTCCTTTCTTCTTTTCAATCAGTATTTACAAGCTAAGAGAAAAATCTGAGCGGGCAGTGAGGACAAGCATCTTCATCTATTTGTTTCACTTTCTTGTGGTCTTAGACTTTTTCCCAAGTTATGCTTTATACACCAAAAAATTTATTTTTTTAAATGTTCTGAACAATTTTTTTTTTTTTTTTTGTTCTACACTCTGCTTGTTCACAGAATGCCAGAGTGGTTGATGCTGGAAGTGACCTCTGGAGGGGATCTGGTCCATCCCTGCTCCACAAGGAATGATGGCTCAAATCTCTGTGACAATGAGATCAACAAGACAAACCTCAGTGTTTTCTTTGGCTACACATTTCAAATGGTCAATAAATTCCAGAAGCCCAGGTAATTTGTTTTCTCACTGCCTCACTTCATGTGATGCCCCCTCAGATTCCACATGAGATAATACTTGGGGGTAAAACCTTACAGTGCAGCATTATGATTGAAATATGGTATTCCCCATGGTATTTATTTTTCTAAAGTATTTTATTTTCCTGTTATTGGAAGTTTCTATAATCTCTCTTCCAAGACCAGCTAGAAACTTATAAAATGTTCACATCTTAATCTACACAATCCATGAATTCTGTCAAAAGAAACAAACCTACATGCGGAAAAACTCGTTACCTGTGTGAAAGTGGATGAACTTGTTAGGAACACCAAGATTTATAGCTTCTTCTTTTTTTTTTTTTTGTTAATTAATGATGATTTCTGATGGCATTCAGCTCAAAAAATCAGAAATCTCAGTGTTCACATCTACATATAAACTAAGTGCCTATGATCCTTATATGTTGAGATCTGGGATTTAATTCAGTTTACCTAAATATAGGTATCAAGGCACCATAAGTTTGTGTCAAGGGGAATTTATTTTATTTGGGATTCCATTTCCCATCTGATAATCTGCTGCTAGTCCATAAGTTTGTAGATCCTGTATAAACCTTTTCCATAGAGGTTTACCCCAAATGGCACCAGACCCCATCTTTAGACAACTGAATCAAGAGGTAAAACTGCTGGAGCTTAGGGAGTTTTGAAGACTGCACTGAGGAAAATGAACAGATTTGATCAGTTTAATTATTCTCTAGACTCCACTGATTACATCCACAGTTTGCAGTGGGAAATGGGACACAATTCCTGTAAACACCTCAATACATAAATGTCTTCATCTCTCAGGTGAAACCCATCACATATTTCTAGACAACCTGGTTCCAATTTTGCTGTCTCCAACCCAATATGTTCCTTGACAAGTCAGAGTTTCAAGCAACAGCTGGAAAAAACACATGTAGAAGAAAAATACCAAATATTTTGAGTTGTAGTTATTTAAGCAGAAGGTTTGGAGATCTTCCAAGGAAAGTGAAACCAGTAAATATTAGGATTTGTTCAACAGCCAAATGCTGTGGACAATTCCAATTATAAATGAAACTGAAGAGTCATATGGAAAGGTCCAGTTTATTTCTCATTCCAAGAAACTTCTCCAAAATAATACCTGGATGCAAACACTAAAAATGGAAATAAATTCAGTTCAAACCATTATGGGTGTCTTTTAATTGCAGCGTTTATGTATCAATTGTCTCTCAGTTGTAACATTTATATTTCAATTGTACATTTCCTTATTTTTATACTCCTTTTTATTAGAGTATTTTTATATTTCTCTCTCCAGCTTGAATTTAGATCTCTTCATTGTGGAGAGTTATTTACTACCCTTGGAAAACTGGTCCAGGATCTGACAGGTCTCATGATTAAAAAGCTGTTTATTGCATTAAGCTTAAATTACTTTTTTTTTTTTTTCACATTGTTTTATCCTCCTGGTGGTGTTCACAGAATCCTAGAATGGTTTGGGTTGGAAGGGACATTAAAGATCATCCAGTTCCAACTCCTCTGCATTAATAGCACTGGGTCCCTTTTTCTCTGTTGCACTTATCTGCCTCATTATTTAAAGATTATTCTTAAGCCACTCCACCATTGCTGCATTAGATTATTTATAAAACTTTTTTCTTCATCAATTTTAGCCTTTTCATAGCCTTTGCTGTTTATCTGGATTCATTCCTGTCTCCATGAAGAAGTTTAACATCTAGAACACTGTAGGTCACAACAAGGTTTTCCAGCCAGTCAGATTTAACCAATAAACACTCAAAACCATCATTCTGTGGGTTGCCATAATCCTGTTTTAGGATTATGATATTTCCTGCACACTTAGCACCTTTCATAATTGGACAAACATGACAAGCCTCAGTGCCTAAGGTCTGCCTTGCATATTCTTTAAATCCAGCTCTCTTCTGTCAGGAGCTGCCTCTGTTCTGAAGAGAAATGAGGGGTTCTGCATAACCTTTTCCATCACGGATCCACTGTGCCATTTGGCAAAGCAATATGCCAGCTATTCACGAGAACAAAAACACAGTGAACTCAAAATATCCACTTTTTTTTTCCCCCCCCTTCTTACCACATGTTAAAATTAGAATAAAATAATCGGCTAGATATAAACTTGGTGAACTTACAGTTTCCAGCTGCATTTTTCCTTCACCACCTGAAAATGTGATGTTTAACACTCCTGGGCCCAGTTCTGAACCTTTTTACCCACGTGTGAATAAGCAAGAATCCTGTGGAAACTGAGAACTTACAGAATGTGGGGATAATAATTCAGGGCCCTTCCATGATATTATTTGCCAGCACAGATTTTCCCAGGACAATAAATGGAAATGCTCCAGGAGAAGAAAACAATGGTGGTGCACTGTAAAGGAATAATGGAGAAAAAGCATTTTTGGTGGTGAAAAGAGCTGGGGCTGTGAGACTGCCCTTCTCATGGGACATCTGTGATGCTGTAACCAGTTCTCTAGAAATCAGAATAATGATAAATGGGGCATTACACAGCAATTTATTCCAAGGCCTGACCATTTTCCAAGGGATTGACAGCTTCACCCTTCCCATGTTGTGAAGATTTTGGCCCTGGGCCTTTGATTCAAACCTAAAATTGCTCTCCAACGATGCTCCTTCCCAGAGCAGCTCTGCCACAGACTGAAATTGCAGATTCATGGTTGGTTTTTCTGCCACTGACCACAACAGGCCATGGCCTACAACAAAACCTGTATTCAGAGAGGTTAAATAACATCTACAATTTCTTTAGAGCAACAACACACCATGCAAAATATACCATAGGTCTTCCTTGCTATGTGGCAAATCCACATTAGGACAGCAGATCTCTTCTGCAGGGGCACAAGAAAACAGGCTTCAGAGGAAAAACTTTGATTTTCAGGGGCCACACCATTTTTCTTTTTTAATTATGACTAGGACTGGCACAGGGTGAAAAACACTCTAATTTTGCTGCACTTCTTGTGAACTATCTTTAAAATTTAAGTTACAGCAAAATAGTCTCGATAGCAACTTCCATGATAACAATGCACAGAAATAAAATATGAGATAACAGACAAAACAGAGTCCTAGAAGATGAGAAACAGAAATTAATCAGTGATCCATGGCCTTGTGGATGATACAGCGCTAAAGCAGATTGCTTGCATTGTTTTGAAGGTTTCAAATAAGGAGAAAATAGCTTATTTCAGGCTGGGGTTTAACTGGTATTTGGAAGACTTCCAGTAGTTACAGAGTGCTTGAGCCTTGTGCTTTAAAATAAAATACAAATAGCTTGAGAAACCACTGGGAATTTGTGCAGCCAAGGGAAAGAGGTGGGGAGGGGCTGGCAGAGGCACGTTCCTGACTCTCATCTGGATGGGATGTTAGAGTGCACCAGGCCTTGGCTGGTGTCAAGGATTTCTTGTAAAAACAAACCTGGGGGGGGGCCCACAGAGCTCTCAGAGCCTTTCCTGGGTGATCCAAGAGTCCTGGCTCACTGTCCACTGCTCTGCAAAACCTCTGTTTCTGCAAAAGCATTCAGAAATTCTGTTTGTATTTTGAGCATGGTAAGTTGCTAATGTATAAGGCAGATATTCTATAAGAATTCCAATGCTGTTTTCTAGGATTTATAAATACATTTATTCCACAGAGAGACTAAAAGCCTGAAAAGTCCTTAAAAAGAAGATCACTCAGAGCAATTTAAAATAATTTTTAAAAGAAAGACACGAAGATAGAATGATGCAGATATTGATCTTGGCTGAGTTATCAGTGCCAGGAGACAGATGGCACTCACTGACTCATGGAAATAATTGCAGAGATCAGCTTTTAATACCCTGATTGTCAACATGCAGAGAAAAACATGATCAATAATCTATTGCTATTTTCTGTTCTTTTCAACCAGTGCTGATGGAAAATAAGGGTCATTGGGGCTGGGCTGTACACCAGTAGTAGCAAGTGTTTAGCTGAGCATGACCCCATGTGATGACAGAAGACATATTTTTAACATTTTGTTTCAAACCTTTCTGCATTCCCCTCCATATTCAGGAGTGACTCTGAGACTACAGAGCCCTGCTAAAATCAAGTGCCTATGAAAGTATCCACAGCACTTTCAGAGTGTGTGCTGTTTGAGGGAATAATATGTGAATCACACCACGTAGGCTCAGCTTCTCTACAAATTCAGTGGGGAAACTTAGGCCAAAATATCAGTAGAAATGTAGCTGGATGCCTTCCAAAAGTTCAGGTGAGAAACCAGTGAACTCCAGCATCCCAGCCTGTAACAACCAGATTCTCAGCCTCCGTGCTTCAGCTAAGAAGTTTGGTGGGTTTAAATCCTTCTCTGGTGTTTCTGACAAGTAATCAGCCTACCTTTCCCAGAGAAAAAAAATTGTGCAGACAGCCACACCATGTTAGAGATGATGGATGGTAGAAACTTTATGACACAAATGGTTTTCTGCAGGAGACACACCCCAGGACCTGGACCTGTTCAGTTTTCTTGTACAAACACAGGCAATTTTAATCACCTGGATCCACAAGGTGTGTGTCTTAGGTTACAAGATGTAGCTGGGGGTGTGTTCTATTGCCATCTGTCCGAGGTGGGGCAGTTATCCTCTGTTCATGGGGCAGTTTTGTTTATCTCTCCCACAGCCAATCCTCCCTCCAGCAGATCTCCGCTGTCCATGGCCACTGAGTGTCCCTGCAGGGCTGATCAAATTCCATCATCCCATGGGGAGATGCTGCGCCCAGGGCAGGAGCCAAGCATTCCTACCTGGATCCAATCTGAGCCTGGCAGTAGCACAGCAGCCTTTGCCCCCTGCATTCCCAGAGGAGCAGCTTTCTCCTGCCCTGCATTCCCAGAGGGAGAGCAGGCCCATCTCCAGCAGCCCTGGAGCTGCAGAGGAAAACTCCAGCCTTGTGCAGGATCCCTGCTCCAGCAGAGCCACAGCTGGCCCTGCAGGAGGGCTGAGCCACCATGGAATGGCACTGCTGCCACCACCCTGACCCACAGGGGCTCAGCTCCTCTTCTGACTCTGGCAGTGGCGTTCTGTATTACTGCATGTATTTTTTATTTTTATTTTCTTCCCTAATAAAGAACTGTTATTCCTATTCCCATATCATTGACTGAGAGCCCCTTAATTTCAAAATCATAATAATTCAGAGGGAGGGGGTTTACATTTTCCCTTTCAAGGGAAGCTCCTGTCCTCCTTAGCAGACACCTGTCTTTCCAAACCAAGAGAGTGTGACAGGAGGATGAGGTGGTGGGATCTGCAGCTGGAACTCCTCTGTGAACTTTCAGCAGGACTGCTTTCAGTTCTCCTGGGCAGGCATTAGAATAATGTCACTGAGTATTTCCCATTCATCCAGTTGTGCCACAGCAAGAAGATCAAGCTGGCATTGGCAGCAAAAGAAGTTGTGGATGAACACCTTCAGGGAAGACATTTGATTTGGAGGATTCCTGTTACTCCTGCAGTGGAGGGCAGATGACACAGCTCTGCCCCAAAGGCTTGTTCCTAACTACTCCAGGGAGAAGCTCTGCCCCACTGCACTGTAATAATCTCTCCTCCTTCCTAGCAGGCTGCTGTGGTTTTCCATTTCCTCTAGCTGGCTTGGCCACGGGGCTTTTGCATTTTTTCTTTTCCTTTTATGTAACATGAATATCAGGTAGTAAAGATCAAGTGGTTTAATGTCTGGCTGATGCATCACCTGGGTTTAATAACCCACAGAGTCAATGTGGAGCATTAGAGGGAGATGGGCAGAGAGGGGGGTAGGATGGGCATGAGAGATGATTTCCAGATTCTTTCTTTTTCTATTGTGTCCAGAGTTCAAAAGCAACAAATGCCAGAGTCTGCAAAATGCAGACAAAGTTTCTCCACTTTTCCCTACTTTTGAATTTTCCGTCACACTGGACCAATAGAGCAGTAGTAGTTTACATGGAGTTTACTAGCAGTAGTTACTAGTAAACAGTAGAAATATAATCAGGAAGAACTATAAAAATTCCCATGATGGCAGGAATTGGTTTATATAGTACAGGAGGTAGGAATAAAGGAATTTGGAGTCTTTTGTGACCATGAAAGCCACCAAAGTCTAATGCAGCTTGAAATCCTTCAGAGACACCAAACAAAGCACCCAAAGAGGAACAGCTGGATTAAATTTGACTTAAAAGTCACCATAATTGGCACTGGCCAGTAGTCTCCAGTACAGGGATGAGTAGAGTGATTTTCCAATGGCATAAATTATAGCCTGGTTTGAGTTCTGATTCCATTATTTCAAATTCATGAGCTGATTGAGAAATTTGCTCTGATCTTGCTGAATGCAATGAATTGGGCTATGAAGGAGCAGCCTTACATGTGCATCCCCATAAATTAGACTGACATAACCACACAGTTTCATTGAACACACAGCAGCCTCTTCGTTTGCTGAGAACCACAGCCTGATTTCAAAAGCTTTCCTCTGCTGAAATCTTCCATATCCTGTCCTTAATCCCTTAAACCATCTCAACCCTGGAGCACAAATATTAGGGAAAAACAGGGAGATACATTTTTATTCCGTGTGCTTCCTCTGCATGGATGTGAATGACATTCACAATCTCTTCACTGGCCCATGTGGTTTTGCCAGCATCTGTTTCTTGGAAGTGGAGTGAGTTGCATGACCTCTTCCATAATTAAATTCAATTCACTGCTGTTAAAAAGAATCCATATCATATTCTGACTTCAGTAAATGTATAAAGCTCCAGCACACAGTCACCTCTTCCTCTCTTTCCTCTGTTTCTCCCACTACAAAGCTGTTTCCAAACTTCAGTGCAAGCATGGCCAGGAACATTTCATTTCAAAATACATATATATTACTCTTCAGATAGTCCCCACTATTCCTGTGCCATGCTTTACCTTAAATGATTTTTTTTTCACTCCTCCATCTTTCTGCAAAGTAACTACAAAAAAGCCAGCCAAAGCCTTTCTCAATCACTGCTTTTAGCCAAGTTTTTTATATTTTCTGTTTTGTAGCCAAGATGACCAATTTAAAACAGACAGAACAATGCCAGCTAGGAGACCTGTATACATGCAAGATTAAAAAAAGGTTATAAAGGTGAGCTTTGGCTCAAATTAAATTGTATTTCTGCTCAAGTTCATCCTGTCTCTTAAGATACACTTTTAAACTGTCTAAATTTACTCGAAGTCTCAGAGTTATCAAGGATTCCAGCACTGGACTAAAGCAGCCAGCCTGGTTTTTCAGGCTAATCCAGACTACTTCCACATGGAGCATCCTTTGGTATTGTGTGAAGAGCTTGATAAAGTATTCATGCAGTATGAATGCCACTTCATGTGAAATAAAATAATGTTTGGGGGAAAAAATACAATTCTTTCTCTGGGTAATGTTCTTCCCAGGAAGCATTTTCTTCCTTTTTTCCTCCTGCTGCCCATACCCCTGGGCACCATGTCCAGCCAACCCTTCTTTGCTGGCAGATTCAAAAAGTGTTTCTTTCTTTTGTCTTTTAAAGACCCGAATTAAATTTTTACCAATGTCTTTTCTGGCCCCTAACTAAGAAAATCAGGTAACCTGTTTCAGCCCTGAGATGAAGAAGAAGATTGAGATGAAGAATTCCATTTTTTTCCTTGTGTGCAGTATGAGCACCTCATGGAGCAGATTCCCCTGGCTCATTTGGGTTTTGGGACCTGCACAATCCAGGCAGGATAAAGAGGAAAGTGGTAACCCATTAAGGTTCCCCTGGTTAAAATATCCCAATTTACATCTTAACCATGGCAATGCAAATGTCGCTGCTGCAGCCGCTGCCTTCTGACTTCTCTTCTCCTTGGCTTTCAGACACAGAACACAATTTTAGATGTGCTCTGGGCATTGTCCTTGGCTGCTGACCAAGGCTGTCCAGCACTTTGCTGCTCCCAGAGACTTTTAGCTGCTCACTCAAGAGTTTTCCACTGAACAGAGAAATGCAGGATATTGGAGGCAAGATTAAGTCCCCCCCATTTCCCAGCACTGAATCAAACAAAACCTTCTTCCGCCCACACATTGCTGTCTCAGCTTAACAACAAAAACAACCTGCCAATCTCTCCCCACACAGAAACCTTTAGAGTTTTCATCAAAAGTAGAGGAAAGATACCGCAAAACTTCTCAAGCCCACCAGGCATAAATTGCCGTAATTCCTTTCAAATTATCTGCTGTTATTTTCTTTGAAATCACTGGATGAATCAGATGAGAAGTGAAGGTATTTCCTGTACCAAAAACATGCCACAAATAAAGACAAGAAAGTTTTGCTCCTCTCTAGAGCAGCACTTGTTGGCCAGAACCATCAACGTTTCTGAGCAAAAAGTTTTGTTTTTTTTTTTTACCTCCCAGAGAGATAGGGAGGTAAAAAAAAAAAAAAAAAAAAAGGGGGTAGAAATAGGAGCATTTAAATGCCATTGCAGGTATAGGGGAGATTAATCTGGGGAAGGCCACCACCAAAAAACAAAAGAGGAAAAAATAAAGAAAAAAATTGAAGAAGAACCCACTGTAAAGAGGGACAAGAAGAGACAGGAAAATAACAAAGTGAGATTAAACCTTGATGAAGCTGAGAAAAAGGAGAGCAAGCAAAATATTTGCACTTACAAGGAATGAAGAAAACTAATGATAAATACTCAGAGTCTGAGTCAAAGAATATGGCAGAGGAAGAAACTGAATTTAGGTTTGAATTCCCAGACCTGCAGCCATGGGGCTGTGCTGACTTCCTAGAAGCAAGCCAGAAAAATAATGAATATTAACAAAAGGCTCATGAGAGTGAGTAGTTTATCCAAGCTGTAGGATAGGAAGGGCTCTGGGGTATCATATGACTTAATCTTTTTTCTTTAAAAGAACATAATCAGGAACGTCTTTGAATTTTATATATATATATATATATATATATATATATATATATATATATATCACATATTTTTTTTAATAAATTCTCTTCTCTAGGAAGAGAAAATCTAGGAAAAATTATCAAGGTGGAGGAGAAACTTTCCCAAAAAGACCTATTGTATAATATCTCCCCTGAGGAAGTGATGAGCACAAAGTTTCTTGAAATACTAAACGTGTGTTTTTTTCCAAACCAACAAGTGTGCACTGGACAGAAAACCTGTGCTGGCAAGGAATGGGAACAAGTAATGGACCTCTTCTGTGGGAAACATAGTGAAGATAAGAAGACTTTCAGAAAGATGTGAAAGCTGCCCTCAGAAACACATCTCTGGTTTGTGAAGATCTTTGGGGATTGGAGGAGCCACAGAGATGTTGAGAATGCTTTGCAGTAGTTTGCTATCAGTCCAAAGGGAGGAAACAGCTGGAGAGTTCCTAGAGCAGCTCATGCAATCTCCCAAACCACTCCAATCATCCTGTCACCCTGGAACATGATGGAGCCAAGAGTGGAAGCATGGAATGCCAGGGAATATCTGCTCTGCTCCAAAGACCCATGACCTGTCATTAACAGGGACATTCTAATTTCCTTATTATTGTGGTCATTTATTAATTTCATGAGGAAAATTTAGAAAAACAAGGAGGAAGATAATCAAAACTGATGAGGCAGAGGAACAACATTTTTTCTTATTTTCCAACTTCTTTCCAGTGCATGCCTGCTGACCCACCTATCTCCAGACCAGAGAGCCAAGGGCAGGGTCTTTGCCCAAGAAAACAAACTTGTGTACCCTCTGCACGTGGGTTTTGCCTATGAATCACCTCCTGGTGTCATTCCAGATATTTTCTGTGCCTGTATTAAGACCATTCCAAGAGTGGGATGGATATGAGATGAAAGGTGCCTTCATAGAAGAAGCTCTAATTTCATATGGAATTGCTTCAGGATTTATGGATCTGAGAAAATCGTGAAGATGTGTTTCTGAGCATTAACTTATCACTGAATAGGCACTGTTTCAACATAACTTTTATTTCAATCTTGGGATTTCCCTGACAGCCTCCTCCAAATCATTCCTGCCTGTTAATGTCCTGTCAGATTTAATGATTCTGGCTTCTCTGACAGTTTTATCCTAATGTGAAATAAATGCCTTCCTGATGCTTCGCTCTGTGTTGCTGATGATGTGATAGGTGAACATTTTTATTTATGTTTGTCTTTTGGCCTTCGGAGGATAATCAAAGCTGGCCACTGAAGGCCACAGAATGGATCCTGTTGGCTTCACTGGAAGTCAGACCAGTCCCCTGCCCAGGTGGGAATGCAATGGTCACTGATGCAGATATGGAGGGGATCAGCCCCAAAGCAGGGGAATAAATCTCAAAAGAAACCACTCCTTCTTGCTAACTAAAGACAGACGAGTTATTTGAGAGACAAAGTATTTTTGCCAGAGGAAGTAGAAAGAAGGGGAAATCCTGAGGCTCTTGGGATATCACAGGACCAGTTGCATGAAGAACACAGCAGAGGAAGGAGAGTTTTCCTCACTAAAACTTCTTTCACTTTGTACAACCCAATATCCAGGTTTCACAGTGCACACAGCCCTGGTGCATCACCCACGAGGATCTGCTCCAGGCACGGCATTTCTTTACTCAGCCCTTGCAAGAAATAACATCTTGGACTCAAGGCTTAAATTTTGCTTCAGAGAGACTGGGTCCAAGCCAATGCCAGCAGGACAAATGGTCCTCCCTGGCAAGTTATCATCTTTCCAAAGACTAATCTTTTTCTTCAGGTTTAGCCTTTTCTGGGCTGCAAATCCCCATGCTGTGGTCCCTCAGGACTGATTACCATGGGAAGAGGATCACAGTTATGTGATTTGTCTCCTGGATTGAAAGAGAGGCTTCTCCAGAGGCTCTCACAAACACATCCCTCTCCTTTGAATAAGGGCATGGATCCCAAACTGCTGACTTTTGTGTCAAAATTTGGGTTTTAAAATGAGGTGACAGGAAAAGCTCCCTCCCCAGAATGTCTATTCCCTGAATTATGGAGTCAACAGAGGGATGCACATAGTTCTGGACACATGATAACTGAAAACGAAGACACTCCAAGAGCCATATTCCTCATGATAAGACTTGATTCTGACTTATTTAGTTGATTTTTTCCATGCCTGCTTAATGTGACCAAAATATATTCAGAACAAGTCAGTGCAAGAAAACAGGGCGGCCCCAAATAACAAAATATGAGGTGGAGAAGAAACTCCTGTCTCTAACACAGAAAATATTTCAGAAAACATCATTTTTCACTCTACTGTTTCCTCCTCTGATTTTTTAATCTCCATTTTTTCCACAGAATAAGCCAGACCCCAAAAAAAAAAAAAAAATCCAACATCAACAAAAACACCATCCCAAAACCCAAAACCTTCTCAAAAGGTCAAAATGATGAATAATATTTCATACTGCAGGTTGCAGAGCCATTGCATTCCTTTTCAACAACTCCAAAACCACATGAGAAAGTTTGAAAATACCTTTGAAGATATCAGGGAATGAGTCCACTTACAGAGGGCCTCACTCTCCTACTTAGGCAATATTGAGCCTATAAAACCTAATAACTGGTAACAGCTTCCATTAGTAACAGCAAATCCTCTATAGGTAAATTAATCTGCCCTTAATCTGCCATTACCACTGTCAGCATTTCATTAATCTGCTTAAAGGCCTGGTGCTGCCTCAGTGAGGCAAAGGAAATTTTTACCATTTATTTAGTGCTAAATCATAACCCAGTTGCCATTTTTAGACACTTGAACATTCTCTGGCTTTCCAGATGTGCAACACCATTCTTTGCAGCAGCAGCAGTGGGTTTCTAGACAGATTTTGAAGCCTAATTTCAGGGCTAATTTCAGTGTTTTCCTGTAGTATAAGTATTGTTTAACTACCAGGCACTTCAGGGGTCCTCAGTCATCATTATTTGTCTTCATTCTGTAAATGAATGCTCATGAATTAATTAATCCTAGGGCATGACAGAGGGATAAACTACTTGTGTTTCACATGCAGTTTATGCATGTGATAAATTTCAGGTTTACAAACGGTGCTTTCACTTCTTTTCCAATTTAAACCAACTCCTGGAAGGGGCATTTTTTCCAGGAGCCAGTTTGGTATGAAACCTCTTCGACCCAGAATATGAAATGCTCTCATGGTGTGTGCTCATGTGTTGGCCCGTGTAATCTTCTAATATAAGGACACCACTGCATGTGGAGTTACTGTTTTCTGATAAAAATAGTCAGGTTTTTTTGTGGTATCAGCAGCACTTTCAGCAATCACTATAACAAAGTGAAGTGATTTAGGCCCATTAGGCCCCAGCTTCTTACAAATCCTTTCTCAAACCAAGTTCTGAATTAAAATTATTTCTTTCAACAACAATGTAAAGTTATTATATTCCTGGAATTCTCCAGCATGCAGAAACTGTGGAAATAACAACAAAATTCCATTAAAAGTAATAATATACATACATTTGTAAAGTCCTCTCTTTTGGCCAATGCCCACACCCAGAACAACCTGGAGTTCATCCTGCATCCATTTGTTTAAACAACTAAAGAACAATTAAACATTTCTGCAGGACATTCCTGCAGTTGCCTTCTATCCATCAGCTCTGGCAGCTGCTTGGCAACTCTTCCCTTGATCTCCAAAATAAACCCACCCTCTGAAGAAAACACTGCAAACCTCTAGAGCCAGCCTGTTTGCCTGCAAAGTGATTAATTCGGGTTTGAAACCAAAGCCAGTGTGCTGACAACGTGGAGAAAACAGAGGGAGAAAAGTGTTGAACAGCTCGGAACGAATCATTCCTGCTTTGCAGGATATTCTTCAGGTTTTCCAACGGATGGGAAATGAGCACTCTGGGCAAATTTGAAAGGTTTAAGAGGAGATCTTCCTCATTATCCACCTCCTCACGCCCATGATTGTGGAGACGCCCTTTTTAAACCTGCATTGAAGTCTTTAATGTTGCTCAAGTCTCTGTCAGCTGAAGTTCAAGGGCTTCCCTCTCCGAGACACCCCTGAAAATTCTTTCCATTATTCTACTGATAAAACAGGAATATTTCATAGAACAGCATAGACTGATAAGAGGTGAGGGCTGAGATGAAGAGGTGCCTTATGAAACCCAGTTAAGAAACACTTGGGTTATCTCAACCAGATGTTATGAAACTCACCACAGGAATTACTGGCTTAGATATGCTGGCCTGGGTTAGGAAGTGTTCAAGCCACATAATTAAAATGATCTCATTTAGCTTTAAAATCCACCTATCCTTGCAGTTACTGAACTTGTTAACTTCTCTGGAATTCATGGGACAGTATCAGTTTCTACTATTTTTTTTCAGAAAATTATTTGCAAAGAAAGGCTTAAAAATCATCAAGAGCACAAAAGGTTCCCTATTCCTTTAATAATTTTCAAGTCAATATTGAAATCAGGAGTCATCTGCATTGGGATTTATAAATTATATGAAAAGTTAGGGTTCTTACCTACCACGCACACTTTTATTTCTTACTCATCCAATTGTTTCTGGACATGCCCAGCTATATCCAAGGAAAACTTAATTAATCTTGACTTAAGTCAAAACAAACAATTTAAAGCATTTTAAAATCCTCTCTGGGGCTCAGAAAAAAAAGCAAACAAGCTTCATAACGGAAGACATGATTTAATTTCACAGGCTCTTACTAAGTTTTCTTCAATTCGCTTGAACATCTGCAGCAATTTTCCAAAAAGAAAGCAACAAGTATTGTTTGTAGCTACAGAGCTTAAGTTCATGTCCCACCTGACTTTTCCTGACAGTCCTCAAGATGCTCCTGGACTTTTTCTGCTTTATTTTATTTCCCTCACTCCTTCTTTCATGTATAGCAAAGAGTCCTGGGGATTCATGATAGAGGGAATGGGGGCATCACTTGCTTGTTCCCTTGACAAAGAGAGTGTTCCCAGTGTCCCAGCTGTGCATGGGGATGACAGACCTAGGGCCCCCCTAAATCACTGAGTTCCTCTTGCCTGAGTGTCCGTTTTGTATGGAGAAAAATAGAATTTTTGGTTTAGGTTGACATTAGGAAAACGTTCTTCCCCCAGAGTGTGGTGGGGCACTGAGTGGGCTCTCCAGGGAAAGGGCACAGCTCCAAGTCTGCCTGGTTTCAGGAAGCATTTGGAAAACACTCTCAGGCCCAGGGCGGGATTTTTTGGGTGTCCTGTGCAAAGCCAGGAGCTGGATTCCATGATCCTGGTGGGTTCCTTCCAACACAGCATATTTTATATTTCTATGATAATGTATTTTTGCAACCAGCTCCACATGCACCTGTATTTACTTAACTTCAAAATGAAGTCTGCGCTGAACATTGCTGGATAAAGTGTCATTCTCCATAACCTGGTTAAATTCTTTACTCTCCTCAGAAAAAAACTCTGAAATTGTTGAAGACAAGTGCTAAATTCATTTCAGGGCACACAGAAGGTGATCTAAGTGGGTGGTTTACAGTTCATTGAACTATCACACATCCACTGCTTAGCCTGGAAATATTTTCAAGGCACACAGACCAGCGAGGCAGGATGGAGCAAGGAGGTATCAAAGAGCTCAGAAGAGCTGGTCAGGGCCCAGGAAAGAGAGTGACCTGAGAAAGGAGCTCACATTGAGGTCAACAAGCTCCCATCGGAGACCAGCTATGAACAGCAACTTCCAGTCCCTCCTAGGACTGATGCCAGTGTTTGGTGATGCCAATAGGAATCCAAAAACAGCCCTCAACCTTATCTTTCCCATGTAGATAACAACAGGACCTGTCTGTGTGTTGTCTTGAAGCTCAATGTCGCAACGTTCATCCTGTTCAATTAGTCAGCAGAGGGCCGTGACTCAAGAGGGACCAGAATACAACAGGAAATCAGGGATATTAAGGATATTAAGGATATTAAGGAAAAAGTTTTATCTGCTGGGGTGTTCCTGAAAGGAAAAGGTTACGGAAACTGTATCCTAAGCAAAATGTGAGAAGAGGGAAAACTTATTTTTCGCTTTTTTGTTTGTTTCCAAATATTAAAGGAAGGGAATTCCTCATTACCTTATAGAGAGGTGCACAGTTCTGGGCAGCAAAATCAAATTACATCAAATTTCAGTGCTCAGGAAGGCAAACGTTCCAAAAGCTGAGAAAATTTTCCCTTAAAAATTCCTAAACAGTCTTAATACTTACCATGCACAATATCAAGATCATCAGAATAAGACCCACAAACAACTCTTCTTTGTAAAATCTTTGAGGCAGAAAAAAACCTGACATATGTCTTGTCCTCCCACCAGATACGGGAAGGAGAAGCAGAATTCTTTTAAGGTAGATGAAATTTTCTTTTGGTTAGAAGTCCACCTTCTATTAGTCACCACAATGGAAATCTGGTGGAATTCAGCCACAGACAGTGGAGTTCTGCATTTCTTTACTCTTTATGGTTTTCTTCTTCATGTTCATTCTCCTGTTTGTTTGTTTGTTTTACTTCAAAACAACAATTTGCTGTTCTTTATTTCCTCATTCTTCTTTCACTCAGGCATGGCTTTCTATTTGTTTCTCTTTATCACATTTAATCAATCTTCTAAAACGTTAAATTTGCAAATTTTTTTAAATTAAAAATTCTTTAGAAATGAGGGAATTATTTAAAAAATTAAATCAGGAAATATTTTCCTGGTGGTGTACATATGCATGACTTCTTAGCTCTGATATTTATTCATTTTTATAAAATCTTTGATTTGACAACAACATTATTATACTTCTGACAGGTGATTCATGCTTGCTTTGTCTTTGAGGGTATTTTTTTGAAAATTAACTTATAGACGGTTTTAAAATGTAAATTTGAAAGATGTCTATTAAAACAGAAGATGAAAATGTAACATGAAATGTCCTGGTTCTGTGCCACTGCTCTATTCTGGATGAAATATCAGACCTACCATTGATTCTGTGTTTTTTTTCCTTTGTGATAAGCGTGTCCATGCCATAAAACCACAAAATTCTAACAGATCAATAAAATATCCAGCTGAAGAAAGGCTTTCTGTTTGGTGGGGCAACAAACACATAACCATTTCCACCACGAGCTGTAAATTTCCAGCGTCACAGGAATGGGCACTTGCTCAGGAACAGTCCCCTCGTTTATGCAGCCTCTCAAAGCCAGGTCCTGTTCCCAGCCTGTGTTTGCTGTGAGCAGTGAATGCCACCCCTGTGGGGTCAGTGTCTGATGGGCCAGACCAAAACACCCCTTGGCAGAACAACTCCCCCATGCTGAGATCTCTGCTGGCCTGGCTGCTCCAGCTCCACAACAAAAGCTGGCTTGGCTGAAGGTACCAGCTGAAATGAGGTGATAAATTCATGCCATGACACCAGATGTGTCTCATTTACAGTGCAGGGCAAGACTTTGGAAAAATTTCCATTTACTCATTGAAAACAAGGTTTTCTAAATATAAGGAAGCTTTAAGTCATTGGTGTTTTAAGGCAAGCACTGAAGATCTACAGAACTGCAGCATTAGAAAAGTGAGGTTTGGAGTTCCTAGAACCTGAGGTTTGACCTACATGTAGAGAAAAGCAAGATAATGGGAAAGAAGTTCATCATCCAAGCTGCCCAGCTACTACTTAAATATCAAATAAAGCCCTTTCCCTCGGTCCTCAAAGCTGTCAGGAGCTGCTATAAACCTTCTACCCAGCAGAGCTCCTGAAGCAGGCTGTCAGCATTTGTCATCCTCCCTCTCCTGCAAAACAAACCCTCCAGCCATGTGTTCCACTGCAGAGCAACAAAACAGATAATGGAGATGCCAAAAAAGGTCATTTTGTGTATTTCTTCTCCTTCCCATTTCACGCAGCTTCTGTGGAAGATCCTGACAGGTGGTTTGAATAAACATCCCACGTGCTTTCTTTTTTTCATCAAAGGCTGACAAAGGATAATTTGTTTTGCTGCATCCCTCCTGCAATGCTTTTATTGGGAAAAGCTGCAGCAGAGGCATTTTGGGGTGCAACAGTGATCCCAAACATTTCTGGGTGGCTGAGCTGAGGCAGACAGACAGATCAGACTGCTCTGCTGTACTGCAGGCCAACAATACCTTCTTTCCAAGCCAACCAGGGCTACCAGGGATTCATCACAGCCGAGCCTTGGCCAGTGGGTGTCACTAAAATTAAGCTTCAAGAGAAATTAGAAAAAAAAAAAAAAAAGGCATGGGGGCAAGATAACCTGAATTTTAAAAGCATTCCAGACCTTACTTTTGGCCCCAAGCCTTGTTTTGAATCCTTCCTTTGGTCAAACAATGGCAATGAGATCAGAGCCAGGCATCCAGTGCCCGCTAATTACTGGGTGGACTGACGCTCGCAGGGAACTGCTGGTAGGATGCCTGGATGGGATGGGAAATGGTTTTGCTGAGGTATCCCTGGTGGTGGTGGCATGTTTCTTTATGGGTTTCCTACTGCCCTGTCCCTCCTGCAGTGGGGGGACGCCAGCCAGGTGACTCACTGAGGTTCTGCCCCATGTTTACTGCAGCAAACCTCCCCACAGGGAGTTGCTGGCTGTGCGCAGCCTGATTTTCCCAAGAACACCTCAAAGGGCTAATTTTAAATGAACAAAAGCTTTGGAAGGCAGGGAGAAGGGAAGGGGGAGGAGGGTTTCTTGCAGGAGGAAAGAGATGGCAGAAATAGCCTCCTTCCTTTTTCCTCTCTCTTGTCCAAGATAAGGAAACATCACACGCTAAAGGCAATTTAAAAACAACTTAAAAGGCAGATAAATTTAGTCACAAGTGTTTCACTGGGTAGACAGTCAAGATACAGAACAAGTCTTCAGCCAGAAAGATTTGAGGGAAAATTACCAGTGGTTAAGGCAAAGGGGCAAAAATCAAGGAAATGTGGTCAGCATTAAAACTACTGTAGGATGGGGTGATAAATCCCCAGCTCATCCACCCACAGCAAAGGGAAACTGAGCTGGGATGTTTGGTTTGATTAGAGGTGCCTTTCTGTAAAAAGGGTGGAATGGCCCATGATGAGCATAAATATGCAATTTTCACATTAAAGAGTTCATGTTGCTGTTCTATCAGGATTCAGACTCTTTCAGAACTCTGAAAGGGTGAAAAAGCTTACAATTCTAGGAGATAAAAAAGGAAGGTGATGAATGGACATCACAGGCACTGCTGTGGTCTGATGATCCTTCTGTGAAAAGCTGAGGGGACTTGCAACTCTGAGGCAGGGAAATGCCACCAGAAAATGACACTGGCAACTGCTCAGCAGTTGAGGTTTTGCATGGAACCAAACGTGCTGGAGTCACACTCCAGATGAAATACAAGGATTATAATAAAGTCTCCTCCTTTTATGTCTTCTTTCAACTGTCTTCTTGCTACTTTATTGACTGTCTTCTCAGTGGTCTTTGGTTTATATGGAATTTGAGCTGACTTCTAAAGTTGGCCAGGCCAGCAAAGATATTCTATTCATCATTGTGGTGAGCATGTATCAACCACAGGTCAGCACTAGCTCGAGGACATCTGCACAATGCTCCATTGCACTAGGCAAACATGTCTTTAATCTCTCTGTACCATCTGGAAAATAATATTTCTTTTATTTTTCCCTTTTGATTTCCTTTTCAGTTGAGATTGCAAGTATTAAAAGGCAAGCTCTTTATCTGATTACAAAAGGATACACCAACACAAGCAGGACAAACAGTCCAAGACCTGTTCTTTGGCCCTGAAGGCAAGTGGTGTGATTCATCTTATGGACATATGGCTAAACTTCTGTCCATGTGAAAAAAAAGAGTGGCCTCACCCACACCTCCTCCTGGGAACAGGCTCTGACCCGTGGTAGTATTTGAACCATCTCGGAGCATTTTCTGGGAAAGAGAAGAATGGCATGGAGTGAAAATGTTTCAGGGAATAGGTCACTACGGAAGATTGCAGGCCCAGCCCTGGTCATCTTTAACAACATAAACCCAGCTTAAGTGTACAATGCCCAAGACAAAAAGACACAAGGTTGATTTGGACCTGTAGGTATTACTAGAAAAGAAAGAAAGAAAGAAAGAAAGGAAGAAAGAAAGGAAGAAAGAAAGGAAGAAAGAAAGGAAGAAAGAAAGGAAGAAAGAAAGGAAGAAAGAAAGGAAGAAAGAAAGGAAGAAAGAAAGGAAGAAAGAAAGGAAGAAAGGAAGAAAGGAAGAAAGGAAGAAAGGAAGAAAGGAAGAAAGAAAGAAAGAAAGAAAGAAAGAAAGAAAGAAAGAAAGAAAGAAAGAAAGAAAGAAGTGGGATTTTTCAATTTTCTTTTTGGTTTTTGTTAACTCAAATCCCTGGTCATGAGCACCTCCCAGCAGGAAAATACCAACTCGAAGGCAGCAGGCAGCCCCTACACAATCCAGCACATGCTCTGGTGCACTCCCAGCCATTCTTTACTTGGTTTTCCAGCCCTGCAAATATGTGTTTCCAGCAGAATATTTTACACCAGTTCATGAGGTGGAAATGCCATTAAAGAGTGTGACTCTCTTGACAGAGCAGTGCTGGTGTGCATTGCTTGGCTTGGCTGTGGTGCACTTCCAAACACACAGCATGGAAAGAATCACCTCTCAGATAATCCTTCCCAAGCGCAGCGAGAAGGAACTGCTGGTGCCACAGAGCAGAAAAGATTTCCAAAGCCTGGATTCTAATTTCCTGATCTTTAAAAAGAAATTGCTCATCTGCAGCTAATCATGTTTGCGCCTTTCGCCGTCTCCAAGAGCAACATTTTCCAAGGTGCTTTTAATGAACTGAACAGCCTCCTAAAGACTCAGGAGAGACAGAGAGACTGTCAGAGGCAAATCCCTTTATTTGATTAGGCTTCACAGGATCTTGGTACATTCCTAACCGAAAAGAACACAACAAAGATTGATCCTCCTCCCACCCAAATCGGTTGGACTTTCTCTCCAAGGCGGGACCAAATCCAGCACATATTAATTAGAAATGGGTTTTGATGAAATGTTGTTCTGTAGTGTGAGGCGTGGAACCAGGAAAGCAGATTGGGTTGCAGGAGAGACATAGAGAGACATAGCTGGAGGTGACTTCCAAAGGGAAAAGGACAAGGAGAGGCCAAGGTGGCAGGTTTGACCACAAAAAACAGGGAAAAAGAAGGGGCAACCACACAACGAACCTCACCTCTCATGGGAGCTTGGCCCCTTCTGTGGGACACAGTGGTGTCCCCACCTACATTCCCAACTCTGGGCCAACAGATAAAGGCATTTCTTCCTAATGAACTGCTTCATGTGCCTTGGCAGAGAAGAACATAGCTGGGAGCAGTTGGGAAAGTGTTTTGTCAGAGGCAGTCTGGCTGAAGGTTTGCTTGTAGCACTCTTTACTGCAGTTCTGTTGGGATACATTTCTCACTTACAATCTGTTCTGCTTCTACTGCTTCATTTTTCTTAAAGTATTATTTCTGCTCTATCTAAAAGAGCATTTTTCCCCAAACCCAGATGGAATGCTCAGAATTCTTAATTTAGTCATTTTGTGAATTTAGTGGCAGATTCTTGCAATTACCTGCACATAACACGGTCTCATAAACACCTTTGACAGAAATCACAAGGCACATTCTGCATTTCTAGGCAGAGTATGTGGTTTGTCTGTCAATTTATCTCCCACTTTCATGCTCTCTCTTTTTCTGGAAGCCAAATATTGCACAAAATTTGAGCACATAATTTGAACCAGCTCAACATAAACTGAAATGTTGTCAAAGGTTTATTCACAAGTTATAGATTCAGCTCTAGAGAAAAACAGACTTTTCTTTCTGCTCTGTTCTTTTGATGATAATCCACTTTTGAACGAATGAAAACCTCCTTCAGTTTTCATCTGCAGCTTTCCTGACATGTGAAAAATTGACTAATTCTGTGAAATAACATTTTCTTACATGTTTTCCTTCTTTGGTACAACTGAGATTTGGCCAGGACAGAGCACCAACCTGCCAGGATTATGCGGAAGGCGTAGGATTCGTGGTATTTCAGACCCAGTCAACACAATTAAGCCAGCTTTGTTCTATTTTAAATTCACAGAACATGGCAATCACCTCAGAAGTAACTTCCAGAAAGTTTTTATTTGTTTTGTTTTGTCCTTAAATGCAGGTTCCGGGCTGATTTCCAGGCATTTAGGTTTCAAACCTGAATAATCAACTTCTGAGGGATCACCTGATGTGAACCTGCACATCCTTGACAAGAACTACCTGTTGGGAACAGACAGATCTTCTCTGCACACAGAGTTCTGTTCAGCCTCAGGCCTCCCTGTAAGATCTTCTGTAACTGCCAAACCATATCTCTCCAGAAGTACTTAACAAAAATCTTCAACATCTCTGACCAAAACTGTTGGGTAAATGAAAACTGAAATAATCTGTAAAGCCCTCCAATGTTCAAACAGTGCGGGTCTATATGATTAAAAAAACCCACAAAAATCTCAAATGCCTTCATTAAAAATATGAGCCCGTTATTCTATTTTTGGTTTTCTATTTGATTGCAAACTGATTTAAATACCAGGTTAAATCTAGCTCATTCTTTTCAGAGCTATGATAACCCCAAAGCAAATTGCATCCTCAGCTTGCTGACAGGAGTCTTAAGGGTCAGAACTCTAAATTCCATCACTTAGGTTGAGTGCCAAGTATTTTGGAAAGAGAGAAAAAAAAGAATCAAGTAATCTTCATATGCATCCTAACAGATGCAAATAATTTTACTAAAATTAAAGTGTTGCCTGGGACTCTGCACCCTGGAGCCTCATTCCAGTTTTATTCTGACATGTAAACTAAAACCTAATGAGAAGTTACCATTGATTTATGGGAAGAGAAAGGGAAATATAGTTTTTTTCATTTCCAAACTGTTGTGGAGCCAGTAATGGATAAGAATGATCTGTGCTGGACACTATGGTGTAGTTTAGATTGTGGTTACTGAGTTTTAGTTATGACTTAACATCAGCAGAGAGGCATGAAAAAGGAAGAATTTTAAGGCTTCTTCTAGGCTTGCTGCACCTTTAGTTTTCAGTACATTTTTTTTTTGTATTTGGTATGAATTTGAACATTATTTACCTACTCACATCTAAGTTTTTAGAAAAGAAAAATCTGGGAGATTGGGATTCAAAATATGGAACCAAAACAGTCAGACCCTATTTGTGAACAAGATCTTGCTGCTTCAACAGAATCACAGAAGAGTTTGGGTCAGAAGCAATCTGAAAGATGATCTTCTTTCAATCCCCCTGCCATGGGCAGGGACACCTCCCACTGTCCCAGGTTGCTCCAAGCCCCATCTAGCCTGGCCTTGGACATTTCCAGGGATCCAGGGGCAGCCACAGCTTCTCTGGGTAACGTATTCCAAGGCCTCACGACCCTCACAAGGAAGAATTTATTTCTAATATCTCATTTAAACCTGCTCTCTGTCAGTTTGAAGCCATCCCCCCTTGTCCTGTCACACCAGGCTTTTGCAAACAGTCTCTTTCCATCTCTCCTGTAGCTCCCTTCAGGCACTGCAAGGCCACAATGAGGTCACCCTGACATCTTCTCTTTTCCAGGCTGAACAATCCAAATTTTCCCAGCTTTTCCTCCCAGCAGAGCTGCACCATCCCTCTGATCATCTTGGTACCTCTTTCCATCACCTCCACATCCTCCCTGTGCTGGTCCCAGGGCTGGAGCAGCTCTGCAGGTGGGGTCTCACTTGAGGGGACAAAAGGAAAGAATCCTCTCCCTCAATCTCCTGCCCACACTGCCCAGGGTATGATTGGCTCAGCCTAATGATTCAGTCATTAGAGGAGAATGTGAATTCTACATCATTTTTTTTGGAAATAAAATAGCTCTGGACATTATTGAAAGCTTCAGGCAGCCATAGCATAACTGAGACACCTCAAATAGAGGTTAAAATGGAAATGGGTTCAACCTGGTCTGCTGTTTCCAAGCACAAAGTCAGAAAGCAAGGGACTTCTGCCCTTATACCAACAGTCCCTAAAGTTCCCCTTACTTTGACAGCTCTAAAATTGTGAGAACAAATTAAAATTGTGATTAAGTTTTCAGAAATATCTTTTAAAAGCAGGAAGCTGGGATGTCTTGGGGATTCCAGTATTAAAGTGTTCCACATGCAACGAGCTCCTGCCTCTTCTCAGTCCTCACTCTTACAGAATAAGCCTAAGGAGGCTGAGTAAATACAGAGAAAATATTCTTTTGGCTCCTTGGCAAGAGAAGGCTCTGGGATCATCCACTTCCCTAAAAAGGAGACGAGGAGCATGCACTGTAAAAAGTGCTTCCCAGGGAATGCTGAGGGAGTGATTAGGCACTAATGACCCTCCTGTGCCTCCTGGGGCAGGGAAAGGTCCCGTTTCCCCTGGCCCAGGCTGGTTTTTCAGCTCATTTGCCTCGGCAGCAGCACTGCTTTTTCACATTTCTGCTTTCTGTTGAATCAGTGATTTGGTTGTTTCAGTTCCAAGTTTTCTTAATTTTTTTTTTTTTTTTTACCCTGCTAACCTTGGTAAACAGTCCTTCAGTTGTCAGGTCCTGACTGATTTTCTTCACCTGGATAAAGACTCTGCATTTTTCCTTCTTTGGTAAAAACTTCAAGGGCGTAGACATTTATTCCCTGATAGGGAACCCAAATTAACAGATAAAAAACAAGATCTTGGTGTAGCCAAATGGTTGTACTTTTTTTTTTTTTTAATATTAAGTGAACATAATTTTTCTGTTTAAGTCAAGGCTACATTTTGTCTGGGAATCTGTAAATGCACACCCAGTTAATTAATCTGAAAAAGACCATATGATAATTTTTGTGAGGAACCATCCATCACTGACTTAGCACTGAAAGTGCACCATGGCCATAAAACTCCAGCTGAAATAGGCCAGCCCAATGGAATAACACACAGTCAGTTGGTTTAAGACTATTATACTAATTTATTTTATGCTTTGGGAGCTACCAAATCAAGAACATTTTCTCAATTACGGATTTTTATTTGATTCCAGGTACCTTGAAGCCAATTTTTAGTGAAATCCTCTTTGTTTTGAAATCAAATCATATTGATTTCAACAGGAGTGGAGCTTCACTTTTAAATCCTTTTCATGGGATATATTATCTTTCACACTGAGTTTCCTTCAAACCTTCAAAACCTTCAAACCAACTTTTCTCCTCGAAGAAGTGATGGGTGGAGATCAGTCAGACTCATCTGGGAATTAAGAATTAGAAGGGTATGAGGCTGGAGAGGGTCTGGGAACACAAACCCTGAGAGAAACCACTGAGGGAGCTGGGGGTGCTCAGCCTGGAGAAAAGGAGACTCAGGGCTGCCCTCATCACTCTCTGCAGCTCCTGAAAGGTGCCTGTGCTCAGCTGGGGCTGGGCTCTTTCTCCAGGCAGCACTGACACAACCAGAGCACACAGCCTCGAGCTGCACCAAGGCAAATACAGGCTGGAGAGCAGGAAAAAGCTTTTCCCAGGAAGAGTGATAAAGTTCTGGAATGGCTGCCCGGGGAGGTGGTGGAGTCACCATCCCTGGGTGTGTTTAACAAAGCCTGGATGTGGCACTGGGTGCCAGGGTTGAGTTGAGCTGTTGGGGCTGGGTTGGACTCGATGATCTTGAAGGTCTCCTCCAACCTGGTAATTCTGGGAATTCTGTGATTCTGTGAATGCCTAGGCCTGTAAGGGCCTGCTATGAATTACTCCAAACATCTTGTGCCAGTAGGGTCAGAAAGCCCTTTAGACATGATACTGATGGATACTGAAAAGTATTGAAGACAAGACAGAAGTTCCCTGATTAATTCTGAGAGAATCCCAAAATGTTTTGGGTTGGAAAAAATCTTAAAGCTCATTCAGTTCCAATCCCCTGCCATGGGCAGGGACACCTTCCACTATCCCAGGCTGCTCCAAGACCCACCCAACCTGGTCTTGAACTGTTTCATTTCTAATTTTTCAGCATCCACTCAAAATCACAGGGGAATTTTGCATTTTATTTTGCAGTGGGATCGTGCATGTTGCAGTACAAAGATGCCAGTTTCGTTCTCAAACTCCCTGCTGTTAAGAAATAGGAACTGAAAAATTAAACTCAGTCAATAAAGACTTTCCTGAATATCCTTAAATATATCAGGACAGAAGAAAACAAAAAAACAAAAACAAAAAAAACCCAAACCAAACCAAAAAAAAACCAAACAAAAAAACCAAACAAAAAACACCAAAAAACCAAAACAAAACAAAAAACCTGCATGAGGGCACTTTATTTGAATTTATTTGAAGTTTGAAGTTATTCTCTTTCTTTTCCCAATTTTCCTTCCCCTTCCTGCAATCATGTAGTGCTGTTGTCATTATATCTTTTATTTCAATTTCAAATTAGAGAAGGGAAGACAGGACATTTGAGGTAGTCACTTTTAATTTAATAATAACTGGATGTCATTTACAACATGAGTGCTTTCAGAAGGATGTGCAGGCTAAATTGTGGCTGCCAAATGCTGCTAATTTTGGATAAAGCAGCAGTTTTACACTCCAGCTCTGGAGGATGGTGGAGCATTCACCCTTCTCACTCCTAATTTACACAAAGAGCAACTGCACCGTGGCTGAGTTTATTGTTATAGCAGCAAACATCTTGGCACAGGTTGGCACTGGCACCAAACGCAGAGAAATGTCACCAGAGGCCGTTTCCTACACACAGCACTGGGATTGCTCAAAAATCCCCACTGGAAAAGAGCCTGCTGAGCCCTGAGATCATAAAGGGCTCCTCGTGCGTAAATGAAACCAACCCTGATGCTGAAACAAGACTGTGCAAACTCAGAAAGAGCACAGAGAAAATGCCTCTGAAGTTATGATTCATCATGTGTGCCGTGCTCTGCTTTTGTGTATTCCCAAGGCAACTCTAGAAGCTGGGTCAGGATGGGCCATCCGTTCATCTGGCCCTAAACGTTGTGTCAGGTGAAGAGCTCCAATAAACCTTTCAAGGATAAAACTAAAATGGACAGGTTTTACCTCAAAAGGAAAGCAGCATTTCACACAATTCTGATACTCGGGTACCAATCAGTGTCTGATATTCAGGTATCAGTCTGTGTCAGGGGGGTCAGATTGTCAGAGCAGCTCTTCAAACACAACCTCAAAGCCCAAGAGAACTTTATGTTTGTCAGAGGGGATGGAAAAGTGAAGCTCTTCCCCACGTTTTGCCCCATTTTTTGGTATAAAATGGAAAACAGACCCATGCTGCAGGAAACAAAATGCAACTTTGCTTCAGCTGGAAGGGACACTTGTTTTTGAACATAAAACTGATTACAAGAAATAGATAAGCCATGATTTTGACTTAAACCCAGATAAAATCTCCTGGCTAATCATCACTTTCCTGATCGGAACACCCTCTGCCCCCCCCAGTATCTGTCCCAGGGCCACAGTCTCTGCCAGACCCAGCTCACAGACCTCTCCCCTTGTCTCCAGCTGGGCTCAAGTTCTCTCCACAAACCAGGCACATCCATGAGTGCAGGAGTGCAGCTCCTCAGGGAACACTCACAGCCTGCTCTCTCCAGTTCCTGAACCACACCAGCCCTGTGAGCCACAGCCCCTTCTCCAGCTGCTGGCCCTAAGACCCCACACAAACCTGTGGGGGCCCCTTGCCCAGGAAAATAGCTGGAAATGGAGTTTAATAAGGAGACAGGGCAGATTGAGCAAGAGCAGAGCATAGCCAGCCCAGGCTTTTTGCATGTTCTACAGCTTTTATCCCCTTATCTCTCTGTTTTCCCACACTTGCTCCTCCCCAAGCAACATTATTGGTCCTTCTGTAAATATCCTATAATAACTTTCACACACTCTCACAACTCCTGTAAAATCATCTCACTGTGAGTTTTATGTAATCTTCAAATGCTCCTCCCTTGCATTCCTGTTCCTGTGAGGGCAGTAAACCCCACAGCTCTCAGGATCCCCTCTGGGAGCATTCCTTTGGCCAAGCCAAGCCATCTCAGTGGGGCTCAGCTGCTCACCAGCCCCAGTGTGACTGAGACAGAAAATCCCATTGGCACCAGTCACAATATTGGGGTTTCCTCCACCTAATTGTAGTTCCTCAGCTCCTTGATGAGCCTTTGGGTTTATGGTGATTAGCTGTTAATCACCAATGCTAATGACTTAGGGAAACATTCTGCCTGGTTTATTGCTCTTTCTGGCCAGCCCTTCCATGGCACCAAGCATGACTTGCACAGCTGCTAATCAAAAACAAAAATAAAATAAAAAAATTCCCAAAGTCTGGGGAGCGCTGTCTGGTGAACATCTTGTGCTCTCTTCCTTTCAGCCACCCAATATCAATCAGCAGCTTCTCCTTACCCACATCTGTGAAGATTTGAGATCCTATAAACCTCTTCCTGATAAACAGCTTCTGCTCCGTTTATTGGTGTGTGCCTTTCCCTGCAGCTCCCTCCCTCCAATTAAGCCACGAGTTTTATTTCTGAGTTTCCCTCTCATTCACTCGGAGCCAAAGATGTGTGATGCTGACAGCTGTGCCCCATTCACATCCCTACTCAAAGCTCCTTTTCCTGGGAAGACTCAGCAAATCAGCTGGTGAAACATTTTCTCCACCCCACTGTGAGACAGAAGGGCAGGAATGAGGAGATTGGTGAAAACCAGCAGCAACTGCTTTATCAGAGAAATATTCTTGATCTTTCAGACTGGTTTTAAAGCAAATAAATCAATTTTGAAGCAGAGTCCACATGAAATATTTTTGATTTTCCGTAGCTAAGCATATCTCTTCCCTCCAGACTCATGCCAGCAGCCACAGAACCACAGAAGGCAAAGAAAAATCTCCACCTGCCTGAGCTGCATATCAGAAAATTTAGCAGCCCCCCAATATGCAGCCTTGAGAACCCCAATGGGAACAGAATGTTCTATTTCCCCTTCATTTCACCAGCCACTCCAGGACACATTTTTTTCTGTACTCTTTGATGCTTTACTGGAGCAGGGACTCTGCTCTGAAGGTGTGGCCATGGCACAACTCAGAGGATTTACGCAGCCTCAAGACCTGGCCCTGCATTTTACCTTGGCCTTTCCAAGGTTTAATTTAACCCAAGGCCAAGAATTAAAATATTAAAACAAACCAAAAACAACAAAAAACCCCAACAATTCATGCCTGGTTACATTTGTGCTTGTGACCTACGCCTGTCCGAACAGGAGTTGGACAGGACAAAGCACAATGCACTTCCTTGCTTTTATTGCTCTCATTCACTTCATGTCATGCCAAAGAAGGTTGATTTAGGAAGTTCTAGTAATTAACTGCTGATGTTTTTGACTGCTGTTCCCAAGGGACTCACAATGACTTGTAATTGTTGTTCTGTAGGAAATGCTTTCTGGAACAATTGTAGATAACATATATTCTCTCTATGGCTTTACTTTTACTTGATTATTTTTTTAAGCTAGGAACATGATTTTTTTTTTTTTCCTTTAAGCAAAAGTCACCTGTTCCCTGCATCCTGGAAACCACATAATCACCTTTCTCCTCGCAGACCATGCTTACATTTTGCTGTCCACAAAATAAAGAAGCTTCTTATTCCAGTTACGCATTAAACATAGAATATGTGAAGTGGAAAAAAAAAAAAGAAGAGAGTAAAAACTAATGCTGTTTTTAAACTTCAAGTTCCAAAGTGCCTTTCTTTGCTATTAGCAGCTGAGAAAACTTGGAAGGAGGAGGCACAGGGGCAATGCATATTTAGAGAGCACCAGTTGCTACAAGAATTTAAACCCAGGCTGGTGCTATTAGAGGAGCTCCAACAGAATCATAGAATGGTTTGGGTTTGAAGGGACCTTCAAGATTATTCAGTTTCAACCCTCTGCCATGGCAGGGACACCTTCCATTATCCCAGGCTGCTCCAAGCCCTGTCCAACCTGACCTTGGACACTTCCAGGGGGAAGTGAGGCTGCCACAGCTTCTCTGGGAAACCTGTGCCAGGGCCTGCCCACCCTCACAGGGAAGAAATTCTTCTCAATATCCAGTTGAAACCTGGCCTCTTTCTTTCAGGGTAAAGCCATTCTCCCTTGTCCTGTCACTCTACACCTTTGTAAATCCTCTCTTTCCATCTTTCTTGCAGGCTCTCTTCAGGTACTGGAAGGCTGCAATTAAGTCACTTCTCCAGGCTGAATAATCCCAATTTTTTTAGCCTTTCCTCATAGCTCTCAATATGGCCTCTCACTCATCATGACATTTCCCTATGTTTTCACTCACTGTTTCTGTTAAAAATTAATTTGTGGGTGCCTCAGCACTATTGCTTTATTGAATGCTTTTCTAGATTCTACTCCAAATTAAAATAAATATAATAATTATAGTTTGAATTCCTCTTTCTGTGGCCCCTGCTACTCATGCACACAGACACGTGGTGTGATTTTTGGGGTGTCCTGTTCAGGGCCAGGAATTGGACTTGATCCTTGTGGGTTCCTTCCAGCTCAGGATATTCTGTGACTTTATGCATTTCTCAAATGCACCTATTAAAAACCTATTTTCTCTCTCAGATGACTCAACAGTTGCATATCCAGAGCTATATTTCATAGTGGAAAAAAAATTTCCAGAAGCCTAATATTCAGATTTCACTTATTATATTCCTCTGCTACTGACAGAGAACCAACCCCAACGAACCCAGAGCAGATTCTACTGCTCGTGCTGTGTTTGCCAGGTTTGCAAAATGGAATAACAATTTGAGAAATGCTGGATTGTTTCACAGGACTGACCTGAGCAAGAGGGACTCAGGAAGGATATGGTGATAGGAATTCAGCCCTGAGAAGGATGTCAGTCATAATAAAACTGCTCTGCATTGAAGTGCTCGTAAAAGACCGGCTTTCTTCACACGCCATGGCAGAGCACTCGTTACTCATTTGTCACCCTGCCTGGGAGTGACACTTACCAGCTGCAATTTGCCATTGTGATAGTCTTCCCCTTTTGCTTCCATTGACCAAATGTAAACAATTCTTGACAGCAGATCTGAGATGGCATCAACAGCGTGCTGCAGCCACTTCAAAACAGGAATACGGCCATGTGTCACTGACAATAAAACATCAAGGCAAGGACCATGAAGGTTTCCCTCAGCCAAGATGTCACAGCATTCAAGGGAGTGATGTCCCATCAGAAAGAGAAAAATGTGGAGCCCACTGAACACAGTGTTCAGCTGATTTCAACAGAAATGGGTGAGATTGGAAGGGAGCACAGTGAGTCCAACCTCCTGCTCCAGCAGGGTCATGCCAGAGCTCATGGCACAGGATTGTGTCCAGACAGTTCTGGAATATCTCCAGATCTACACTTGGAATGAGCTTGGCCCTCCGTAGGTTTTCCTCCTGACTTTAATGGTCAATAAGGCAAATGAAGCAAAGGCCTAAAACTGCATCACAAATGAAAAATAATCTGAGTAACACAGAAGTCAGTGATTGGTGATGTCCTGTACCTCAGAGTAAAACAATTTGTATCATCTTCAATGCTTAATTTTTAAGGTGGATTTTTATTTCTTACTTGAGATACTAAAATTAATTTACTGTTGCACCTTCCATCCCCACCCCATGAATATGCTTTTATAATGTTTGGGATTTAATACCTACCAAAACCCCACTAATGTGACCCATGACATGTTCACAGCTCATCCACAGCCGAGTGGCTGCTCCCTACCTGTGCTCTTCAGCTTGGATTTTCCCATCTCTTGGGAAACAGCCTTTCAGAAACTCATCCATCCTCAGAGGAACTGTCCCCCCAGACCTGCACAGGTGGAGACCCTGGACTGCTCCCTTCCCTCAGCCACAAGAGACATTTTTCCACTCTCCCTGCAGCAATGATTCAGAACTCAGGGTCTGGAGATCTTGGCTCCCATCCACACCACTCACCAAACCAAGCACAGCTCAGCAAAAGGTATGTTTGTGGAATGTAACTTTTAACCTCCTATCCTTTGTGTATTTTACAGAGAGGAGCTGAACACTTGTATTCTTTTTTTGGTTACACATTCTTTGCCGGTGTTCTGTCAATTAATAAATATTTGCTGAATTCCAGCGCACGGAGTATTTTTACAAATGCCCAGAATATTTCTTAGATTAATTCAGAAGGCCTTGCCAAAAGATAAGATGATGATAAGGAAGTAAGCAGAACATGCACACAAGGTACAGTTATCTTGTGTGTTTTATCAGGATTTAGGGTTCTGACACAGCCCCAGTGCTGTTCCACAAGAAATCTGTGCTTACAAATTCTCACGTCCATGACACCTTCCAGGTCCCACCTCTGATATGGCTCCTGTGTGCCCACGTGGGCAACCTGATTTATCAGCAACTCCTTTTCCAAAAGCTGGCAAATTCCTGCTCCTCAGCCCTGTGCTTTCTTCTGCAGAGGTGATTCTCTGTCTCACAGGTGAAAGCTTTGAAGTGGAAGCCAGAGGTGAGGATGGTGCAGGAGGCAGGAGGAGTCTCTGACCCATCCACTCATTCACTTGTTCTGCCAAGCTCCATAAACACAACTTCCTTCTTTCCAGGCTTTATCATTCACACACAGTAGGATTCATTTCTATCAGTCATCCTGGACTCCTCTAATAATCAGTATAACCTGTGAAGATCCAGAGAGCAGCAGGCAGGGAAGAGCAAAATGCAATTCCTTCTGTAGCACCTCAACCAGATCAGGTGGCTGAAGTCCACCAGTGCCTGTTTCTCACCAGGGGCTTTCAAGGTGTTCCTGGGTCACTGGTTTAGATGGAGATATCCACCCTGTAAACACCTGTGGGGAGATACTTTGATGATGCTGATGACATTTCCAGGGATGGGGCAGCCACAGCTTCCCTGGATAACCTGTGCCAGGGCCTCACCACACTTACCAGGAAAAATTTCTTCCTAATATCGCATCCATCCCTGCCCTTTGGCTGTGGGAAGACATTCCCTGTGTCCTGTCATTCCATGCCCTTGTCCAAAATCCCTCTCCAGCTCTCCTGGAGCTTCTTCAGGCCCTGAAAGGGGCTCTGAGGTCTCCCCTTCTCTAAGCCTTCTCTCCTCCAGGCTGAACGACCCCAAATCATTCAGTTTTACTCAAAAGAGAAGTGTTTTATTTCCCTAACCATCCTCATGAACCTGCTCTGGACTCACTCCAGCTCAGCTGGAATTCTGCTCCAGATCCATATTAAAGTCACCCTGCAGATTTATCACCTCTGAGTATCTCTGCAAGACTCCATCTCAGCTCAGGTCCACAGCCAACTCTTGGTGCTCTATTTTTTCACAAATTGCCCTTGAAAATAGAGACACCCAGATCCAGGAGTTGCTATAGACACTTTAATCAGGGTTGAGCAAGGATGTGGAATGCATGGGATGTGCACGGTGCCATGGAAAACACTGAAACACCACCTGAAACTCACTGTGGGCCAAGAGGCAGAGATCAGAGAAAGTGTTTTAATGTGAGGGCCTGGAAGAGTCTCAGTGATATCATTGCATGGATATTTGAGTTGTGCCTTAAAACTGGAATTACCCGTAATTCCTTCAGTGAAAAAAAAAAAAAAAGACATTGAAGAAAAAAACTTCACAGCAGATGAAACGAAAAATGTTGAATTATTTATCTTAGAAAAAACCCAACTTTTTCCTTGTAAAATCTGTGCTTGATTCCTTGCTGATATAGTCAGCAACTATTAGTGAGGAATGTCACAGAATCTGGTTGTTTTCCATAGAACCAACAATCCCTCCCCACCCTGGTTGAAATGACAAATAAAATACCTGATTAAGCCCTTTTTCCTTTTCTAGTTTTATAAACAAGGCTGCTAAGGAGAAACTGCTTCCTTATTTCAGAGCTGGTGTTGAGTTTATTATTTTATAGCCAATGAAAACAATCAATGAAGAGTGTCAGTGTACACAAAGTGTCCTTCATGGAGTGACTTTTCCTCTGGAGGTGCAGCAGATGGGATCATGCAGAGATGCAGGAGCAACCATTTTCATTCCATAAAAAAAAATCTCTGTTTCCAACAGAGAAAAATAATGAAAATTTTGATGAAAAAATAAAATAAAACTATGCATATTAAGGCTTTGATGCTTGACTCTTAATTTTGACATTTCTGAAAACACAAACTGAAGAGACAAATTATCACAGGACAAACTTTGGTGAGGGTTAAGTTTTTGTCATCTAGAACATAATTGTGCATACCCCATGTATTGACAATGTGAAATTCAGGGCAGTTCCCTTCATATAAACTTACCCTGGGACAGGAAAATAAAGCAGAGTCAACAAAAGAATTGAAATCCATATTTTTTACTACATTATGTTATTGCAATCATACCCCAAATCATGTAGGCCTTCTGAAAAATTACTATTTTACTGCTTCAAAAGATTGGTGCAAGTATTTTCAGGAAAAAACAGTGGTTTGAAGTCTTCCATTTTTTAATGCAGCTCCCAACCAGCACCAGAAAAAATCCTGCCTTCTCCCAGTACTTCACTTTCAGCAACTGAATCCTCAGAGCCCCTAAATCACTTCTCCCTGATGGAAAACTTGGCTTATGGTGGTGTCATTCTTCCAAGCTCTTCAGCTTTCCTTGATTACTGAAGTGACCATTTCCTGCCATTTCAAATTAGCCCATTAGATACATTGCAAGCACAAACAAATTGAAATCTGCCCCAGGAAAGTGAAAACTTGAAAGCGAGAGACTCAAGTTGTCATTTTTAGTTTACCTGGGAGCCAAACTCAAGAGTGACTGCAGGGATTCATTCATGGGATCAGGCATCATATCATAAACTTCTCCCAGATTTAACCAGAATAAGGACAGGCATGTAAAAAAACAAACATCAGAAGGTCTATAAAATAGTGGATTTTTTACCCACAACCATCACTTCTCACTCTTGCCTTTATTCTTCCACTGAGCTGATGAGGCCCATGAAACATTCACAACTCAATCTCCCAGATTAATTTCCACTAGCCAATCAATTATTAAAAAATGAGGAGGAAATCTGGGCTTTTGCCTGACCATTGCTTTAAATGTTTTATTTGTATGGGACACTATGTACAAGACAAAGCTAAATAAACATTTTGGAAAAAGGTGGTAGATATGACACCCTGCCAAAACAGTAACTCTGCTTCCATATTCATCTCCATACACAATAAGCCACGTTTGTTATTAGTTAAGGGGTCAATTTTCAGCACAGGGTGCACTTTTTTATTCCACAGAAGAAAAGAGAATGAAATGAAGACACCATGCAGATCTAAGTGTCAACATCCCTGGTGCCTTTTAAAGCTCAATTATCAAATGATCACTGCTTTGTTCAGTTCAGGAAGCCACATGATTTGGGAAATTAAAAAAAAAAAAGAGAAACCACGAAGAGGAAACTATAATTTAAAAAATTGGATGCATGTTGTGCACAGGATGTGTTTTTACACAGATCTGTGCTAAGGTTTTTGCACTGCCACACAACATCTTGCATTGCCTCACGTGATTGACCCAAAAAGCCCTGTCATGTCTTAAGAGAAGTAATTTCTGGTGCTTTACATTGAATAAAAACATGCAAATCTTGATGCAGGCAGCGACCAGGCAATGCTCTGGCATTACTTTTTGAGAGTTATTCAGGTCTAAATGAGTGTTCTGGTTGCAGATTCCTTCCAAGGAGCCATTCCCTTTTGCCTGGTGAGGACACTGAGCCCTGCAGAAGGAACCTGCAGCTCTCAGGGTCCAGGAGCAAGGCTGGTGGAAGGAGCTCTGCAGTGCTGAGGTGCCCCGGTTTGGGGAGGAGGTTCAGGTTCTCTTTTTCCTCCTTTGTGAGTGAGGGCCTGGGTGAATCTGGAGTTAATTCTCTGTCAGGTGGGCAGTGGACTTTGCAAACAAATATACAAGGTCACAATGAAATAGAATAGATAAGGAAAATCTGTTTTTACAAAATAAATATTCTCCATAACCAGTGATGAAGGAGCCTCAAAGTTCTTTGGAGCCTGTTTTAGAAAGAGGGACAGAGTTCAGGGCCTCTCCTCATCTTTGTTTACCCTCCACAAGAACCCCAAAACCACATTTTCCAAACACATTTTCTTTCTCATACCCTAAAAATCTTTACATCTTCATGGGTGTGATGCACTAGAGACAATCCTCTTGGGATCCCTTTCTAGGAACAACTCTCTCATCCTAAAACAAAGCTCCACCACACCCTGGTAATCTCCCCTCCTCTGGACAGAGAACAGATCCCCTGAACACCTCTGCACTGCAGACATCCAGATTTCAGTCAGATCAAACCTGCCTGTCCCACAGCAGCTCCTCCTGCCCCAGAGCAGCCCTTATCTGTGCCTTATCTCCAACCTGACACAGTTTGAAGCTTTGAAATAAATGGTGTGGGTTTACTAGACTGGAAAAACCAGAAAGGAATTGTTTCGGTTCCAAAAATCTTCCAACATTTGTCATCTCCACAGCATTTTCTGTCCAAATGCACCCCTCAAAATTTTATACTATGGATGCCCTGTGAAGCAGGTGGGAAAATCAAACTGTATTTGTTTCATGAAACAAAGTGTGGATTATAGAATAAAGAAATTTCCAAGAGGGAAAAAAAAAGGTTTTACATCTGGGATCTTTGGCTGTTTGGGACTTGCCAGAAACACTGAAGCTCAAGCTGAGGTATCTTAAAGACATTACTGAATCCAGCTGCAGCTGACAGCACAAACATCCCTAAATACACAGGGATGGCAGAGCCAGCAGCCAGGAATGAGCATGGATCTGGTGCTGATGGTGTCTCAGAGGCTGAATCTCTTTGGGAGATCTGGATCTCACAAGGTTTTAACTTGTTATCTGTCTGATCTAAAGCAAACAGATTTTATTACACTGAAATAAATAAAATTAAAATAACTGCAACCCTGAGATGCCTCACTGCATGTAACGGCTTTAAATTGAAAGAGGGCAGGTTTAGATTGGGTATTAGGAAGACATTCTTCCCTGGCACAGGTTCCCAGAGAAGCTGTGGCTGCCCCTGGATCCCTGGAAGTGTCCAAGGCCAGGCTAGACGGGGCTTGGAGCAGCCTGGGATAGTGGAAGATGTCTCTGCACATGGTAGGGGCATGGAACAAGATGATTTCTAATTTCCCTTCCAACCCAAACCATTCTGTGATTCTGTGACAGTCTGATGTGAATAAGAAGCAAAGGGGGAGGCAGATCTTCATCCAAAGGCCATCAAAACCTTTCTGGCACTCCTTTGTAACTTCTATTCAGATCAGTTTTCAAATCTAGCTCCAGTGCTAATTCCCTGAGATCTCCATTTGCACAGTCAGTTTGCACCTACACCCAGAGCAACACTGAATTTTTGCTGGAAATTGATTTTCCACTCATTTTTCTGGCTCCAGAGGAGTTTCCACACTGACTAGGAAGAAGGTGCTACAATAAACATCAGGAAGCAAAAGTCCTTTATTGAACTCTCATGAAATATTCACTCTCAAGAGAGGAATACCTCTAGATACACCGTTTATCTGCCTTTTTCCCTGAGGCATTTTTCCAACCTTCTGTACAGTAACTTTCCCCAATTTTGGTAAAGTGTTGCTAAAGCAGAATTAATCACAGTACAAACTGTGGCTTCAGTACCTCAGTATCCATCTCCACAGTACCTCATTCCAGCACATGCATTTTATTTAACCATGGAAACTGGTACTTATCACAGATAGGCACCATTTGAATTTCAAAACTGACAACTCTTCTGTTTTCTTGTCGTTATGAAGAAGCAAATCCCAGATCTGATCTGTCACCTGGGTGTGAATAAACCCTCATGAAGAAATAAGGGCATCAAGGTAAAGATACTGATACAGCTGCCTCCTACCAGAAAGAAAAATGAGCTATATCAGCACGAGGCACTGTTACACACCAGCTGCACCTAGGAACTATCAATGGGATTATTTTGGTAACACACGACCACAATCCTCACTGCAAATTTATGACACAACAAGAACTTGGTGTAGGCCAGGCTGTCCCCAAAAAAGCCCAGATGGTCACCAACCTATTTAGGCTTGCTAATACCAGGTAACTAGGTGAATGTACATTCCTTGGATGATGTTTTATAGTGGCATTGGAGTTTTTTCAAGGAAGAACAAGGCAGGACAGAGAAGGCTGTAAAGTGAGAGAAATCTGGGTTCAGCATCTCCCATCAGATGCTTCCAAACAATTGCAGGATACAGCGTGGATCCAGCAGGAGACCTCAAGGGGACGTTGATGACTTCAGAGCTTCATCTGTAACCTTGATTTGGTGGTGGGAACCCAGCCTGCCCTCAGGAGCTTTATGCTGAGGGCAATGACAAGGAATTTACGTCAGTGTTGTTTATATTAAAAGCAAAATATCTGAAGCACGAGGTGACTGAGGTGAAACTCTGCCAGCCTGTAAACCTTGTCATTCTTCCTCATCTCAAACTGCCCTATTTCCTGTATTGGTGGGAATAGGAATGTGCTCATTCAGTCATTTCCTTTTGGTCTTCCCAAATAAAGTGCAGGTCAGATCAGTCACAAGATGGGTTCTGTGCCGTTCCAGTCGATGACAGCTCCTTGCCACCTACAAATGAAATCATTTACACCCATCAGTTCATCACTGGAAAGGCAAACCCACACCCCTGAACCACCCAGGGAAGCACAGAGAGATTGGGATGGACTTGTTTGGGGTAACTGATCCCATCTCAAAGGGAATGGAGCAGAAGTGAGGGAATTGTACCCCGATTTTAGGTGCCAAGGTTGGAGATCTCTGTCCTGACCCTTCCTCCAGCCTCTCTGGGCAACAGAGCAGCAGCTGATTCACAACAGAGACCTTCATGTTGGACAGAATAATTAGGGAATTCCCAAGATGGCTACAAGAATTAACCCTAAATAACCAAAATAGTCACTCTCAGCTGTCAGTAGGCAATTTGCTTATTTTGTTATTTTTGTTTAACTCTGATTAGGAACTCTCTGACTCTGAGATCCTGTGCCTGGATCCCCTCACTGAGCACCCAGCTTTGCTCCTGACCTTGGCTCCTCCAAGCACTCCATGGATCACTTCAATGGTGATGTTTTGCTTTTCCTGTGCTAAAGTTTGGCTTTTCTCTGCCCTCATTCCTCCTTCAGAATGATCCTGAAGATGAACACTGAGAACAGAATGATTCTGGAACCTTCCCCATTTCTCATTCCTGGCTCTGCACTGGCTGCCACAGCTCAGCTGCCCACCTCAGCAAGGTGACTGAATGCAAAGGAGGCATCAATCCTGAATCTGCCACAAAAAGTGTCTTCAAACCACGGCAAAAGACAGAGATCTGACCCAAAACCTGGTGAAAGCAGGATGGTGCCCTCCAGTCACCTCCCTGAAGTGAGTCAGCTCACCCCTCATGGCATGGATTCACCCTTGGCCATGGCTTTTCTCATCTGCAAGGTCATCTGGGAACTAAACTGTTGCATTCCCAGTGCTGAGGATTTATATCTGTTCTGAAAATCTGTCTCAGAGTAGTAAGGCATTGGTGAGGGGGGTGGAGGGAACAGTGAGTTGCCAGTGTCACATTCCTTCTGTCACCGAGGACAGGATGTTTCAGCAAGGGTATGGCAGCTCAGTCCTTGAGCTGAGCAAGCCAATTAAGTGTAAAAGAAAACCAAAAGCTGAATTCTTGCAGTCTTCATGGCAATGTCTCAAAGGAAGTGACCATCTGAGGGCTGTTGTGAAATTTTTTCTTCTGCTTTTTACTTTGTTGAGAAAATTATAATTGAGAATTGCAGAAAGATTGTCTCCATCCCAGCAATACACAGCAGAGATGCCTCACAAATTAAAAGCAGAATTTGTTTCCTCTGGGGTTACTCAACCTAAATCTGGCATTTGCCAGAGGTGAGAGCTGTCCCTGTCAGACAGTTCAGAATGTCACCCTTAAACAACCAAATGGGAAAAAAAACAACTGCCACCTTCTGTCCCCATTGGATTTGTCAGGCAATGCCAACAAGTCATCTTTGAGTACAATCTTCCCAAGGTGCAACTTGCTATCTCACCAGGGTGAATAAAGCTTTGAGAGGGATCCACAGAGGCCAAAACACACCAAATGATGCTGCACTGTGCCCTGTGGGATTGCTCACATTGCTGACCTCTTTCTGCTGCTGGTAAAGTTGTTGTTAATCACTGTGCAGTAAGGAATTGGCCTTTTTAAAAAGCTCCATAAGAGCTTAAACAGAACATAATTTTTGAAGCAGGACTGAAGGTTACTTTCAGAACCAGCCTCATCTCCTGGTTTTATTTTCAAACCATTTTTTTGCCCAAAAAGCAGCCTTTGGCTGTTTGCTTCTATGAGACAGGTCCAAAACTTTTTTCCCCTCTTGCATCTGCACAAGTAAAGATGTCAAAGAGTGAGGAATCTCACTCACAGATGCTGAAATAGTATTTTATTTCCAAACAGATACAAAACTTCCTGGACAATGCAGGTGATCACTTCCTCAAACTATCCTGCCACAGTGTAATGTGAGGCAGGATAGTCTGAGGCATGTGAGGCATTTTCTAGCTGCTGATTCAATTATAATTTATCAGATTAACAAAAGGAAAACTACATTTGACCCACCTGCCTCAAGTACAACCTCACCCAAGGGTCATGGAGTTACGGGAACTGAAGAGGAACAGGTCAGGCCCTGAACAATGCTCAGTCTGGAATAGCACTCAGTGAGCATCTCCTGTGCTGACAATTTGGTATTGTTTTGGAGCATATCAAAAATTCAGGGTGAAATGCCCAGGCTCTGCTCTTCTCTCATCCACCAAATCCCCTTTGGGTGTTTCCCTTCACAGCCAACAGGTGAACTCATGGATCACACAGGCCCCCTACCACAGAGGGTTAATAAAAATCCTGCTAAATTCAGGTTCTAGGAGCAGATGAGAGTTTGGTCCCCCTCAGGCAGAGCTAACAGATGTTATTTCCTCCAGTGGTGAGGATCAGCACCGTGATATAAGAGTATTCCTCAGGGAAGAACAGGATAAGTTGTCTGCACGGCATCTCCAAAACAAGGCAGGGATGCACATTCCAGACATCTCTGGGCAGAATCCAACTGCTGCCACACATGTCTGGGGCTGAGAGCCACAAGAAAAGCACTTTCACCTGTCCTTTTTATGGGCACCTGCAGGTTACACTGGTACCTGGTGGTGACTGGTCATTCAGAGGCAGCTGAAGAGTTCCCTGCTCTAAACTCAGAACTGAACTCTTTATACGAAAGGGACTGAAAACAGGAGCCTCCTCCTCCTCCTGCAGGAGCAAAACAACCCTTCTCTTCTGATAATAATAATATTTTTAAATTAAAAACTAAATGCAAAGCCAATCTATTACCAGTGCACTTTTCCCCTTTAGGAGAGGGTAAGAGAATAAAAAGCAGGCAGATGTGAGGCACAGAACTCAGAATGTTACAGGACGGTGGTGCTCAGGTATTGGGGTAAGCAATGGGCTTAATTTAATTAATTTAATTAATCAATTTAATTTATTCCATTGTCATGGATTAAGCCAGAACTGAGGCATGCAAATAGAAGCAAAACTCTCAATTAACAATAAAACCAATTAATGGTAGTTTATTGTCTCAGCTCTGATTGTCCAGACTGGAATTCTCCACTCTGCCTGAGAAATTACCCTGCATTTTTTGAAGAGAGAAGTCTTCATCATGAATTCTTCATCAAAATAAGTAACAGCTCTGTGCTTTAATAAAAATCAGTTTAGGGAAGTTTTCCACAGTTGTATCATTAAAAAAACCCTCATTTTTTAGTCCCCTAAATTGCTAAAATTTTGGTTATTTGGGTTGGTTCTTACTTTTCCTTATATGTTGTTCTGTAGTTGGAAGAAAAAGGTCTTAAAACAAAAAGGAAAAAAAATTAACATGAAAAACCTTTTGCAGCAAGGCCAAGCTTAAATAAATACCCTCAAAGCAAAGGGAGAACACTGAGAACAAGGAGCCAGCCTGCCCAGGGTAAATCAGACTGAGAATGCTACAAACAAAATAAATTGACACTGGAATTTGCTGGTAATTTACCTCTCAAACAGATGAAAGCAGGGAACTTAAAATAAACAAACAGCAGCACCACCAACACTGTGTAACTCTGACACGATGCCAGGAATGGAAGATATTCTAAGACTTTAAGTAGTTGCATGCATTGTTCTCCCTGTGGGGCTTTCTGAGGTTATACATTATTTATTTTAGTTTGCAATCATGCTAATGTGTCACTGGAAATGAGGAATCAATAAAATCTGTATGTGCAGGAAGGCTGGACTGATGTCACTGCTGTCACCTTGCAGGATGCCTTTTCTACCTTTCAGTGATTTTCTGATTAACACACTGGCAGCCACTGTTCTTATTTATTTATTTTTTGCTAGGTTTTGGTTTTGGGTTTGGTTTTTTTTTTCAGGTTTTTTTTTTCAGAGTAAATTGTAGCAAGGACAGGAGGAAAACTGCAAGAGAAACCTGAAGCTGCCTGGCTTGTGATTTAACAAATGTTATGGTCTCTGACAATGAGGCTTTCACTTCTTGCTCCAGAGATATTCAGATAATAACTTCCAAAGCTGTGCTGGAATTGATATAAAGCTGAATTTTCTGCCCAGTTAAATTTCTCCATTCTGCTTCTTTCATGTCTCACTGAGCTGAAAATGTTCCCATTAACTTCAGTAGGATTTGGATGAATTGCTTATATAAACCGCAAAATGGCCATGAAAATCCCAACACGAGAGGAATTAGCCTTGTCTGTAAGGAGGGAACACGAGCTAAGGCCTGTCAGGAATGAGTGCACAAAACCTGACAAACCTGTGCTCTCCACAGAAAACTGAGACTGTTCAGTGAGCCATCATGCATTGGAAATAACACCCAGGTCCCCCTTTTGCTCTTCAGAAAAGACTGATGAAAATGGAATAAATTGTCTCCTTTTCACATTATACCTCTGCAATCTAGCACTTTTGGGAATTAGATTTAGATTTAGATTTAGATTTAGATGTAGATTTAGATTTAGATTTAGATGTAGATTAGAGTTAGATTTAGTTGCAATCAAGCTGTGCTCTCAGACTGAATTTGGCTCAGTCAGTTCTTGGTGATGGAAGTGAAGGTTCCTCTAAGAATGGACACCTCGGACAGTTCAATGTTAATTACAGTAGCACACAATTAAATGAGTAAAATATATTATCACAGCCTGGCCCATTCAGATCCTTTCTGATTTTTAAGCATTAATTTTTCAGCTTTACTTGCTGAAATACTTTTTTTTTACATTCCTCACATAAATTACTTGTGTCAACAACTGAATGTATCTGTACAAAAAACTGTAATTTCACTTACTTTGTCCTAATACAGTGCTCAAGTGGAGGAGTAAGATCATTTTCTTTATTATCAGGGCACACCTGAGTTGTATCTGCAGAGACAAAACAGACATTGTTAGTGCCTGGGGAACCTTTTCTTCCTGCAGAACCCCACAGAAAAGACCTCTCATATGGTTTGAGTCCAACCACTGCCCCATCCACCACTGACCACCGTGCCTGAGCCAGGTCGGATTGCTCATACAGAGATGGTTTCAAGGAAAACCATGGATCAGAAAATGAAATCATGTGCTGCAGGGCTGTCACAAGGCTTTTATTTTGCAATTGATGTTGTAATTACTGAGTAATTTTGTTACTCAAACGCTAAGGACAGTGGTGGTGCTACACTTGAACAGGAAACCCCAAGTCCAGTTTGAACTGGGTTGGGACTATTCCACCCTGGAAAAGAAGATTGTCCCTTTACTGCTCAGCAAGCAGTGCACAGGCAGGAGAAGAAGATGCTGTGTGGGACCCCAGGGAGGCTCCCCAGGCTGTGAGCATTCCTTGGAGATGGAGAGGCCATCGCAGTGCTCCGGGGAAAACAGAGAGGTTCCTGTCTGAGCCACGGCATCTGTCAACAGTGAAAGTAGAGCTGAACTTCCCAGGGACTAAACATCCTGCCACCAGCTTGGATGTCAGTCTGCTCAGCTGTTTCCTGTTTTGGAGTCAGACATTTAAACTGCAGCAGACCAGGGTTTTTTTTTTTTTCTTCTTTCTTTCTCCTTTTCTGTCTGTCGCCCAGCCAATGGTGCACAATGCCAAGGCAGGGTGCAGGCTTTGGGTCTGCTTCAGTGAGAC